>NC_060141.1:716334702-716959702 GCF_021461385.2 Schistocerca piceifrons | reverse complement strand
GTAATCACCGTAACTTTTTCACATTATTTCGAGCCAGTAATTATGTCGTTGGATTTTGAATAATTCTTCAAGCGATTAATTACTGAAACAACAATTACTCGTGTTTCTAGTTATTATAGAGGATACCAGATCAGATCTTAGTCCGGCATACAACGTTCCATAACGACAAAAATACCGCTAAAGATCAGTTCAAGCACTATATTTTCATATGTTATGCGTGTGAAATTGCTCAGGCGGCACTCTACAAAACTGAATGGGACCTAACATAGGTATAGCATTTCTCCAGCTTCGCACTGTAGGAAGTACTGCAACCAGCCACAAGGTTTTTTGAAATGATGTTGTCGAACCATTACTAGTTTCGGGCCTGAGCTCATCGTCAGATAGTAGCGTTGACTTTTTTACAAGTTTTTTAGGTTTTTCATTTGTGTCCTAAAATATAACAAAGTTCTTTGATTACATAGTTTTACATTTATATATGCTCTATAGACGGTACTTACTTCCTGAAAGTATGGAGCATATATAAGTGTAAAACTATGTTATCAAAAAACTTTGTTACCTTTTAGGACACAAATGTAAAACATTCTGTAGACTATGCAATCACAAAGCTTTGTTATATTTTAGGACATGGACGCAAAACTTGTAAAGAAGTCAACACTACTATCTGACGGTGGGCTCAGGCCCAAACTGGTAATGATGAAATAAAATCATTTCAAAAAAAGCTTTTGGCTGGTTCAGTATTTACTACAGTGTAATTTACGAAAACAGCTGCGATGTTCTCTAACAAAAATAGATAAAATAATTTCTTCCGGCCGGCCGGTGTGGCCGAGCGGTTCTAGGCGCTTCAGTTTGGAATCTACGGTCGCAGGTTCGAATCCTGCCTCGGGAATGGATGTGTGTGATGTCCTTAGGTTGGTTAGGTTTAAGTAGTTCTAAGTTCTAGGCGACTGATGACCTCAGAAGTTAAGTCACATAGTGCTGAGAGCAATTTGAACCAATTTCTTCAGCTTGTTACCATAGCTATTGACACGTAGAAAGATATTGCCACCGCCTCCAGCTTCGTCAATGAGCAAACCCATACTCGCTTAATCGCATTGCACCTCCTCAAGTAACGGTGCGGTGCGATAATCCACTGGCTATCGCCCGCTTACAGAGGCTCAACACTCCATCACAGCTCCGCTCTTATTCCTGGCTGGCCACCTTCCTACTCTAACGTGTCCATCTATTGCTTACTCGCTACGAGCAGTTCAACAAAAGTGACACAATACCGTACTGATTACTCCTAAAACCAGTGTTGCTTGCAAAGCTTATCAAAGATAAAAGCTTTTATTACGTTACCATTGTTTCACGACAAGTGATTCCACATGTGTAAACATCAAACCAAATTTGCTATGATAATTTACAAAAAATAAGTAAATTAACTAAACTTATTTATTTTAACGAGTTAAATGAACGGCCAGTAAATGGCACCGCAGCCCTGTCACTTAGCTCGAATGGAAAGTTAACATAGAAAATGTAACTCGGGAAAAAGCAAAATATACACGATTATAGCCGAAGTGTTACATGTGCACTGACTGTGTTAAGACGTGAATAGAATTCGCTGTAAGCGGGTTTGTATCCCTCTTTTGATCGTTACCGTTACTTTTCCTCGAATTTCCTAAATCGCTTAAGGAGAATGCCAGACTGATGTCTGACACTATAATGCACAGTGCACGCTGAATTGGCGTCTCGTTAGGAACGCGAATTCATCCTTACATGGATTCTTTCCCGCAGCTCTTTTAGTCACCAGTCGGCAACACTGTCGTAAATCAAAATCAATAAAAACTTCATTACAGATGAAAACTATGTGCCAGACCAAGGCTCGAACTCGTAACGTTGCCTTTCCGGAGGCTTGCTTTTACCGGCTGAGCGATCTAATCACGTGTCAGCACCCCCCCCCCCCCCCTCCCTCACAGCTTCAGAGCTGCCAGTACCTCTCTCCTGCTGTGCAGGTCTTACAGACATCCTCCTTCATACTTCAATGGATTAGCACTCCTGGAACAACGGATATCGCGGAGAAATGTCTACGCTACAGCCTAGTGATTTGTTTCCAAAATAAATCCTTTAGTCTGCAGCAGAGCGTGCCGTGTTTTTAAATTTCCTGGCAGATTAACTATGGAAACAGATCCCTAGGATGTGGCCAAGTCTTTTCATCGCAGTATCCTTTCTTCTAGGGACTCTAGTCCATCAAGTTATGCAGCAGAATTTCAACTAAATTTGAAAAATAGAAGAGAGTTCTGGTTTAATTAAAGATGCGAGATAGGGTCGTGAGGCAAGCACGGATAGCTCATTCGGTAAGGGCACTGCCCGCGAAAGGAAATTTTCTGGGTTAACACCTCGTCTGACACGCCAGTGCCGCCCTGAGTGGCCGTCCGGTTCTAGGCGCTGCAGTCTGGAACCGAACGACCGCTACGGTCGCAGGTTCGAATCCTGCCTCGGGCATGGATGTGTGTGATGTCCTTAGGTTAGTTAGATTTAATTAGTTCCAAGTTCTAGGCGACTGATGACCTCAGAAGTTAAGTCGCATAGTGCTCAGAGCCATTTGAACCATTTGACACGCCAGTAGTGGATGAAACAACAAGTTTACTGTTACAAGTCACAGTTCGTAAGAGCAGTCGAATAGAAACCGAACACCTGCCACAACGGGACCATGGAATAAAAGCGGTCAGCATACGCGTTAAGACATTTATCCCACTGGGAGACGAGACGACTGATTCCTGTTTCGTAGAATGCAGTCGGCCGCTGACGGATCCGCACCCGTTCCCACTCTTACACTTACACGTTCGACAGAAACCGACGTCCACGAACGCCCTTTTTGAGGCCGCCAAAAATGTGAAAATCACACGGCGGTAGGTCCGTGCTGTACGGAGAATGCTGTAGTGTTTCACAACCAAATCTTGAGGCGTAGCCTTCGTGCCATGGGCAGTGTAGGGGAGGGCGTTATGGTTCAACACAGAATGATTTCGTCCGACAGTAGTCCTGGACGTTTCGACTTTATAGCGCGTCGCAGTTGTTTTCATAGCACAGCGCTTTGGTTGTGGTTCTCCGCGCGCGGAACCGGACGAGCAGAGGGCCCTTGCAGGCGAAGAAGAAGGTGGTCATGTCTGAACAGCTTTACATTGTTTTGGCTGGGAAGATGTGGGACGTTTCTACTGTCGGTTTCGTCGCTTGGCCTCGTGTTGTTGGAATGCTGTCGGGCGGTATCATCCTGTTGCACTATAACGACCGCCCGCACATTGCCAATTGGACGAATCCCACGCTTCAGCGATATGGTTGGAAAATGGCAAAATGCTCCATACAGTCCGAAACTTTCATCGCATGCTTTTCACATCTTCGGCGACCTAAAGGAAGACACCCGTGAGTGTCGATTTCAGCTGGGCGAGGAAGCGCAAGAATGAGTGCGGCTGTACAACCGCCAGCGGCCGACCGCGTTGTACGAAAGAGGGACTGACCACTCATCTCCCAGCAGGATAAATGTCTTACGCTTGTGGTAACTACTTTTGGATGGAACCATTCCGTGGTCCCGTTGTGGCGGGCTTTCTGTTTCAGTTTGACTGTCCCTCATACTTATTTCCGCGAAGCGTTTCACAGGTTTAATTTCCATCATCGGGTGGATTTATATAGATCAGAACTATCCGGAAACTGCTATGTAATGCGAAATTGAGTACTGGATGTCACGAGAGGTGTACCAGAGAGGACCAGTAACAGCAGAGTGGATCGGTCAGGATTGTTCTGTGCCTTCGAGCGTGGACTTGTAGCTATATGTCACCTGTGCAACAAATCCATCAGGGGCCTTTCATCCTTTCTAAAGTTTCCCTAGTCGAATGTCGATGATGTCGTGGTAAGAGGAAACACGAAGAAACATCCACAGCTAAACCACGACCAGGCAGAACTCATGTACTGACGAACAGCGATCGTCGAGATTTTCGGAGGGTGGCTGTAAAAACGGCATGAAATAAGAGGAAGGAATCACTTGCGACTTCCAAAATGCTACCAGCAGTCCAGCTAGCACATTGGATGTGGGCAGGGAGTTGAAAATAATGGGGCGCAGTAGTCGAGCAGATCGTAGTAAGCCATGCATTTCTGTAGTCAATGTTAAGTGATGCCTGAGGTGGTGTGAAGAGTGACGCGACTGGGCAGTGGACGACTAAAAACCAGTTACTTTGAGTGATGAATCACGCTATATCCTGTGCAAATCCGATGGAAGGGCTTGGTTTGGCGAATACATGTAGAACGCTACCTGCCATCATTGTGTTGTGCCAACAGTGAACTACGGAGGATATGGTGTTACGGTATGGGGGTGTGCTTAAGACGACGCTAAATGCAGAAAGATTCAGTAAGGAAACAGATCCGAGACAATGTTTGTTTCTATCAACATGACAAAGTGCCCTGTCACAAAGCATCGGCAGTCAGGTGACGGCTTGTGGACAGTAACATTCCTGAAATGGACTGGTTTGCTCAGAGTCCTGACCTGGACGCAACGGAACACCTTTCGGGTGAGTTAGAAAGTCGACTAATTTCCACACCCCAGCGACCAACACCACTGCTTCCTATGGTTTCGTATCTTGAAGAATCAGCTACCATTCCTCCACAGACATTCAGACACCTCATCGAATGTGTCACCAGAAGAGTTCAAGACATCAGAACGGCTGTGGGTGTACACTCCCCTTATTAATGTCCTTTTATAAGCATCCAGATACTGATGATCTGATAGTGGATGTGTTGCGCTACGACTCTGGGGTAACCTGTTCCACTGTCTCCAGTGGTCACAGGCATATTTTTATGTCGTGTTAAATCGCATACACCATCACACTTTGTAAACATCGGAGTGATTACGAAGTGTGATGGTGTCACAGGTTACGCCTAAGTCATAATACAACACATACATCTCACATTAGTCCACATAAAGCCAGCTGATAGAGGGTTACACCTCTCAAATGCTCGTGGAAATTAATAAATAGCAACTGATAACAATAAATATGTTCTTTCATCCGATACCATTAACAGTCACGGTAAATTTTAAGCAGATATATTCGCGTTTAAAGTTAACAGAACACTGAAAGACCTAAGTCGAAACAAGGTCCCGGGAGTAGACAACATTCCATTAGAACTACTGACAGCCTTGGGAGAGCTAGTCATGACAAAACTTTTCCATCTGGTGGGCAAGATGTATGAGACAGGCGAAATACCTCAGAATCCAAGAAGAATGTCATAATCCCAATCCCAAAGAAAGGAGGCGTTGGCAGATGTGAAAATCACCAAACAATCAGTTTAATAAGACACGGTTACAAAATACTAACACCAATTCTTTACAGACGATTGGAAAAACTGGTAGAAGCCGACCTCGGGGAAGATCAGTTTGGATTCCGTAGAAATGTTGGAACGCGCGAGGCAGTACTGACCCTACGACTTATCTTAGAAGATAGATTAAGGGAAGACAAAGCTACGCTTCTAGCATTTCTAGACTTAGAGAAAGCTTTTGTCAATGTTGACTGAAATATTCTCCTTCAAATTCTGAACATGGCAGGAGTAAAATACAGGGAGTGGAGGCTACTTACAATTTGTACAGAAATCAGATGGCAGTTATCAGAGTCGAGGGACATGATAGGGAAGCAGTATTTGAAAAGGGAGTGAGGCAGGATTGTAGCCTCTCCCCTATGTTATTCAATCTGTAAATTCAGCAAGCAGTAAAGGAAACAAAAGAAAAATTTGGAGTAGGAATTAAAATCCATGGAGAGTAAATAAAAACTTTGAGTTTTGACGATAACATTGTAATTCTGTCAGAGACAGCAAAGGACCTGGAAGAGCAGTTGAAAGGAATGGACAGGATGCAAAATGTAGATTGGCAATGACAAGAAAAGCGTTTCTGAAGAAGAGAAATTTCTTAACATCGAGTACAAATTCAAGTGTCAGGAAGTCTTTTCTGAAAGCATTTCTATGGAGTGTAGGCATGTATGGCAGTGAAACATGGACGATAAATAGTTTAGACAAGAAGAGAATAGAAGCTTTCGAAATGTGGTGCTACAGAAGAATGCTGAAGATTAGATGGGTAGATCACATAACTAATGAGGAGGTACTGAATAGAAATGGGCAGAAGAGGAATTTGTGGCACAACTTGAGAAGAAGAAGAGATCGGTTGCTAGGACACCTTCTGAGGCATCAACGGATCACCAGTTTAATACTGGAGGGAAGCGTAGAGAGTAGGAATGGTAGAGAGAGACCAAGAAATGAATGCACTAAGCAGATTTATAAGAATGTAAGTTGCAGTAGTTATTCGGAGATGAAGAGGCTTGCACAGGATAGGGTAGCATGGAGAGCTGCATGAAACCTGTCTCTGGACCGAAGACCACAATAGCAACAGAGCTGTAATTTGAGGAGTCCATTGTGAACAGACTACAATACAATGATGCCCTGTACTGCCTGTGTTAAGTGCGGTGTAGACAGCAGGAGAATCGAAGTATAGCGGCAGAGCATGTCTTGTCTCTTGTAGAACAATCGCGTCCGCTACAGCGAAGAGAATGTTCCGAGAGCGGCAGTGACGTCTGAGTGAATCGCCTCGGATTTACCAGACTCAGTTCACCGTAGCCAAAGATTTGCTCTGAGATTACTAGCCCTTCCTAGCCAGTCTTAAGAATGGTGATGCTGAAAATGGAAGACATAATTTCGTTCAAAAATGGCTCTGAGCACTACGGGACTTAACATCTGAGGTCATCAGTCCCCTACACTTAGAACTACTTAAACCTAACTAACCTAAGGATATCACACACATCCATGCCCGAGGCAGGATTCGAACCTGCGTCCGCAGCAGCAGCGCAGTTCCGGACTGAAGCGCCTAGAACCGCTCGGCCACAACTGCCGGCCATAATTTTGTTATTGGCTGTTTTATTTTCTAAGTAATGGGAATCATCTTTTACGAAAGATTGCGGAATGCATAGTATAAGGCCAGTAGTCCCCCAGTTGTTTCCTAAAGAGACGACTGTATTGCGGTTTCCTGTGCAGGAACAGTACGTATTTGACTGCTACCTTACACTATTCTGACAGTTGTTTCACCATATATACTGCTTACATACGGTATATGTACACCGATGTTTTCATTAGCGATCTTTTCTGAACACTATGAATGGTAACTGGCAGAATAAGAGTACGATTTGCATCTCTTACGACGAAAGAAACAATTTCGTTTAAGAAATAAGATGAATTGTTTATCACGTGTTTGCCACTATTCTCCTGATTTCTTTGTCCTTTTTACATTGGGAAGGAATCATCTGAAATGCTCGTACGCAGTGGTAAACGCATAATCTTCACCGTGCGTTAGTCATATTCAGTATTCCTTATTTCAACCTGTTGGTCGGAATCTCAGTCGCAATATCGCTGGCCAGGTGACATACTTGGTTACTCGGTGGCAAGACAATACGTACGCAACACTGATTGAAACTCAGTGAAACTTTCTGAAATGATGTCATCCACAAACTTCAAGGTAGAGAGGTTTCAGCCAGCAATTTTCATGCTGCAAATCTCAGTCATTCTTTCAAGATTCATATTCAGGGAGAGTAACAACGTAATTGATAATACAAATACATAAACTAGCTCCTCTTCAATTCTGAAGAGAATCCGAGGTACAACAAATTTAATCATTACTGTGCTGTGTTGGTAAATGTGTGGAGGACTCGACATAGTGGACTAAAGGTTTAATTTAATTCACTTGTTATGCCCTTCATATTTTACAAAAGAGGAACATATTTCAGTGCTTCGACTATATCCCCCGTATGCACTACTAATGCAACGCACGGTAAAGCGCGGGGCTGTGGCAACACGAAGAAAGAAAAGTGCAGTGCGCAGACTGCGACGAAATGCCGTGACAGCGCTAAACGACGGCTCACCACCTGAAGAAACGCATTCTCAGTACAGCTCGGAGGCAAGTTTATTCGCTGCAGATTTCTTCGCTACGAACAGCATTCTTCTTTTCTTCTGTTGCTGTGGGTAACCCTTCAGATCAGGAAAAATGGAAAATGTGTGTTCAAACATGAAAGCAGGAACAACTTAAAATAACAGACACCTAACTTATCGGAAAGGTAATAAACATTTGGTATGAAAATGGATTGAAACTTTTGTGCACCAAAATGCGGAAATGGCGCAATCCGTACTATTAATCTGGTAGCTAAAATCTTGCAGTCGCCGGCCGAAGTGGCCGTGCGGTTAAAGGCGCTGCAGTCTGGAACCACAAGACCGCTACTGTCGCAGGTTCGAATCCTGCCAGGGGCATGGATGTTTGTGATGTCCTTAGGTTAATTAGGTTTAACTAGTTCTAAGTTCTAGGGGACTAATGACCTCAGCAGTTGAGTCCCATAGTGCTCAGAGCCAACCATCTTGCAGTCACATACACATACACACATCGCATACACGTCTGTTACGCAACAGGGACATTTTTAGCGTCACTTATGGTTTCTAAATCTCGGCCAAAACTTTCAGCAAATAAGCACACGTACAATAAGATACAAGATGATAATAATCAGAACATACAAAAAAATGGTTTAGATGACTCTAAGCACTATGGCACTTAACATCTGAGGTCATCAGTCCCCTAGAACTTAGAACTACTTAAACCTAAGGACATCACACACATCCATGCCCGAGGCAGAATCGAACCTGCGACCGTAGCAGCAGCGCGGTTCCGGACTGAAGCGCCTAGAACCGCTCGGCCACAGCGGCCGGCAGAACGTATCACTTCTTCCGTGTAGCAGAAGATTGCAATCCAAAGACAAATAAAGTAATAGCTGCAATCAGCGAGTTCTCAGAACGAACTATTCTTAATTTTTTTTGTAATTGCTGTATTTACTTAAAATTTTTCGAATATAATCCCCTTACCCTGTTTTAAGGATTCTGTACCTCAGTCGATGAAAACGGAACCCTGTCCGTTCGTATGTTAATACCCCTTTTCCTAAGGGAGGAGCAGAGGTGTCAAGTCGAAATTTATGTCAAATACTAAGGTCTACGGTCCCTTGGAGATGTAGGATTTTAAGCCTCTGTATCAATGTATCAAAAGATGTGACCACTTACCTGCATAAAAAAAATGTAAATGTTCGTTTGTTCAAAATCGTTACTCTCCGAAAGTTCTAGACCGGTTGCTTTGAAATTCGTACGCAATGTTGTATTCTAATTCAGGCGTGTTTTTGGGTATCTGTTTCTTCAATATATAACATATAATGCGCTTATATGTAACTTTTTGAGATTTTCTGTAATAACGTTTCCCTGTTATTAAATTTTATAAATTATATATTACATATATTTAAGAAATGGGTATATAAAAACACACGCATATTCCACAGCAAAATTACACTCCTGGAAATGGAAAAAAGAACACATTGACACCGGTGTGTCAGACCCACCATACTTGCTCCGGACACTGTGAGAGGGCTGTACAAGCAATGATCACACGCACGGCACAGCGGACACACCAGGAGCCGCGGTGTTGGCCGTCGAATGGCGCTAGCTGCGCAGCATTTGTGCACCGCCGCCGTCAGTGTCAGCCAGTTTTCCGTGGCATACGGAGCTCCATCGCAGTCTTTAAGACTGGTAGCATGCCGCGACAGCGTGGACGTGAACCGTATGTGCAGTTGACGGACTTTGAGCGAGGGCGTATAGTGGGCATGCGGGAGGCCGGGTGGACGTACCGCCGAATTGCTCAACACGTGGGGCGTGAGGTCTCCACAGTACATCGATGTTGTCGCCAGTGGTCGGCGGAAGGTGCACATGCCCGTCGACCTGGGACCGGACCGCAGCGACGCACGGATGCACGCCAAGACCGTAGGATCCTACGCAGTGCCGTAGGGGACCACACCGCCACTTCCCAGCAAATTAGGGACACTGTCGCTCCTGGGGTATCGGCGAGGACCATTCGCAACCGTCTCCATGAAGCTGGGCTACGGTCCCGCACACCGTTAGGCCGTCTTCCGCTCACGCCCCAACATCGTGCAGCCCGCCTCCAGTGGTGTCGCGACAGGCGTGAATGGAGGGACGAATGGAGACGTGTCGTCTTCAGCGATGAGAGTCGCTTCTGCCTTGGTGCCAATGATGGTCGTATGCGTGTTTGGCGCCGTGCAGGTGAGCGCCACAATCAGGACTGCATACGACCGAGGCACACAGGGCCAACACCCGGCATCATGGTGTGGGGAGCGATCTCCTACACTGGCCGTACACCACTGGTGATCGTCGAGGGGACACTGAATAGTGCACGGTACATCCAAACCGTCATCGAACCCATCGTTCTACCATTCATAGACCGGCAAGGGAACTTGCTGTTCCAACAGGACAATGCACGTCCACATGTATCCCGTGCCACCCAACGTGCTCTAGAAGGTGTAAGTCAACTACCCTGGCCAGCAAGATCTCCGGATCTGTCCCCCATTGAGCATGTTTAGGACTGGATGAAGCGTCGTCTCACGCGGTCTGCACGTCCAGCACGAACGCTGGTCCAACTGAGGCGCCAGGTGGAAATGGCATGGCAAGCCGTTCCACAGGACTACATCCAGCATCTCTACGATCGTCTTCATGGGAGAATAGTAGCCTGCATTGCTGCGAAAGGTGGATATACACTGTACTAGTGCCGACATTGTGCATGCTCTGTTGCCTGTGTCTATGTGCCTGTGGTTCTGTCAGTGTGATCATGTGATGTATCTGACCCCAGGAATGTGTCAATAAAGTTTCCCCTTCCTGGGACAATGAATTCACGGTGTTCTTATTTCAATTTCCAGGAGTGTATTTCAAAATTTCAAAGTATTCGGAGATTTGCGGTTAGGAACATTTACAGTGTCAGAGTAAGTACAACGTAAATATTCATTTCTTCAAAATCCCAAATCACCGAAAGTTCTTCACGGATTGCTTTGAAATTTTGACACAACACTGCATTCAAGTACTCACGTGTTCTTATATGTGTACTGGAAAGCCGTCTGATACTATATAATATGTATGTAATGAAAGGGAAAACGTTATAAAAATGTGAATGTTGGTTTGTTCGAAATACTTAATCTTCGAATATTCTTGACCGATTGATTTGAAATTTTGACACAACGTTGAATTCTAATATGGACGTGTCTTTAGGCACCTAATTTCTTAATATATTGTATTTTAGCGCATTTAATACACAAACGTAAATTAGTTAGAAACTACGGCGTGCATACACTTTATTCAACATGTAAACGTCACTACTGATGTTCGGATATAGGTTATGACATATTCGATATGCCTGCCATCATTGACGATGATATTGCGCAGACGAATGGCGAAATTCTGCGTGACCCGCTGAAATGTCGGAATATCGGAGGTCGGTGATCTCCTGAATGCCTGTTTTCATCTCAGCGATGGTTTTGAAGTTACTGCTGTACACCTTGTCTTTTTAATATAGCGCCACAAAACGCAGTCCCATGTGTTCGGATCAGGAGCATATGGAGGCCAATCTAGGGCCATACCAGTGGCCTATGGGTACCCCAGAGCCGGAATGCGGTCCCCAGAGTGCTCCTTGAGGACATCAGACACTTTCCTGATTCGATGAGGTCGAGCTCCGTCTTGCATGGACCACATCTTGTCGAAACCAGGGTCATTTTCGATAATGAGGATGAAATCATCTTCCACAACCTTCACATACCGTTCGGTAATCACCATGCCTTCAAGGAATACCGCACCGATTATTCCGTAACTGGACGTAGCACACCACACAGTCACCCGTTGGTGGGGAGGGGGCGGGGGAAGAGACTTTCCGATCGCGAAATGCGGATTCTCAGTTACCCAAACGCGTCAGTTTTGCTTATTGACGAACTCATCCTAATGAAAGTGGGACCAAATAACAATGCTCATACTAATTCCCATCATGCCCCGCGGCCAACTGTGCAGTTTGAACGTCATCACGCAGACCGTTAAGAAGTTATGACGTTTGCACCTGATTTGCAGAGTATGCATGTAGATGTATTTCATATAGTTCAATAATTGTCGCCTTGTATCTATGTAATATATCAAGGGTTTGACTCTAGGCACTATGGGACTTAACTTCTGAGGTCATCAGTCCCCTAGAACTTAGAACTACTTAAACCTAACTAACCTAAGGACGTCACACACATCTATGCCCGAGGCAGGATTCGAACTTGCGACCGTAGCGGTCGCGCGGTTCCAGACTGAAGCGCCTAGAACCGCTCGGCCACAACGGCCGGCAATATATTAAGGGAAAACATTATTACCAAAGATCTCAGAATCTGCCTTTCCGATTTACATCAAAATTTTTCTCATTACTGGCTATTAAAATTGCTACACCAAGAAGAAATGCCGATGATAAACGGGTATTCATTGTACAAATATATTAACTAGAACTGACATGTGATTGCATTTTCACGCAATTTGGGTGCATAAATCCTCAGAAATCAGTGCCCAGAACAACCACAGCTGGCTGTAATAACGGCCTTGATACGTCTGGCCATTGAGTCAAAAAGAGCTTGCATGGCGTGTACAGGTACAGCTGCCCTTGCAGCTTCAACACGATACCACAGTTCATCAAGAGTAGTGACTGGCGTATTGTGACGAGCCAGTTGCTCGGCCTCCATTGACCAGACGTTTTCAGTTCGTGAGAGATCTGGAGAATGTGCTGGCCAGGGCAGCAGTAGAACATCTTCTGTATCCAGAAAGGCCCGTACAGGACCTGTAACATGCGGTCGTGCATTATCCTGCTGAAATGTAGGGTTTCGCAGGGATCGAATGAAGGGGAGAGCCACGGGTCGTAACACATCTGAAATGTAACGTCCACGGTTCAAAGTGCGTTAACGCGAACAAGAGATGACCGAGATGTGTAACCAATGGCACCCCATACCATCACGCCGGGTGATACGCCAGTATGGCGATGACGAATACACGCTTTCAATGTGCGTTCACCGCGATGTCGCCAACCACGGATGCGACCATCATGATGCTGTACACAGAACCTGGATTCATCGGAAAAAATGACGTTTTGCCATTCGTGCACCCAGGTTCGTCGTTGAGTACACCATCGCAGGCGCTCGTGTGAGTGATGCAGCGTCAAGGGTAACCGCAGCCATGGTCTCCGAGCTGATAGTCCATGCTGCTGCAAACGTCGTCGAACTGTTCGTGCAGATGGTTGTTGTCTTGCAAACGTCCCCATCTGTTGACTCAGCGATCGAGACGTGGCTGCACGATCCGTAACAGCCATGCTAGTGATACGAGGCCGTTGCCATCCAGCACGGCGTTCCGTATTACCCTCCTGAACCCAACGATTCCATGTTCTGCTAATAGTCATTGGATCTCGACCAACGCGAGCAGCAATGTCGCGATACGTTAAACTGCACTCTCGATAGGCTACAATCCGACCTTTATCAAAGTCGGATACGTGATGGTACCCATTTCTCCTCCTTACACGAGGCATCACAACAACGTTTCACCAGGCAACGCCGGTCAACTGCTGTTTGTGTATGAGAAATCGGTTGGAAACTTTTCTCATGTCGGCACGTTCTAGGCGTCGCCACCGGTGCCAACCTTGTGTCAATGCTCTGAAAGGCTAATCATTTGTATATCACAGCATCTTCTTCCTGTCGGTTAAATTTCACGTCTGTAGCACGTCATCTTCGTGGTGTAGCAATTTTAATGGCCAGTAGTGTATTTTTAATATATAGATATATACATAAAATACACAGTAGCGAAACATTGTTAGCTAACATATTGGTTTATGATTGGAATACAACTGAATTTCCAATAATAATAAACAAGGGTCAAGGTCAGAGAGAGAGAGAGGGAGAGAGAGAGGGGGGGGGGGGGGAAGAGGAAACGGACAGAGGGATAGGAAGACATGGACATAGAAAACGGGAAGGAGGAGATGGAGAGAGGGAGGGAGATGAAAATGGACAGGGAAAGGGGGAAGAGGTGATGGACTGAGAGAGGGGGAAGGAGGAGAAGATGGACAAAGAAAGGAGGCGTGGGAGGTGGACAGAGACAGAGGAGAGAAGGAGATTTGGATGTATACCCAGTTCCCATACATAACAAATGGTTCAAATGGCTCTGAGCACTATGGGACTTAACAGCTGAGATCATCAGTCCCCTAGAACTTAGAAATACTCAAACCTAACTAACCTAAGGACGTCACACACATCCATGCCCGAGGCAGGATTCGAACCTGCGACCGTAGCGGTCATACATAACAGAAACGTGTGCTAATTCTTTACTTTCTTATCCCCTTAAGCAGACTGGCCCCAGCAAAGCGTGGCCGGTTACAGCTAGTGGCGCATCTACTCCCAAACTTACTCATGAAAATCTGTCTATGAACTATTTACTTAAATAATTAAGTTTTACACGGAACTCTCAGAGAGAGAGGGTCGCGCTAGCACTTGTTCAGTTTTTTCTTTAAGATACAGCGCTGCTCTCCGCCGAAGAGTCCCAACAACCAAACAAACGTTCGTCCTTATCTCTCCTGCACACATTCCTCTCACAGACCCCAAAAAATTTCTTCTTTCTTCTTGCCAGATTAATATTTTCTACTATTTGTTTCTTTTCGTGAGCTGTCTGAGTAAAGAAAATTCTCTCGTCTTTTAGAACAGACTAATTTTTTTCGTCCTAATTACATATGTTATTATAGTGTGCTCATTAATATTTTCTTTCAATGAAAAGGGGAACGTCAGTAATAAATGCTTAATTTCAATTACACATTCTACGTTAGTATGAACTGAAACATGAGAAACAAGTGTCTACGAGCCTCAGAAAGGTGGAACTGCAGAAATCCACATTTAAAATTATGTCCACTACAGGTAAAGTCGAAAAATATTCTCGGTCTTCCTAACTAGGATTTTTACTCATACTGCTACACATACAAGTCATTTAACAAATACAGTATCTTTTTCTGTATAGTTACAATATATGACCTTCAATTCATTACAAATATTTTCTTTCACAATGAAACAGTATCTCACAATAATTCAAGCACTTTATTTGTACGGTTTTTTTATCGAATGAGCGCAGTTCCCTTAAAAATTTGCTTTGGGCGGATATACTGGGGTCGCTTTCTGACAACGCGCAAACTAACATGCTTTCACGACTCTTGTTGTGATAGAACGATATCTCCGTCAGTATTGAGAGCGTCCATTTCTCCCGCGTGCGTCACATAAAAGGAACAACAGAAAACAAGGTTTCAGTAGAATGTTATCTTACATACTATTTTGTAGTGGAAACAGAAAGTAAAGGAAGTTAACATATTTAGGGTGTCCAGCTATATTATTCATCAATTTCACAACATTTCATTTCGTTGCATACTGTCAAACTGCAGAAAACCTCGTGTCTGAGTTCAACAGTTGTACTTACAAGGGTCATGTAGGAAACGGTGTCTTGCATCTGCTCCAAAATGTCAGTAAGTCCTAATATACCTGCCTCGTGATTCAGCGATACAGCATTCAGTTTTTTTTTTTTTTTTTTTTTTTTTTTTACCACACACACAAGCTCTTTTAGAAAGATAGTGTGATAGCCCGTAACCACTCACGAGGTAAGTAACTTGCCACGTGTGATGTGATTGCTGCACCTTTGCTCAACATAAGCGTTTCCATTGCGCAAAGAAGGTTCAAATGGCTCTGAGCACTATGGGACTTAACATCTATGGTCGTCAGTCCCCTAGAACTTAGAACTACTTAAACTTAACTAACCTAAGGACAGCACACAACACCCAGTCATCACGAGGCAGAGAAAATCCCTGACCCCGCCGGGAATCGAACCCGGGAACCCGGGCGTGGGAAGCGAGAACGCTACCGCACGACCACGAGCTGCGGACGTGCAAAGAAGGAAATGACAGTAAGGCTCACACACACACACACACACACACACACACACACACACACACACACACACACAAAGCGACACATTTTACAGTAGTGCTGCCAAATTCGAATTCGAGAGGGCAGCGGTTCGAACCCCTTTCGCCTCTACTGATACAGGTTTTCCCCAAACCACTCAAGGGAAATGGCGGGGTAGTTCCTTTTAGAAGGACACGTCAGTTTTCCGTCCGCATCCCTCGTGCCACGTGGACTTGTGCTCCGTCTCTAATGACCTAGTCGTCGACGGGACGTCATATGCTAATCATCTTTCTTACTTCTAGATACAAAGCTGAATAACGACATTATCTCGGTCACAGCTTTTTCTGTCATTGCTGGAAGTCTTGGAGCACAGCACTAAAAATATCGAACAGTGTCTGACGTCAGAAGCTCCTTTCAGCAACGCCGCATCAATTTTAGAACATCTTGAGCTACTCGTGAGGGATAAGGGCGTGGGCGGAAGAGAGGCGTTGGCTCCCCCGGACAAAGCGTGAGCGCAGGCAAGGTGCAGAAAGCGGCCTCTTACAGGCCCTCTTATGGGATCGTCATTGCAGCAACTGCGGATGAAGTAGTTTGCCGTGGACATTTTCTGCGTGCGATCGTGTGGCTACTGTGCAACAGGTTTATGTTTGACTTTCCCGGCCTGCCTGTATCAGGATACAGCAGCGAGTAGGTGTGGTATTCATCACTACCGAAACCACATGCCACCGTAGAGCTTCATTAACGTTTCCAATATGTACTAATCACGGCTGCCGACTAGATCATCAATCGTCTTTTCACAGAAGTCGTGATAGTTTCTTTCACTCGGTGTGTCTATTTCATCATCTCTCACGTGACACCCACTGTTTGCCTCTTCTAGAGTGATGCTGTTATGCCCTGAGGAAACTAGGAGGCCTATCCGTAAAATAAGATCAGCTATGGCGCGACATGGAAATCACAGTGAAAATCCGATGAAGCTTTGCACAGATGTGGTGGGAAGTGTCTCTATTGTATGGATAGCGTCACGTTGCTCTTTTTTCAGTTCTGAGAGCACAGTGAACTAGTAAAGATGCCTAGAGAGTAGTGTCTCACGCCAAGTGTGAGGTCTGGTGATAAATTTCGCCTGATGTCATGCAGCCCAGATAACGTAACAGTCGTGTGTTTCCTTCTTCATGACGATTCTCGACCGCACTCTGCAGGGACAATGAAGATTCTCCTCCGACGGGAACTGTTTTGATTACTCACCATACAGGCTGTAATAGGCTCCCCCCTGAGTTTCATCTCTGCTCACATGAACCGCTGGCTACGAAGACAACATGTTGGCACGGATAACGAACTGTAGACCAGCGTAGAAAAATTGGCGGAAAGCACAGGCAGCTGCCTACTATGACGAGGATATGGGAAAGTTAGTACAATGCTATGGCATATGCCTAAGCAGGAGCGGCGAATATGTAGAGAACTAGCTGCTAACTGTTGCAAATAAAATGATTTTGATTTTCACATTGGTTTATTTTCAGAATAGCCCTCCTACAATTATCCAGTACAACTGTGCGTTCTTTGATCGCTCTGGGAGATGGCGGCGTGGAACTACAACATATGAAATATTTGTTCACTTTGTTAAAAGAATGGTAAAAAGCTTTACTTAGCTGTATACAACGCATTGCGAAAGGCATGTGCTGAATATTTACAACTGTCTGTGAACATTAAAGCATCAGTTGTGCACACAATTACTAAACTCTTCTCTTGAAGTACAAAGTTCATAACCCAGTTCAGTCTAAGACATGAGTAATACATGTGTCCTAACGAGTCTGCTCGATCAGAGCCTTCCTGTACTCAGCTGTATATTGGCCTCTGTGCGATGTCACTGAGGCGCTGCGGGAGAGGGCGTAGCTTTGCCAGCGCCTCCCACTCGTCGTTGCGGAACGCAGCGACACATCGTTAACTCCTGGGTATCGATGCGAAGTCCCGACTTAGTTACAACACTGCAGTTTTTGGATGATACCAAAGATAATTTCATAGTGCTCAAGAATAGTTCAGCATCACCTGCACATGTGTGAACATCTGAGGACTTAACGGGAACACGGAACAAAAGAATAAACTTTAAACATAAATGTAAACACGACTCAGTTTAGGCCTGTTTCTACAAGGCATTATGAGGAGTAATGTATGCTCGTGGGACCATGATCAGCATGTCACCAATCTCTGCAGCTGTTACTGCCGGGAGATGAATCCTGGTGACTCTGCTGCTTCTTTAGCCAAGTTGCTCCGCCTTTGGCCTCAAGAGGGTTAGTGAACCCTGTTCCAAACTCACCTACGTCAGAAAAATACGATGAAATACCGGGAATCGAACCTGGGTTCTTCCGCACTGAAGGCAGCCATGCTAACCATTCGGCTACGGAAGCGGTCAAGGACAAAGTTAGAAAACTAAAAAATAATTTCACTACTAAATAAAAACGTTAACCATAACATAGCCGCTCTGTTTGAAAGTTCATATAGTTGAACATATGTAAAATGGAAAATCGGCTGCTGCGTAACATTCAGTGCTGTGTTGCTCTGCCCCTGCTTAGATCCTCCTTAGCTCTCAACAAGGTAGCTGGGCCGTCGCTGATGCTCTCTTCGACGACAGACCGTGTCAATGACGAGGATTACCGTATTGATGATCTTTAGTTTCAGCCTATCCCAGATATGCTCTGTTGAGTCAATATCAGCAAACAGCCCAGCTATTCCATTTGGTTGATTTCTGCCTCCGTGACGAAGCAGACTGTTAGGTCATATTTTGATCTGACTTGCGTAATGACTGCATGTTCTTTTCTCTTTCCTTTCATTCCACTTCTTACCATATGTTTGATCATCACATTTATGGATACTAAGGATTTGGTGGGTTCTAAGACAGAAAGCAACATTCTTTTACATAACTTGAATGATAGCAAGTCCACAGTACAATCCAAAGAGATGCTGTTTGACAGGCCAGCGTGATATCCACCGTAACCACAGAGACTGAATGACAATGGTTCCACCCGGGTTCGATTCCCGGCGGGGTCAGGGATTTTCTCTGCTTCGTGATGGCTGGGTGTTGTGTGCTGTCCTTAGGTTAGTTAGGTTTAAGTAGTTCTAAGTTCTAGGGGACTGATGACCATAGATGTTAAGTCCCATAGTGCTCAGAGCCGCCACAATGGTTCCACTACACAGGCAGAACTGAACTAACAGACAGACTAACCTCACTGGTGTGGCAAGTTCGCACAATGGTGATGCTGGTTGCACGGGCTGAATAGGATGTGTCTCGGAGCCGGCAGCAGATTGGCGCTGAAATCGCGTGGGTTACTGCCAACTTCTAGACATGGACTGGCGCGCCGAGGTGTTGATAGCGCAGGATATCATATTCCCCCTCCCTCCCCCTCCCGCCTGGATAAACTCCCCCCCCCCCCAACTGTCGTGTACTGGTGCTGCAAGAAACAATGGCAGGTGGGGAGAGAAAGACCTGGGAGCGGGGTGCCACCGCGGACGCGGGAGCCGTAACTTGAACTGGCAGCCTGCACCTCGACTTCTAAATAGCTGGAAATATCGGCCGTAAAACCAGCCGCAAGGTGCACACTGACGCCCAGCGACATAGCATTATCATTACCGATGGAGGTGCACTGGCGACTGGAAGGTCCATAAAGGCCCACCGGGAGGTGGCAGGGCGAAGTGCGGCCGCCTCACATTGCTGGGGCTACTGGTGCAGAATTGATGGCGACGTTGCTGCGTCGACGTCCATTCACTCCCCACCTGGCACCGGCAGGATGGGAGCCAAGGGAGGCAAAGGCACCAGATGCTGCAGGGACCTCCTGGGCATGGAATCTGCAAATGATAATCCATGGTAGGACCATGGAACCCACACAATTGAAGCAGGTTTTGGTGGCATTTCTGCAGCCCGGAGGGACGTTGTACAGTACGGAAAAAACAGCCCAAGGCTTTTCTGATAACTCGTTTTCCCAGCACCTGTGTCTGGCAAAAGCTCTGACAAAGACTAAAGCATGCATATTAAACTTAGAGCACTGTGGAGAATGGGTCAAGTGCTGTGGATGATGCAGCAGCTGAAGCAGTTGTAAGTAGGCTGTTTAGGTTTTTTTATTGGTAACGCCACGTAGCGCTCTATATGACAATCACTGACTGTGCTGTGTGCAGTATGTGGCTGGTTGGCATTGTTGTAAAATATGCTATTGTAGTGTTGGGCGGTTTGCTGTTAACAGCGCGTAGCGTTGCGCAGTTGGAGGTGAGCCGCCAGCAGTGGTGGATGTGGGGAGAGAGATGGCGGAGTTTTGAGAGCGGATGATCTGGACGTGTGTCCATCAGAGGCAGTAAAATTGTAAGACTGGATGTCATGAACTGATATATATATATATATATATTATGACTTTTGAACACTATTAAGGTAAATACATTGTCTGTTCTCTATCAAAATCTTTCATTTGCTAACTATGCCTATCAGTAGTTAGTGCCTTCAGTATTTAGAATCTTTTATTCAGCTGGCAGTATTGGCGCACGCTGTATTGCAGTAGTTTGAGTAACGAAGATTTTTGTGAGGTAAGTGATTCATGAAAGGTATAGGTTATTGTTAGTCAGGGCCATTCTTTTGTAGGGATTATTAAAAGTCAGATTGCGTTGCGCTAAAAGTATTGTGTGTCAATTTAGTGATGATCAGAATAAGTAAAGTGAGAAATGTTTGAGTACGTTCAGTTTTGCTCAGCTGTTTGAAAAGCAAATAATGTAAGAGGTTTATCAGCACAGTCATTCATAAATTTTTCAAAGGGGACGTTTCACAGTGTCCTATGTCAATGTCCATGCAACAGGTCTGCTGACGATTTGCCGTTGCATGTCTGGGAACGGTAGGACACGAGAAAGAGCACTAAAGCTTGCTCCCGCATATGGGAGGCATGTATTTGTTCATCTGTTGATTGAAATTTCTGACGAAACAGTCCGCTTATCCATTACATTGAGGGTGGAACATTGCAGCTGCCATATGCTTGATGTCATTGGTATCACAAAACTGCCAGAGCAATCTGGGATTCATTGCCTGAAAGCAACACTTCTGCTAGACCTTCAATGCGAAAGATTCACGTCAGAGTCTTGATAGTACTAGCTGTTGTGGTGGAGTACATGGGCAGACAAAAGGAAACTCGCTAAAGGCGTGTTCCGTAATAAGCCAACTGGTATTCCAGTAGGGAGTGGCGAAGTCGGTATGAAAACGTTGCTGACGGGCACTGGGTTTAGCACAGTCAAAAAACTTCTGTGGCATAGTAGCCTGGTGTTCCGCACGAGTCACTGTGAAGTCAGTTGTTCTACCTGAGCATCCAACTTGCAAACACCTTTAATAATCCCACTGATGATGCGTTAAAGTGAAAAAGACAAAAAGCATCTGGGAGAAACAAAATACACTGCCCCAAAGGCAGTTTTTATTTCCAAAAAAAATATTTTGAATTTTTTTGGGGGCGAAGCAAATAAAACGGTAAATATCTTCGTTTCCTCTCCTGTTCTTCCGATGTCGACGAGTATTGTGTACAGTTATTTAAATTGTTCTGAACAACCGTCAGGCGTACTGCCTATAAAAACAGTTCCGTTTTCAAACAGGCTTTTCTCTGTTTCTTCAGAACTAAACACCAAGGTTATTCTGTCAGGAACAGGCCCACCGTCAATTAAAAAAAAAAAAAGAACCTGCTATCTTTAATTAATTTCAAAATGTCTTCTCTCAGTTGAGTCTCCGAACTAGGGTGTGGGTTCTTGGTCGTGCCAATAGCCCCTCTTCTTGCTCTACACATTCCAATCTCATAGTTCTCGTAACTGGACATATCAGTGACAAAATCTAAACCTTTGTCTTTCAGATCTTGAAATTCCTCTTTAAAAATTTAGAAAACTGGCAACAGTCTGTTCTTCGCAGAATATTTTCCTGGGGTTATGCATTCGTTGTTTAATCTGCACATCCGTTTCGCCAGGTGGGCAAAAAGGTAGCTGTTCAACAATTATTCTGCCATTTGTCATGTTTAAGCTGCATCGGGGCACTTAATCCTTTCGAAATTCACGCACAGCTATTTGGTATACTCGACAGCTTTTCCGTGCACCCGGTAGCGATGACAATCCCTCAGACAGGGCTTTCCTTTCGTTGTAATTACAGTACTTCCACTACTCGCGGAGTAGAGATCTCAGGTAACGTAACCAGAACCGAATGTTATCGGCGCGGGCACTGCCTGACTGGCAGCACATCTGCTGTTGGTGTACGACTGGTGTAACTCAATACTGGGGGAGGCTCTTATTATAAATACGACGGTGCAAAACCGGAATCTCGGAGACGCCACGGTACCTACGGTATGGGCGGAAACTCCATGGTCGGAAGATCGACATAGCTCTGAAAAGTATCCTGCGTTAAGTGTAGCGTGTCATTTATAGAACTCCTTACCATTTTCGAGACTCTTAGTTGGTGGTTGTACTTAAACTCTCGCTACGTGAGAGGGACGTCGTGAGAAATGAGTGATCGTTGGCCGTTGAAGCGTTCTGGAGACATTTGTAAGGACATACAGAAGAGAAATAAGGAATAAAGCATTGAGAGAACCACATTTTGATTCCCACAGAGGGGTAACATTTTTTAATTCCGTACCACGTTCACGGTCCATGTTACAAACGTTGCTCAGTGTGGCGACGTCTGCATGCAGGACAGCCTGAAACCGCTGCTCTCTGTTGCTGCCCGAAACTTGTCACGTGGGATGTTAGCTAGGTCCCTAGCTACGCTCATCTTCAACCTCCAACGTTCGTTAATGTCAAAACCTGCTCATCAGGTAACTCCACAGCCAGAAATCAACCGAGTTCAGATGGTGATCTTGGTGGTCACGTAGTTTGGAGCGATCGGCCGATGATTCGATTTTCTCCAGATGTGTTACCGAGTAACCGACTCAACTCACCAGCAATGTGAAGGGGAGCAAAGTAGTGCATAAAAACATCAGAATCCAAAGCAAATCTCTCCCGCAGGTTCCCAAATGCGACAACTGTGAGTGTTCACAGCCCCAATGAAACAAAAACGTTCCAAGGGCACATGTCGTAAAGCTCAGCCCTTGCAAGAAACGTAAGAGCAAAGTCTGCTCGAATGTGTGCTTGACGTGGTACAAGTTGGTGAGTAATCTGAAGATAGTACGGATACCACTTCACAGTTGTTCGCAGCACATTTCGAACAGTGGAGCATGACAGGTTCAGTTATTTTGACACAGCTCGGGCACTGCTTGAAAATCGCACATTGCACCCCGCAGTCTCATCCATGGCAACAGTAACTTCTTCAACAATTTTTGGCACGATTGACAGTCGCCTCTCCCAGGAGCAATTCCCAAATCGCCAGTTGATTCGAGCTTCCGGGTAATGTACCTCAGCCACGGTGCAGAAACAGGACCTCTCCGTAATTCCTTTAAGGCGTCGATATTCGCGAAGAGCAGCAGCACTACAGCTGTTTTGATAAACAGTATTACGAGTGAAGCCCTGTTCACTTGTTCACATCCATGTCGGCTGTCTGCAACTGTAATGTACACTGATGCTTGTGTTTCAACCCTGTGTCGCCGTACCAGTAGAGAGCCTAATTGCAAATCGTGAAACTAACTCTACTAACAACGTAAATCCTGCAGCGCATTTGAAACGTCCCCTGTAAACAATTTATACATGACTGTGCTTAAACTGACATACAATATTTTTAGCGCAACGCAATCTGACTTTAAAAAATCCCTACAAAAGAATGGCCCTGACTAACATTAACCTATACGTTTCACAAATCACTTACCTCACAAAAATCTTGGTTACTCGAACTACTGCAATACAGCGAGCACCACTACTGTCAGGTAAATAAAAGATTCAAACTACGGAAGGCACTAACTACTGATAGGGATAGTTAGCAAATGAAAGATATTAATAGAGAACAAACAATGTATTTACCTTAATATCATCAAAAGTCATAATATATATAGGAGTTCATAACATCCATTCTTACAAATATCAAAACTCCGCGATTTCTCTCTCCACATCCACCACTGCTGGCGGCTCACCTCCAACTGCGCAACGCTACGCGCTGTTAACATCCAGCTGCCTCTGCCCAACACTACAATGGCAGACAACAATGCAAACTAGCCACAGACTGCACACAGCACAGCCAGTGATTTTCATACAGAGCGCTACGTAACGTTGCCAATAAGAAAACATAAACAGCCTACTTACACATTGTCTGAAGATCATTCCCGTAAAGTTGGGTACCCACAGGGTAAATAGTTTCTTGTCTGCTCTGGATGAAGTAGCGAAACTTCAGCTATAATCACCGTGTTGCGGCAAGTCGAAAAAGAGAGGGAGATGCATAAGTGCGTACGATAAACCCCTTCCCTCAAAAATACCTCGTCTGTGTTACCACAGATGACGCGTCACTGATCTCATTTCTACTAAGATTGCAGTACACGCGAAGTGCCCATTTGCTTCCACCGCCCTGAGCGGATGCGCAAGTTCTAATACAATTTCACCAACCTGCAGTCTTCTATAGTTTTGTTCCCTGCGCAGCAAACAGCAAATAGGTCGTGAATCCGCTATCTTGAGGCTGTAATAAACTTGTAGAGTAGTACTGATATTGTATGAATAACAAAATTTTCAATTAATTAGTAATGCGGGATGCCACTCGCTTTTTGTTAGCAGGATTAGCACAACTATATTTTCGTTGATGAATCACAACTAATTTCAATTCTTAACACGCCCATAAAAATAAACAAAACAATGAATGCCTGTTTGCATAGTTACCATCAAATTGTTCTCAGTTACATGCCCAAATAACAAGACACAGCTTATTAAGTCCTTAATCAGTACCGACCAAGGCAGACCACTTGTCTATCTTTAGAGACCGCCCAACGAGCTCTCACATTTACAAACGAGAGATTGTTAGTAAAGTCTTAACTGACACCGATCGTGGCAGACAACTTGTCTGTTCTTCGAAACTGTCGGACCACCTCTGATCTTACAGCCGAAGCGCTTCGCCCGACATCCAGGTCAGGCGCGATTCGAAGATCACCAAAGTGATTCGTCTGCCTTTTAGTTTAGCAGTAATTTATTATTCTGCTGGTTATTAATACTCGTAAAATAAAGGAATGATAGCCTGCTATTGAGAGATGCTTTTAAATGAAATGTAGAAAAACACACTTTTTAGTTTTTCTAATATTAATAACAGAAGATTTTTATTTTGACGTGCAACTTCCAAACGCAGCAGCCAATCGCGGAGAACTTCAGGCGGTCTTTCTCACGATACCCATACCGTACAAACCATCTGTCATCGGTACCTCGCACCACATTACGTCATTTTGTCATTGCGCCTTCTCAACTGCCTTAATAAGAGCTTCTTGTTGCTGGATATGAGGGAAACGTACTGAAATGTGTTTTGGGGGGCGTCATGAGATCCCATGGCCACCCATGAACCCCCCTCCCCTCACCCTACCCCCCACAGCCCGCTCGTTGGATCCATCCTTGCTTCACGGTTGTGTGTATTTTTTTTTCATCATGAATTGCTATTTTTCGTACTGACGTGTCGTGCGTGTTGGTCGCCATAACCACGAAATAGTTGCGGCGTCGTGTCACGGGTAAATGTGTGACGGGAGCAGCATGTGCAGCGGAACATGACGTGACGGGTGCGCGGCGTGTCGGGTGGCGCAAGCGGCGGCTGGTGCAATACCTCGGGGTGGGCGCCGCGGGCCTTTCTGGTCGTGAGCTCAGCGGTCGTTCACCGCCGCGTCTTCCCTTTAGCCCGTACCTCTCCGCACCAAACAGGACGGTAGATAGTGACGCGTCCCGCAGGGACGCCTGTACAACGGACTGTCTGTGCAATTTCTGTGCACATCACTGTCAGGGACATCGGAGAGGGTGTTTCACCAGTTGGTTTATTCGTTTAACTTGAAACAAAAACAAAAAAAAACCACTGTCAAAGAGTAAAATGTTGGCGTATTAAGATCTAAGTATTCGTCATGAAAATACCTAGTTATTCAGCTACAAATTTACTTTCAGTCCCTTTATTCAAAGGGTACCTTTACCGGTTTCGAATCGTTGTGATTCATCCTCATAGAACATCATCGTCAAATGTTACGACATATCATAGCATCTGTGATACTCATATGTTTGTAAGCTCTTTGTATGTATCAAAACATGTGGTGCGTGGTAGAAACCTTGTCAGTGACAAATCTAAAGTGCTCAGTGAGAGCAATTTACGTGTGCAACAATAAGAATGCAGTGGGAATGCATTTACATCTATTTGACGAATGTTGTGGAAACAAACACTCCAAACCGACGTTTCACGTAAGTCACATGCGACGAAAATCTGTAACGCAACCATCTGTGTGTAGAGTGTTTATAATTATGTATTTTTTATATTTTAGGACAATTAATCTGTAAAAAAAAAACATCACATGTCAAAAAGAAAGTGTGTAAACCGTCTGAGGATGAATCACAACGATTCGAAACCGGTAACGGTACCCTTTGAATAAAGGAACTGAAAGTAAATTTGTGGCTGGTTGCTATCCTGACACCATCAACATTTGTCTTCAAACAACAGCCACGGTCTCCATCATGTCTTCATATGACAATATTGCACCTAGTTGCTCTCTGCCTTGAGTTGCTTAATAGCCCCTCACAAACATTTTTGTACACCCGCCAATAAATGTGGGCCAGCCAACATGACTGTGCAGTCGACTGGAGTAGAAACAAAATCCGATTCCTCCTTCTTGAGCAGCTGCCCACACTGGTGCGTTATGAGCGAGCCGCACGTGTCGCTTTCAACCCTACAGCTGCTCGCAGTTGGCCGTTTGCATTCGCCTCAGCGCATGAGCAGTTCAAAACTGAGTCATTTTGCTGTTTGTAAAACGCTAATTTGTAGTGCAGTCGCCGGCCGGTGTGGCCGATCGGTTCTAGGCGCTTCAGTCTGGAACCGCGCTTCTGCTACGGTCGCAGGTTCGAATCCTGCCTCAGGCATGGATGTGTGTGATGTCCTTAGGTTACTTAGGTTTAAGTAGTTCTAAATTCTAGGGGACTGATGACCCCAGATGTTAAGTCCCATAGTGCTCAGAGCCATTTTTTTGTAGTGCAGTGGCTCGTCTCCTTTGTAATGTATTCGTTTACCAAAATGATAAATCGTGAAAGGAACAACTCCACTGAGGAGAGATGATTGTTCTTTAGAACTTGAAACCTTGTTTGTGGAAATTAAAAAAGAGAGGAGTATCACGGAATGTTAGAAAAAAACCAGACAAGTACGACCCAAACGGCGACAACGAAATCGCGAAGCAATAAACACAGAGAGAATACTTCATACATATTACAAAAACGGATGTAGATATGTGTATGTGTATGTCCCACATCTCCTCCTAAACCAGTGGATTGATTTCAACCAAACTTGGTGCACATATTCCTTACTTTCAGTCAACAATCGCTCTGAGGGTGAGAACTACCTATTGTAGTTCAGGAGACATGAGTTTATAAACAACGAGATACGCGAAAAACTGCCGCATCGAGCATGAATTTTAAATTAATTACTTCTGTGCTACTTGCTCTGTTTGCAATAAATTTCGCAGTCAGCATACACACATGCCGCTGAATGTGGCTACACAAATATAATACTGTACGACACATAGTTCAAAGATATTACGTCATATGCATAGATATGACTGAAAACAATGCCTATCACCCTTGGAGTTTTAATGTAGTTATTGTTCACTACTAAGATATTACTACAGGCAAGTTAATTTATGGAAATCTCTGACATCTCGCCGCGATTTTGGCAGCTTTCAACTTCGAAGTGCTAACGGCTGTAGGCAAAAACAGTGGCCGTCTTTAGAGCTATGGAGAGGCGTTCTGATAGAGACTTTTACAAATCGCGGTGTAGACAAAGGCAGCAGGTGCGCCAAGTCTACGGAAACTGTCCGAGGTCATCTCACATCGAGTCTACTGCAGGAGAACATTTTAGGTTCCGTTTCTAATACAATATTGGCAAAGTGGATGCTTGGGGAAATGCCGGGTTTGTCAGCTACTTTTTTAAATAAAAACGCTTTCTAATATAACACGTTTTCAAAACTGTCTAAGAACTTTGAAACAATTTCTCCTACGTCCATACAGATTTCTAACCTCATACTGATAGTCCTGAAAATTTGTGCTCGTGAATTTTTAATAGCCATGACGGCACTTATAAAATTTAAAACGAAAACGTGGAGCGCATGCAATAGATAATAGTAAGAGGGTAATAGTAAGTGCAAAGGGTAGTTGCCGTTGAGAAAAACCACACAGCGATTCATATCATTTGCAGTGCAATAAAATTAATAGTGACTTAAGTGAACTATTCGTGCATCAATTTTCTGTTGCGCTTCACGTATTTCATTTTAAATTTATCAAGTACTGTCATAACTATCAAAAAATTAACAAACTCAAATTTTCAGGACTATCTGTATGGGATTACGAGAAATTATTTTATACTTTTTAGGCAGCTTTAGAGGCGTGTTTTATTAAAAAGTTTTATATTTTAATAATTATTTTGCTGCTTTTTAGTCATGTGCATGTGAATTTTTCAGACTATTTCAAACATTTTGGTCTGATTACAGCAGATATGTGGTAGGTAAACTTTAGGTTTATTTCAGTTTCATTCCACCTGAATCGATCAAAAAAGTGGCCGGCCGGTGTGGCCGAGCGGTTCTAGGCGCTTCAGTCTGGAACCACGTGACCGCCACACTCGCAGGTTCGAATCCTGCCTCGGGTATGGATGTGTTTTATGTCCATAGGTCAGTTAGGTTTAAGTTGTTCTAAGTTCTAGGGGACTGATGGAAATGGTTCAAATGGCTCTGAGGACTATGGGACTTCACTGCTGAGGTCATCAGTCCCCTAGAACTTAGAACTACTCAAACCTAACTAACCTAAGGACATCACACACATCCATGCCCGAGGCAGGATTCGAACCTGCGACCGTAGCGGTTGCGCGGCTCCAGACTGTAGCGCCTAGAACCGCTCGGCCACTCCGGCCGGCGGGACTGATGACCTCAGACGTTAAGTCCCATAGTGCTCAGAGCCATTTGAACCATTTGAATCAATAAAGTGTTTCCTCCTATGTTTATCTCACAAAACGGCCGCTGAGGTAAAAATTGAGAGACTCAGGCTAACTCGGAGGCTTACCAGCATTGGTTCTTGTCGCGAAACATCCGCGACTGAAACCTGAATAATTATTTTAAATAAAACAATTTAATGTAACTGGTTTTTAAAACTTACTAAAATGTATACAATGATTTCTCCTAGCTCCATACAGAACCTTAACCCCATATAGAGAGTCCTGAAAATTCATGCTTTTGAATTTTTAATAGCTATGGCAGTGCTTGTAAAATTTGAAGCGAAAAACGCGAGGTGCATGCAATAGGAAACATTAAGAAAGTGATGTACTCGTGCATCAATTATGTATTGCATGTTCCCCATGGTTATCGTTCTGAACCTTACAATTATTGTCATAGCTATAAGAAATTCACGAGCACAAATTTTTAGGATTATCTGCGTGAGGTCAGGAATCTTTATACAGGGCTAGAGAAATTATTTCAGTCTCTTTAGTTCCTTTTAAAAAGTTTTTTATTTCAAAAATTATTTTCTGCTTTTTAGTCTTCTGTGTGTCAAATTTTTTGATCTATTTCAAACATTTTGAGGAGATTACAACAGAGACATGTGGTAAATTTCAGATTTGTTGCAGTTTCTCTTCACCTGAGTCAATCAGTACATTGCTTCCTCCCACGTTTATGTCGCGAAAAGAACGCGAATGTAAAAATTGAAAGCGTCGAGGTAATACGGAGGCTTACCAGCTATGGTTCTTACCACGAAACACAACTCGAACATGAAAAGGGGAAATTCTGGTGCTAGACAAATTACTCTCTCCCACACACCAGACTCGAAAGCGGTTGCATTGTCATCCAGTTCTGAGCTATGTTAAATGCTTGAAGTCTCTAGCCCATCGAAAAATGATGGTGGTAAGGGAAGTAGAGTCCACCATATACCACACAAGAAAGCGAGTTAATATCACATTGTCATCCCGTTCTCAGCTATGTTGAAAGTTTCAAGTCTCTAACTCACAGGAAAACTATAGTGGTAATAAACGTACCCTTAGTCGCACACCAGACACGACACGAAGTTAATATTGCGTTGCCCTCTATTTCTGATCTATGGTGAGAGTTTCAACTCTTTAGCTAGTCGGGAATTAGTTTAAAATGAACTGCAAAATTCGTATTGAACGGACAGAAAAGAAAGCGACCTAATGAAAACGTGTTAAAAAGGGAAAATAAAAGTGGTACGCGAAGTACCTTTCGTCGCACACCAGGCAAGAAAGCAAGTTAATTTTGCAACGTCATCCAGTTCTTCCCTGTGTTGAAAATTTCAAGTCTCTCGCTCATCGAGAAGTTAGTTTAAAATCAATTACAAAATCTGTAACGAATAGAAAGACAGACAAGAAAGCTACCTATTAAAAATATGTTAAAAAAGCAAGACGTTTCGGTAAAATCTCGGACACATCTTAATGATATTCACGAGCTGTCATTATGGTATTTCGGATGCCTGATACTCTGAGCCAAGGAAGAAGCATACTATGGCCAACGCATTTTATTTACTCGCAATTCAACTCAATTAACTTCTCAGATTTATCCCATCGCGTAAATGTGTGTGTGTGTGTGTGTGTGTGTGTGTGTGTGTGTGTGTGTGTTTGTGCGTATGTGTGAGGGCGTGTGGACCTCGTTTGTGCTGGCAGTCCTGTGCATCTAAAACTGCACAAGTTCGAAGTGGTTCAAGTGGCTCTGAGCATTATGGGACTTAACATCTGAGATCATCAGTCCACTAGACTTAGAACTACTTAAACCTAACTAACCTAAGGACATCACACACATCCATTCCCGAGACAGGATTCGAACCTGCGACCGTAGCAGCACGCGGTTCCGAACTGAAGCGCCTAAAACCGCTCGGTCACAGCGGCCGGTTACACAAGTACACCTGGCAGTTACACTATAACGTACTTGGAGTTCTGTAAATCGTGATTTGCTGCTTGGGTAATCACATTGGGTTAGTAATCATTGTAGGTATCACAAGACGTTGCCAACGGCTAAAGCTCATTTGCTGCATAACTTCTATGTAGGTCGTACTTTGGAACCGGGCGGTTCTGAAGGTGCTTACCGAGTTCAGGCAACACATGAGCACTGAGTGGTGTCGAAGCAAGTGCTTATTGTTCCGGTTTTCACAACAGGGGCCTGCAGGTTCATCGGCCGACCCTTGTACTGAAGAGAGCAACCATGGCGAATGTCAAGGCGATAGCAGCACAAATTGGGAGCATTGTTCCACTCTTCAGTGACACGTAGTACCATCAGCAGGAAGGGGGGGACTGGCAGTCGTAAACAGCAAATACTGCTTGTGGAATACAGCTACACGAAGCCACAATCTTCTACGACTCCGGTGGCGACTCATTAATCCAGCATTGAAAGGCCGCAAAATTTAAAGTTTTCGTGGACTATACTACTATCTCTGGCTTATCCGCTGGTGTGCTAACTTTAAAACAGGTTTATATTTTGTCAATCTTTGACTCGGTTCGAATCTCGATCTAGCACACAAATTCGGCTTGTCAAACGAACGTCTGGAATCACACAGTGGAATAGATACGCGTGGAAGAATTGTTGAGTAATTAATATTAGAGGAATTAGAACGATCCAGTGTTACAGTTGAATTTGACATTTATGATATAACCTGTGGGGGCCCGGTTCATACACGTAACGGCATCGTGTTGTGGCATGGATAAGTCGAAAGCAAATTGTGAGACATCCTGATTCGTAGTGCTCAACTGCCATTCACAGCTGGTGGAGGTACTATTGGCGGTTCAGTCGCGCGATTTGACTCTGTGCAGCCGTTTGAACCGTGGCACGGGTGCTTGCACGAGACAGTTGCACGGTGGGTTTTGGCACTGAACTGTTGGTTGTTGCTGTTCTGCTGAAACCAAAAGACAGACGCCAACGATATCACGGAAACATTGGATTCATCCAGTGCTAACAACTGTTGAAGAAGACAGACTTGAAAATAATTATAAGCAATTACTGGAAACGCCTACCTAAAATTTTTTAACTATTTGAATGTGCCAGTGTCATTTATTGATGATATATACGTTTTTTATACACAGCATTTCCCAAGCATTGTGTGTCTCGATTTTATTGTTGCAGTCCTTATTTCTTGAATCCCTTTCAGTAATGAAAAGTTTTAAATCGAAAGGCATTCTACCGCTGAAAAGAATAAGCCCTTACTAAAACGATGTTGGAAACGCATGAGTCCAACAACCAAATATGCTACGTGTGGTTTGGAGGAAAGCTAACGAAGTTGTCCATGTTCTCGGGGCAAATGACAATTGAAATTTTCAACACAATCTTCCGCAATCTTATCTTCTGTAAGTTACAAAAGAATACGAGTCAACGATCATAGTAGACTAATGAATACAGTGTTCGCTCTTGACCACTTTCTATTTGCACACTCATAAGTTACGCGTTTCGGCCTCAGACACCATCACAGTCTTATTTGACGGGGAGCATACGCAGTATTTCTTCAAGTTTGGCAGGCCGCGGTGGTCTAGCGGTTCTAGGCGCTCAGTCCGGAACCGCGCGACTGCTACGGTCGCAGGTTCTAATCCTGCCTCGGGCATGGATGTGTGTGATGTCCTTAGGTTAGTTAGGTTTAAGTAGTTCTAAGTTCTAGGGGACTGATGACCACAGATGTTAAGTCCCATAGTGCTCAGAGCCATATGAACCATTTCTTCAAGTTTCTGTGCACCGGTGATATTTTAAATGTGGTTCTCCTGACAACATTGACCGAAACGCGGCTAGTCGTACGTAAATAAACAGCAATCAACGGAGAACACTGTGTTAATTAATGCAATATTTACGAATAATGATTAAAGGATTATAATCAGACTGTACATCAATTCCGTTGTTCCTCCGTGATCTTGGAGATAGGGGGTTCGAATCTTGGCGGTGGAAGGAACGTAAAGCCCCAGGTTTTAGCCGGAAAGACGAGGGGAAGTTGTGGCGTGAAGTTACTGATTACCAGATTTGCGCCAACGTTCAGGACTAAGTTCCAGACCCGTAGTGTCTCACGAAGTGAGGGCATGTGACACTATTGCTGGTCATCCATCCGTCTGATGGGGAAGTTAAGCTTGTTTGTGCGCCTCGAGACCTCGTGAGATATTCCGCTGTAACGACAGATATCTAAGAATTCAGCACGAAGAATTCATTCATTATATCGTAAAAGGAGATGTACATCCCCTCCGCCCAGCAGTATCCTGTTAATGTCACGAAGAGTTACCATCTGTGACCTACTGGTAAATCGTCTTGACAAAAGTAATTTATGAATTTACTGTGCGTTCATAAACTGCACTTGAAGGTAAGTAATGTGAAAACAATTAACGTGAACATATTATCATATGATTCCGATACTCGAATTCAAACACACAATGCTATCACCTGAACTACTTAGTGTTTAATTTAAACTTGCTACCTTAACCGTGTACTTTATGCAAGTGCGTAGACTGAAGATTGTTGTTTGACCAAGGACAGAATACCAGTAAACACTGAATCAGTTAAATCGGAGCGAGCTACGGTATCCACTTGGCTGCACCATGGTAAAGCCCCGCTTGCATGGGCCCACTTGCCTGAGCCGTGTGAAGGCTGCACGCACAGTGACTTCAGAGTCGTACGACTTGCACTCGCTCATTCGTCGGAGTATAGCATATCTAAGAGGCAGCCTAATGGACAGGTACCACCACGGCGTCGCACGATCCAACTATAGGTTTGCAAATGTAGATGTGGTAGTATATACAGGGTGAGTCACCTAACGTTACCGCTGGACATATTTCCTAACCCACATCAAATACTGACGAACCGATTCCACAGACCGAACGTGAGGAGAGGGGCTAGTGTAATTGTTTAATACAAACCATACAAAAATGCACGGAAGTATGTTTTTTAGCACAAACCTACGTTTTTTTTAAATGGAACCACGTTAGTTTTGTTAGCACATCTGAACATATGAACAAATACATAATCAGTGCCGTTTGTTGCATTGTAAAATGTTAATTACATCCGGAGATATTGTAACCTAAAGTTGACGCTTGAAACCTCCGACGTTCAGTTGCGTGTTGTAACAAACACGGGCCACAGTTAGCGAGCAGCATCTGCAGGGACATGTTTACGATGACGACCGTGTTTTACGAGTGTGGCTGTAGTGCACTGTTGTGGTTTGGTCTAGCTGTCGCAGTGTCCGCATTGCTGCTATTATTATTCTGCATTCGTCTCCGCACGCAGACCAACTGTAGTACACCGTGTTACCAGACGTCTGTGTTAGTGTAGTGTTGTAGGAACTCTGACCATGGTGTATTCTAACTCTGAAAAGGCGGAGATGATACTCATCTATGGCGAGTGTCGATGAAATGCAGCTGAAGCCTGCAGGGTGTATGCAGAACGGTACCCGGACAGAGAGCATCCAACATGCCGCACATTGCAAAACATCTACCGCCAACTGTATGCAACAGGTATGGTCGTAGCACGCAAACGGGTCCGTAACAGGCCCGTCACAGGAGAAGCGGGTGAAGTTGGTGTGTTAGCTGCTGTTGCCATGAACCCACACATGAGTACACGGGGCACTGCGAGAGCCGGTGGACTGAGTCAAAGCAGTGTCATCGTCACCGCTTTCACCCGTTCCATGTGTCGCTACATCAGCAATTACATGGTGATGACTTTAATCATCGAGTGCAATTCTGTCATTGGGCATTAACAGAGAATGCGTTGCAGTTCTATCTGTTTACCGATGAAGCGGGTTTCACAAACCACGGGGCAGTGAATCTACGGAACATGCGTTATTGGTCCGTGGACAATCCTCGCTGGCTCAGACAGGTAGAGCGACAGCGACCGTGGACTGTAAATGTATGGTGCGGAATCATTGGCGACCACCTCATTGATCCTCATTTCATTGCAGGGGCCCAAACAGCTGCAACATACATCGCGTTTCTACAGAAAGATCTGCCAACGTTGCTCGAAAATGTCCCACCGGAAACGCGTCGACATACGTGGTATCAGCATGATGGTGCACCTGCACATTCCGCAATTAACACTACGCTGACCCTTGACAGGATGTTCGACGGGCGTTTTATAGGACGTGGAGGACGCATAAATTGGCCAGCCCGTTCTCCTGATCTTACACCTCTGGACTTCTTTCTGTGGGGTACCTTAAAGGAGAATGTGTACCGTGATGTGCCTACAACCCCAGAGGATATGAAACAACGTATTGCGGCAGCCTGCGGCGACGTTACAGCAGATGTACTGCGGCGTGTACGACATTCATTACGCCAGACATTGCAATTGTGTGCAGCAAATGATGGCCACCACATTGAACATCTATTGGCCTGAGATGCCGGGACACACTCTATTCCACTCCGTAATTGAAAACGGAAACCACGTGTGTACGTGTACCTCACCCCTCATGGTAATGTACATGTGCGTCAGTGAAAAAGACCAATAAAAAGATGTTAGCATGTGGACGTAATGTGCTGTTGCAGTCTCTTCTGTACCTAAGGTCCATCACCGTTCCCTTTGGATCCCTACGTAATTCGGTGCTCTCCGATACACACGATCGAACAGCGGAGGAGTGGTACCCAAGCGTCAACTTTAGGTGACAATATCTCCGGATGTAATTAACATTTTACAATGCAACAAACGGCACTGATTACGTATTTGTTTATATGTTCAGATGTGCTAACAAAACTAACGGGGTTCCATTTAAAAAAACGTAGGTTTGTGTTAAAAAACATACTTCCGTGCATTTTTTATGGTGTGTATTAACCAATCACACTAGCCCCTCTCCTCACGTTCGGTCTGTGGAATCGATTCGTCAGTATTTGATGTGGTTTACGAAATATATCCAGCGGTAATCTTAGGTGACTCACCCTGTATAAAGAATAGCGACAGTGGAATAATTCCTCATTCTAATACATCACGAATACTGGATAACGAGTTTCTAAATTTTATACAGAGAAATTCTTAAAAGTATAATGTTATTTTTCTCTTGTGTTCCTTTGGGATGAAGTTTATATTTTATAGCCTTATTTGATACATCCATACCCACATAGGAGTCCATTTCCGAAAAACAGGTCGATAAAGCAGTCCAAAACTACTCCAGCAAAACTCCTGTTGTGTAGGACAGCCTGCAAATCAGGGGAATGAAAACTTTTTGTCCACCTGACATATAGGTGTGCCCTACAAAGCAGGCCAATAAGGCAGGTCCATAGTACTCCAATACAACACGCCTGCCATGCAGTGAAGCTGGCATGTTAGGTCTAGAAAACCATTCTTTGCCCCGAAGTGTAGCCTATCCTGTAAAGCAGGTTGATAAGCCAGACCTATACTACTCCCACACAACATCCCTGTTGTGCAGGGTAACCCACATGTCTGGGGTTGATTAACTGTTTTTCACCTACACTCCTGGAAATGGAAAAAAGAACACATTGACACCGGTGTGTCAGACCCACCATACTTGCTCCGGACACTGCGAGAGGGCTGTACAAGCAATGATCACACGCACGGCACAGCGGACACACCAGGAACCGCGGTGTTGGCCGTCGAATGGCGCTAGCTGCGCAGCATTTGTGCACCGCCGCCGTCAGTGTCAGCCAGTTTGCCGTGGCAGACGGAGCTCCATCGCAGTCTTTAACACTGGTAGCATGCCGCGACAGCGTGGACGTGAACCGTATGTGCAGTTGACGGACTTTGAGCGAGGGCGTATAGTGGGCATGCGGGAGGCCGGGTGGACGTACCGTCGAATTGCTCAACACGTGGGGCGTGCGGTCTCCACAGTACATCGATGTTGTCGCCAGTGGTCGGCGGAAGGTGCACGTGCCCGTCGACCTGGGACCGGACCGCAGCGACGCACGGATGCACGCCAAGACCGTAGGATCCTACGCAGTGCCGTAGGGGACCGCACCGCCACTTCCCAGCAAATTAGGGACACTGTTGCTCCTGGGGTATCGGCGAGGACCATTCGCAACCGTCTCCATGAAGCTGGGCTACGGTCCCGCACACCGTTAGGCCGTCTTCCGCTCACGCCCCAACATCGTGCAGCCCGCCTCCAGTGGTGTCGCGACAGGCGTGAATGGAGGGACGAATGGAGACGTGTCATCTTCAGCGATGAGAGTCGCTTCTGCCTTGGTGCCAATGATGGTCGTATGCGTGTTTGGCGCCGTGCAGGTGAGCGCCACAATCAGGACTGCATACGACCGAGGCACACAGGGCCAACACCCGGCATCATGGTGTGGGGAGCGATCTCCTACACTGGCCGTACACCACTGGTGATCGTCGAGGGGACACTGAATAGTGCACAGTACATCCAAACCGTCATCGAACCCATCGTTCTACCATTCCTAGACCGGCACGGGAACTTGCTGTTCCAACAGGACAATGCACGTCCGCATGTAATCCGTGCCACCCAACGTGCTCTAGAAGGTGTAAGTCAACTACCCTGGCCAGCAAGATCTCCGGATCTGTCCCCCATTGAGCATGTTTGGGACTGGATGAAGCGTCGTCTCACGCGGTCTGCACGTCCAGCACGAACGCTGGTCCAACTGAGGCGCCAGGTGGAAATGGCATGGCAAGCCGTTCCACAGGACTACATCCAGCATCTCTACGATCGTCTCCATGGGAGAATAGCAGCCTGCATTGCTGCGAAAGGTGGATATACACTGTACTAGTGCCGACATTGTGCATGCTCTGTTGCCTGTGTCTATGTGCCTGTGGTTCTGTCAGTGTGATCATGTGATGTATCTGACCCCAGGAATGTGTCAATAAAGTTTCCCCTTCCTGGGACAATGAATTCACGGTGTTCTTATTTCAATTTCCAGGAGTGTATATCCTTGCTCCTATGGGAGTCAGGAGGTTCTAAACCCCTCAGTGCTGATACTCTTGAAGCGTGCTGTTTGTATGCCAGATTTGGTTAAAATCAATTCAGCTTTTGGGAGGTGATGCCTGACAGACATACACATATACTACTTTATATATTAATATGTACTAGCCTTTTCCATGCAAAACCTGAGTACATGTATATTACACATAATGCACACGTTTCTTGGTTCATCTCCTGCTCCCCCTCTCTGTCCATTACCTCCCTATATCTCATATCCTCCACCTACCACTCAGCCCACATCCATGATAATCCCCCTTTTTCGTTCAATTCCTTCTCACCATCTCTCTCTCTGTCTACCACCCCCTTGGTCTCTGTCTCTATTTCCTCACAGCCCCCTACCTCTCTACCCAACCACTCCTGCCCCCTCTCTCCCTGCCCATCCCTTTGTTATATTACTGGTTTTACAGCCATCATATTCAGGTTCAAGAAGCTCTTCTTAGAGCAGTTGAGAAGGCAGAAGTGGCAAGAGGCACTGATGATAGATGGTTTGTTTGGGAGAGACTGCCTAAATTGTGGTCTTTCTCTATCATTGGCTGCTGCATTAGGAAGTTGCGCGCCAAAATGATAATCTTCTGTTATTAATATTAGACACACTTAACAGTATATTTACTTGCTTTTCAAATTAAAGCATCTCTCAATAGCGTCCTATCATTTCATTGTTTCACAGGTATTAATACACAGCAGAATAATAAACTACTGCTAAACGAAAAGGCAGATAGTGCACTTTAGTGATCTTTAGATCGTACCTAACTTGGTTGGAGGGTGAAGTGGTTCGGCTGTAAGATCAGAGCTGGTATGACAGTGTAGGAGGACAGACATGTTGTCTGCCGCAGTGTCAGATATGACTTAATTTACAATGTCTCTGAACTGTAAATATGAGAGCTGGTTGGGAATCCTCGGAAGACAGACAGATTGTCTGCCGCAGTCTGTGTTAAGACTTTATTAGCAAACTCTGATTATTTGGAACGTGTAGTTGAGAACAGTAGCAACGGAAATACACAGTTTATTAACTTGTTGAAGAATAGAAATTATTTGTGGCTCTAAAGTGGAATGTAATTGTTCAGTTTCTAGCGTTCTGCTAGTAAAAAGCAAGTAGCATCCCGTATAAACAAACTGGTTGGAAATTTAATTTTTTCTGATATAACAGTTCCTCGCTGAGAGTTTCTTACAGCCTCAAAATAACGGATTCACGACCTACGTGGTGTTTTCTACACAGGGGACAACAACAATAGATGACTGTTGGTTGGTGAATATTTGTTAGAACTTACCCACTCCAATCACGGTGGTGGAAGCAAATAAGCAACTCTCGTATACTGCAATCTTAGTACAAATGAGGTCAGTGACACGTTATTTGTGGTAACACGGAGGAGGTATCAAGAAGATAAATATGTTTGAAAGAAGGTGTTTGTCATACGCACGTATATATCACCCTCTCTCTCTCTCTCTCTCTGTCTCTCTAACTCTCTTTTTCAACTTGCCGCACCCTTCTGCTCCCTCTCTCTCTCTGCATCTCCTACTCTGTCTATCTCAAACTTCCCCATCCGCCAAAGCAGATCAATAAGGCAAGTCGATACTGTTCCCACACAACACACCTCTTATGCAGGCAATCTATAGGTCAGGGACTTAAAAGCATTCATGTCTGTATCTCCTTAAATATTAGAGCTAGAACATTGTAAAAACCTGTGGTGTCACCGCCAGACACCACACTTGCTAGGTGGTAGCCTTTAAATCGGCCGCGGTCCGTTGGTATACGTCGGACCCGCGTGTCGCCACTATCAGTGATTGCAGACCGAGCGCCGCCACCACGGCAGGTCCAGAGAGACTCCCTAGCACTCGCCCCAGTTGTACAGCCGACTTTGCTAGCGATGGTTCACTGACAAAATACGCTCTCATTTGCAGAGACGACAGTTTAGCATAGCCTTCAGCTACGTCATTTGCTAGCAAGGCGCCATATTCAGTTACCTATTCTGAACAGAATAATATTGTGAATCATGTACCGTCGAGAGCGACGTTCATCATTAATGGATTAAAGTTAAGTATGAAACTAATTCCGTCCGCTTTCTGAATTCTAATTCCTTGTCATGTTCCAGACCTCACGTCAGTATAGTCCTTCCCTCCTCACGCCAGCCTGCGTGAGCTAAAACGCATGCATTTCGGCCTCCTCTAGTAACACGGTGTTGGCTCTTCTGCCAACACTACAAAACCCCTATGTTGTCCTCGTGGGGCATTGCGTTTGTGTGTCGAATTTGGCCTATTTTGGTCCAGTTGTTACCAAAAACTTCGAAAAGTAATTTTCTGATGTAGTTCAAATGTTTACAGTATACTCTAAGAACGTTGAGACACATATAGGCTTCATATTTTTTAATACATGTAATGTTCTATAGATGTAATATACAAAGGCGAAACGTTATTACGAAAAATTTCAAGAAGTTCCCAACCAATTTGTTTCAAATATTTACTCAAAACTCTAATGAACATTCAGATCGACATAAGCTATATATTTTAATATATACAATATATAAGTGCGTATGGACTACATCAAGCTTAATGTTGTTTCCAAAAATCTCGCAAGGCTCTCAACCGATTAATTCCAATCTTCACTTCAACGTGCTGATGAATGTTTGGAAGGCCCTGTGCTATAAATTTTTTTAACATATGTAATGTATAAATATATATTGATACATGGACAAAAAATGTTGTTACCAAAAATCTTGAAAATCCTTGACCGATTTACATCGGATTATTTACATCGCAATCTAATGAAAATTTGGGTGGACATAGGCTACATATTTTTAATATATCAGTTCATACGTAATATGTAAACGAAAAGGTGTTACCAAAAATTTCGAAACGTTTTTGACTAATTTTACCTCAAGCGTTTACACAATACTCTAATGAAAATTTGGATTGCATAGGCTACATATTTTCATATTTAAATGTGTATATAATACATAAAGAACAAGCGTTGTTACTTCAAACTCTAATGTACACTCGGTCCAGATAGCAGCTATATATTTTTTAATGGACAATGTAGAAGTTTTCTGTTAAATACTGATAGCAAGAAAGAAAAAACTGCGTTTCTGTTGTGAAAATGTGCGGTTTCGTGTTCTTTCTCTGCACTCATCTTCAGCTACGGTAGTAAGGGCATGAAAACCTTTAGAGCAATTGTTTCTCATATAGAGGGGCGGAGAAAAATTGTGTCACGACATTTTAACACTGGATAGCTGATGCCAGTAGGAACCCAAAATTACTGATGTTGTGGAGGTCGACGACGCACCATTTTTAAAGTACGTAAACTTGGCGCCACGCTCTCCGATTGGCCGTGGTGGGATTGCCCTGTTGCCGTTCGTCGATTGACGGGCAGCGCTATGGTTGTCGGTCCACACATACAAACGTCCCTCGCGCCGTCACTGCCCCAACGTGATATGCGCACGTATCAAATAGGTCTTGCTGTTCGTCTCCACCTCACGTCAGAGGCCAATCGGAGCTCGTGGCGCTCCGTAGTTTAAAAATGGTGCGTTGTCGACCTACACAACAGTAGTAACTTTGGTTTCTACTGGCATCAGATATCCAGGCTTAAAATTCCGTGACACAATTTTTCTCCACCCTGTATATATTCTTTTTCCTTACATATAATTTCAAACAAAAATTGAATAAGCAACAATGCGCTGTTATGTTTTCTTCATTGTCGTCGATTTTACAGAAAACAGGAAAGCTGTATTTATAACCCGCAAGGTTAACCGAGAGCGCTAACGCACTGCTTCCTGGACTGGGCTAGGCGGGCCTGTCACAAATCGAATCCGCCCGGCGGATTAACGACGACGGCCGGTGTGCCGGTCAGTCTGGATGTCGTTTTTAGACCGTTTTCCACATCCCGCTAGGTGAACACCGGGCTGGTCTGAACGTTTGCATCTGGCCACCCCTTAACAATTAACGTGCCATATCCGGTTAATCATAACATCAGACCACGTAAGTCGGGGATTAATGCTTGGAAAGGGAGAGAGGAAAGCTGTATTTATGACTTATGATTAGAATACAGATATGGATTATGAACCGCCTTAAACTATCCATTCGCAGATTACAACTTTGTGAAATAATGTCATTGAATCTACTATCCTCACAGATCCAGCAGCTGGTGAGGCCTCTCGCATCCCATATACCAGTGATCCCAACCAATTTACCCATTCATTTGTAGCGACTTCATTTCACAGTGAGAAGCTTCAAGGTCAGGTGATGCTAAGTAGATAAAGAAGGCGGGAGGGCAGGAAATTGACAGAGAGAGGGGGCAGAAGGTGATGGACAGAGAGAGGGAAGAGAGGAGGAGGAGATGGACAGACAGAGGGGGGTGGGGGGGGGGGGAGACTATTAGGATGTAGATCCAGTAACTGAGAAAGAACGTATTGAAAACAACAACACAATAAGAACCACTGTTCATAGATTACGTACTGATGCTAGTCCACGTAATTTAAGTGAAAGTCACTTTCAGAGGAAAATATTTCATTTCTTAAGTTCTTTGGTGCACAGTATATTCCAGTTAATTTTGTAGCCCACGAGGGTACAGTTCCTATTTCCGTGAATTTCGAAGCACTTGATAATGTCATTCTCGCTCCACTTTTTAGTTACTGCAGTTTTGAAAACAACTCTAGTACTGAAACTTCCTGGCAGATTAAAACTGTGTGCCGGACCGAGACTCGAACTCGGGACCTTTGCCTTTCGCGGGCAAGTGCTGGTAGAGCCCTTGCCCGCGAAAGGCAAAGGTCCCGAGTTCGAGTCTCGGTCCGGCACACACTTTTAATGTGCCAGTAAGTTTCGTATCAGCGCACACTTCGCTGCAGAGTGAAAAATCTCATTCTGGAACTCTAGTATTTCTCACACACCAGCAAATTTAGTAGACAGCGAAACCGTCTGCATAATGCAAATGGCTCTCAAGTTCACACATGATTTAAGTGCTGTGCACGCATCTACTGGCACTAGACCAGTGGGACGCGATAAACGGACCCTAAATGAAGGGAATCCATGGCACCGACTTCTGACCGGCGCAGTAACTGGATATGGGCAGCAGCGTCGCCGTTTCACCGTGTTCGCGCGCTCAGTGCCTTTAAACGTGTTTGAGCGGTTTCCAGGCGTATCTAGGCGGCACTGCAGGGATGGTGATAACAGCCGCCGGTTCTAGCCAGACGGGCGCTATGCAGGATACAGCGGACAGAGGGGCGATGTGCGCATGCGCGCCAACTGCGCCGGCGGGGACCTTGAGGAGACAGCGGCCGGCGACAGCACAGTAGACCAGAGCTGCTGAGCTGCTGCTGCCGCATTCCGGGCGCGCTGACCCCCTGGCCTGACGTAACAGCCGGCCGCGAGGCGTGTGCCGGCGCACGCGCGCTGGGCCGCGGCCGTGACGCGGCGCACGGCCTGGCGGGGGAAGCACGGCCGCACGCGCGTGACGTCAGCAGGGGCGCGCGCGCCGCCGCCGCCGCTGACACTGGAGTTCCCTGTCCGCAAATAGCGCACTCACTGGCCCTCGCTGACTGAGGAGTTCTGCCGAACCGTGCCTTCACTGAACTCCATTCGACGTCACTCGGTGACGTATTGTGATGTCGCTATCGTGATGCTGCAACTCACCAGTATGACGACACTAGCCACCAATCTCCGCTCCACCAGTAAACTGAAAATTTTGATTGAGTGATTAAATGTTGCAGTCGTAAGCTTGTTCGTAGAAGACTCGTCAACAAGTTTCCCAGACGGAGAGCGCCTTAATATCCAGCTGCTGGCAAATGTGGATCACTTCGGTTCTTCCTACATCTATCTAATTATTTTACTAAGGATCAGTAGCTTCGCTTTGACCCAAAAGACAGTGTCATTTAGTCTCCGCTTTTGTACACTACTGGACATTAAAATTGCTACAACAAGAAGAAATGCAGATGATAAACGGGTATTCAGTGGACAAATATACCGGGTGATCAAAAAGTCAGTATAAATTTGAAAACTTAATAAACCACGGAATAATGTAGATAGAGAGGTAAAAATTGACACACATGCTTGGAATGACATGGCGTTTTGTTAGAACAAAAAACAGTATTGAAATATCTCTTGCGCGCTTCGTTTGGTGATGATCGTGTGCTCAGCCGCCACTTTCGTCATGCTTGGCCTCCCAGGTCCCTAGACCTCAGTCCGTGCCATAATTGGCTTTGGGGTAACATGAAGTCGCAAGTGTATCGTGATCGACCGACATCTCTAGGAATGCTGAAAGACAACATCCGACGCCAATGCCCCACCATAACTCAGGACTTGCTTTACAGTGCTGTTCACAACATTACTCCTCGACTAAAGATATTGTTGAGGAATGATGGTGGACATATTGAGCATTTCCTGTAAAGAACATCATCTTTGCTTCGTCTTACTTTGTTATGCTAATTATAGCTGTTCTAATCAGATGAAGCGCCATCCGTCGCACATTTATTGAACGCTTGTATTTTTTTGGCTTCAATAAAACCCCATGTCATTCCAAGCATGTGTGTCAATTTGTACCTCTCTATCTACATTATTCCGTGATTTATTAAGTTTTCAAATTGATACTGACTTTTTGATCACCCGCTATTATACTAGAACTGACATGTGATTACATTCTCATGCAATTTGGGTGCATAGCTCCTGAGAAATCAGTACCCAGAACAACCACCTCTTGCCGTAGTAACTGCCTTGATACGCCTGAGCATTGAGTCAAACAGAGCTTGGATGGCGTGTACAGGTACACCTGCCCATGCAGCTTCAACACGGTACCACAGTCATCAAGAGTAATGACTGGCGTATTGTGACGAGCCAGTTGCTCTAATGACTGGCGTATTGTGACGAGCCAGTTGCTCGGCCACCATTGACCAGACGTTTTCAGTTGGTGAGAGATCTGGAGAAAGTGCAGGCCAGGGCAGCAGTCGAACATTTTCTGTATCCATAAAAGCCCGTATAGGACCTGCAACATGCGGTCGTGCATTATCCTGCTGAAATGTAGGGTTTCGCAGGGATCGAATGAAGGGAAGAGCCACGGGTCGTAACACATCTGAAATGTAACGTCCACTGTTCAAAGTGCCGTCATTGCGAACAAGAGGTGACCGAGACGTGAAACCAATGGCACCCCATACCATCATGCCAGGTGGTACGCCAGTATGGCGATAACGAATACATGCTTCCAATGTGCGTTCACCGCGATGTCGCCAAACACAGATGTGACCAACATGATGCTGTAGTCAGAACGTGGATTCATCCGAAAAAATGACGTTTTGCTATTCGAGCGCCCAGGTTCGTCGTTGAGTACACCATCGCAGGCGCTCCTGTCTGTGATGCAGCGTCAAGGGTAACCACAGCCATGGTCTCCGAGCCGATAGTCCATGCTGCTGCAAACGTCGTCGAACTGTTCGTGCAGATGGTTGTTGTCTTGCAAACGTCCCCATCTGTTGACTCAGGGATCGAGAAGTGGCTGCACGATCTGTTACAGCCATGCGGATAAGATTCTTGTCATCTCGACTGCTAGTGATAAGAGGCCGTTGGGATCCAGCATGGCTCCTGAACCCACCGATTCCATATTCTGCTAACAGTCATTGGATCTCGACCAACGCGAGCAGCAATGTCGCTACACGATAAACCGCAATCGCGGTAGGCCACAATCCGACCTTTATCGAAGTCGGAAACGTGATGATACGCATTTCTCCTCCTTACACGAGGCATCACAACAACGTTTCACCAGTCGCCAACCTTGTGTGAATGCTCTGAAAAGCTGATCATATGCATATCACAGCATCTTCTTCCTGTCGGTTAATTTTCGCGTCTGTAGCACGTCATCTTCGTGGTGTAGCAATTTTAATGGCCAGTAGTGTATTATTGATTTGGTCCTTGTGGGTGTGACATTACCATTGGACTAAGGGAAGTTAAACGTTGTTTGCTCTACGTCTTGAGTCTGCCGTTTCAAGAGTATCAGGAAATCGTTAAAACAACGAGAGTCTACAGTCACACGTGTGTTAATATCTTACAAGGGAACCTCCCCATCGCACCCCCCTCAGATTTAGTTATAAGTTGGCACAGTGGATAGACCTTGAAAAACTGAACACAGATCAATCGAGAAAACAGGAAGAAGTTGTGTGGAAGTATGAAAAAAATAAGCAAAATATACAAACTGAATAGTCTATGCATATGATAGACAAGATCAAGGAGAATCTGGTCTCATGAGCGCCGTGGTCCCGTGGTTAGGGTTAGCAGCTGCAGTGCGAGAGGTCCTAGGTTCAAATATACCCTCGAGCGAAAATTTTAATTTTTTATTATCTGTCCGTCCGATGCGATCACTTTTTTGGGAGTGATTATCACATCCACAAGAAAACCTAAATCGGGCAAGGTAAAAGAATCTTTTTACCCATTCGCCAAGTGTACAAGCTAGGTGAGTCGACAACATATTCTTGTCATATGACGCACATGCCGTCGCCAGTGTCGTATAGAATTTATCAGACGTGTTTTCCTGTGGAGGAATCGGTTGACCTATGACCTTGCGATCAAATGTTTTCGGTTCCCATTGGAGAGGCACGTCCTTTTCTCTATTAATCGCACTGTTTTGCGGTGCGGTCGCAAAACACAGACACTAAACTTATTACAGTGAACAGAGACGTCAATGAACGAACGGACAGATCATAACTTTGCGAAAAGAAAGTAGGTAAAAATTTTCACCCGAGGAAAGACTTGAACCATGGACCTCTCATTCCGCAGCTGCTCACGCTAACCACGAGACCACGGCGCTCCGGAGCTCGCGTTATCCTTTATGTTGCTTATCTTGCACATGGACTACTCAGTTTGTATATTTTGCTTATTTTTTCATAGTTCCACACAACTTCTTCCTGTTTTCTCGATTGATCTGTGTTCAGTTTTTCAAGGCCTATCGAACGTGCCAACCTATAACTAAATCTGAGGGGGGTGCGATGGGGAGGTTCCCTTGTTAGTGGTTAGTGTCCACAGAAGGAACACTGCTGTCATAAGCTATCGTGCAGAACATCCTCCAGCAAACTACAGGGGTGTGCTGAAATATGGAAACACCAAAAACACAACACACAGTCGTGCCTGATACGGCGTAGGAAAACAGGTGATATTCAAAACAGCTTCCAGTAGTTTCAGAATGGATAAATACAGGCCCTGTATGGTTTTCAAGGTAATCTTATACCATTCTTCCTGTAAAATAGTGGCAGGTCCAGGTAACAATGATAGAGATCACGTCTTGGAACAAAGCACCGCTATTGGGGAACAAACATTGTATCATGTAATGAACCAGATCAGCCAACATTGTCACGTGATGCTTGGTAGTAATGTTACGTTCAAGAGCAACCACGGAGCTCATGGTATATCACGATACGACTGCCAAAATCGTCAACGACAACCCCCCCCCCCCCCCCCCCCCCTGCCACCACCAATATTTCACTCTTGGGACGTAAACACGACCGGAAGTTGCAAACCGTGTGAAACAAGATACACCGGACCAAATAACTTTCCTCCGTTGCTCCATAGTCCAGGTTATGAGACTTGAGCATCACCCTTCCCTGTTACGAGGATTCGAATCTCTGATAAGTATTATTGGAATTCCAGCTCGCCTTGCAATTCCCTGTTTATAGAACTCCCTTCTTCCCCCCATGAATCATGGACCTTGCCGTTGGTGGGGAGGCTTGCGTGCCTCAGCGATACAGATAGCCGTACCGTAGGTGCAACCACAACGGAGGGGTATCTGTTGAGAGGCCAGACAAACATGTGGTTCCTGAAGAGGGGCAGCAGCCTTTTCAGTAGTTGCAGGGGCAACTGTCTGGATGACTGAATGATCTGGCCTTGTAACACTAACCAAAACGGCCTTGCTGTGCTGGTACTGCGAACGGCTGAAAGCAAAAGGACACTACAGCCGTAATTTTTCCCGGGTGCATGCAGCTTTACTGTATGGTTTAATGATGATGGCGTCCTCTTGGGTGAAATATTCCGGAGGTAAAATAGTCCCCCATTCGGATCTCCGGGCGGGGACTACTCAGGAGGACGTCGTTATCAGGAAAAAGAAAACGCATTCTACGGACCGGAGCATGGAATGTCAGATCCCTTAATCCGGCAGGTAGGTTAGAAAATTTAAAAAGGGAAATGGACAGGTTAAAGTTAGATATAGTGGGAATTAGTGAAGTTCGGTGGCAGTAGGAATAAGACTTCTGGTCAGGTAAATACAGTGTTATAAATACAAAATCAAATAGGGGTAATGCAGGACTCGGTTTAATAATGAATAAAAAAATAAGAGTGCGGGTAAGCTACTACAAACAGCATAGCGAACGCATTATTATGGCCAAGATAGATACGAAGCCCACACCTACTACAGTAGTACAAGTTTATATGCCAACTAACTTTGCTGATGACAAAGAAATTGAAGAAATGTATGATGAAATAAATGAAATTATTCAGATAGTGAAGGGAGACGAAAATTTAATAGTCATGAGTGACTGGAATTCGGTACTAGGAAAAGGGAGAGAAGGAAACGTAGTAGGTGAATATGGATTGGGGCTAAGAAATGAAAGAGGAAGCCGCCTGGTAGAATTTTGCACACAGCACAACTTAATCATAGCTAACACTTGGTTCAAGAATCATAAAAGAAGGTTGTATACATGGAAGAAGCCTGGAGATGGTTCAAATGGCTCTGAGCACTATGGGACTCAACTCCTGAGGTCATTAGTCCCCTAGAACTTAGAACTAGTTAAACCGAACTAACCTAAGGACATCACAAACAGCCATGCCCGAGGCAGGATTCGAACCTGCGACCGTAGCGGTCTTGCGGTTCCAGACTGCAGCGCCTTTAACCGCACGGCCACTTCGGCCGGCGAAGCCTGGAGATATTGACAGATTTCAGATAGATTATATAATGGTAAGACAGATTTAGGAACCAGGTTATAAATTGTAAGACATTTCCAGGGGCAGATGTGGACTCTGATCACAATCTATTGATTATGAACTGTAGATTAAAACTGAAGTAACTGCAAAAAGGTGGGAAGTTAAGGAGGTGGGACCTGGATAAACTGAAAGAACCAGAAGTTGTACAGAGTTTCAGGGAGAGCATAATGGAACAATTGACAGGAATGGGGGAAAGAAATGCAGTAGAAGAAGAATGGGTAGCTTTGAGAGATGAAATAGTGAAGGTAGCAGAGGATCAAGTCGGTAAAAAGACTAGGTATAGTAGAAATCATTGGGTAACAGAGATATATTGAATTTAATTGATGAAAGGAGAAAATATAAAAATGCAGTAAATGAAGCAGGCAAAAAGGAATACAAGCGTCTCAAAAATGAGATCGACAGGAAGTGCAAAATGGCTAAGCAGGGATGGCTAGAGGACAAATGTAAGGATGTAGAGGCTTGTCTCACTAGGGGTAAGAGAGCTGCTGCCTACAGGAAAATTAAAGAGACCTTTGGAGATAAGAGAGCCACTTGTATGAATATCAAGAGCTCAGAGGGAAATCTAGTTCTAAGCAAAATAGGGAAAGCAGAAAGGTGGAAGGAGTATTTAGAGGGTCTATACAAGGGCGATGTACTTGAGAACAATATTATAGGAATGGAAGAGGATGTAGATCAAGATGAAATGGGAGATACGATACTGCGTGAAGAGTTTGACAGAGCACTGAAAGACCTGAGTCGAAACAAGGCCCCGGGAATAGACAACATTCCATTAGAACTACTGATGGCCTTGGGAGAGCCAGTCCTGACAAAACTCTACCATCTGGTGGGCAAGATGTATGGGACAGGCGAAATACCCTCAGACTTCAAGAAGAATATAATAATTCCAATCCCAAAGAAAGCAGGTGCTGACAGATGTCAAAATTACCGAACTATCAGTTTAATAAGTCACAGCTGCAAAATACTAACGCGAATTCTTTACAGACGAATGGAAAAACTAGTAGAAGCCGACCTCGGGGAAGATCAGTTTGGATTCCGTAGAAATGCTGGAACACGTGAGGCAATACTGACCCTACGACTTATCTTAGAAGCTAGATTAAGGAAAGCGAAACCTACGTTTCTAGCATTTGTAGACTTAGAGAAAGCTTTTGACAATTTCGACTGGAATACTCTCTTTCAAATTCTGAAGGTCGCAGGGGTAAAATACAGGGAGCGAAAGGCTATTTACAATTTGTACAGAAACGAGATGGCAGTTATAAGAGTTGAGGGGCATGAAAGGGAAGCAGTGGTTGGGAAGGGAGTGAGACAGGGTTGTAGCCTATCCCCGATGTTATTCAATCTGTATATTGAGCAAGCAGTGAAGGAAACAAAAGAAAAATTCGGAGTAGGTATTAAAATCCACGGAGAAGAAATAAAAACTTTGAGGTTCGTCGATGACATTGTAATTCTGTCAGAGACAGCAAAGGACTTGGAAGAGCAGTTGAACGGAATGAACAGTGTCATGAAAGGAGGGTATAAGATGAACATCAACAAAAACAAAACGAGAATAATGGAATGTAGTCGAATTAAGTCGGGTAATGCTGAGGGAATTAGATTAGGAAATGAGACTGTGGTGTCACCGCCAGACACCACACTTGCTAGGTGGTAGCTTAAATCGGCCGCGGTCCATTTAGTACATGTCGGACCCGCGTGTCGCCACTGTGTAATCGCAGACCTAGCGCCACCACCAAGGCAGGTCTCGTGATACGAGAGAGCACTCGCCCCAGTTGTACGAGAACCTAGCTACCGCCCAGTTGTACGAGAACCTAGCTACCGCCCAGTTGTACGAGAACCTAGCTACCGACCAGATGTATGAAGCCTTTCTCTCTCATTAGCCGAGAGACAGAATAGCCATCAGCTAAGTTAATGGCTACGAACTAGCAAGGAGCCATTTGTATCAGTGCCTATAGCTTACGAGTATTCAAGAGAGATGTATTCCAAGGACTAATAAAAAGATAAGTAATAAGCATCTACATACTTTTCTTCTTATTCATTTATAAGTTCTCATGTTCCAGACTTCACGCCCGTCGGCGTTAGCCTTGCGTGCCCTATCGGCTACAGCGTTAGTCTAGAGTTCATTTTCAGCCATCTCAACTTCACGGTGTCGGCCCAGCTACCGACACAACAGAGACACTTAAAGTAGTAAATGAGTTTTGCTATTTGGGGAGCAAAATAACTGATGATGGTCGAAGTAGAGAGGATATAAAATGTAGACTGGCAATGGCAAGGAAAGCGTTTCTGAAGAGGAGAAATTTGTTAACATCGAGTATTGATTTAAGTGTCAGGAAGTCGTTTCTGAAAGTATTTGTATGGAGCGTAGCCATGTATGGAAGCGAAACATGGACGATAACTAGTTTGGACAAGAAGAGACTAGAAGCTTTCGAAATGTGGTGCTACAGAAGAATGCTGAAGATTAAATGGGCAGATCATATAACTAATGAGGAGGTATTGAATAGGATTGGGGAGAAGAGAAGTTTGTGGCACAACTTAACTAGAAGAGGGGATCGGTTGGTAGGACATGTACTGAGGCATCAAGGGATCACCAATTTAGTATTGGAGGGCAGGGTGGAGGGTAAAAATCGTAGGGGGAGACCAAGAGATGAATACGCTAAACAGATTCAGAAGAATGTAGGTTGCAGTAGGTACTGGGAGATGAAGAAGCTTGCACAGGATAAAGTAGCATGGAGAGCTGCATCAAACCAGTCTCTAGACTGAAGACCACAACAACAACATCAACAACAGAACTCCCTTCGAGTTGTTTTGGCACTAACAGGGGTCCCGAGTGCGACATTCAGATGTGTAAAGACTTTTGCATCTGTCATTTTTTTTTACTAGGAGTAAAGTACAAGGTCCTAAATGTCGCCTCTTGTCTTTACTGAAGAATATACCTGAATCACGCCCAGCTTCCATGTTATTGTTCTCGTTTCGTTTTTATTTACACTGACATTCATAAAATCGAAGCTTTCTGAAACCATTAAATAACTCAAGCCCCTTTCAAACTCGTCGCCGGTACCCCATCTAAGTTCATCCTTAAATAATTTTGGATAACTATCATTAGACAATTATTCCGTTGTGCAGATATCCATCCCTGTGAAGAGGCATCCCTCCCATTCCATACATACCTGACAATGTAACTAGTCGAAACCTGGATCCACCGTTACACACCGGTTTTAAAACAGCAGTCAGACAGTGGCAATTTGAAGGCGCACAGAAAAAGTGAAAAATTTTTGTGTGTGGGGAAAGTGATGATGGCTCTTGTTTGGGGTTCATGATGTATCATCACGATTAAATGTTTTGAAAATTGTAAAATAGTGACCGACAATGCGCCAGGATATGCGTGTGGCCGCACATTAGCCAATCAGATGTCGGATGTGCGCGAAATGCTTGTTGCCCACCCATCATTTCACCCGAAAGACTTGCTCCTGTTGGCAATGTGACTTGAGAGTAAAAATGTAGTCTTCAAATGAAGAGGATATCTGCACTACGAACTAATACTATGAAGCAGCAATCAAACTTTTTGAAATGAATTAAATGCACTGTAATGAAAACGAATAGATTGATGGGGAAGAAATCAGTGAAGATGATATCAGTGCAACGGAATGTCATTCCACCTTCATGGCTCAGTTTTAATCGGTCAATTCATTGTGACTTCAATGCATTTAATTGTATCATATTTCTGTTGCAGCTGCTCAAGCCACAGGCTTCCTTAGACACCGTTTTCCCAGTGTTGCTATTCCCCCAGTCCCCGTGAGAGAAATTCCGGTTGCAGTAATCGGAAACCTAGGTGGAAACAAAAGTGCCGCTCAGAGTTAGGGTCATAAGCGGAGCTGCGCTCAAACAGCCCAGTGGTTAAGGCGACTACTAGCGGTGAGCAGTCAATGTTGAATTGAAATGATGATTTTGATTTGTGGGACGCTCAATAGCGTGGTTATCAGCGCCCGTACAAATTCCCAGTCTTTACACAGTCCAGTCTCGCCATTTTCCCATGTGATGATGAAATGTTGAGGACAACATATACATCCAGTCTCTGGGCGGAGAAAATCCCCGACGCGGCTGGCAATCGAACCGGGGACCCCATGATCCAGAGGCAGGAACGCTAATCGCTAGGGCACGTGCTGCGGACCAGGCAGTGTTGGTTCGGGTCCTGGTCTCGTACAAATATCCATTTGCCCCTAAATATTCATCATATTTCTCAAGATATGTCTTATCAAACCATTTTTATTTTAGTTAAATTGTGCCATAATTTTTCTTAACTTCCCGATTTCATTTAGTACTCTTTCATTAATTATTCGACATGCCCACCTAATCATCAGAATTCTTCTGCAACAGCAGATTTAAAATGGTTCTATTGTCCTCTGGTCTGAACTATTTATCGTCCATGTTTCTTCTTTCGTACAAGGCTACATTCAAAAGAAAAACTTTCAGAATATACTTCTTAACATTTAAATTTATATTTTAAATTAAAAAATTTCTTCTTTTCAGAATCGATTTTATTGTTATTGCCAGTTTTCTTTCAATAGCCTCTTCACTTCATCCATTTTTGTCGGTTACTTTACTCCCAGAACTGCACATTTCGTCTAGTACTTTCAGTGTCTCATTTCCTAACCTAATTCAGTCAACGTCATTCGATTACATAAGATTGCCTTTATTTTGTTTTTATTGATTCGTCTTGTAATTTCTTTCCAAGAAACTATTCATTCCTTTCAACTGATCTTCTGAGTTCTGCACTAAGTAAATGGTAAATAATCAGTAATTAGTGGAGAGAATACAACAGCTTTGTAAATATCCCCGGGACTAAATCCACAAAAATAACAACAAAAGTCACTACTAAAGTAAACTACTATTTAACAATGGAATAAATGTGTGGTTCTAAAAAACAGTAAGGAACAAAAGGATTTTTAGAATATATTAATCGTTACTGCTTTGTAAAATCTGTATATAATCCGCTGATGTAGTGGGTATCGCGTGATAAGGTCAAGGCTCCTAACCTAAGCGAGCCAGACGAAGGCCGCCCCACTTTTACTATTTCACAGCTGTCTGATCTCTCCTGCGAGTCGATTTTCTTGTGTGGGTTAGGAGGGCTGAAAATATAAGGATGAGGAGATTGTCCGCAGGATTTGCGAGGAGGGGTGTATACAAAAACACTGACAAGAAGAAGGGACCGGATGGTAACTTGCATGGTGCTAGAGGGAGCTGTAGAGGATAAAAACTGTAGAGGAGGACGGACACTACAATACATCCAGCATATAACTGAGGACGTACATTCCAAGTCCTACTCTGAGATCAAGAGGTTGGCTCAGGAGAAGAACTCATGGAGGGCCGCCGCATCGAACCAGTTAGAAAACTGATGACTCAAGGAAAAATTTAAAAAATGAACTGTTCACATTAGATTTGTCGTTACATCTACGTCTGCGTTACAACTATCAAACGTTCAGAATGCACTTAAACGTTTCTCTCTATGCACGTTTAAGCGTCATTATAACGGCAGCAGGATGGCTAGCTGACTTTGTGGTCTCGGGTTCGATCCCCGGTTAATCTCAGGATTTTTATCTGCCACTTATCAATTCTTTCACCTCATACAATGACCGTTGACGTGAAAAATCCCGAGTTTCACTGTGGTTCGGAATCCACGTTAAACGTGGGTCCCTCTACAACTGGCTGGGTGAACCAGCTCAGAGGGCGGAAGAAGACAACAGTATACCACCTCCAGCAGGACAATGCCTAGAAGCACTCTGTGGTCTCCAAAGCAGTGTTCGCATTAATGACTGCTTTACTTTCTTTTCTGATGGCCGCGCCACAGTTCACCCTTTGTAGGCTGCACCCGTGTCTGCCATTCAAAGTACACCCTATAGCGCAAAAGGAGCAATCGGTTATTTACATGACACACTGTTAGACACCATTATACACATCTCTGGCTGGGTCACTTGCAGCTTGGGCTACGGAGACCGTGAAGGCTACCACTGACATCCGTTCGTCAGGGGCTTGCTACCGGCTGTGCAGTATAGCATATCACACAAGATATAATTCAGAGTACAATTAACTTGACACTGTCAGCAATGCTATGGATTCCTGCTACATAATTGGGCTGTTAGCTGATCTATCTGAAGAACAGGTTAGAACGTTTTCAGTTCCGACCCCTTGGTACCCAAGACTTTAAAATTTAATACACTGTCTGATTAAACGTACCCGACTCACCGCGCAAATTTTCCATCCTACAGCAGTTCAGCGGTATTTTGTTTCCAATTCTGTTGTCACTTTCTCTTTCAACAAAGGTGTGCATAAAGGCACCCAGGAGAGCGGAGACCATGCTGAACAATTTTTGTAGTTTTGCAATATGCTGAATTGGTCGTAGATGAAGGAATTGTACTGCGAAGAAAATTATAATCCAGTATTCCTTCGTTTATTAATCCATTTTTACGCACTTCAGCGTTAGCCATCATCAGAATCCTGGTTCAGATAAAAACCAGAGAATTACACTCATGCTCATAAATTAAGGATAATTGCAGAATGTGGTTCCACACAACGTGGCACTACACAAAACTGGCGCTAATAGCCTAGGCACATAGGGAACACACACAACACAGATCTGTAAGTCCACAGTATTGGTGATACGTTGAGAAAACCGTCCCGAAACATATGTGCTACAAAACGCCATCGTTTCCTGCGCATGTACCCCGACATCAATATGGGATATGATCACCATGCACATGTACACAGGCCGCACTACGGATTGGCATGCTCTGGATCAGGTGGTCGAGCAGCTGCTGGGGTATAGCCTCCCATTCTTGCACCAGTGCCTGTCGGAGCTCCTTAAGTGTCCAAGGGGTTTGAAGACGTGCAGCGATACGTCGACTGAGAGCATCCCAGACGTGCTCGACGGGGTTGAGGTCTGGAGAAAAGGAAGGCCATGCCATTCGCCTGATATCTTCTGTTTCAAGGTACTCCTCTATGGTGGCTGTTCGGTGGGGCCGTTCGTTATTATCCATCAGGAGGAAGGTCTGACCCACTATACCCCTAAAGAGGCAGACATACTGGTGCAAAATACGTCCCGATACACCTGCCCTTTAACAGTTCCTCTGTCAAAGACATGCAGAGGTGTACGTGCACCAATCATAATCCCACCCCACACCATCAGACTACGATGTACATACAGGTCCCTTTCAAGGACATTAAGGGGTTGGTCTCTGATTCATGGTTCACGCCAGATGAAAACACGGCGAGAATCACTGTTCAGACTATACGTGGACTCCTCCGTGAACATAACCTGGGACCACTGTTCCAATGACCATGTACTGTGGTCTTGACATCAGGCTTTACGCGCTCTCCTATGACTAGGGGACAGTGGAATGCACCTTGCAGGTCCCCGGGCGAATAAACCATGTCTGTTCAGTCGTCTGTAGACTGTGTGTCTGGAGACAACTGTTCCAGTGGCTGCGGTAAGGTCCCGAGCAAGGTTACCTGTAGTACTCCGTGGCCGTCTGTGACCACTCACGGTGAGACATCGGTCTTCTCGTGGTGTTGTACACTGTGGACGTCCCGTACTGTAGCGCCTGGACACGTTTCCTGTTTGCTGGAATCGTTGCCATAGTCTTGAGATTACACTTTGTGGCACGCAGAGGGCCCGTGCTACGACCTGCTGTGTTTGACCAGCCTCCAGTAGCCTTAGTACTCGACCCCTCATAACGTCATCAATATGTGTTCTTTGAGCCATTTTCAACACACAGTCACCATTAGCGCGTCTGAAAACGTCTGCACACTCGCTGCACCGTACTCTGACATACACCAACACACCTCTGCGTACGTGGACTGCTGTCAGCGCCACCGTGCGACGACCGCAGGTCAAATGCACCGCATGGTCATACACAGCGGTGATTTAAACCCGCAAACCGCCCACGAGAGCGTCGTTTCACCACGTATGAGCATTATCCTTATTTTATGAGCATGAGTGAACATAGTTACATGGTTGACCTGCAACGAACATGAACGTCAGCATGTTCGTTGCGAGCCAATCATGTAACTATACCTGAACCACGATTCTCATAATCGCTAACACCTAAACGTGTAAAAACGGATTAATAAATGAAGGAATACTGAATTCTAGTTTTCTCTGCAATACAATTCCCTGATCGGCGACCAGTTGAGCAAATCGCAGAGTACGCAGATTATACTTCCTCTTTCAACTCCGGTTCAGTCTGCTGTGGCGTGTAACCACTTCTTCCGTCAGCGTTGTACTCCAAACGCTGTAAAAGTCCACCGTGACTCAGTGCTGTGAAAATCTTCCGAAGTGTAGTTGCGTTCGCGTTTGCGACGTAGGCGTGCCACGCAGCGCGTTGTCAAGCACAGGGCGTGCGGCCCCCCTTGGCAGCACGCGGCAGGCGGCGCGTTTGTTTTCTGCCAGGTTGATGAACCCCCGCCACATCTGTGACGTCACGTGTGTCGCCACTCTCAGCGGTAACACACACCTGCTGGGCCGCCAACACTGCCGGACCATGCAGCGCCCGCTGCCATTGAGACATGTCCAGATACTAGTATATCACACAACGTCACGTAGTTGGAGACAAGTGCAGATGCTACGATGCCAGCAAGTATGTGACGCATTTTCTGTAATGTATGAGGCGGAACTATGGGCCTCATGGAAAAAGGGTGACCCGGCTGAGTCACGCAATTTGACTCTTAGTCTGATCACGAGGCGTGGCCATTGATTGCACGCGTTGATCACGTAGGCTGACGTGAGAATCAATGAACTATACTTGACGGGATGTATCTGGAACATCTTAGGTGATTAGAATGTTAGTAGACAGGAATACAATTAAATACTTAGCTTTAATTCAGCATCGGCGGGGAACGTCGATCTTGACATTGTACAATAATATTTACAAGTGCAGTTATAGACTGAACTGCGAATACTTCTTTACAAAAAAATGGTTCAAATGGCTCTGAGCGCTATGGGACTCAACTGCTGAGGTCATTAGTCCCCTAGAACTTAGAACTAGTTAAACCTAACTAACCTAAGGACATCACAAACATCCATGCCCGAGGCAGGATTCGAACCTGCGACCGCAGCGGTCTTGCGGTTCCAGACTGCAGCGCCTTTAACCGCACGGCCACTTCGGCCGGCAACTTCTTTACAATTCTGATTGCTTCACACATGTAGATCAATTGTCAATGCATAAACTGTATTTGGCGCCGGGCTAGGTCGTAGCTACTGACTTAGCTGAAGGCTATGCTAACTAGCGTCTCTGCACATGAGATCTCGAAAGCTATAACAAGTGAAACATTCCTATTAAAGTCGGCTGTAGAACTGGCCAGTGCGCTAGCTTGTCTCGTATGACCAGCCGAATGGCGGCGCTCGGTCTGCTAGCGTCGACAGAGGCGACTCGCAGGTCCGATGTGTACTGACGGACCGCGGCCGATTTGAAGCCTACAACCTAGCAAGTGTGGTGCCTTACGGTGACACCACATTTTCACCATATGCTAACTGAAGGGGAATCACTGCCGTCAGCTGCATTTTCATCAGCTGTCATGGAAACATTATTCATCGATAATTATTTCTTGTCGAATTTATAGTCAACTTGAATTACCTTTGCAGCAGAGGTTCTTCTTTCTCGGAGACGGTCATACGACACGCGTGCCCCGCTAACATTGCCCGTATAGAACTGCTTCTTGTTCCACTATGAAAACCGTTTTCTTTCCTTTTCTTTTCGTACTCAGCTTCTCCCACGTTGACAGCCCAATTGTTCTTCCCAGCACACCCATCCCCCACCCAAAACACAGGAAAAACAGAAGTAGTTCTCTCTTAGTAAACGCAGTCGTCGCAGCGACGGTTGTAAATGATGCACAGATAAACGGCAACGGATTGCGTATTATTCGACTTTTTGACTCAACACAGTCTTGAGATGCAAGCATTGTGGGATAATAACTACCCTGGCGGCAACACATTACAGGTTAGCACCGCCCGGCCGCTGCGGCAGAGCGGTTCTACGCGCTCAGTCTAGAAACGCGCGACCGCTACGGTCGCAGGTTCGAATCCTGCCTCTGGCATGGATGCGTGTGATTTCCTTAGGTTATTTAGGTTTAAGTAGTTCTAAGTCTAGCGGACTGATAACCTCAGATGTTTAGTCCCATACTGCTTAGAGCCATTTGAACCATTTGATCAGGTGTTGTTGATACTCCTACTTTTCTGGACAACAACAGCATATTTCATACGGCTGGAAGAGTATGTGACTGTCTTTCTAAACACTCCCCCTCTCGTTACATCTTGACTGAACTGAAAAATCACCTGAATTGAATCCTATCGAAAATGTGTGGGGCATGTTGCAACAGCGGATAAAATATCGACGTTAGGATCCCAGCAATTTGGTAGAATTGCGAGATCAAATCTTCAGCGAGCGCCCTGACATGCATGTAGCATACCCACTCAACGTTGTGGACTCACTTCCTATCCAAATCCAGGCGGTTATAAAGTCCAGGGGCGGAATTACACGGTATGAAATGATGCCTGTAATGATTCATCTAGGGGTGAATGGTTTGATTTCTATTATAGAATAAAACAGCGAGACAGCTTACTGACAATTTTATATGATTACGTTCAGACCATTTACGTTTTACTTAATCACTCAATGACTTGCAGCTGATTAAATGAAGATATTAGTTTTTGACGTTACTCATATTACTCGTGAAAGGTGCTTAAATTTAAATAGCTTCTAGTTCGTAGTTAATAACTAGCCTATGGAAGAGAGGTAGCTGTCTAGCAAAAATTTGCATTCCTGCCTCTATGCCCGATCTTCACTTGTTGCACTACCGTGTGCTAGCAATTTTTTGAATGTCTGTCGAATGCCCATGGTGAGCAAATGATTATTCTCTCTCTCTCTCTCTCGCTGTCTCTCTCTCTCTCTCTCTCTTTCTCTGCGAGCGCGCGCGCGCGCGTGTGTGTGTGTTTAGTTAGACCTAGATTATACATTTACTACTACTAATCGTTTAGGATTCTGTAAAGACATGAATCAATTCTGTACATACCCTTTTTTCATTTAGTATTTTTTTCTTCTTCTGTTGAAAGTTGTTTAGACCTAATTCAATATTTGAAATATTTATTGTTCTATTGTTCTTGTGAAAGACGTACGGAAATATGTAGCTCCATCTCTGACAATGATAGTATTCTGACTGAGGACCAAAAAAAAAAAAAAAAAAAAAAAAAAAAGAAATTTATTACTCTTCCTATAAATCATGAAACATCAAATTCTCTTTTATATGACTGCGATTATAAAAAAACCATTCTAACATATCCTAACGATTAATACAATAATGCTCTTGCACGCAACAGACAACTTATCTCGTCTTGCCGCTGCAACTGCGTGAAGATTCTGTATACAGCAACATGCTAAAATAATTCAAAATAAATACTGCGATCCATGCAGAGTGCAATGCATGGTAATATCTGCTGATACAACTACTGCCATTTTTATATAGAAACTGAATGATCAGGAGGGGATTAGTCACCAAGCCTTAAGCGGTGTAAAAAAAATGAAAGAAACCAATAAAAACTTTCGATTTACTATATTCTGAAAACTGACAATTTAAATACTGACAAACTTCACTCGGACCTTTCCTTTTCTTCCACAGTTTAATAAGGAATAATTTTAATTATTCTACAATAACTTTAATTATTTCATAATGTCTGTAACCAATATCACGCATCCGGTCACAACAAAGATACGAATATTACTGTCAAAGTATTCGTACACAAATCTGACAAAATACCTATAGTGCGCAAGCAAGCAACAACTACGTCCAGCAAAAAGGCAAGTTACCAAAAATCCTCAATTAATACCAAAGTCTGCCCCTGCGCTACTAGCACCGTCACGGCAGGCAGCGACGAGGCGTCCTTCTCAACAACTGTTGGCTCGCTGCCACTCGCTCGCGATGATAATATCTCAGAGTGATAGTTTGTGTATGCACACCGCACCAGAACCAGTGGCCAAAGTTTCCAAAGAAGTATTAACGTCCAGCTTTCACAGTTACTGATGCTCATCTTGTCTTGTAATGACTTTTTATGCCGGAGCAATATTGTTTTTTATTGTGTAATATTATTTCCTTGTATGTATGCAATTTCGTTGTAATTTTAGCAGCTTCGGTCCGTTCGCGTTGCAGCTACGAGTGAAATTGAATATTGCGAGTGACCCGGACTTTCGTCGTTTGGGGCATTGAACTGTCTATAGTCTCCTCAAAACTGTATCGCAACGTGTGCGAGGGCCGACTCCTAAACAGTTTAATTTTGGTGATGTGAATAACAAACGAGCGGATTACACGTCAATGTTGAAACTCTGCCATACGTCCGTTGTTGCTTCTGAAACTCTGTGTTCTTAATATTAAATTGACTCAATTGGCTCTACCTGTTCCGTTTTTGAAACATTGAAAATTTATTTATTACATGTTCTGAAAGATCTGTGATGAACGGGACAAAGGAGCGTCGGCACCATAGATCTAGCAGCAGTAGTCTGAAGTGGGAAGCTGACGGACGTATATCTCTGCAGTCACAGTGAGGACTGTCAACTGACATTTCATTGCTGCTGGGCGTCAACATAAAAATATATAAATATTATCAAAGTGTTTTACATACGTTGGTCCGCAGCTCGTGGTCGTGCGGTAGTGTTCTCGCTTCCCACGCCCGGGTTCCCGGGTTCGATTCCCTGCGGGGTCAGGGATTTTCTCTGCCTCGTGATGACTGGGTGTTGTGTGATGTCCTTAGGTTAGTTAGGTTTAAGTAGTTCTAAGTTCTAGGGGACTGATGACCATAGATGTTAAGTCCCATAGTGCTCAGAGCCACATACGTTCAAGTCAATTTTCGATACACCTTTAAACACTTCTCCTCCAGCTACATCTCAAATTAGATTTACATTTGTGCTTTTAAGGGCTATTTCATTGTCAGAACCTTACATAGTTGCCACGTGACAAAATTGGTCCCCTCCCCCAAATCAACCAACCAACCAAGTGTGTTGACATAATGGTTATGCTGAAGACACTAGTTCTCTATTACTTTTTTAATTCGTGGTAATATCAAAGCCACAATATAACTAACGATGTTTTGAAGACACTGGGAATAAAGTAAGTAAGTTCCTATGGGACCCAACTGCTGAGTCCATCGGTCTGGGAATAAAGATTGAACAGTTTTGCTCTGAAGACAGCGGTCGAGAAGTATTAGACGATTAAAGGTATTTATAACCAGTTAATGATAACTTGAAGTCGGAACTGCTTCCACCTGCGTCATTTAAAGCCAGGGCATCACTAATTCCTTAGTGGAAATATTAACTTCATTTCATTCAGGGAACTGGTGTTGACCGTAGGCCGGCTGGGGTGGCCGAGCGGTTCTAGGCGCTACAGTCTGGAACCTCGCGACCGCTGCGGTCGCAGGCTCGAATCCTGCCTCGGTCAGGGATGTGTGTGATGTCCTTAGGTTAGTTAGGTTTAAATAGTTCTAAGTTATAGGTGACTGATGACCTTAGAAGTTAAGTCCCATAGTGCTCAGAGCCATTTGAACCATTTTTTTTTTTTTTTTTTTTTTTTTTTTTTTTTTTTTTTTTTTTTTGACCGCACTGCTTTATAGTTAATGTTTCCCACCAAGAAGATTCCGAATGCTAACGTAGCTAAGTTGCTAATACTAAAAAGCCAATACGCTACAAATTTACTAGATTGTTGAAAGACGTTTTCATACGAGAAAGTTGCGCTGCCTGTATACATATCCACCTTCATTAACAAACTGTAACCCAGAATTATTTATTATTACAGCAGCACTTGCATAAATGATACTTGTGTATATTTAATCTGTCTACGTGTCTCACCTTTATATATTTACTTTTACTGTGACTGAAGTGCGATTGTGAATTGTATCCGTGATCTCAGTCAGTCTTTCTTACAGATAGACGCTGTCTGCTACAAACTATCAGAGACGTATTAGTCAAATATGGAAACAGTCTGCTTGGACTTGGATTACTCGTAAATGGACAGGTAAAAGGAGCCTTAATCGTTAAGGCTTACGAGGTGTTTTGGCGGACGAATTGCCACATAACCTTTATGGATTATGTGCAGTAAGGAGATTTCAGATATTACAAGCTAACTGATAAGGTCGAGGGACGTAGCAGCTACGTATTTACTTGCACGACGTTGTGGAGATCATTATAGAACACGTAGCCGAATGACAGTCCCTTCAAATTTTCATAAAACAGTCTTAATCGAACAGCAATGTGATAAACTAGGACCGTATAAGAGAGTGTCTGTGTGTGTGTGTGTGTGTGTGTGTATGTGTGTCCGGTTCTTAAAACATAAAAATACTAATGAAGTTAGTGACCTTACTCATAGCAGTGCAAGGAGTAATAGACATAAACCGGTATTCCTAAATGATTTTTGTGAGAGTCGTAGAAGTGAAAATAAAATGACAAATTCGTATTGAGAAGAATGTAACGCGTACCGTATTACCGCTGTCTTGAAATGTGTATTTCCAAGAAGCAAGTGGAATGAAAGGTATAAAGCGGAAAGAACATCAATTGTAGGCTACGCTGATGTAGCACTTGTGGCCGAAGGTAAGGATGACTGAAAGTGGAAAGGAAAAAATAAAAGATCGAGCGTGTTCCTTAATACAGAACCTTAATTACGGATGATGCAAATAGTCTGTAACCTGCCAACATATTATTTCCGTAACCTCGGAATAAAAATGGTGACTAACCTCGCAATAAAAATGTGACTCATATATAACCTTTCAATAATTAACTGACTGTGAATTCAAACTGGTAAATCTGGACGTCATCAATGCTGCGTCAAGACCCTGAAAAGTCATTCTGAATAAACTAAAAATTCTTTCCTTAATAATGTCACCGGATAACGCATATAAATCTGCTCCTATAAGATTTTTTTCCGGCACAGCCCAGTGCAATTCTGGCCACTAGATTTTGTTATGTATAAAAAAAACTGATTTTTCTTTACGATAATTGGCATGACTGTGGATAGGAGTAAAAACTTTAGATTCAGATGAATGGCAGTCAAAAGTTATCTTTATAAGAGAGATTATTATTGAAAAATTACTGCAAATTATTTACATGTGACTTTGATATAACAATAGAACAAAATGAGTTGCTGTAAATTACATATGCGCACGGCAATAAATAATAATAATTTTTGCTTTTACCTTACACTACATCGCTCAGGCACCGCCATCGCTCTCCACGGCCGACCTTGGTAATTCCATACAGGACACAAGTGCTCTCTGTGAGCTATACAAGTAGACAACTGCTCTCTACGAGCGACCTGACCCAACCGCCCGACTGCGAGCTACTGCTACTACTACTACTACTACTACTGCCGACACTGCTCTCTGGTCTGCGATTCTATTATAGCCTACATATGGCAGGCAGTGCGTGAGCAATCCATCCAAGTTACATCCGCCTGAGTGCGCTAGCAATAAATTCCTTAGTCTTGGACCTCTTACATAACCCTCCATTGGGGGATAAAAATTTGGCAGCGATGGTGAGTCAGTTGGACTTGCCACGAGCAACAAATTTTTCTATAACCTTTTTAGTTTACTAAGTCTATAGTCACAGAGTATATATATATATATATATATATATATATATATATATATATATGTATGTATACATTATTGACAAATAATATAAGTACCGTACAGAACATATTAAGAAGAAATAACATAAAGTGCACACGCAATGAGTACAGAACGTATTAAGAAATGAAATAGAGTGCACGCGCACTGTATACGTCTCTAGCATTTTTAGAAGAACTGATGACATTGAGAAATGAAAGAAAGTGCATACGCACTGTAGTAGTCGTTACCATTTTACAAGCATTAAACACATTGAGAAATGAAATAAAGTGCTCATGCACTGTAAAAGTTTTTAGCATTTTTACGAGAACTGATCATATTAACAAATGAAATGAAGTGCATACGCACTATAAAAGTCTTTAGCACTTTTACCACAACTGAACACATTACGAAATAAAATAAAGTCCACACGCACTGTAAAAGTCTTTAGCACTTTTGCGAGAACTGATCATATTAACAAATGAAATTAAGTGCATACGCACTATAAAAGTCTTTAGCATTTTTACAAGAACTGTGAACAGAATGGGAAGGATAGAATCATGGTTGTAGCAGAGTGGGTTGCACATAGCTGCACTAGAAGTCCATATCTTCCTACAAAAGCACAACACCAAGTGAGACAATCTGAAGTTCTCTTCCCTAAAGTATTTATCAGTGTACCCAAGACACTGAAATGTTGCATTAATATTGTATGTTATCGTTTTGGTAGTACATTAGGTACACCAAACAGTAGGTCCATAATAACATCTCCGACGTTCAAGGTGGTGGACAGCTCGATATGTCAACACCACATTCTTGTTGAATCCATAATCTTACATCAACGTAGAATTAGTGCAGAAACCAAATATAGTGCTCCATTATCATTATGATGGACAGTTCATACGGATATCGCAGTATTTGGTGGTAATTATGTCAGAAGGTGAAGGATACATTAAGTCTTATGCTAGTCATCATTCAGAACTATACTAGTGAGTCGTCCGATGTGAACAATTATTGGCACTCATTGGCTAATTACAAAACATGTATAGAGTATTACAGAACATTGCTTAGTCATGGACCTCTAACAAATAGATGTGTTGAAGGGTAGTAGCATTAGAATTGTGATTAGTAAGTATGAAAATAGGGAAGACGTTTTAGAAATAGAGAAGGAAAGGAGGAAGGGAAGGTCAGCTTATAACGCCCTGTCGACGACGATAGCATGAGGGATGAAATACATACTCGTATTTCACTCTGGTTGGGAAGGAAATCAACCGTGTACTTTAGGAAATGAACATCCTAGAAAATGAAGCAAATGAAAAAAACAAACATGGAAGAAAATGGAAAAACAAATATGAATGAAAACCTGAGACTCTCAACCATCTTCATCCAAACGTGAGTCGGTTTTCTGAACTACTGGACCATCAGGCTCGATAGAAGCAGCGGAAGACAATCACTCAATACGGTCGAATCGAGCTGGATACGGGAACAGTTGGTGTTGACAGTGTTGACATTGTTGAAATACTACGTTTAAGCACACAACATTCCCTCCCATGCCATTCGTGTGTGGAGCGCGTGAGGAATGACCGCTTAGCATCAGTGAAGCAGGAGCTTAGCGATCTCTACGGGCGCGATGTGAAGGATGTTGCACTATACTCCTGGATTCATCTCTTAAAATATTTTATATGGGGTTTTGCAGGATAGTTTGCATTTGTCTTCGGCCGTCTTCCAATTGTTTCTCAGGATCGCCGTGACCATTCGTGTTGTCCTTTTTGCCCTTGTTCGCATACGTTAAGTGTTCGCTGAGAGTCCCAAACTTCAACCACATTCTAGGATATGCCAAACGGATGTTTTGTAAGCAGTCTCCTTTGCAGACTGATTGCATTTTCACAGTAACCTACAAAATGAACTGAAGTGTACAATCTGCTTTACCTACGACTGAGCCTTTGTGTGAATTCCGTTCCGCATTCCTACAGGTATGAGTTGACTGATCCCCTGAGCGACCGCTACGGTCGCACGTTCGAATCCTGCCACGGGCATGAATGAGTGTGATGTCCTTAGGTTAGTTAGGTTTAATTAGTTATAAGTTCTAGGTGACTGATGACCTCAGCAGTTGAGTCGCATAGTGCTCAGAGCCATTTGAACCATTTGACTGATCCCAGTTGCGACTCATTAATATTTGTCACAGGCTGGTACGTCTTTTCCTTTCGTGAAGCGCATAATTTTACATTTCTTCAACATCTAAAGCAAGTTAATCTCCCGTACTTTTAAATCCTTAAATCCTGAACATTTGTGCAGTGTTTCCTGGACAGTATTCCATTATACGATGATGTGTTGAAAAGTAATGCTTCCGAATTTTTTGTGTGAACACTCTTAAAGGTTTTTAAATTAACCAAACGTTATTAATATTTACGCATTTTTTCTTGGCATTTACTTCTTTATTTTTCAACATAATCGCCCTGGTCACGAACGCATTCCTCGCAATGGAAGACCAGTTTGTAGATACCGTCACTTCAGAATGTTTGACTGTGTCGACGGAGCCACAACCTCAGCTCTGCTTGCATAGCTTCATAATTGTGAAAGTGACTCCTCGAAGCTGTTCGTTAAATTCTGGAAACAGACGAAAACCGGGTGTGGCGCAGTCTAGATGGTGTGACGTATGATGGACGACAGTGAACCTAAGGTGTCGGATTGTTGCAGATGTCCCAGCGCTCGTGTCGTTTCTCCCACCCATGCTGAAGTAGACGGTGCTCCATGTGTGGAAGAACTCTTCGAATTCGAAACTCAATTTGGGCGCGCTGTTTCTTACGCACCGACAGAGTTACGTTACACACCGCCATGTCACCCAACCCGGAGAGCTCTAGTGGTAGAGGGCTAAAAACATGAAGACTGAAGATGTAGAATGTTAACAACGTTTGCTTTAATTAAAAAGCTTTAAGAGTTTTCACATAAAAAATTCGGAAGCGTTACATTTCAGCATGCCCTCCATTTGTTCGGAGGTAAGGTAGGTATGTCAACAACGTGTGCTGTCAGCGACAATAGTAGATTCCACTGCATAGTGTCTCCACAGCAGTGTTGCCATTATTTAAGTTGCAACCTACGTACATATGCGCATCATCTGAAAAAAGTCTGAGATTACGTTCATCAACATACAACATGGACAGAAAGAGACCCAAGCTATTTCCCTTGGACACGTCTTTCGAAATTTAATAAATATTGCATCTACCTGATTGTCCAAATCCTAGGCTTTCAAGATGTCATGTGAGAAAAGCGTGAGTTGGGTTTCGAAAGATTGATGATCTCGGAGTCCATGTTGGTTGGCATAGTGTACATCATTCTATTTAAGTTAGTAGTGGATACGAAAGGGTGAGAAAGTTAACTCAAGAAAATGTGAGAGTGAGAAACCAGACTAGTTACTACGATATTGCAGTGCCTTTGTTATTCCGAATTACGGTGCAATGTTCCACTGGACAAGCATGCGTATCCGAAGGAACAGGCACTACGGCGATTACAGCCGTCACGAAATACATGAAGTGTATTCGCAGTTATGAATATGGACAACCATCAGTTGTGTAATGGAATGACGACAACGAAAATTTGTGCTGGACTGGGATTCAAACCCGTATTTCCCACTTATTGCAAGCGGTCGCCTACAGTCTGTCCTTCTCTCTTCTGCTTACTTAATGGGCGACGTATGTGGCTTGAATACGCGAAATAAAATTACTACACAGCCGGAAAAGGAAATATTGTATTACAGGTCTCAGATCTAGTTTTTATATTCCTGTAGCTGTGAAAATGTTTCGATGAGGGCCGACAACTTAGCTTAGGCCTGTAATACAAGGATAACTTAGTCGCTCCTCTTGCACTAGAAATTATGTACCACCAACAGTCTCCACTTAATCTGCCAAACTGGATCCGTGGTAATTCCTTGAATGCTCGGAAATCAGTCCGGGGATAACAATTAAAACGTTTTATAATCGAATAGTTGTCAAAAATTACTGCTTCCCGGAAAAATATTCTTTATTCGTACTTTTAAAAATCCGTACAAGTCCATTTCCTTTCCCTGGACGGCTCCAGATAGTCTCCAGTTCAGAGCAAGCCCAATTCTCGACACTAGCCACTGTAACCAGTATCCCCATTGATACTGTCCCTGTTTCGTTGACTGCACTATTAGGTGCAGTGCTTAGAAAGTTAAAATTTAGTTGTGTTGTTAGTTGTTGTTCCAGCTGACTTCACCAAAACTTTTGTTTCAGGTTCTGCGCAGCGTCGTAGCCCAGCAGATTGTGTGAGACTCCGCTCAGGTAAGTGTGGTTACTATATTACACTGAATGTCGTGTGCTGTCCTAATCGGGGTGAACCGTATTTCAATGAGCCATTTTTTTCACATGTTACTCAAACGTGTGTGTCTAAGTGTACACTTGTATGTGCGAGCCCGCGCGCATATATATATATATATATATATATATATATATATATATATATATATATATATATGTGTGTGTGTGTGTGGGTGGGTGGGTAGGGGGGGAGGAAGGTGTCGGCAATCTTCTAATTGGTTTAGAGTGGTCCAGTATGACTTCCTCTCCTGCGTCAGTATATTCCTCCGAAAGTAGCACTTACCACCAAATTCTTTATTTATTTGTTGAATACATTCGAGATTGCTTTCCCTTTCAGTTTTTGCTCTCCACGGCTGCTTCTAGTACCTTGGAAGTAATCGTTGATGTCTTTCAAGCGTCTTATTAGTCTCTCACCTCCTCCACATAGTGTTTTCGGTATGTTCTGCAAGATAACCTCAATATTTGCAATCTTATCCGCCCTCAATCTCTTTTTTCCAGCATCACTACATTTCGAACAATTCGATTATCTTCTTTTCTAGTTATCACTCACCTCGCGATTCATTTCCAAGACATTAGTCGTGACTACTACAGATGAAAGAAAAAGAGAAAGGGAGGAGGCTAGGAAGGAAGGAGAGTGGGAAGGAAGGAAGGGAGGATTGGAGTTGAACGTCCCGTCGACAGCGCGGTGATTAGTGCCCTTTTCAAAGATATCATCCCTGTATTCGCCTTAAGCGATTCAGGAAAATCATGGAAAATGTGAATGAAGGTGGCGAGAGACGGGTTCGAACCGTTGTCCTCTCGAATGCAAGTCTATTTAGCTAAACACTACACCATCTCGCCCGGGATAAATACACTACTGGCCGTTAAAATTGCTACACCAAGAAGAAATGCAAATGATAAACGGATATTCATTGGACAAATATATTATACTAGAAGTGACATGTGATTACATTTTCACGCAATTTGGATGCATAGATCCTGAGAAATCAGTACCCAGAACAACCACCTCTGGCAGTAATAGCGGCCTTGATACGACTGGGCATTGAGTCAAACAGAGCTTGGATGGCGTGTACAGGTGCAACCGCCCGTGCAGCTTCAACACGATACCACAGTTCATCAAGAGTAGTGCCTGTGACGAGCCAGTTATTCGGCCACCATTGACCACACGTTTTCAATTGGTGAGAGATCTGGAGAATGTGCTGGCCAGGGCAGCAGTCGAACATTTTCTGTATCCTGAAAGGCCCGTACAGGACCTGTAACATGCGGTCGTGCATTATTCTGCTGAAATGTAGGGTTTCGCAGGGATCGAATGAAGGGTAGAGCCACGGGAGGTAACACATCTGAAATGTAACGTCCACTGTTCAAAGTGCCGTCAGTGCGAACAAGAGGTGACCGAGACGTCTAACCAATGGCATCCCATACCATCACGCCGGGTGATATGCCAGTATGGCGATGACGAATACACGCTTCCAATGTGCGTTCACCGCGATGTCGCCAAACACGGATGCGACCATCATGGTGCTGTAAACAGATCCTAGATTCATACGAAAAAATGACGTTTTGCCATTCGTGCACCCAGGTTCGTCGTTGAGTACACCATCGCAGGCGCTTCTGTCTGTCACTCAGCGTGAATGGTAACCACAGCCATAGTCTCCGAGCCGATAGTCCATGCTGCTGCAAACGTCGTCGAACTGTTCGTACCGATGGTTGTTGTCTTGCAAACGTCCCCATCTGTTGACTCAGGGATCGAGACGTGGCTGCACGACCCGTTACAGCCATGCGGATAAGATGCCTGTCATCTCGACTGCTAGTGATACGAGGCAATTGGGATCCAGCACGGCGTTCCGTATTACCCTCCTGAACCCAAAGATTCCATATTCTGCTAACAGTCATTAGATCTCGACCAACGCGAGCAGCAATGTCCGCGATACGATAAACCGCAATCGCGATAGCCTACATTCTGACCTTTATCAAAGTCGGAAACTTGATGGTGCGCATTTCTCCTCCTTACACGAGGCATCACAACAACGTTTCACCAGGCAACGCCGTTCAACTGCTGTTTGTGTATGAGAAATCGGTTGGAAACTTTCCTCATGTCAGTATGTTGTAGGTGTCGCCACCGGCGCTAACCTTGTGTGAATGCTCTGAAACGCTAATCATTTTCATATCACAGCATCTTCTTCCTGTCGGTTAAATTTCACGTCTATAGCACGTCATCTTCCTGGTGTAGGAATTTTAATGGCCAGCAGTGTACTTCTGAAAGTAAGATGTAGAAACACCACATGTGAATGAAGCACTGATAGACGGAGAGAAGTGTCATTATACAAAACTCCGTAGTCGGAATGAAGGCAAAGGCATAGAAAAAAAAGACAAATTGTATCCCGTCGACGATGAAGTCATTGGAGACGGAGCACAACCTCTAATTGCGGAAAGATGAGAATGGAAACCGGGCATGTCCTTTCCAGAGGAACCATGCCGTTATTTGCTTCAGTCGAATTAGGAAAACCACGATCTGAATGGTATGGGGTTTGGTCCACCATCCACACGATTGTTAAGTCCATTGTCTTACCGCGACGGTTCCTGCTCGATCCATAAGGTTGACAGCTTGAACGCAGCCTCATTTCCATCCTCCAGTAGTGTATTTCCATTGAAACTCAGAGTACTCATGAAGCTTTTGCAACCTGACATCTAAAGAGTTAGAGATTTTAATTTCGTAGTATGGAAAAATGCAGAGATCGTTAATTGGACAGACGTCTGATATTTTCCAGTATTTAAATTATTAATTAATAAGTGATGAAATTTGAATAACGATGTCCTGTTAGTTTTCGAAGCGGGAGAGAGACAGCAGTTAGATCCCATTATTCCGTTGCCACTAAATTGTATATGGGGTGCTCTTGAGCGTGAGAGAGAGGGGTGGTTATTTTGTGTAGATGTTGATTTGGGATTGATCCTAGCCAAAAGAGACGTTGCTCTCCATCAGTTACGAGGATTAAGTGGAACACCAGTCACGGCGTTAATCCTCAAGTGTATAATGCACGGCGAAAGGAAATATTCGTCATGTTTTCTAAAAAAAAGAAAAAAATAAAGAGAGAGAGAGAGAAGTTGCGGCACTAGCGGAATATAAACATCACAAAACACCCCCGAAAAAGTTGGAGCAAAGAATGCTACACGAAGAAGCTCGTCAGGAAATGGCTAAGTAGGAGAAATCTGATGTGCTTCGTGATAGCCCTAGAGTGACGACAAGACAGTTCCCCTTACAATGTTTATTTTTTTTTCTTAGATATGACTTGTAACACATAGAGCAGTTTTGCTAGATAGGTGCAGACTTCAGGAAACGATTCCTGGGAGGATAAATCAGCAGAAAAACTCACTCAGACATGTGGCCTGATATGTGTTCCAACGGAGGTACACTTGAAGGTGGAGGTAAAGACCTTTCACAGTGTTGGTTTCAAAGGTCGAAGGTACAGATGCGAACACACCAGGCAAGTGTGAATGTCCTGTCTGTACTAGTGTTTTAGCTCCAAGCTCAAGAAGGCCGTGAGATGGAGCGCCATCATGAAGTAGTCACATTACCTTTCGAGCCCTTCCAGCAGGGAGGCAGGATCTCCAGCATGAAATACAGACAAGTCTGGTCTGTGCGGCGTTGTGGAAGGATGACTGGTCCCATACACAAGGCTTCGCCAGTAGTCCCCACCCACACATTGAAGCTGAACCGGTGATGAGGGCTTGCAGCCACCATACCACGGGTGTTCTCTGTAGCCCACAGGTGGGTGTTGTGAAGGTTGTCAATACCTCCCCTCGTAAATGCAGCCTCATCTGTCAACAGGCTGGAGAACAGAACTCCAACACCATGCAGGCCTGTGCGAGGAACCAGCGATAAAACAGTCGCCGTTGAGGCAAGTCCGTAGCTAACAAGGCTTGAATGCGTTGTAAGTATAGACGCGCTGTACCAAAACAACGGTTCGGTAGTTTTGGTACAGTACTTAACTGACGTAGTAAATGGTAGCATTACCGGTAGTACTGGTAGATTTGGTAGGAAAAGAAAATATAAATGAAAATGTGAGAGAGAAACTGGGAGCCGTCGACTTATTTTTTATTTTTTTATTTTTTATTTTTATTTTATTTATTTTTTTGCATATAATTAGAATCGCACTGCGTTCAATGTTAGTCCATTGTGTATTTTACATCGTTATAAAAAAAATTAGTTGATCGTGCAACTTCTGCGCTTTTATGTAACGAAAGAAATTACTTTTGAAGCAAGTACAGTTTACATACGAAAACATAAAAAAATCTACATATTTATTGTTATGTTTCACCCAACAGAACGTTCTTCATACTGTTAAGACCCAAGTTGTTTACGAGTAACACAAACATGTTTTGTGTATGCTCGAGGAATTATTGATGCAGTATTTAGTATGTTTTTGTTTACCTTTTATGAGAAAATTACGTTTTCTATTGCTATATCGTCCGCAGTTCGTGGTCTCACGATAGAGTGCTCGCTTCCCGAGCGTGGGGACCCGGCTTCGATTCCCGGCGTGGTCAGGGATTTCCACCTATCCCGAGACGACTGGATGTTGTTGTGTCGTTTTCATCATCATCATCATTCATCCCCATTACGGTCGGAGGAAAGCAACGGCGAACCACCTCCACTAGGATCTTGCCTAGTACGGCGGTGCCAGGTCTCCCGCATCGTTCCCATACGCTCTGTCAAGAAACATGGGACTTCATTTCCATGCCATTGTTATATGATAAATCCGTATTTTGTTTTTACTACTCCATCTCTCTGTTGCAAAGTTGACTGTAAGTGTTATTTTTAAATAACAGACAGGAGGACAATTATGTAGACTACAAATGTTCCGTAGGTTACGTGCCCCTTTCTTTATATCCTCACTCAGTTTTTAGACGGTTCATCACTTCCGGTTTCTAGGAGAACCTAGTAAGATACTAATCGTATACGCAAATAAAGCAATCGCCAAATAGATATGCAGCACACCTAACTTATAGGTAATGCGGTTATGATCTTAACTGACAAGGCTACAAGGAAGGATAACTACCTTATTCTACGCTTACTCGTGATAGTCTACTGTAGCCTAGGTAGGGTACAACTATAGTTGTGAATGATATGAATAGTGACAGTTGTGGAGAATATTCCACAATGTCGCCGGTCTTACCAGCAGGTCATCTGCCTCGGGCTGAAACGGTAGCCACAGACGACGATCGTTCAGCTCCACTTACAAGTGGGTGTACCACCATTGGAGCGCATTTGTGACCATATGTCCGATGGCGTTTTCTGCTCAGTTTCTCCTCATTTAGCAAAATCACCACTCGTATTATTCTAATCAATTGCCTGTAGAGAATGCCTGATACTGATTACGCGCTGTAACCAACAGGGAATCAAATCACTGCAGATTTCTTGACGTGGAGTGACCTGTGAATAGTGTTCTATCACATACATATTACGTAAGCCACAATAGTGTACCATTCCTCTTGTGGCGCAACAGAACACTGAACACGCATCGAAATTTTCGTGTCTCTGAAAATTTTAAAGTACATAAAGATTTTAAACTTTATCCTGTTCATTATCGTGCCTCGCTGGCAGATAATACTTCACTACTTGCCTAGAACCGTCCCGCCGACGCCTAATCATTTTCGAAAGTAGCGCTTAGTTCATACCTGCCCAGCCAGGCCAGTGTGCAATTTCCAGTTGTACGCCCTCAAAGCTCGTATTCCAGCTCTTAGTTTCGACGACAAGGGGTGGAGAGTACAGTATATCCCTTATTATGTTTATGTGTATTGTTGTATGTATGTGTGGCTACATTGTACTGAAGGTACAATTAATCGTGAAAAGAAAACTTGAAGTAATCACAACTTGAAGGTAACAGAGATGCACCAATGTCTGAATCTGTGTCTACTGCTCTAGCTGAGAAAGTTTCTGCCGTGAATGAGTAAAAACTCTCTTGCTAATACTTGAAAATCTCAGTTACTAGGCACGAATTGCAGTTCTTATTGTACCTCCACAGTGTTACATAACATAGGCATATATCATTGAGTCTTCGTCAAAAAAAGTCCCGCGATAAGATTTTAACCTAGAAAGAATATTAAATCCGTAGTAGTTAAATCTCGTTAATCTCGTAGAGCAGAAGCAACTGCCGATATCCTCCTGTCGCCTGTAAAATTTCTACTGTTCATAAGAAGGAACGTCTATAGGATCCTCGGATATTGATTGTGTACGACTCAGTCCACATTTGGTTATATGATGAGTATCCATTCGTAGATTTCTATTAATAACAGGAAACACTTCTAAATTCCATTGACCGTGTTTGCAGATCCATCTTCAAACATCGTCAGCCAAACGTGTGAAGCTTAGCACAATTTACTTCCTCAATCTTCACTTCAGAAAATAACTGAGATCGATTGAATTACTTTTTATAGAATTTCCGTATATTTTCGCATAGGTTTACAATGACAAAATCTCGTATCTCTCTCTGTCTCTGATAAAGTGATGCAGCGTCGTATAAAGAGAGAGTGTCAGAAAGAGTCTTTTTCCGATCGCAAAATTTTTACTATAGTTGACCGCGCGCCATGTAGCAACTCTATTTCTCGGAGTAAACGCATCCATCCCGCAGGCGAAATGCGCTGACTCAACATATTTTATCTGTTTTAGCTTTAGCAGTAACACATTCGGTTACGGTAGAGTGATTTTGAGAAGTACTGCTCTTGAATTCGTTTGTTATTACGGTGTAAGTGAGCCTACGAGTATTAGGGCAACCAGCCAGTTCAAACGCTCAGGCAACACGCCGTCCTAGTTTGGAAACATTGAGCACGTACACGACAAAAGCGAAAATGAACATAATTGAAATAAAGTTGATAATTAGTCGTGGAGAGGCGCAATAGATATCTATCCAAACTCTCAGAAGAAATCAGATAACTAGAAACACTATACGAACAACCATGTGACCAATTAAGTAATAGTGTGCATGATCGAGTAGGTAAAATTCTACGTCTGAGCGCTATATCACACCCTCGATTAAATGGATCTTATTTAGTTTAAGCTTATTCACCAGCAAATAAACCATCAACACATAATAGAGCGAGTGCACAAGCCAAATCACTTAATGTAGCCCCTGATTCACAATGACACTCGGCAGTGGTATTTGAATAAATTTTGAATTACTGTTCAGCTGTAAGTAACGTATTAATTGATATTAAGTTGTATCATTCAAATTATGCAGACTCTTGAGTATCTATCTTTTTCTTTTGTTAAGAATTCACTCAATATATGTATCGTATGGATACGTAAGTAGCCGAGCGGTCTTGGGTGATGCAGTCATGGACTGTGCGGCTGGTCCCGGCGGAGGTTCGAGTCCTCCCTGGGGCATGGGTGTGTGTGTTTGTACTTAGGATAATTTAGGTTAAGTAGTGTGTAAGCTTAGGGACTGATGACCTTAACAGTTAAGTCCCATAAGATTTCAAACACATTTGAACATTTTTTGATACGTATGTTAGCACGTGGCAATACTCCACTAAATAACTAAAATATCTTTTATCGTATTAAAATAGACCTTCAACATCAAGTTAGTTAAGACTGTAACATTTATGTACCATCAGTTACTTACAAATCGCAGAAGTGTTGCAAAGTTTCAGAATAAAAGTATTTTCGTAACGTATTCTGACATCCAATTTCAGAGAAAAAATCTGTTACAACGACAACATAAATAAACTTGTTTAGGCACCATCTTGATTATTTGAGCGATTAATGTAATCTATAGACATGCATCAGTCCATTCTTTCGGTAAACTTTTTAGAAATATTCTCGCCAGCTCTAGTATTTAATTAATTATAATATTTCAGTGCCAACTTTTTATGAAATAGTATTGACGTTTCAATCCATAAAGCGCTAGTTTTTCGAAATGACCTTCTTTGGTTTAACTATCCTCAATATTCAAGTGTCTAGATCTAATAGCTGATTTGAGCCTACTTACGCTGCTTGCTAAATGTCAGACGTACAACTTTTGCTTTCCTTTCATTTTCAAAATCTGTTATTGAGAGACCGTCGTGGATAAATGATAATTAGGCGACTAAAATGTATTTTTAGCTTCTGAAAGTTTACTTCCTTTCGTTTTTAATTGTAAGTGCTTTCAGACGCCAATTTTTAATAAGCGACTGCCAAAAACTAATAGCCCCACACTAAACGAGATGAAAAATAAGAAAAAACTAAAAAAACTAAGTGGCACCATCACTTTACATCTCAACTTATATTTCAGATTTTCAAAATATAAGCCTTTTCTGCTTTGAATTGATTCAGCTTGGGCCATGTGGTCTCAATGGTTACGTCCCTAACAATACGTATGGGCAAAGTATGCTACCTATCCGATCTGTGTTTTGCTGTGCTTGACTCGCCGATCTACAAAAATTTCCAGAATAATGCTTGGTAAGCAATTAGTCCACATACACAATAACGTCAATACCCCGTAGTACGAGTCTGCTTTCCAAAAATACTACACTAACGGCTGACACTCACACTCAGTTACTTAGAACGTGTCTTCATGAATCTCCTCTAAACATCTGCAGTGCCTAAATTTACTGGCGTCTACACAAATTAGTATCGCAGGCAAAACAACACGGATCTTTTCAGACAAAATTACTGAAGTCAAAACTTCAATAACGTCGTATTTTAACGACTCACGAATTGTATTATCAAATACTGACACAGCATACAAGACATTCTTGACTAAAACCATACCAATTTAATCACTTGACTTTTCGTCAAATGTCATGCGAAATACGAAGAGCCGACTCTGACAAAATGCACAGAATAATAAATAACTACATTTATCATGCCCTAGGCTAGTTACTGAAATCTTAAAACTTTGCATTTTAAACACAACACCGCCCAAGAAGAGCTTCCCATACGGTACTCTTTCAATAAAACAGCGGAAAATTCCACGCTGCCGGCCGCGGTGGCCGTGCGGTTCTAGGCGCTGCAGTCCGGAAGCGCGGGACTGCTACGGTCGCAGGTTCGAATCTTGCATCGGGCTTGGATGTGTGTGATGTCCTTAGGTTAGTTAGGTTTCAGTAGTTCTAAGTTCTAGGGGACTGATGACCTAAGATGTTAAGTCCCATAGTGCTCAGAGCTATTTGAACCAATTCCACACTGATGAAGTAATCGACGCAATTTGCATCAGGTAGGTATCGATCACGACACTTGTAAACGTGTCCTAACTCACGGGCAGTAAAACATAATTATGCCCTCTTACCGACTCAGGCTCGCTGTCTCCTCGACTCCTCAGTAGTGACTGACTGAAATCCCGTTCCGTACCGTAAGTGAACCATTAATTCAGACAAATGTAGGGCGCTAACATTATTTCTTAACAATTAAAAGCCGTCTCTGTTCGAACAGTTGCATGGCTGGATATAGTACAGATTTTTCTAGAACATGTGCATCAACATGGACTTTAGATTCAGATGTTCAACTGTGTGTGAATTCCTAAGGGACCAATCTGCTTCGGTCATCGGGCCCTAGATTTACACTTTCCTTGATTTATTCTACTTCTTGGCTGCTATTACAATGAAATTGTATTGTGAGGACACGGAAATCGATAAAAATAATTTTAATTCGTCGCAAGAGTTGGCGGCGCAGGATTTTGTGCACGAATTGACATCTCCGTGCCGGCCGGAGTGGCCGTGCGGTTCTAGGCGCTACAGCCTGGAGCCGCGTGACCGCTACGGTCGCAGGTTCGAATCATGCCTCGGGCATGGATGTGTGTGATGTCCTTAGGTTAGTTAGGTTTAAGTAGTTCTAAGTTCTAGGCGACTGATGACCAAAGTAGTTAAGTCCCATAGTGCTCAGAGCCATTTGAACCATTTTGACATCTCCGTTACCTCCCATAAATGTTCGATGGGTGGCCTAATCATTCGCTCGAATTGTCCAGAATGTTCTTCAAACCAGTCGCGCACATATGTGGCCCGGTGACATGGCGTATTATCATCCACAAAAATTCCATCGTTTTTTGGGAATATAAAGTCCATGAACGGCTGAAAATGGTCTCCAAGTAGCCGAACATACCCATTTCTACAAATGATCGGTTCAGTTGGACCAGAGGTCCCAGTCGATTCCATGTAAACATAGCGCACACCATTATGGAGCCACCAGCAACTTGCCCAGCACATTGTTGACAACTTCTGTCCGTAGATTCGTGGGGTCTGCGCCACATTCGAACCGCACAGATCAGCACTTACCCACTGAAATTGGGACTCATCTGACCAGGTCACGGTTTCCCAGTCGTCTAGGGGCCAACCTATATGGTCACCAGCCTAGGAGAGCCGCTGCAGGCGATGTCGTGCTGTTATCAAAAGCACTTGTGTCGGTCATCTTCTGCCACGGCTCATTAACGCCAAATTTCGCCTCACAGTCCTCACGGATACGTTCGTCGCACGTCCCACATTGATTTCTGCGGTTATTTCACGCAGTGTTGATTGTCTGTTAGCACTGACAACTCTACGCAAACGCCGCTGCTCTCGGTCATTGTTCGTGGTGAGAGTTAACGTTTGAAATTTGGTATCTCGGCACAGTCTTGACCCTGTGGATCTCGGAATACTGAATTCCTTAACGATTTTCGAAATGGAATGTCGCATGCACGTTGCTGCAACTACCATTCCGCATTCTAAGTCTGGTAATTCCCGTCGTGCAGCCATAATTCACGTCGGAAACCTTTTGACATGAATCGTCTGACTACAGACGACAACTCCGCCAAAGCACTGCCCTTTTATACCTTGTGTACGCAATACTACCGCCATGTGTATATGTGCATATAGCTATCCCATGAATTTTGTCACCTGAATGAATAGTGCCATATAAAGATATAGATGTTGCGTGAAGTTGTTTCAAAAAATACTGATAAGTTCTTGACCGATTTACTTGGAATTTTTACACGGTGCTCAGACTGCGAGAAAGAAAATGCTGTGGTGTACTGTGAAAATGTGCGGTTTCGTCTTCTTTGTCGCAGTCAATTTTAACTACGATATCAAGGCATTTAAATCATTATAAAAATTGTTTCTGATTTTTGTATAATTTTAAACGGCAGCTGTATACGAAAAAAATGCTGTTTTGTGTTCTTCCTCTCAATCGGTTTTGAAAGAAAACAGGGAAGTTGTATTTGTGGCCTATCAGCTTACGATTAGAATACTATTAAAGACTATGAATCGCCCGAAAGTTTGTAATACTAGCCATTCACAGACTGAAACTATGCAACATACTGTCATTGAAGCTACTATTCTCACAGATCCAGTAGCTGCAGAGGCCTTTGTCGTGCTACGTATGCCAATGATCCCAACCGATTTACCCACTCACTTTAATCGACTTCAGTTCCCAATCTAGGTTTCGTTTTCCATAACAATAAACAAGGCTCAACGTGAGGCATAGGAGGAAAGAGGAGCTGGACAGAGATGAGGAGGAGGGGAGGAGGCGCAGAAGATGGAGAGAGATCTGGAAGCAGGAGTTGGTCAGAGAGAGCAGGGAACAGGTGATCGAATTCCCATATATTAGCAATTGCGAAACACTGCCGGATTCGTCACTGTACAGGCAAATACAGATTCTGTGGCGGTGGTGGTCTAGCGGGTAGAGCACTGTATTTCGCCCCTGGAGAACCTGGGTTGAATCCCTGATAGCGAAGGGGGATTTTTTCCTCGGTCTACTTAGCCTGCTGTCAAATGAACGCCGAGGATCTTTCCCGAGGGAAAGAACCGGTCAATGTGCCACCACGTCCTTTCTAGCGCCGCAGTGAAGAAATATTTAACTCTGCCTGCAGTGTAGATTCTGGTCTAGCTTCGCTGCTCTCGGTAGGTGCGTGGCTATTTATAATCCTTTACCGCCCACTCTAGATGACTAGTTCTTACCTCCAGTCATTACCATGAGACGTCGCTCCAAACGCCACTTAAGCGCGAAACAGATAACAATACACATGTTAGACACTCATAAGTACTATAATTATAAATACAGAGGGGTCCAAAAAATGTATCCACTGTTTAAAAGTCTATAACTGGCAAACTAATTGACGGAGTTGTCTCATCTTTGGTAGTGTAATAGTTTGTTGTTCTGGCAATGGCCACAGAAGCGTCGTATTGCGTTGTATTGTTTTGTCAGATGGCAGTCGCCAGATAGTCAGTGTTTTGTTCTTAGTTGCACCTAGTTACTCGAGTAAACATGGCTGGCGCAAGGCTTACATTCGATGAAAGGAAGTCAGTTTTGAAGTGGTATTTTAAGAACGAAGACATTAATGAGGTTCAACGGCAATGACGAAATGAGTATCAGACAGAGCCACAGACACATTTAACGATTCGTCGCATTCGAGACAAATTTGAAGCCGAAGGCTGTGTTAAAGGTGTACACAAACAAAAGGAAGTCTGTGAGGCAGTGTGCCCGTGAAACTGGAGTGAGTCGCTCAAGTGTTCGGCGAACTTTGAAGACAGCAAAGTGGAAGTCCTAGATCCCACGATTGCTACACGCAATGAACGAGGACGACCCAGGCCGTAGAATGGAATACTGAGAGTGGTTTACTAACATGGTGCGCCACGATGAAGAGTTTGCAGAGATGATTGTGTGGTCTGATGAGGCACAGTTCAAACTTAGTGGTACAGTAAATCGCCACAATTGCATCTACTGGGCCGCCGAAAATCCGAACGTCCATGTAGACAAAGCCTTGAATTTGCCAGGAGTAAATGTGTGGTGTAGGTTGTCTTAGCGGGGCTTGATTGGGCCATTCTTCTTTGACGGCACAGTTACCGGTGAGGTGTACCTTCAGAAGCTTCAGACATCCATTTTACCTGCCATCCGAGACTTGTATGGAGACGGAAGAGTTTACTTTCAACAAGGTGGTGCCCCAGCCCACTACCAAAATCGTGTTAGGGCGTATCTCGACGAAAATCTACCAGGAAGATGGATAGGCCGTAGAGGTGCTGTGGAGTATCCACCACGTCCCCCAAACTCCTCTGGACTTTTACCTGTGGGTAACACTAAAGGACGTCGTTTATCGACAAAAGCTACACATATTGGATGAACTTCGAGAATCCATCGTACATTCATGTGCAAATATCCAATTGAACACGTTGCAGTCAGTAGTTCGTGCTGCAGTTCGGCGGCATCGTTTGTGTGTGGATGTTAATGATGACCATTTCGAACACTTACAGTGATATCTTTAAGTTGGACTTTAAGCTACACTTTCACCAAAAATGAGACAACTCTGTCAGTTAGTTTGCAAGTTATGGACTTTTAAACAGTGCATACATTTTTTGGACCCCTCTGTATAATTACCTTTCCCGTAGCCGGCCGCTGTGGCCGAGCGGTTCTAGGCGCTTCAGTCCGGAACCGCGCAGCTGCTACGGTCGCACGTTCGAATCCTGCCTCGAGTATGGATGTGTGTGACGTCCTTAGGTTAGTTAGGTTTACTGAGTTCTAAGTCTAGGGTACTAATGACCTCATATGTTAAGTCCCCATAGCGCTTAGAGCCCTTTGAACCATTTTTTAAAATTTTTTTTTTTACCTTTCCCGTGAATCAGTCTATCACTTAGGGGAAACCATATCATAATCCGTACAGTAGTTCCTGAGATTTGTCTTCTACATCTACATACATACTCCGGAATCCACCATACGGTGCGTGGCGGAGGGTACCTCGTACCATAACTAGCATCTTCTCTCCCTGTTCCACTCCCAAACAGAACGAGGGAAAAATGAATGCCTATATGCCTCTGTACGCGCCCTAATCTCTCTTATCTTATCTTTGTGGCCTTTCCGCGAAATATAAGTTGGCGGCAGTAAAATTGTACTGCAGTCGGCCTCAAATGCTGGTTCTCTAAATTTCCTCAGTAGCGATTCACGAAAAGAACGCCTCCTTTCCTCTAGAGACTCCCACCCGAGTTCCTGAAGCATTTCCGTAACACTCGCGTGATGATCAAACCTACCAGTAACAAATCTAGCAGCCCTCCTTTGAATTGCTTCTATGTCCTCCCTCAATCCGACCTGATAGGGATCTCAAACGCTCGAGCAGTGCTCAAGAATAGGTCGTATTAGTGTTTTATAAGCGGTCTCCTTTACAGATGAACCACATCTTCCTAAAATTCTACCAATGAACCGAAGACGACTATCCGCCTTCCCCACAACTGCCATTACATGCTTGCCCCACTTCATATCGCTCTGCAATGTTACACCCAATTATTTAATCGACGTGACTGTGTCAAGCGCTACACTACTAATGGAGTATTCAAACATTACGGGATTCTTTTTCCTTTTCATCTGCATTAATTTACATTTATCTATATTTAGAGTTAGCTGCCATTCTTTACACCAATCACAAATCTTGTCCAAGTCATCTTGTAGCCTCCTACAGTCACTCAACGAAGACACCTTCCCGTACACCACAGCATCATCAGCAAACAGCCGCACATTGCTATCCACCGTATCCAAAAGATCATTTATGTAGATAGAAAACAAAGGCGGACCTACCACACTTCCCTCGGGCACTCCAGATGATACCCTCACCTCCGATGAACACTCACCATCGAGGACAACGTACTGGGTTGTACTGCTTAAGAAGTCTTCGAGCCACTCACATACTTGGGAACGAATCCCATATGCTCGTACCCTTAGGAGTCTGCAGTGGGGCACCGAGTCAAACGCTTTCCGGAAGTCAAGGAATATGGCATCCATCTGGTACCCTTCATCCATGGTTCGCAAGATATCATGTGAAAAAAGGGCGAGTTGCGTTTCGCAGGAGCGATGCTTTCTAAAGCCGTGCTGAGGCATGGACAGCAACTTCTCTGTCTCAAGGAAATTCATTATATTCGAACTGAGAATATGTTCGAGAATCCTGCAACAAACCGATGTTAAGGATATTGGTCTGCAATTTTGAGGATCCATCCTTCTACCCTTCTTATATACAGGCGTCACCTGTGCTTTTTTCCAATCGCTCGGGACTTTACGTTGGGCAAGAGATTCGCGATAAATGCAAGCTAAGTAAGGAACCAATGCAGTACAGTACTCTCTGTAAAACCGAACTGGAATCGCATCAGGACCTGGCGATTTATTTATTTTCAACCCATTCAGCTGCTTCACAACCCCAGGGATGTTTATCACTATGTCCTCCATACGCAGGCCGCGGTGGTCTCGCGGTTCTAGGCGCGCAGTCCGGAGCCGTGCAACTGCTACGGTCGCAGGTTCGAGTCCTGCCTCGGGCATGGGTGTGTGTGATGTCCTTAGGTTAGTTAGGTTTAAGTAGTTCTAAGTTCTAGGGGACTGATGACCACAGCAGTTGGGTCCCATAGTGCTCAGAGCCATTTGAACCATTTCCTCCATACGGGAATCTGTACGAGACTCAAACGGCGGTATGTTTGTACGATCCTCCTGCGTGAAAGATTTCTCAAATGCTAAATTTAAAATTTCAGCTTTGGTATTGTTGTCTTCCGTTGCCAGGCCAGACTGCCTATATGCGTCACATAGAAAAAGAAAAAGGCCATGGGGGACTTTAATTCTCATATAACGTGTATAGATATTAAGGGCTGGGTTGCGTACAGAGATACACGGACAATGTGTTCTCCGCGTAGACGTGCAGACTGGGTGGGAACGAATCCGCCACGCCACTTCCGGGTAGACCCCGCTTCCGGAAACCTTTCCAATTAGCCGGCGCCAGAGGCGTCCATTTGCAGAGAGCGGGTCGCAGTGAGGACGAGCAGACAGCGATGTGATACGATATGCCGCGCCGCATGCATCACCCGAATCCGCGGAATGTTGTGTTCGGGTTTCCAGCGGCCGCCGTAAAACGGCGTTAGTCACTGCCTGCGGCGCGTGGGTCCGCCTTCTGCGAACGCGGCGCCGCTAACCAGGGGACGGATCTGCACAGCCTGCTCCGGTCGGCCGCCAAACATCGCCAGCCAGACGCCTCGCCAGGGGAGCGCAGGCGCAGCGAAAGTTCTCACTCCGACACCTGCACTCACACTTACGTACTCTTAACAGTAGTACTGTGCGGCACTTCCGTTACATCGTGTCCGACATTATTGCCGAGACCGCGACTCCCTCTTTGATCGTAACACAGACCGTAGATCACTTGGGGTGCTGCGCGTGATCGGAGGTTCATCTACATATCTACATATGTACTGCGCTAGCCACCAAGCGGTTCTCGCGTCCGTCGGCCGTCGCAGTTTAATCAATTATTATTATTATTATTATTTGTTGTTGTTGTTGTGGTCTTCAGTCCTGAGACTGGTTTGATGCAGCTCTCCATGCTACTCTATCCTGTGCAAGCTTTTTCATCTCCCAGTACCTACTGCAACCTACATCCTTCTGAATCTGCTTAGTGTATTCATCTCTTGGTCTCCCTCTACGATTTTTACCCTCCACGCTGCCCTCCAATACTAAATTGGTGATCCCTTGATGCCTCAGAACATGTCCTACCAACCGATCCCTTCTTCTGGTCAAGTTGTGCCACAAACTTCTCTTCTCCCCAATCCTATTCAATACTTCCTCATTAGTTATGTGATCTACCCATCTAATCTTCAGCATTCTTCTGTAGCACCACATTTCGAAAGCTTCTATTCTCTTCTTGTCCAAACTATTCATCGTCCATGTTTCACTTCCATACATGGCTACACTCCACACGAATACTTTCAGAAATGACTTCCTGACACTTAAATCAATACTGGATGTTAACAAATTTCTCTTCTTCAGAAACGCTTTCCTTGCCATTGCCAGCCTACATTTTATATCCTCTCTACTTCGACCATCATCAGTTATTTTGCTCCCCAAATAGCGAAACTCCTTCACTACTTTAAGTGCCTCATTTCCTAATCTAATTCCCTCAGCATCACCCGACTTAATTAGACTACATTCCATTATCCTTGTTTTGCTTTTGTTGATGTTCATCTTATATACTCCTTTCAAGACACTGTCCATTCCATTCAACTGCTCTTCCAAGTCCTTTGCTGTCTCTGACAGAATTACAATGTCATCGGCGAACCTCAAAGTTTTTATTTCTTCTCCATGAATTTTAGTACCTACTCCGAATTTTTCTTTTGTTTCCTTTACTATTATTATTATTATTATTTGATTGTTGCCGACTTACGTGGTGGACCTTAATAAAAATGATATTTCATTCAATTTTGATTTACGATTAAATGCTATCCTAAAGTTCTCCTTTTTAACAATATTAATCTTAAATTATTTGTTACGTTAGTGAACGTTAGACTCACTGAATCTTAAAACATGAGCATATAAGTTGAACAATGGAATAAACTCTTCATACTAAATGTGGTGTCACCGCCAGACACCACACTTGCTAGGTGGTAGCCTTTAAATCGGCCACGGTCCGCTAGTATACGTCGGACCCGCGTGTCGCCACTATCAGTGATAGCAGACCGAGCGCCGCCACACGGCAGGTCTAGAGAGACTGACTAGCACTCGCCCCAGTTGTACAGCCGACGTTGCTAGGAAAGGTTCACTGAGAATTACGCTCTCATTTGCCGAGACGATAGTTAGCATAGCCTTCAGCTAAGTCAATTGCTACGACCTAGCAAGGCGCCATTTATCCTTTGCTATGTATCTAATGAAGCATGTACAGTAACAAGACCAATGTTCACCAATTGTGGATTAAAGTTAAGTATTACATCATCTACGTACTTTATTTACAATTCTCAAGATATTGTCCTGTTCCAGACCTCACGCCAGTCAGCGTGTAATTAAACGCATGCATTTCGGCCTCCTCTAGAAAAACAGTGTTGGCTCTTCTGCCAACACTACATTAATTTCCTCGGCCAGTCAGTTCACTTTAAAGCAAAAAATCTTCAGTTATTAATTACAATTGCGGCCCACACACGCGCGAGAGTATTTTTTCTTACCTCCGTTAACCATTGTATTGAGTCCTGGCTCTGGCTCTCGGCTATGGTACTGAAAATAAGAATCTTAAAGCTACTTTTTTTCTGCAACTTCGTGCGGCTGCGGAGAAAAATGAATATTATGTTAATAGCGGGCGTGTTTTTCGCTTCCGCTAATTTTTTTATAAGTTAATATCTCCACGTAATGGCGTCGTCGGCTGCATCGGCCGCTGCGATTGTTGAACTGTAAATCACTTGAATGCAGGTTAATTCAAGGAAGGCGGACATGAAATCGGAATCACCTCTTACAAATTAAAAGTGCACAATAATATTAAATGAATATATTATCTGCTTAATTAGAAGAAATAAGCTTACATTTGCCAGCACACACAAGAGGTCCGTCTACACGCAATCAAGACAAGAGAAGAAGTGAAGACGACTAAAAAATTAACAAAAGAGCGTATCTTGTCTCTTTAGACCATTTTGTTATATTTCTTTGCCCTCGAAACATACACAGAGAAATGATAAAAATAAATATTATTCAATTTTTAAATGTCTCATCTTTATAAATACTGTTTTTTTAAGTCTTTTCGTAATATAGCACTGGGGACGCTATACGGTGTGTGGCGGAGGGCACAATTCGCGCCAAAGTCATATTCCCCCCCGCCCCCCCCCCCCCCCTCCACTAGCGGATCGCACGAGGGAAAAACGACTGTCTGAACGCCTCAGTACGAGCTCTAATTTCCCTCATCTTTGAATGGTGATCACTGCGCGATTTGAAAGTTGGTGGTAATAATATATGCTCTACATCCTCGGTGAAGATTGGATTTCGGAATTTAGTGAGCAGCCCCTTCCGTTTAGCGTGTCATCTATCTGCAAGTTTGCCCCACTTCAAACTTTCTAAGAGATTTGTAACGCTCTCGCGATGGCTAAACGTATCAGTCACGAATATTGCCGCTCTTCTTTGGACCTTCTCAATCTCTTGAATCAGATACAAATGGTAAGGGTCCCATACAGACGAGCAATACTCCAAGACCGGACGAATTAACGTATTGTAAGCGATTTCCTTTGTTGAAGGACTGCATCGCTTCAGGATTCTACCAATAAACCACAATCTAGAGTTCGCCTTACTTATGTAATCTGATCATTCCATTTGAGATCATTTCGAATAGTCACACCCAGATATTTGACTGATGTTACCGCTACCAAAGACTGATCATTTATTTTGTACTCATACATTAATGGGGATTTTCGCCTTGTTATACACAGTAGGTTACACTTACTAATATTGAGAGATAACTGCTAGTCATTACACCACGCATTTATTTTCTGCGATCTAGCGGGGTGGCGTAGTGGTTAGACACTGGGCTCGCATTCGGGAGGACGACGGTTCAATCCCGCGTCCGGCCATCCTGATTCAGGTTTCCGTGATTTCCCTAAATCGCTACAGGCAAATGCCGGGATGGTTCCTCTGAAAGGGCACGGCCGACTTCCTTCCCAATCCTTCCCTAATCCGATGAGACCGATGAGCACGCTGTCTGGTCTTCTTCCCCAAACCAACCAACCAACCAATTTATTTTCTGCAAATCCTCATTGATTTGTTCACAACTTTCGTGTGATACTACATTCCTGTAGACTACAGCATCATCGGCAAACAGTCTAACGCCGCTGTCAATACCATCAACCAGATCGTTTATGTAAATCGTAAAAAGCAGAGGACCTATTACGCTGCCCTGGGGCACACCTGAAGTTACTCTTGTTTCTGTTGAAGTTACCCCATTCAGGACGACATACTACTCCCTGTGTGTTAGAAAACTTTCTATCTAACCGTATATGTCACTGGATAGACAGTAAGAGCGCACTTTTTGTAGCAAGAGACAGTGCGGAACTGAGTCGAACGCCATTTGAAAGTCGAGAAAGATGGCATCAACCTGGGAGCCGGTATCTAGAGCCTGTTGTATATCATGCACAAAGAGGGCCAGCTGTGTCTCGCATGATCGCTGTTTCCTAAAACCGTGCTGGCTTCTGCAGATGAGCTTCTCAGAGTCTAGAAAGGTCATTATGTCTGAACACAAAATACGTTCCACGATTGTACAACAAATCGATGTCAGTGAAATTGGCCGGTAATTATGTGCATCCGATTTTCTACCCTTTTTATAGATTGCTATGACCTGGGCCTTCTTCCAGTCCCGTGGAACTTTCCGCCGTACCAATGATCTCTGATAGATGACGGATAAGAATGGTGCTATATTTGTAGCATAGTCAACTTAAAATCTTACGGGGATACCGTCTGGGCCAGATGCCTTTCTGGCGTCTAAGGATCTTCATTGTTTTACAATCCCAGATACACTAAACACTTTGTCAGCCATCCTTTCGTTTGTTCGATAATTGAAAGGGGGAATGGTGCTGCAGTCCTCTATCGTAAACAAGTTTTTGAAAGCTGGGTTTAGAATTTCGGCCTTCTGTTTATCATCATCAGTTACATTACCCGTACTGTCAGCAAGAGAAGGTATTGAATTATTTGTAGCATTCATAGATTTTACGTACGACCAAAATTCTCATGATGCTGTTCGTCGACGATGATGCTGTATACAGAGGAATTCAACTCTTGAAAATATTAGCGGAATGTAGAAAGACCTGCAGCGGATCCACTCATGGTCCAGAGATCGGCAGTTAACCTCTCAAGAAAAACAGTTTATTTATTTATTCTCGTATCAGAAACATACACATTATATACAGTTATAACTATATTATTTTTACCCAAAACTTGGCCACTTCCAGTGTATTTTCTGTCCCTTGATGAAACTCAGCAGGAGGCTGGAGACAGTCGTCATCGAAGCATATGATGAACAGTCTGGTCCCATCTTGCCAAATTAACCTTTGATATGCCAGCTAGAGTGCTCAGTCTATTCAGGGACTTCCAAGTCGTCAACTTCTCATCATAGCAAGGAGGCAGAGTTTCTAAAATTCTTTTCCAGCAAGGGAGAAAGTAGGTCCTAGCCCTCCATAGTTGCAACCTAGCTTTTTGAGTAGCGGTACTAAGTGCCATCGATGTTGTAACTCCTTAACTTCATCGCTGCGGGTGTGGTTAGTGCACATACAGAGGATGCATTCTCCCCTGCTCAACTTTATTTATTTCCTCCTTCGCAGCTACTTCTATTCGAACAGGAGGTGGTAAGCCCATTCGACTGGAGTGAGTTTCAGGCAACCCGTTATGATTCTGAAGGTTCATTGAGAGCTATGTCCGTCTGTTTGCCACGTTTTGACTTACACCAAACAGGACATGCATACTCTGCCGCACAATAACATAGTGCCGTCGCACAATTGATCAAGAGTTTCAGGTTGATTTTCCCATTGTGATCTGGCCAGCTTCGTCAGAAGATTGTTCCTGATGGAAACTTTTGACTTGCAGCTGAAGCAGTCCTTCTTCAAAGTAAGAATCCATCAAATGTAACTCCTATATATTTTTGAGTCTCACTGTGTTACACTTCGACACCTGACTCTACTGTCATTAATTTGCGACTAGCTTCCCTGTTCCTCAAATAATAACCACGCACTTGCATCTTTTTTAGTTTAAGTTGGTTGTTGTAGTATCTAGAAAGGCGTTCGAGGGCATTAATGAGTGTGTCCTCCATTGGTTCAAAGTGTGTGCTCTGGGTGTCTACAGCAAGGTCATCGACACACAAGAAGCTCCTGCTATTGGGTGCTACGGGTCTGGTCATTCGTGTACATACTGAACACAATTGTAGCCAGCACACTTCCCTGTCGGAGGCCGTTTTTGTATAGTTTCCATCGGTTATGCTTTTCTTTGAAGTCGACGAAGAACCCGCGATTCTGCAAAGGAGTGGCGAATGCCTAGTTAGGCTAGAATCCTTGCTCAGGTGTAGACTTTGACCAGTAGTAGCTGGTGACTGACAGTGTCATATGCTGCTGGCAAGTCAACAAATACCACTCCTGTCAATTTACGAGCTTCAAACCCATTTTTTGTGAAATTAGTGAGATTTAGCAGCTGTCTGGTACTGCTTTTGCCAGGACAGAATTGGTCGGTTATAAGTAATAGTCGATTTGAAAAACAAATATTTCCAGCAGTTGTTAAGTGTGACTAGTCTAAAATTCTTTGGATTATTTCCTTTCTTTGCCGCGTTTCAGCAATTCGATCACTTGGCCCTTCCGCCGGCTGTATGGGATTGGGCTTCTGCTCACATAGTTGCTGAACAGTCGGGGAATCCATTTCTTTTTTTAAGTTAAAGTTTCCATTTGCTCGATTCGTTAATCATTCAAGGCAGCTGATTTTTCGTTCATATCTCAACCAAGGCAGTTGATTTTTTGTTTTTGCTCTGTTTAATAGCAAATGTTACATACTGCACATGAATAGCTGAGAAGACCTGTTACTGATTGATTACATGGTTCAAAGAAATTAGTTTCCTGCAACGGCTTTTACTTTTTTGTCGATGTAGTTGCCGATTTCTTATTTCATTTGCATTTAAAGCGTTCTAAATTTGATATTTTATTCTTCAAAAGATTCCTGTCGGCTAGTTCCGTTTCTTTGGTGTTGTTTCTATCTAGATCTTTCCATATTTCTGTAATACGTGCTATTGTAATTTCTTCTTCCAGAAATATAGGAATATTTGTTTTGTGAGCCAGGTCCCGTTCTGATACATACGGATCATCTGGGTAGAACGGCTCGCACACGTCGTATTAGGTTTAGCTTCTCCGAGGAACTGTGACAATGCAAGCAAATTACAAAAATACACACTTTATTGCACTGCAGGACATACGTTGTACAGCAACTCGTTGGGTATCCTTGCAGACAGATACAATGAAATAGTGGCCTATCAATGGTGCGTTACTGAATACAACGTCAGCAAGACTATGTCCGTCCTGGGACGCACACTGTCAATCACTGTAGTATTCACTTGTCCATAAGCGAAAGCTATAGGCGACTCCACTTGAAGATTATGTTTCGCAGGCTAATCTCCACTATGAACTGTAGCTACGAACAGCAACCATGGAACTCCGCCCTAGAACTGTTGTAAGCCAACACCGAACACGAACCGTCCATTGCTGCCCGTGGCCGCGCTTATCACAGCGGAAGTCCATCGTGGCTGCGCGGAAATTGCTGATTGCGCCGCACTTGTGGCTAGCGGCAAACTTCAAAGCACCACCCGTGGCGCCAGTCGGAAACTATCTCAGCGCGCCAGCTCCGGTTTCGTCCATTGACAAGGACACAACACGTTCATTCGGTAGAGGTGTCCAAAAACATTTATTTTGGTCATTACTACCGATATTTTCTCTATGCTTTTGCATATAACCTCATTAAAAAATGGTTCAAATGGCTCTGAGCACTATGGGACTTAACTGCTGTGGTCATCAGTCCCCTAGAACTTAGAACTACTTAAACCTAACTAACCTAAGGACATCACACACATCCATGCCCGAGGCAGGATTCGAACCTGCGACCGTAGCGGTCGCGCGGTTTCAGACTGTAGCGCCTAGAACCGCTCGTCCACTCCGGCCAGCTATCCTCATTACTTCTCATTTCCCAGCCATCCGTAGTTTGTATTGCACCCATTTGTTCCCGAACTATCTGTCTTTCAAGTGCCTCTGTTCCGTTCCGCTTATAGTTCATTGTCAGACATTCACATAGATATAAACATTCTGGTTCTATCACTGTGGAATAGTGTTTTAGTTTTGTTTCTCCAGATATGCATTTCCTATTGTAAATGTGTCAAACCAAATGCTCTTACCATTTTGTTAAATCTTACATCCACTACAAATTTTTCTAATCCATTCTGTTGTATAGTTTTTCCAAGGTATTTGAATCCACCTACTTGTTCTATTTTACCTATTTGCGTTTCTATGAATTTTGGTGCATTTTTTATGTTTGTCATGAATTTTGTTTTTTGAGCTGAAATTTTGAGATCAATTCTATTTTCTATTTCTTCAAAAAGATTTATTTGAATAACTACATCTGTCAGATTTTCTGAAAGTATGGCAAAAGCTAGGAAGTTTAACATAATTCCATTTGTTTTCCTTCGTAGGGATTGGTTGAGTTTTGTAATTCTTTAGCTCCAGATTCCAGATCTTTGCATTTTTTTCTAGCACTTGATTAAAGAGTAATGATGACAAACCATCACCTTGTGGATTAAAGGTATTTTTATTTCAAATGTCAGACAGTTCTCCCATAAATTTAACGTTTTATATCGTCTTCGCCAAAGTTTCTTGAATTATATTTGCTAATCTCGGTTTAACACCAAATTCTCTAACGATATTATCTATTGTCTTTGTCCCTACAGAATCAAATATTTTTTAAATCAGTAAATGATGATATTATAGATTTGATAGTTGACATTCTGTAACGAATTGTAGATTTTAGGTCGAAAATCTGTTTTGTGCGGGATCTTCCCGCTCGAAAACCTCCCCGATATTCTCCCAGTTCTTGTGTAAAGTTTCTACCATTCTGTCTAGATGAATTTTTGATAATACTTTGTTTGCCACTGGCATAAGTGATAGTCCTCTGTAATTGTCGACATCTCCCTTTCTACGTAGCGGGTGGATTAATTCTATTTTCCACAGTTTTGGAATCTTTTCAATTTTCCAGTTCTTCTCAAAAAGCATTGTAGATCATTTATAATCTTTGGTTCTGACCATTTCAATAATTCTGCTCTAATGGAGTCTTCACAACTCGCTTTGTTGGTTTTAAGTGATTCGATGGCTTATGAAAATTTTGCTGTGTTGGTGGGAAATCTAGTAGATTTTGTAGTACTGAGGGACATTCCATTTTAAATGTTGGAACTGGATATTTTGAAACCCTGTCCAAAAAGTTGGCTTATATAACGCAATTTTTTGTTACTTAGTCCTGTTTTGCCATTTTCATTTTTGAAACATATGATTGGTGGTTGATACCTTTTAAGTTTGGTAAAAATTTCTAGTATTATTTTTGTAATTTTTTTTTTTTTTTTTTTTTGCATTTCTATAAGCTGAGCTTTTCCAAAAGTGCTTTTGATTTTTCGAATTATTTTTGATGTTTCATTTCTTTGTGGTCTGAATTCTACTAAATGTTGTTCTTATTTTGAACACACCTCCATTTTCTCCATTTTTGAGCTCTTTGTTCTTCTTCACATTCTTCGTTCCGCCATGTCTTCCTTTCGCTCTTGGCCAGTCTAAAGTTTTCTCTGATGCTTTTTAATTTGTACGTAGAGTTCATGCCAGTTACCTTGTTTTGCTGTCTCAATTCCTTCTCTAATTTTTTCTATATTTTCTATTGTAATATTAGCTGTAGAGGAGTTATATCTGATTACTTTCTCGATTGTATTTCTTGTTTTGTATGGCAGAAATCGTATTTTAGTCTTAGACAGGTAATGATCTGAATCAAATTTCACATTTTCGATTACTTTAACGTTTGTAATTTCCATGATATACCTTTTAGATATGGCTGCGTGACCCAACTAAAATTCTACTAGGTTTGGATTTGGATTATACGGTACTTTACGAAAACGTGTGGGCATCAGTTTTAACTGGAACATTTTACACACGTTGATCAGGCATTCACCATTTCTGTTTGTTCTTAAATGTGCTCGGTATTCCCCTACAATATTCTTAAATTTCTTTTCCTTCCCAATTTATGCATTGAGAAGTACTTTATCGTTTTTAGGTATGTTGGAGATTTCGTATTCTAAAAGATCCCTAAACTAATGTACTTCCTGCAGATTTCTTCCGTTATCATCATTTACAGGTGCTTGGCAATTTATAAAGGCATAACTTTCATTCATTCTCTTCCTTGTTAACAAGCACATTCTTTCTTATTTGGACGTAAATTCTGTTATGCTCTCTACGATAATGTTTTCCATTATTTTTACTGCTGGTTTCACTTTATAGATTCTGTATTGTTGTGTGTCAACTACATTATCATCTAAGAATCTCGTTTCCTGCGCTGCTAAGATTTGTATATGGTTCTTCTGTAGAAACAATTCCAATTCACCTGTTTCCTGATTGCAGAAGAGAATTTACATTTAATGTTCCAAAGTAGTATTTCTTTCTGAACTTACGGTTTGTCATCTCTTCATCATCGCAAACTTTGGACTTCCCATAACCCTAGGTCCCAATGCATTACAAGATGTAATGGTTCCTTTCTCATCAAATTTACCACCTAGGATAGTACATCCATTCTAGGATAGTACATCCATTGTGCGAACTTCCCATTTGGCAATTTGAAATTGTAAATTTTAGAGATTAGGAAATGTTGGGTCATCCTTGAATTCCTAAAATAAGGCCTGGTTGTTAGCCAGGAATATTACTGATTCAGCCGCCACTGAAATGTTTAACTGTCGTTCCCACTGTCCACTTTAGCCTTGGAGAAGAGGCTCCTTATTTAGCCAGCTCCGCCGTACAGAAGTCCATCTTCTCCGTCTTCACTGGCGCTGAAGTCTCCACCATAATTCTGGCAAGGGTCTCTCACATGGCACTATAGGGCGGGCCAGGTGAACCAAGGTTTTCTTCTTTTTTTAAGAGGTGTTGCTCCTCTATTACTCCTCGTTTATCCTGGCTTGTGACAGGCAACCTTGAAACCTTTATGACCCAGATTGACGGAGATGGCTGTTATTTATTTACATTTATACTTGTCTTGCGTACTGCGGCGTTTGGGCTGTGCAACCATTCTGAGTAAAATGTTAAACGCGTTAACTACGTATGTTTTGGGTTTGTGTGATTCCCATGGTTAGTGTGTAGTTGGCCGGACTTGAAAACTGTAGCCATGGTATACGGTACATAACAAACAGTGGCACACGACTACGCCACTTACTGTCGTCAGCAAAAGTAAAACGACATCATCTAATGTAGTGGAATTAACTCAGCCGATGCTGAGAGACTCAGTTGGATTAGGAAATGCTACACTAAAAGTAGCAGATGAGTTTTTCGATTTGGGCAGTAAAATTTATGACGATGGCCGAAGTAGAGAGGAAATAAAATATGGATTAGCAGTAAAAAGAAAAGCGTTTCTGGAAATCAGAAATTTGTTACCATAGATTACAAAGATAGGGTTATGTCCCCTTGCAGGCAGGCGAAACGTGGATGGTAAGCGGTTCAGACAAGAAGAGAACAGAAGTTTTTGGAGTGTGGCGTTACAGGAGAATAGTGAAGATTAGATGGGTAGATCGGATGGCTGATGAAATAGTACCAAACCAAATTAGAAATTTATGACACAACTTGACCAAAAGAAATGACCGATTGACAGTACACATCTTTAGGAGTATAGCATGTGGTCAGAAACAGTCCGAAAAATTTACAGTGTGTTGCAGGGTAGGTTGTGCTCAGAAGTAACTGTTAAGAAAAAAAATTGGTACATTGTGTCGTTTCGGAGTTAATTAGTAATGGAGTTAGCCAATCAGGCCACTGAGCGTGCAGATTCAAGCGGCCCGCCAGATGCAGTTACTATCGGTTGATCTTGCATCCCATAAGACTGCTCAGCCTTTGACTCTGGTTCGATCCTTACCAACGTCCCATATCCAATTATTCTATCGCTCTATTGTTTCGGTTTCAGGAAACAAAACGAAGAACACGTTTGCCGACACCGTCTCTGGCGGGCCGCTCGAATTTGCGTGCGAAATGGCTATCTTCAAGGCTAATTAACTCGGAAACGGCGCAACAAATCTAATCGTTTTCTTAACAATTATTTCTCACTAAAACCTACCCTGCAACAAACTTTACAGACTGTTTCTGACCATCCTGTATGTTATTCTAACCATCCTCTTGTATAAAATAGGTTCTATTGATTAGGTAGATTAATCTGCAGAACCAAATCACCGGAAGATTCCTTCGCGTTGCGTTAAGCTCAATAGAGGGTCCACTTCCGAATGATATATATAACGGAGATCAGAAAATTTCGTGTGTATGGATACCTACGTGAATTGTACACAATCTCATCAAAAGTATGTAAAGCGAACTATATGCCACGAAAGGCGGGTTCATCGGAGTAAAACGTGGTTGGAGAACACTCTGTTGTCAGGAGAGGAGCAGTAACAGTAGAACGGGTCGGTCACAAAACCTCAGCGAGTTCGGACGTGGACTAGTCATTGGATGTCACCTGAGTAACAAATCCATCGGCGACATTTCAATTCTTCTTAAGCTGCCCGAGAGGACAGTTGGTGATGTGACTGTGAAGTGGAAATGCAAAGTAACAATCACAGCTAAACCAACGCTAGGCACGCCTCACGTTCTGCCAGACAGGGACCATCGAACAGTGCAGACAGCGGTTCTAAAAAAATCGCCTGTAATCATCGGAAGCAATCAATCGTGACTTCCAAAGTGCTACCCGCACAGCGTTACTTCCGCCAGTACCTCATATGCTACGTTGCAAACTTCACAGAAGCTTTCCTGCATACCTTTTGCGACTAGTACTTCTAGAAGAAAAGATATTGCGGGGACATGCCGTAGTCACAGCATGAGGGGAAGTTCCAAGAATGAGTGTTCATAGATTGAGCCATCCAAGCACGACGTACAACCCTTGTTTATGAGTCGTGCTTGGATAGCTTAGTCGGCAGAGCACTTGCCATGAAAGACAAAGGTCCCAGGTTCGAGACCCAGCCCGCCACAGATTTATCAGGAAGTTTCATATCAGCGCGCACTCCGGTGCAGAGTGAAGATTCTTTGCGCTACACTAGCTACAGTGTCCAGGTAACATAAGAATTGTGTGTAGGCATGGGGCCGTAACAAGAGTTTGGGGGGGGGGAGGCAAAAAGAGACAGAAAACAAGAAAAGAAGAAAGAGAAATTGGTTAATACCTAACCAATTATCGCTGACGTAGTTTGTGTGTCAAAAGTGCAGTTGTTTCGCCCAGCCGGCGACTGCTGAGTTCGCTCTCGTTCAGTTACGTTCTAGCTGCTGCTATTTCGCAACAGTGTTGTAGGATCTTAGTCGATAGCATGCGGTTATTGGAGGGAACCTGCTATTTGAACCTAGACTTCCATTTTTTGCCAGTTACTGAGGACTGGAGCGAGGCGTGACGGTGGAAGATGTAAACAAAAAAGGTAGAGGAGATATATGTTGTACTTCCCCCTCCAGCGAATATATTTGCACCTCTCAAGTGGCCGGCCGAAGTGGCCGTGCGGTTAAAGGCGCTGCAGTCTGGAACCGCAAGACCGCTACGGTCGCAGGTTCGAATCCTGCCTCGGGCATGGATGTTTGTGATGTCCTTAGGTTAGTTAGGTTTAACTAGTTCTAAGTTCTAGGGGACTAATGACCTCAGCAGTTGAGTCCCATAGTGCTCAGAGCCATTTGAACCACCTCTCAAGTTTCGAGTGTTACTATATGTTACGCAAATAAAGAAAAAAATCTAGAGTACGCCTTCTGTGGCAGATTAATAATATTACGTGACTTGTTAGTCGTTGCGCACTTAGGCGGCTACACTCTCTTAATCTATGTTGAACAGCCGGGCGGAGTGGCCGTGCGGTTCTAGGCGCTAGTCTGGAGCCGAGCAACCGCTACGGTCGCAGGTTCGAATCCTGCCTCGGGCATGGATGTGTGTGATGTCCTTAGGTTAGTTAGGTTTAATTAGTTATAAGTTCTAGGCGACTGATGACCTCAGAAGTTAAGTCGCATAGTGCTCAGAGCCATTTATGTTGAACACTCGCGTAAACAATCCTATGCTGAAACATCTGGTGTTATAAGACTAGTGGAAGTGGGTCCTGATTATGTATTTGTTATTTTGTTGTTATTCTAGAGCGAATGAGGCTCTATATCTTATAATGCAGCTCATTATGGTGCCAGATTGATACAGTGGATCTAGTTACCGATGTAAGTACTTTCAAGTTTCGGATGAAATACTTGATGAACGCCGACACGGTCTCAGGCTTCAGATTTGGCTACTCTGCAAGTTTCGGTCGGAGTATGATGTAAGATTTCGGCAAATTAATGATAAGCAACTACTTAAGGTTGGGCACGGATGAAGGCAGACTCCAGTTTACTTATCCTGTCGATATAATACGTGGCAGCTGGTAAACCCGACTTCAGTGACATAATGAATGAGTTTGTTGCGCTCAAAGCAAAAAAGTTCAAATTAAAATTATAATAAAAACACAATTTCTAGAAAGGAATATTTACTCATCTCCCACTTATGGTCTCTTTTCTATTTTTGTAATTAATAATTTATGAGCAGCGAATGAAATCTGGTTTTTTGTTATGCATCATTATGAAACCAACGTACAGTAGATGCCATAAACATTAAGATCTAGTCTATGTTTTACTTTCAGTTTCTTAGAAACTGTACAAGTTTGTACAAGGTGTAATATATTTAATACAAGGACACATTTAATTTGTTGTCTGCTATATTTTTCGTCAATATTGGTCATTTAGGCAGTTTTTTTCACAAGTGATTCATTGTCGCTTAACAGTAATTACGAAAGTATAAAATTTGCTACTTCTTAGTTGTAAAACTTGTAGAAAGGTAGTTTTATGGGAGGGGAAAAGGCGCGCAGTTTGGGCGGTTATGCCTTGGGCGCAGGATCACCTCAGTGTGGCACTGGTAAGGAGTTAAAAAAGTATGGAGTACTACGATCGAGCAGCTTCTCATAAGCCACACATTTCTTTAGTCATCGCTAAGCGACGCTAATAGTAGCGTAAAGAGCGGCGCCTCGGCACAGTAGATGACTGGAAACAGTTGATTTGGACGATGAATCGCGCTATATCAGTACCAGAGCGATGAAAAGGTTTAGGATTGGCGAATGCCTGGAAGACGTTAACTGTGTAGTGTCAACTGGGAAGTACGCAGGAGGTGGCGCTACGATAGGTGGCTGTCTTACGTGCTTGGGGTGTGGTGCCCTTATTCGAAAGGATATGAATACATCGCTGTGTACAGTAGAGTAACTGTTTGGAGACGATGATTGTTTATTTCTCCATGACAGTGCAGCCTGTCGTAAAGCAGCACCTGTAAGGCAATGGTTTGTGAGCAACAGCATTCTTGAAATGAAGTGATGGACTGGCCTGCCCAGAGTCCCGACCTGAACCCAAAGGTACACGGCTGAGATGGGTTAGAACGTAGACTTCGTTCCAGACCCTGCCTTCACTGGTTTCGGCTATTGAGGAAAAATGAAGATTGGGCTGCTTTGATTTGCATACATTTGGACACCTCATTTTTAGTGTTGCCAGCAGGGTGCAAGCAACCATACAGGCGAAGGGTAGGCACATTCTTAATGATTTCTACTGCTAGGTATCCGGATACTTGTAGTCAAATAGTGAACGTATAGCTTAGTTATTTCGTTCGGAATATAAAATATTCCTTTACGTTAACGAACCACGCCCAAAGGAAATAAATTTGCCGTATACAAGGTGTATTATAATTAATGGTGTAAACGCATACAGTTGAAAGTACACGATACTAGAAGCAAAAAATTCGCAGTAAAAATAGGGTCGAAAATGCATACCTTAAGAGCTACGAGCAATTTTTCATCTTCGATACTGTGAAACTAATCTCTTCTACTATAAGTTTTTTGCTTTCCATATTGTGGCAACTGTTAGTATGGCCCAAAACAAGAAAAAAATGACCAGTAAACATGTGCTCTAAAATCCATACGTTAAGAGCTATGAGCACTTGTTCTTCTTTGCTACTTTGAAACACAACTCTTCTAATGATCAGGTGCTCGTAACTTGTCAGGTATGCGTTTTAGACCACATGTTTACTGGACGTGTTTTTCTTATTTTGGTCCATACTACCGCTTCCCAAAATATGGAAACCAAAGAACTTGCAGTAGAAGAGATTTGTGTAACAGTATCGAAGATGAAAAATTGCTCGTAACTCTTAAGGTATGTAAAATGTGCACGCGATTATGTCGCAGTTGGTGAAACTTAAGGTATGTATTTTCGCCCCCATGGTTACCGAGACTTTTTTGCTTCTGCTATCGTGTACTTTCAATTGTATGCATTTACGCCATTAATTATAATACACCCTACATATCACTAAACGACTAACCAGGTGCATGGCCACCCGATCCCAGTAGCAGGTTGTATATCCTTCGACTTCCACAGACCACAAAAATGTTATTTTCTGTATTTCATATAATTATTGACCGAATTCAAAATGGTGTCGCAATCTAGTGATCAAGAGGTATAGTCTTCTGTTTAAGGTTTAACAAAGTGAGGCAAGTATTGCAGTTAGAAACTGTCTATATGTCTTGAAACGACGTAATTCACTGGGCGCAAATACCCGGACTATATTCGTCCCGTGTTTGAGAGCACTTACCGACTTGGAAATAAACTTTACACACAGTTTCAAACTTTTACGAAACTTTTTTCCGCTGGTTCGCCACAGAAAATGATGAAAGGAAAGAAAGTTTATTGCTCACTACGTTTTCGCTGTTCATGCAGTAAAACTGCCGCATCAGGCATGAAGTTTCAATTTATTACCTCTTTACTATTATCTCTATGTACCACTGAATGTACCTGCAAAATTATGTCACTGCACGACACATACGTCAGGATATATGACGTAATAAAAAGTGAGATACGTTAAAAACTACCTTTTGCGTAAAGCGGAGTGGAATTCACCCAGATTATACTCATCCAGTTTTTAGTAATGTGAGCACTTAGCGTCTTCCAACAAACTTCAAACATAATTTCAAATCTATTCTAAACTTTCTCTAGCTTATGTGCTTAACATCAGAATTTTACACTTTAACTCCATTGTAAAATAACCAGAAGTTTGTAGCTGTTTCATACATGGGGGTTTGATTCTTTAAAGAATCGGTGGTGTACTGATATCTAATATCTGAGATCAATCCGATAAAGACAGCTGAAGTCAGAGAGATGACCGCGAAAGATGGAGACGCGTGTTGAAAAGGAAAAACCAACCAGATTAGCGTCGTCTGTAGTTTAGTGTAATTTTTAGTAGTAGAACGGTTCAAAATGAAAGACGTATGTGTTTTATCGGCCAACGGATGAATGAAACTCATGGCTTAGTTACTGATACAAATATCTTATAGCTCAGTGTAAAGGAATGAAAGATGATTACTTTTAGCCACGACGGAGAACGGGTGTGAGTACCAGTTATCGAAAAATTTTTTTAGGGCATGGTTTCATCATTTAGAATTGTGATTTGTAAAATAATTGTACAAGCACATAGTACAAAACGTCAGTACCTGTGCACATACCATAAACTTCAGTTCGTGAGTCTGTCTGTTATATTTATGAAGAAAAATACCATCTTATATCCTGACGGAGTTGTATTTTGACTGTTTTTCATTTTTCAGAACAACAAAATTGTCCGGTGACTTGGATATAACAGATAAACCGAAATAGTGATTGTTTTTTTTTTCACCTACTGAAATCAACGATGTCGGATAACATTGCTGGACACCGCATATGCGGCCAAAGATAATTTTAAGCAGATTTTGCGAGAATGGCGTTCATCAGACGAGGTAAGATCGTTGATCTTGTCGTCATCCAAACAGTGTCAAAAACAACGAACATAAAAGTAGAAGTGCAAAACTGATGGTTCAGTAATGACGTAAAGGCTTAGTGAATTTTTGCAGTATACATTAACGTTAACTATGAGGAGAATCTAATGTACGAAAACATGTAAATACAGTTTGAAATCAACATATTCTGTCACTATAACATGCAATAAAACAGCGGTTCTCGCAGCTGCTATTGTGTGAGCAAATCATTTTATAACAACCATAGATAATGTAATTTTATTGGTAATCGATAGTTTCATTAAAACAGTGCACGTGACTAGCGACATTATTCTTTCTACAGTCAACCAAACACACTCTCCCATACCCCAAAATTTCATTTTTTGTATGGGATGATTGGAAACAGTTCCTATCCCCCCCCCCCCCCGGGGGTTGAAAGGCAAATGCTCCAACTTGAAATCCCCTCTCGAATGTTCTTAATCGGGAACGAAATGGCTTGGTATTTGGCTGAAAGTCCGTCACTATTCTATGGGTCATTACTCGAGCCAATAGCTCTACCTACAGAAAAGCAAGTTAAGCAAAAAGTTGGCTTGGTTGCAATAAAACATTCTGTTACAAGAGGTCTGTTAAACAATTCAATATAATTTAGAGACACAGTCTTCAACATTTTTTAGTTCATGGTTTCCCTTATCAACTATGTTATTTCCGTGGCTTCCCTGTAGGGTATCTAGTAAAAACTGAAATCATTAATAAAAATGTTATGAATAGAAATACTATCCATCTCAACGCAACATATGAACTTGTTTCTCGTTACACAACTTGTCAAATGTTTGCACCAAATACGATACAGCTACCCTCATTTCCTTCTTCTCATAAATACTTGGTTCTAATGACATCCACTCTCGCAAGGAGAGGAGGTTGCAAAAGGAATTTATACCTTCAGTCCTTTCTTGTTCAAGCCTGGAAACCCTTTTCTTAGTGAACTTTGCTGTTAGTGAATAATCTGATGAAGATTGTATGAACCCCTTCTTCCTCTGCAATACTGATCTCAGAAGGGATTTTGAACCCACTGACGCCTAACACGGTTTTCAGGAAAGTATTTTTCAAAACGAAGAAGAAGCTCAGATAAATGTCCTCCAATTGCAGAAAAAATGTCTACAGTGAGGCCTATCTCACTGTCGTTAATAAAATGCTGCAAACTTGGAAAGTAGTCTATTTCTCCCCCGTCGCTCATTTTTCTCTTCGAACGAGGCAGTTTCTTTTCGAAGACCGAAATTTTGTCAGTAAGTTGAATAAAACGTATTTCTCTTCTTGCAGATACTTGTTCTGTCAGTTTAACGTCTCAGAACTGTAACATAAATATGGTACCCTTAAAAGAATGTCAGTGTCTAGAAAGCTCTCTGCACTTATACGATTTTCTTGTTCCAAGTAAGAACAAAGTTCTCACCCAACTTCAAAAATGTGTAATAGTACATTCTCCCCAGAAAGCCAATGAGTACCGTTATAAAATACAAGAGGTGTTTGTCCAGCCCCCATATCGTGACACATGTGTCTACAAAAATATAGCTTACTGAGAACAGTTTTAATAAAGTTTACCACATTTATGACATTTTACAACTACTTGATTCGAATCAACACTCAAATGTTGCGAAGCAAGTGCTTCTCTATGGATAATGGAAAGGGTCCACATGATATCCAGATGCAGAGAAATGCTTGTAGACCACTGTAACGCCCATCAGTGTACCTACCCACACAGTGAGCCCAGATAATTTTCTATATTTGAGTTGCTTATCTTCATTACCTCTTTCCTTGTTGTCCTCAGCAAGTTCTCTCATTTTAATTCCACTTGGCAAATTTAAAAAATCTTTCCATAGTTTTCCCCTTTATCAACTAAATAACAAAGTCGCAATATAATAAAAACTGATTGAAAGCGCGACGATCACTGCTGCTGCTAGGTGTAACGCGCGATAGTTCAGATTAGAGTGTCTGACTTCTCACGCGGGCTACCCAATATCTAAAGTTGAATTTCTCCGACGCCACACAGGTTGACACCAGAAATGAAATTTTCAACAACTGTCTTCTTGGCCAGCAACTATGAGAAAAATCTACGGCGCCCTAGGCGGTCATTCATGGCGCACCAGGGCGCCGAAGAGAAATTTTTTCAGCCGTGCTTAACTATTCGACTATAACATCTTGATGGCAAACGACAGAGAATAAATTTTAGTATATTTCCTTTAATGATTGTTCGGGCGAAAAGTAACTCTTGTTATCAGTCATCTTTGAAAACTACACAAATTAATGATCTCATGCTACCCTAACAAATAGATACAACATTTTTTACATTCTCTGTAATCTGTATGTCGCTCTCTCTCTCTCTCTCTCTCTCTCTCTCTCTCTCTCTCTCTCTCTCTCTCTCTCTCTCTCATATCGTAATGACGGTAAAGTGGAGGTTGATTTTCTGATAATTTTATGAACAAGATCAGTGTGGGGAGGAGAGAAGCAGAACATGGTGTTAGTAGCTGGCGTACGTAAACGGAATTATGAAACAACAAAACATTGGGACTGTTAAAATCCTCCATACTGCTATGCAGTGGTTTTCTAAGACCTATTACTTAACCTAATGATTCTATCCCATCTGCGGTTGACATCTCAGTGCCGTACTGCCATGTGCTCTAGACTGACATCGAAGCCACAGCGCCCTTGTAGATGTCCTCCATAGACGGCGACGAAACGTTAGGTCATGTAACAGATCCTAGAAGACCACGGCATAATAGCTCGAAGAATTTTCGTAATTTTAATCTTTCTGGTCGTGAATGTTTGTGTTTTACTAAATATTGATAGTCACTATATAATCAAAGTGTTAAACAACACGAGTATGCGGCCTAAGACAATCTGCCTGCTGCAAGTACTTTACAAAACGCAGACGCATTGAATGATAGTATGATACGGATGGTCTTTAGTTGTTTGGGGACACGGCAGTGGTGGACGCGATACGTGACACAAACGTGAAACTTGCTGATATTTTTGGCATCAGTGGCGCGATGACCGAGTGAAGACTGTTCGGTTACAGTCTGAGAGATGTGTGCATGTCAGTCTGCACGCACAGGTGTGTGCTCCTTGCGTCCAGGCACGTCTGCTGACCCAGCAGTCGACGCCGCGCTGACTTCGTCCTTTCCATGCTCTCCGGTGACCACGCATTCACTGCTCTAAAGATACAACCCGTCGTAGAATGTCGCTCATCTAGTGCTGCGTTTCTCTTTGCTCAATAAAGCAAAACAAAACATAGTGACAAGGCAGTACTTTGTCACAAACAGACTCAAGAGAGATATTTTCGCCTGCACGACAACCTCAATTGCTAACAACACGTGAAGCACAACATAAGTGTCTGGTAAATACTCACCATCTGATAATGAGTCTAAAGTTGCTCGAAACCTGGCTAATGAAACAGTAATAAAAGTAAAAACCTTATAAACAGACTGGTTGCAAATTGCACGCAAATCATTAGTTAAAGTACTTGTGTGTGTGTGTGTGAGTGTGTGTGTGTGTGTGTGTGTGTGTGTGTGTGTGTGTGTGTGTGTGTGTGTGTGCAGCCTATACCCCATGTTATTCAGTCTGAGCAAATAACAGTCGGTAAAGGAAACCGATGAGAAATCTGGAAAAGGAATTAAAGGGCAAGAAGAAGAAGAAATAAAAATCTTTAACATTTGCCAGTGATATCTGGACTACCAAAATTATCATGTTTGACAATGTTCCTGGGGGTATTACGTGTTCCCGTCCATCACCATACGAGAGTACGTACAGAATAACTAAGCAGACTGAATCTGCTCTCATCCGAGAAGGGCGCGTGACCACACTCCTAGTTTGTCGAGTTCCCATGCTCTTGGCACCACTGCAAATCTTTACAAACGGTTCAGCCACCAGCCAGTGCTGTTGTGGCACGTAACTCCTTCACCATAAGCGTCTTTTCAGAGATACATTTGGGTCTGACTCCATTTTTATGGATGAAAATGCGCAACCATATCGAACAGCGCATGTGCAGAAGCTCTTGGCCGGTCGCTGTGGCCGAGCGGTTCTAGGTGCTTCAGTCCGGAACCGCGCTGCCGCTACGGTCGCAAGTTCGAATCCTGCCTTGGGCATGGATGTGTGTGATCTCCTAAGGTTAGTTAGGTTTAAGTAGTTCTAAGTCTAGGGGACTGATGACCTCAGATGATAAGTCCCACAGTGCTCAGAGCCATTTGAACCATTTGCAAAAGCTCTTGAAACGAGAGAATTTTCGGTGAATGGACTGGACTGCCCATTGCCCCAAAGTAAAACCCATCGAAAACGTGTGCAATGAGTTGGGGGGACGAATTACAAAACGCCCACTTGCGCCAATGACCATCCAGCAGTTGTCAACCGCCCTGTTGGAGGAATAGAATGACCTACCACAAGAAATCTTCACCGAAATTGTGGCCAGCATGGTAACACGTGGCAAAGCATGTATTGCGTCCGTGGTGATCAAACACTCTATTAACAGCCATGTCCCGCCGTTTGTAATGTCCAGGGGAGCACCCTGAATCGCGATGACTTCAATATAATTATTGTCTTTGACTAAAAGTGTCATTTCTGTCCGTCTCATTGCATAATTCTTTCATTTAACTTCTCTACTATACTTTAACAGTTCATTCTACGTATGGTCCAGGTTTCATCGAGCTATTTTATGAGGGGCTTTCAGTACGTGAAGCAATACATCTGTTTTTCGGACATTTTCGCTTGAAAAAATGCTAATTTGCTGTGGGACATTGTGGAGTATTCCTGATCCAGCCCCTGTGGGACCATGAATTACCGGTAGGTGGTGGCGCTATACGTAGCGTTCAAAATGGCTTCTATAACGGGGGTGTGTTCGAAGCAAAGAGCTGTCACTGAGTTTCTTTTGACGGAAAATCAGAACATCACAGTTATTCATAGGCGTTTGCAGAAGGTCTATAGAAACCTGGCCGTGAACATAAGCATGGCGAGTCGTCGGGCGAAGGATCAGTCATCATCGCAGCAAGGTCGTGCAAACCTATCCGAAGTCCTGTGTGTCGGACGGCTGCACAGAGCTGTGGCTACTGCAATATTAGAACGTGCAGACATTCTGATTCGAGATGCTCGAGGGATCACAACCGAACACCTTGCTGCACAACTGGACGTTTCTGTTGGTAGTGCTGAGACACTCGTCCACCAGTTGGCGTACTCAAAAGTGTGCGCCCGCTGGGTTCCTCGCCGCCAAACAGAAGACCGTAAAGAGCGACTAGGGACGATTTGCGCGGAACTGCTTCAGCATTACGAGGCTGATCATGATAAATTTTTGCCGAACGTCGTCACAGTCGATGAACCATGGATTCATCATTTCGAACTGGAAACAAAACGGCAACGCATGGAGTGGCGTCAAACCACCTATCCTCCGAAGACAAAGTTGAAAGCCGGACCCTCAACCGGTAAAAAGTTATGGCGACGGCCTTGTAGGCCTCGAAGTCCTCACTCATAATGCAAGGATCAGCTGTAAAATATATTGTACTGTCCTTAGAAAAATGAAGAAGCGACTTCAGCGTGATAGTCGTCACAAAAATGCAAACGAACTTCTCCTTTCGCGTGACAAGGGAAGGCCTCACGCAAGTCTGTGCACCCGAGACGAGCTTGCAAAACTTCAGCCGGCCGCGGTGGCCGAGCGGTTCTAGGCGCTACAGTCTGGAACCGCGCGACCGCTACGGTCGCAGCTTCGAATCCTGCCTCGGGAATGGACGTGTGTGATGTCCTTAGGTCAGTTAGGTTTAAGTAGTTCTAAGTCTAGGGGACTGATGACCTCAGAAGTTAAGTCCCATGGTGCTCAGAGCCATTTGAACCTTTTTTTTTTTCAAAGCTTCACTGCACTTTTCTTTCACATCCACTCTACAGCTCAGATGTCATACATTCCGACTTCCATCTGTTTGGTCCAGTTAAGGATGCGCTCTGCGGCAAGCAGTAGTACCTACGTGGATGATGGAAAGGTTACTGATACAAGACGTTGGCTCCGACGTCGACCAATAAAGTGATACAATGCGGCAGCAGGCCCTCCCAATGAGGCGACGTAAAGTCATCGCATTGAACGAAGGTTACGTTGAAGAATAGAGTTTTGGAGCCAAAAAAGTGGGGAATGATATTTCGTATTGGAATCCTTTATAAAACCAATCTGCTTGCAGAAAAAAAAAGTGTTGCATTTCTTATTGAGCACCTCTCGTATCTGGTAGTGGCACATCAAGTGGAAGTTACATTCTCCTTAACTTTTGCACACCGGTGTATTTGTGTGGAGTGTAACCTTGTACGGAAGGTAAAGGTTTACGATAAGCAGTACGGGCGAGAAGGAATAGAATCTTTTAGAATGTGGTGCTACAGAGGAATGTTGGCCTGACAACCATTGGAGAGGTACTGAATCGATTAGAGGAGAAAAGAGTTGTATGTTACAATTTGACTAAAAGAAGAGCCAGGTTGATAGGATATCTCGTGAGAAATAAAGAATGGTCAGGTTAGTTTGGTAATGAATGTGAGTCTTGGGTTGGGGGACTGGGTGTTACAAATTGACTGGGGCCTGAGTAGACAAGTTCAAACGTATGTAATTTCTAGTAGTTAATGTAGAGACGAAGAGACCCGCCAGGTTAGCCGAGAGCGGTAATGCGCTGCTTCCTGGACTCGGGTAGGCGCACCGGCCCCGGATCTAATCCGCCTGGCGGATTAACGACGGCTGTTGGTGTGTCGGCCACCCTGGATGTGGTTTTCAGGAGGTTTCCTACATCCTCCTAGGTGAATACCGGGCAGGTCCCCACGTCCCGCCTCAGTTACACGACTCGCAGACATTTGAAACACATTCACACTATTTCACCATTTACCCAAGACGCAGACAGCTGAGGTACACTAATTCCGTCCTGGAGGGTATGGGGTGGCGGCAGGAAGGACATCCGGCCACCCCTTAACCATGCCACATCCGTACTTAACCGTGCCGACCCTGCGCCCAATGCGGGATAAAGGCAGCAGCGAAAGAAAGAATGTAGAGACGAAGAGACAAAGAACGTGTAGTGTAACAGGGTGAGCTACTTCCAGTCTTCTGACTGGAGACCACAAGATAAACAACAATAACATATCTTCTCGCGCTAGTGTCTACCTATTGCTGCTTCTTTGGTGAAGCTGTGTGAAGGGTACGTCCACGCATGGTGACTGCACGGCCCCGCAAATCAAAGGATGATGATGCCACAGTTCTTAAAACTGTGGTTGTGCGTCACATATCTGTTGGGCGCGGTTTCTGAGGACATAAGTTCCACAGGGTGAGCAGTGGGGCGTTGACGAGCGGTCTTGGCAGCGGGCTCCGGCAGAGTTCACATGGTGAGTGGCCGGCCGGCCCGCGTGCTGCTGCCAGCCGGGCTGCGGTTCGGCGAAGCGTCACGGGCAGCAAGTGTCGCTTAATGAGATGCGTGGGAACACGGCGGCCAGAGGCGCTTCACGGAAAAACACGCGCCGACCGCCGCTCGCTGCCCACTGGGCGCGCGCTCCAGCGGCCAGTGCTGCCTCTGCGACCACGACACACGGCCCGCTTTCGATATTCGGCCATCAAGTGCAGGCGAAAATCTGCCAGCTCCAGACACAGCGACTGCGACAGAAAAGCTACAGGGTCACACTGGCGCGAGCGGAATGATGTGTGCTCGTAGACTGTCTGGAGCTTTCGTGACTACGCCGACTGAAATCCTTTTGTGATTCCTAGAATATAACTGCCAGAGTCAAAATTTGTCAAAAATGCCGTCATAACATACGTTCAAAATTCTCATGCCGGCCGGAGTGGCCGCGTAGTTCTAGGCGCTACAGTCTGGAACCGCGCGACCGCTACAGTCGCAGGTTCGAATCCTGCCTCGGGCATGGATGTGTGTGATGTCCTTAGGTTAGTTAGGTTTAATTAGTTCTAAGTTCTAGGCGACTGATGACCTCAGAAGTTAAGTCGCATAGTGCTCAGAGCCATTTGAACCATATTTTGCAAATAACTTTCAAGAAGAGATCGTAATTCAGTTATGCATGGTCTGCTGGCAAACTGTCCGATGAGAGAGGAGCTATTGTCAACCTAAACGACGTTTGTTTTTCTACACAAACTGTAAAACAGCTACCGGTATGTAACTGTAAAAAAAGCGGCGGTTGTAAAATGTTCGAGAGGCCGAAAAAATCACCGCTTCCCCTGTTTTTATTATGAACGTGACCCCAGTACATGTAAGTCATCAAGTGTAAAATAATAAAGTTACCCAAATTTAATATACGAAGTTCTCGTGCAGCCCTTACTGCCTCTTCCTGGAAATTTATTTGCAGTCCCAAATTTTCCTTTAGCCTTTCCTTTTTAATGCCTTGTATGAATATGCTTGTATTAATAAGTACAGATACTGAGCATTATTTCGGCTTCTTTGTACTATAAGTAACCTAAAAACTGAAAAATTTTAAATATATTAATAAAGAAAGCTTCCGCATAGAGACTCGACCATACGACCCTCGGAATACCGTTCTGTACTCTTTCAGCTTCGCTAAAAAGCTGCCACTAAACCACTCCAACACAAATGGCTCATGCCTCGCCCTACCCGCACCAAAAGTGCTATTTTTTTTCTAAACGCCCCGCCATCTGAAGCTCCCAGTTCGCTCACTTTCTTTTCTGGCCAAGCGGTGCGTATGTCATAAAATGGATGACCCTGAACGTAAATAGGAAAAGAAATCCACTACTGTGCAACGACACTATTGATTACAAATTTCTGGAAACACTATATACCGTAACATATCTAGGAGTAACTATCCGGAGCGACCTTAAGTGGAATGACCACCCAAGTAGTAGGAACAACTGATGCCAGACTGTGATTCATAGGAAGAATCTTAAGGAAATGTAACTAATCGAAGAAAGAAGTGGCTTACAAAGCAGATGTTCGACCCATTCTTGAGTATTGTTCATCAGTCTGGGTTCTATAGCAGGTAGGTGTGAGCCAACGAAGAGCGGCGCGTTTCGTCACGGGATCGTTTTATCGGCGCGAGAGCGTGAAATATGCTTAACAAAGTCCACTGACAGACGCTGCAAGAGGGACATTGTGCATCGCGGAGAGGTTAACTTATGAAATTTCGAAAGAGTACTTTCCGGAAAGAGTCGGGCAACATATTACTTCCTCCCAAATACATTTCGTGAAATGACTACGATGAGGATATTCGCGAAATTAGGCTCACCGTCAATCGTTCTTCCCATGTACCATTCTCGAGTGGAACCTGAAAAAGGGTATCGGTTACTGATACCAGAAATACCCTCCGCCACACACTGTTCGGTGGTTTGCGAGACATTAGGTAGATGTAGACGTTGGGTCTAATTTGTCCACGTGTGGCAGACGTGATTTAGCAGAACATTTGGCTAACATTCTAAGACAAGTAGGGCTACGATCATCTGTGGACACAATTGCACGCAGACTTTCGAGAACTGAACTCTGTACCTTCTTTGCTTGAGCCGTTTCCAATGATATATTATAGCATTATTGCCCCCCCCCCCCCTCCCCACCTTACAAAATGACGAAAGGAAAGACGATTATTAGTTACTACATTGTCGTTGTTCTTAGAGTAAAACTTCAGGGTTAGACTGGACGTTTTAATTTATTACCTCTTTTCTCCTGAATCTCCTCGCAACACGGATTACAGACAGTATTTACATATATCATTGCATTATACCGTTGTACGACGCACAGTTCTGGGGATAGGACTCATAAATATTGAGATGCATGGACAATATGCCTTTGCTTAAAAGAGAGCGCAAATTGCCCGTACTTTATTCATCCGGTGTTCCATAATGAGAGCACTTAGCGACTTCCAACAAACTTTGAGCATTATTTGAAACCTCTTCTAAACTATTTCTCGCTTACATACTTATCGTAAAATTAACTCATTTGAAAGGTAATCAGACATTTGAAGGTGTTTTATATATGGGAGTTTGATTCTTTAAAGAATCGAGGATTTGCTGGAACTGAAAACAGCCAAACAGCACCAGAATGATTTGGTAGTTTAGGCCTGTGAGTTGTGTCTCAAGGATAACTGTAGCGAACCGAGACAGGAAGGCTAGACGTAGTTCCGAGACTTTCAGACCAGGCTGGCTCAGATACAGCAACATTTCTCTCTCTCTCTCTCTCTCTCTCTCTCTCTCTCTCTCTCTCTCTATTTCTCTCTCTTACTATCCAAGTCTTCCATGCCACCTATCATCATATCCTCTTAAAATCTGAATATATTTTGTGTTTTTTCTTTAAGTTTCTAATGCATTTTTAATTTATTATTCCTTTCATTGTAATTGCTTCCGGCCGGAGTGGCCGTGCGGTTTTGGGCGCTACAGTCTGGAGCCGAGCGACCGCTACGGTCGCAGGTTCGAATCCTGCCTCGGGCATGGATGTGTGTGATGTCCTTAGGTTAGTTAGGTTTAATTAGTTCTACGTTCTAGGCGACTGATGACCTCAGAAGTTAAGTCGCATGGTGCTCAGAGCCATTTGAACCATTTTGTAATTGCTGAGAACTATAATTGCTGTTTGTAATGTGAGGGCTGGCTCTGAGCACTATGGGACTTAACTTCTGTGGTCATCAGTCCCCTAGAACTTAGAACTACTTAAACCTAACTAACCTAAGGACATCACACACATCCATGCCCGAGGCAGGATTCGAACCTGCGACCGTAGCAGTCCCGCGGTTCCGGACTGCGCGCCTAGAACCACTAGACTTGTAATGTGAAATATGTTTTGTAATCTACATGAAAAGCTGTGAAATGAACGATCTGTCGTAAAATGTGATGCAACAGCTCTCTAAATGAGCAATAAATCAAATTAAAAAAATCAGTCTCAAGTGTATGTCGCATTGTTTCGAAGGAATACGAGACGGGAAAGGAAAGACGCCTTCTAGACACTGTAAATAGTGTATCAAGCGCGCGTACCTTAACCGAGAAACTTTCACTTAGATGGTGCCACGGAAACTTTCTGGCTGTTAACCCGTTGTGCAGGAACCTACTGTTTTCATGTTCTAACATTTTTTCTTTTTTCTTTTAAATTTGTTGCATGACGTCCCTATTGTGATCTGATCTAAAGGAGAGGGGGGGTCGTGAGCGTCAACCAACCTGTAAAGTTTATTCTGTGTGTTATGGTGTTTCCTGAGGCAGAGACTGGGGACCAACCCAGCATTTGCGTAAATCAGCGCGGAAAACCGCCTAAAACCACGCTCAGGCTCTCCGGTGTACCATACCAACGGTTGCTAATCCGCCGCTCAGGTTCTGAGAATTGCTCACGCCCACGTGTCACAGGCTAGAGCGCGGCGCGTTAAGCTGTACATGCCGGTCGGTGCCGCGGAACCTGATAGAAAATGAGGAGCTGGTCGTCGTCGTGAGGACGTGGTCGTCGTGCTGGTCCCTTGTACCACATCAGCCGAACTGCCGCTGGGTCGTGTCGGCTCGGCTCGAGACGGCCGCAGAGAAAAACCCACGGCGCACCTGCCTCTCTTGTCTTTGCCTTCCGCCCCCTGCAGTTTTCGTCACGGATCTTTTTTCGCGGAAGTGGCGTGCCGTGACTGTCGAGTGTGACGCGAGTACTGCTGGAGAACAATGCGGAGACAGATACTGAAACTCCCGAACGCTCCCCTGATCGCTGCTTGACGCTAGCGGAGGAAATCCCCTCCAGTCAAACACGGAGCTCCACTCGGGCCCGGGGAATGCTCCGCGCATTCGCATTTCCGCTTGCAAATGAATTTCTGGACACGCGTCTTTACCTGCTCGTAGCGCACAGGAAAATTCCGTATGAGTGAATAAGGTATCAAACATGCAGCGAGTAGGCGGTGCTGAGTTGTTAGCATTTTGCCCGTTAACGATTAGTTTTTTCAGGGAAGTAAGTAAGGAAGCCACATTGCAATTGGCCCTTGTCAGAATGCTTTTCAAAGCATTTTCATGATCTATCGACAATTTACTTTGTTTTGTGGTGAATAACACAGGTCAACGATAAAACAAAACATTTTAATGAAAGTGACTCGATCTTGCGGTTTTAGTGTGCTAATGTGATACCAAAAAGTCGTAACACCAACGTCTTGTTTTGCAAGACTGGTTTGGTGCAACTCTTCATGCTATTCTATCCTGTGGGGCTCTCCTCATCTCTGCATTACAACCTCGACCTACATCCATTTCAATCTGCTTACTGTGTTCAGGCTTTCGTTTCCCACTGCAGTTTTTACCCCTCACAGTTCCTTCCAGAACCAAACTGCTGAGTGGCCGCGCGGTTTAAGGTACCATGTCACGGATTGCGCGGCCCTTCCCGCCGGAGGTTCGAGTCCTCCCTCGGGCATGGGTGTGTGTGTTGTTCTTAGCATAAGTTAGTTTAAGATAGTTTAAGTAGTATGTAAGTCTAGGGACCAATGACGTCAACAGTTTGGTCCCTTAGGAATTCACACACATTTGAACATTTTTGGAAATTGCTTGATGCCTCAGGATGTGTCCTATTAACAGAATCAGTTTTAGTCAAGTAGTGCCACAAATTTTTTCCTCCTCAATACGATTCAGTACCTCTTTGTCATTCAGTTACCCATCTAATCTTCAGAATTCTTCTATCGCCATGTTTCAAAGGTTTCTCTTCTTGTCCAAGCTGCTGATCGTCCTTGTTTCACTTCCATACTACGCTACACTACAGACAAATACCCTCAAGAATACTTCCTAACACTCTAATTTATACCATATGTTAACAAATTCCTCTTTTTGAGGAATGCTTTTCTTGCTGTTGCATTTCATATCACCTCTACTTCGACTATCATACGCTATTTTGCTGCCCAAATGGCGAAACTCGTGTACTACTTGTATCAGCTCACCACGTAATCTAATTCCTTTAGCATCACCTGATTTATTTTGACTTTACTCCATTACCATATTTCATCTTGTTATGTTCATCTTATAGTCTCTTTTCAAGGCGCTATCCGTTAATACTCATGGTTTAATAAAACAGATTTTTGAGCGATTGTAATTATGTATATTTTATGTAGTATTTCAGTTAGAAATAATATGAAATAGCAATTTCAGTAGTATTGGTTGCACTGGCTCTTTTTCCGTAAGAATCTCTTGTATCCGAAAAATTTGAATTACCACCCTTACATACTAATCTGGGCCTAACGAAACAGTTTGTCAAAGCCTTGCCGAAGTTGGAGAAATTACCTCATTTATCGGAAACTAAATTGAAAGGACGCATATTTGACGGGCCTGACATTCGAAAAATATTGTCCGATTCAAAACCCGATTGAAAAAATGACTGTGAGTCAGAGAGACGCTTGGGTGTCGTTGAAGAATGACGTTACTACATACATACGAAACTATCAGTAGTCACATAATAATCCTGTTAATGCCAACACGCTGGACAAGTTCACAAATTAGAAGGTTCAGCATCAAGATTAAGTTTATGAACAGTCAGCTTGGTTGTCTCCGAATATTCGGGTATTGGCAGTGAGGAACAAAGTTCTTGGTAGATTTGCGGAGGTACATGGCACCAGATGTCTACGCACAGGTCAGAAAATTAAGAGCTGGTGGTTTGCTGGTGCGGACTTGGCCGCAGATACCCAGATGGGCTTGAAAGAGGCTAATCTGTTGGCGAAGACATCGACGTAAAATCACCATCACGCTTCTAAATCTACTGTAGCACGATTGTGGCCTTGTGAAAACGACAGTTATGCTGTTGGAAGATGCCATCGCCTTCAGAGAAGACACTCAACATGAGGGGGGCAGGTGGTCCGCAGTAATGGGCACGTAGCCCACAGCTGACATGGTTTCTTCGATCTCTATCATAGGTCCGATGGAAATCCATATGAATAATACTGCTCCCACCGACCTACGTTCCTGGCGCGCTTAATGTTTCGAGCAGTCATTCGCCTAGATACGCGCGTATACGGACATGACCACTGTCTTATTGTCGGTAGGTCAACACCAGAACATGTAACAGTCGGTCGCTGTGGAACCCCATCTTCAACATTTTCCGCTGAATGGTGTGCTGAGAAACGTTTATGAGTACACCAGCATTTTACGCTGTCGTCAGATTTTCCGCAGGTCGGCGCATGTCCTGCTTTACAAAGCTGGCAAGCCTAGACCACCACAATACGTGATGAGCTGTGGGTGATCACCACCTCGACACCTATTCGTAGTTACACCGTCCTTAAACCACTCGCCACTGATTCTAACGACAGTATCAAGCGACAGCCGACCCGCTACGCGTTTTCGAGACGCTTGTTCCCAGCCTCCGTCAGGCTTTTTGTCAAAATCTACATCTACATCTGCGTGATTACTCTGCTATTCACAATGAAGTGCCTGGCAGAGGGTTCAATGAACCACCTTCATGCTGTCTCTCTACCCTTCCACTCTCGAACGGCACGCGGGAAAAACGAGCACTTAAATTTTTCCGTGCGAGCCCTGATTTCTCTTATTTTATCGTGATGACCATTTCTCCCTATGTAGGTGGGTGCCAACAGAATGTTTTCGCAATCGGAGAAGAAAACTGGTGATTGAAATTTCATGAGAAGATCCCGTCGCAACGAAAAACGCCTTTGTTTTAATAATTGCCACCCCAAATCACGTATCATGTCTGTGACATTACCTCCCCTATTTCGCGGTAATACAAAACGAGCTGCCCTTCTTTGTACTTTTTCGATGTCATCCGTCAGTCCCACCTGATGCGGATCCCACACCGCACAGCAGTACTCCAGAATAGGGCGGACAAGCGTAGTGTAAGCAGTCAGTCTCTTTGGTAGACCTGTTGCACCTTCTAAGTGTTCTGAATCGCAGTCTTTGGTTTGCTCTACCCACAATATTATCCATGTGATCGTTCCAATTTAGGTTATTTGTAATTGTAATCCCTAAGTATTTAGTTGAATTTACAGCCCTCAGATTTGTGTGACTTATCGCGTAATCGAAATTTAGCTTATTTCTTTTAGTACTCATGTGAATAACTTCGCACTTTTCTTTATTCAGGGTCAATTACCACTTTTCGCACCATGAAGATATCTTATCTAAATCATTTTGCAAGTCGTTTTGATCATCTGATGACTTTACAAGACGGTAAATGACAGCATTCATGCCCGTATATGCGGGTATCTAGGCAAATGACTGTTCCAAACATTAAGCGCGCCAAGAACGCAGGTCGGCTGGAGCAGTGTTATTCATCTGTCCTACGTCGTTAGTATAGATAAGGAAGAATAGAGGGCCTATAACAGTTCCTTGGGGAACGCCGGATATTAATTCTATTTTACTCGATGACTTTCCGTCTATTACAACGAACTGTGAACTTTCTAACAGGAAATCAAGAATCCAGTCGCACAACTGAGGCGATACTCCGTAGCGCACACTTTGATTAGAAGACGCTTCAGATGAACGGTGTCGAAAGCCGTCTGAAAATCTAAAAATGTTGTTGTGGTCTTCAGTCCTGAGACTGGTTTGATGCAGCTCTCCATGCTACTCTATCCTGTGCAAGCTTCTTCAGCTCCCAGTACCTACTACAACCTACATCCATCTGAATCTGCTCGGTGTATTCATCTTTTGGTCTCCCTCTACGATTTTTACCCACCACGCTGCCCTCCAATACTAAATTGGTGGTCCCTTGATGCCTCAGAACATGTCCTACCAACCGATCCCTTCAACTACTCAAGTTGTACCACAAACTTCTCTTCTCCCCAATTCTATTCAATACCTCCTCATTAGTTATGTGATCTACCCACTAATCTTCAGCATTCTTCTGTAGCACCATATTTCGAAAGCTTCTATTATCTTCTTGTCCAAACTACACTCCTGGAAATGGAAAAAAGAACACATTGACACCGGTGTGTCAGACCCACCATACTTGCTCCGGACACTGCAAGAGGGCTGTACAAGCAATGATCACACGCACGGCACAGCGGACACACCAGGAACCGCGGTGTTGGCCGTCGAATGGCGCTAGCTGCGCAGCATTTGTGCACCGCCGCCGTCAGTGTCAGCCAGTTTGCCGTGGCATACGGAGCTCCATCGCAATCTTTAACACTGGTAGCATGCCGCGACAGCGTGGACGTGAACCGTATGTGCAGTTGACGGACTTTGAGCGAGGGCGTATAGTGGGCATGCGGGAGGCCGGGTGGACGTACCGCCGAATTGCTCAACACGTGGGACATGAGGTCTCCACAGTACATCGATGTTGTCGCCAGTGGTCGGCGGAAGGTGCACGTGCCCGTCGACCTGGGACCGGACCGCAGCGATGCACGGATGCACGCCAAGACCGTAGGATCCTACGCAGTGCCGTAGGGGACCGCACCGCCACTTCCCAGCAAATTAGGGACACTGTTGCTCCTGGAGTATCGGCGAGGACCATTCGCAACCGTCTCCATGAAGCTGGGCTACGGTCCCGCACACCGTTAGGCCGTCTTCCGCTCACGCCCCAACATCGTGCAGCCCGCCTCCAGTGGTGTCGCGACAAGCGTGAATGGAGGGACGAATGGAGACGTGTCGTCTTCAGCGATGAGAGTCGCTTCTGCCTTGGTGCCAATGATGGTCGTATGCGTGTTTGGCACCGTGCAGGTGAGCGCCACAATCAGGACTGCATACGACCGAGGCACACAGGGCCAACACCCGGCATCATGGTGTGGGGAGCGATCTCCTACACTGGCCGTACACCACTGGTAATCGTCGAGGCGACACTGAATAGTGCACGGTACATCCAAACCGTCATCGAACCCATCGTTCTACCATTCCTAGACCGGCAAGGGAACTTGCTGTTCCAACAGGACAATGCACGTCCGCATGTATCCCGTGCCACCCAACGTGCTCTAGAATGTGTAAGCCAACTACCCTGGCCAGCAAGGTCTCCGGATCTGTCCCCCATTGAGCATGTTTGGGACTGGATGAAGCGTCGTCTCACGCGGTCTGCACGTCCAGCACGAACGCTGGTCCAACTGAGACGCCAGGTGGAAATGGCATGGCAAGCCGTTCCACAGGACTACATCCAGCATCTCTACGATCGTCTCCATGGGAGAATAGCAGCCTGCATTGCTGCGAAAGGTGGATATACACTGTACTAGTGCCGACATTGTGCATGCTCTGTTGCCTGTGTCTATGTGCCTGTGGTTCTGTCAGTGTGATCATGTGATGTATCTGACCCCAGGAATGTGTCAATAAAATTTCCCCTTCCTGGGACAATGAATTCACGATGTTCTTATTTCAATTTCCAGGAGTGTATTATAACGGTGGGAACAGCAAAATGGACGAACCAAACCTAAGGCGAGACGTTCACGAGAAACGCACACTATTTAAAAGAACCACCAAGTCCACAAGTTTGAAGATACGACAATGAAATTCTGCACCATGCTTAACAGGAAATTAATGGCTCCAAGCACTATGGGACTTAACATCTGAGGTCATCAGCCCCTAGACTTAGAACTACTTAAACCTAACTAACCTAAGGACATCACACACATCCGTGCCCGACGCAGGATTCGAACCTGCGATCGTAGCAGCTGCGCGGTTCCGGACTGAAGAGCCTAGAACCGCTCGGTCACAGCGGCTGGCTGGAAATTAATGTATTTACTGTTACGTCCCTTGGGTTACATGTATTTAACTTTTCTATGGAATTAAAAAATTTTATTTTCGGAAAATAAGACATGTTCCTTTTTCTAAGAAACTTCTCAAGAGATTTCTGCAAAATTGTCTCTGTTTAATCTCTTTGCATATAGTAAGCTTCTCTCATGAGGTTCTTTGAACATACCGAGTAGGAGAATATTAATAGTTTTTTAATTATAATCCTATAAGTAAAATAAAAAATTCATGAAAAATTCCAATCACTTTGCCCCATATCTCAGCTTACACTTACAATATCAAAAATTCACTCTTGAGACTGCATTTACTGAGTTTACAGAAATAACTGTGGAAAATTTCATGATTCTAGCCTTAATAGATTCTGAGGAAAAGGTACATTATCTTTAAAAAAGGTATCTTTCACGAAACGCAATTTAAAGGTCAACGTAACGTTTTTCCTTATGTCACCTCTTCATAAGGCCTCAAATTTGAACTCAGGGCCTTCTTTCCCTTCAAGGCTTCTCTCGGGGTTTTTTTCTGACTTATTTCCTTTAGTAGGTCTTCAACTGACTTTTCAGCTTTAGAGAGGCGCCCTTAATCAATTTTTCACAACTGTAGCAGAAGAAAATATCGGTTTAGCGCATCGTTTCAATATGGCTGAATTTAGAGACGCATTTAGATTGTGGGTATTGTTCCTAAGATACGGAAGAGTCACAGATGATCTATAAAACAGAAGAGTATATATCACAGACTTTCGGAAGTATCTCGTGGAAGTTTGCTTGAAGCTAATACACAGAATCGTTGTTCACTGAGCTAGGATTTATACGTTGATTCAAAAATTGGGCGTAGCAGGAACGTCGCGTCACACATTTAATTATTTTTCAGGCACTTCTGATGCGATTTTATCTCTGAAAGTTTAGGTTATTGCCTATGAATTCTGCTAATAAATAAAAAGTAAATTGAAAATTTACATTTTCGGTCTGTTTCATGGAAACACATTCAGGAGAAACTAAGATTCGGGGAATATATGTCAGTCACGAAACAAGAGCCTAAGTGCAGCAGGGGAAAAATTTTCATGTTTTTTTGTGGCAGCTTTAAATAAATCGGTAGCTGTTCCACCATGAAAATTGCATAAAAACTTGCCAAGCACTCGTTCAGGGACATCGAGTGTATTAAAACAAAAAAATGGTTCAAATAGCTCTGTGCACTATGGGACTTAACATCTAAGGTCATCAGTCCCCTAGAACTTAGAACTACTGAAACCTAACTAACCTAAGGACATCACACACATCCATGCCCGAGGCAGGATTCGAACCTGCGACCGTTTAGCAGTCGCGCGGTTCCAGACTGACGCACCTAGAACCGCTCGGTCACAGCGGCCCGCTGTTAAAACATGTCTGTAAATCTAACCAGCAGTTTCCTCACTCCATAAATATTTTGACAAGTGTGTGAAAGTGTATGTTAAGGACGTGAAGCCATTTAGCAGTATATAGGCTTCCTAAATTTAGAGTGAACATTAATTCAAACAGGAAAAAATGTGGCTCAGTGGATATTAAAAACCACAGTCTAGTAGTATGTAACGTAGTCTGAGGCAAGCTTAATATGAAAAAAGAGCTGCTTCTTTCAGACATGTACTTTTTAGATTAATATAATATGAAAAACGAACCTCGTGTTGGCTACAATGCGTTTGGGGAATTTATAATGAACTATTTTGGCCACTTCCAATGAATTGAGCGAGCCCGCAACACACATTCTGAAAAAAGTAATAAAAATTGTGATAAATGGGTTCTTATTGGGCTGAAATACATTAAGATTAGAGACACTAGACTTCCAAAACTGTACTTTAGTTGGCGTTGCATTATACGAGGGCTATCCACAAAGTACATTACGTTTTGGAATTAAAAATAAATAAAGTATTGGAAATTTTTTTTATTATATACAGATGAAAGCCACACTTAAATACTACTTTTCTACATAGTTGCCGTTTAAATTAAGGCACTTATCGTAGCGATGGACGAGCTTGGAAATTCCTTCGTCGTAAAATTCGGCCGTCTGCGCCTTCAACTACGTGGCGACTGTCTTTTGGGACAGAATAGGTGTGATTTTTGTGGATTTCCTGGAAAGAGGCACTACAATAAACTCTCAAAGGTATTGCCAAACTCTGCACAACCTCAGAAGAGCAACACAAAACAAGCGCAGGGGAAAGTTGGGCTCAAAGATCTTGCTGATTCACGTCAACGCCCGGGCACACACGGCAAATGCCACTCGTGAAGTTCTCGAATCTTTTAAGTGGGAGTTGTTTCCTCATCCGCCGTACAGTCCCGACCTGGCACCGAGCGACTTCCACTTATTCCCAGCAATGAAGAAGTGGTTGGCTATGCAGCGTTTTGATGACGACGCACAGCTTCAAGAAGAGGTAACCACGTGGTGGAAGGCGCAGGCGGCCGGATTTTACGACGAAGGAATTTCCAAGCTCGTCCATCACTACGATAAGTGTCTTAATTTAAATGGCAACTATGTAGAAAAGTAGTATTTAAGTGTGGCTTTCGTCTGCATATAATAAAAAAAATTTCCAATACTTTATTTATTTTTAATTCCAAAACGTAATGTACTTTGTGGATAGCCCTCGTAATAGACACCATCAGGTTCTTTGGTGCAAAGGATCTTGACTTTCAGATCTGGTTCTGCTTATTACAGAATACATGTATTAGGAGCGACCTGATGATGGTTCGAATTGAAAACAGCCAGTACCAGTTGAAAGAGGGAGAAGTTGCGGAGAAATCTGTTCATATCGAAGTAAATAAATAAGCTCGAAATACGCCGAAATGGAAAAAAAGGACAAATATAGATCACCAGTTTCTGTACTGCAATGATCCAAAATGAATATACCAGGCGCCTTGTCACGGTCCGCGCTGCTCTCCCCCGTCGGGGATTCGAGTCCTCCATCGCACATGGGTGTGTGTGTTGTCCTTAGCGTAAGTAAGTTAAAGTTAGATTAAGTAGTGCGGAAGCTTAGGTACCGATGACCTCAGCAGTTTGGTCTCAGAAGACCTTACCACAGATTTCCAAATTGAATATACAGAATGATTCAGCGTCCCCTAACAATGGGTTCTATGCAACCTGTAACGCCTTCAAATACCAGGCACAAGATTTTCATATTCTCTCCCTTGCAATGTGCCAGCTACATGTCCTACAGAAAAAATGAACAGTACCTTTTTGCAAGAAATGTAATGTAAATAAATTTTCTACTGGGATACATTTTCGCTAGAGGCCATAGTTATTCAAGAAAAATGTACGAAAGTGACCTTCAAAGACATTTTCTTGAATAAAACGAAAACGGTGTCTTCAACGAAAACTTACAAAATTTAAATACTTTAAATTTCCTACAAAAAAGCCGTGTCCATTGTTTTCTGTAAGACTAATAGTTTATGCATAACGAGGAAGACAGTATGAAAATATCGTATGTCGTTTTTGAAGGTGTTGCGGGTTGCATAAAGCCCATGGGTGGCAGCAGCTCAGTTGCCCTGTATATTTCGTTGAGCCCCGTCTTGTGAAATAGATGTTTCATCGTCTTCCGAACACTGCTCATAACACTACAATGAAAGCATACAGAATAGGCTGCCACGTAGCGCAGCACAGTGAGAAGACGGGCGGACAAGGAAGACTCTGGCCTGCTTGGTTTGAGCACAGCTTGACTAGGATGGGAGTAAAGCAGCCAGCCTGTTTGACAACGTGCGACAGTCTGCCTGCCTGGCTAACAGGCACGCGTGGGTAGGATAAAGCCTCTGGTGCTCATAATGTTTTGGCTCATCATTGTTCGTGTATTACAGACCGCTGAAGATGCTTCGAGAATAAAAAATTATAAAAAGAGGCGAAGAACGTTTGTCAACCGAGCAAAAAGCCTCGTACGTAGTTGTAGGGACGGAATTTATAAGCTTTGATGGTACGTAAATATGAATGGCCGGACTAGGAATGGAATTTACCAAAGCGCCTCCTCGCTCCCTTCGAGTGCAGAAAGAAGATCATAATGCTGTTATGCTACGAGGGTCACTTCAAAAGAAATCCACGCTATTTTTTTCTTAAATCCATCTTTTATTCTACATATTTTGAAGTTTTACAGTGTGTAAATAAATCCTTTAGGAACAATATTTTCATTTCTCCACATAATTTCCATCCCTCTCAACTGCCTTACGCCATATTGGAACCAGTGCCTGTATGTCTGCACGGTAAAATTCTGGACCAACCTGTTGGAGCCACTGTTTGGCGGCGTGCACAAGGGAGTCATCATCTTCAAACCTTGTTCCACGAATAGAGAGTTTCAGTTTCCCAGAGTGGTGATAGTCACATGGAGCCAGGTCAGGACTGTAAAGTGGGTGTTTCAGAGTTGTCTACCCGAGTTTCGTGATCGCTTCCATCGTTTTTTGACCGACATGTGGCCGTGCATTGTCGTGCAACAGCAAAACATCCTGCTTTTGCCATTGTGGTCGAATACGACTCAGTCGAGCTTGAAGTTTCTTCAGTGTCATCACATATGTATCAGAATTTATGGTGGTTCCACATGGCATGATGTTCACAAGCAAGAGCCCTTCGGAATCGAAAAACACCGTAGCCATAACTTTTCCAGCAGAAGGTGTGGTTTTGAATTCTTTTTTATTGGGTGAATTTGCATGATGCCACTCCATTGATTGCCTCTTCGTCTCTGGTGAAAAATGATGCAGCCATGTTTCATGATCTGTCACAATTCTTCCAAGAAATTCATCTGCACCATTCTCGTACTGTTCCAAAAGTTCGCTGCATACCGTTTTTCTTGTTTCTTTGTGAACCACCGTCAACATCCTGGGAACCCACTTGGCACAAACCTTTTTTAACGCCAACACTTTCAGTATTCTGCAAACACTTCCTTCCCCTATCCCAACGTAGCGTGACAATTTGTTCACTGTGATGCGTCTGTCAGCAGTCGCCAATTCGTTAACTCTCTGCACAATGTTTGGAGTGTGTGCAGTACGAGGCCTGCCGCTGCGAGGACAGTCCTCAATATTGCCGTGCCCGCTTTCATCACGTAACCTGCTTGCCCACCGACTAACTGTACTGCGATCGAGAGCAGCATCTCCATACACCTTTTTCAAACTCTTGTGGATGTTTCCCACTGTCTCGTTTTCACAGCACAGGAATTCTATGACAGCACGTTGCTTCTGACGAACGTCAAGTGTAGCAGCCATCTTGAAGACATGTTGTGACGGCGCCACTCACGGGAACACGTTGAACTAGGTTTGAAAACAAGCGGGGAGGATGTATCTACACTGTCAAACTTTCACACATGCAGAATGAAAACTGTATTTTTACAAAAATAGTGTGCATTTCTTTTGGAGTGACCCTCGTAGCTAGCCGCATGCTAATGTAGGTGCGTCGCTTGGCGCTACTGGGGCAACAAGGGTAATTCGGCGTGTGGGCAACAAGGGTAATTCGGTATGTGCCAAAGGTGACTCTTGTGTCCTCAGGTCAGGAGACTGGTTCGCCTCGATCGGAGCCGCTTGTGGCGGGAGGCGACAGCGGGCGCATCAAATTCGGTCTTCCACCCCAAATTCCCTCCGCGACCAGACTCGGCAGACCATTAGCAGCACTGCTGTGGGGTTTGCAGCCATCTCAAATTAGGCGCCCACTGCATTGTTTCGCCGTGCGGCAGAATCGCCACACGTTATTTTGCGACGCCATAGTTTTATAGCTGATGGTTCACTGAGTCGCGCACACTTGCGGATAGTTTGAAATGGCGGCGAAGAAAAACTTGACTGGCTACGTTTTTCTCGCGGCACGGCTTGTTGACGGCGTCTTTGGCGAGCGGCCCTAAGGCTGCATTTCGTTCTGCGACACACGTGTTGGCAGCGGGCTATGCGCACTGTCCCAGTTCGCCGCGAAGATCCAGTGAGTCATGAGCAAAATATCTCCACCTGTTTCACCTGCGTGTGATGTATGTGAAAATGTTTCGGACCTCGATGTGAACCCTGAAGTAGTATTTATAGAAGTGGAAATAGGCTAGTTTTGTACGATAAGGACGAAGAGTACAGTGACAGGATCTTCAGACAAAAACTATGTGGCGAAGTCTGTAAGAAAATGAAACACAGATGGTGTACAATAACAGAACAGCAAAATCGTAAAGTCATGTGTGTTTTAGATTTACGTTAAACTCCATCTCAAAAAAAAAAAAAAAAAAAAAAAAAAAACTGTATTCCTTCTTCCTACGTAATTATTCAGTCAACATGTAGTTATTACTTTTAGTACCATCGATGGAGCAGCAATGAACAGTACGCAACAAAGCCAATGAAGGGTACCTTCCAAAACAGAAGCTCCTTTCAATGAAACTGATGCACTTACAAATTCTACTTTTGTGATCACCAAATATGCATGGTATTTGGTGATCACCAAATATGCATGGTATTTGGTGATCACAAAAGTAGAATTTGTAAGTGCATCAGTTTCATTGAAAGTAGCTTCTGTTTCACTCTGGAAAGGTGCTGTTCATTGGCTTTGTTGCGTACTGTTCATTGATACTCCATCGATGGTACTAAAAATCATAACCACATCTTGACTGAATTACACATAAACTGGTACAAAGATAACGCTTTGCAACCGAAAGTAGTTTCTGTTTCGAGATGGCTTGCTTGCTCTTAGCTATTTGACATCCATGGCGAAATTATGGTCATAGAGATTGTTAATAAACCCCAATAATTTGTTAAAGGAAACTTTACTTTACTTAACTGTAGTATGATGATGACGCATGGCAATAGTTTGATCAAGATTTTAAACACGGCTGCAGCAGCAAAGTTTGAATTAACACAACCTTTAATAATTTTTGATGCGTTTATGTACGTATTTATGGATTGTAATATGCGCGAGTCTGGCACATGCAAGTGCCCTCTCTCGGCGAAACAATCTGCCTTAGTGCCTTCACACTCGTGTCTCAACAGTTCATAGGCGAAGTAACATTGTTAAACTGTTCGCTTTGATCCTGTGCCCATTACACATGTTGTACAAATGGAGATGATATTTTAATTACTGACGACGCCTTTTGGCATAATTGTTTTATTATTCTCCAGTGCATGATGTAATTTTAGTAAGTACTAAAGATTGTGTGCCTGTATTACTTTAGCAATTTCACCGTTATTTAAGCTTCTGTTTCTCACTTTCGTTGATATGGCTTTTCTAATGAATGTGTCTTTCTATTCAGGAAGTTTTACTTCTGATGAAGGTATATTTATATGTACCGAAACCTTGGTCAAGAATTTTAATAAAAAAAATTCTATCCTGCAACTGTTTTTGGCTGCCATCCTTTATTGTGAACAATAGTTTGATGTTCACCCGCACTGATTGGTCGTTAACTCTAATCCAGTCCTGAATTCCTCGAACATAACTCTGATCACTTGGCTCTCCTTGACGGCGACTGTACAGGCAGTCCTAGAGCTGTCCTGACGTACCGTCGATCCTAAGTTCATGCTAGTTGAGTGGAGCAGTGTGTCGGCTTATATCCGCATTCGGTGGGTGAGTGCCCACTTGGGGGCTGTTTCACTGATCTATGTCTGATGCATAACATAGTCCATAAATAAGTTGCACCTAACAAGGGAACCTCCCCATCGCACCCCCCCTCAGATATAGTTATAAGTTGGCACAGTGGATAGGCCTTGAAAAACTGAACACAGATCAATCGAGAAAACAGGAAGAAGTTGTGTGGAACTATGAAAAAAATTAGCAAAATATACAAACTGAGTAGTCCATGTGCAGGATAGGCAACATCAAGGGTAGTTTGAGGTCACGAGCGCCGTGGTCCCGTGGTTAGCTTGAGCAGCTGCGGAACGAGAGGTCCTTGGTTCAAGTCTTCACTCGAGTGAAAAGTTTAATTTTTTATTTTCAAACAATTATTATCTGTCCGTCCGTCCGTCCGATGCGAGGCAACTGCGCCGTAGTATGGGGACGCTACACCTGAACAAACATCGAAACACACGACGTCAGTCGACTACAGCGCACGGAAGAGAGAGTATTCCTGTTAATCGCGCGGTTTTGCGGTGCGGTCGCAAAACACAGACACTAAACTTATTACAGTGAACAGAGCCGTCAATGAACAACCGGACAGATCATAACTTTGCGAAAATAAAGAAAGTAAACTTTTCACTCGAGGGAAGACTTGAACCAAGGACCACTCGTTCCGCAACTGCTCACGCTAAACACGGGACCACGGCGCTCATGGGCTCAGACTATCCTTGATGTTGCCTATCTTGCGCATTGACTACTCAGTTTGTATATTTTGCTAATTTTTGTCATAGTTCCACACAACTTATTCCTGTTTTCTCGATTGATCTGTGTTCATTTTTTCAAGGCCTATCCACTGTGCCAACTTAGAACTAAATCTGAGGAGGGTGCGATGGGGAGGTTCCCCTGTGAGTAGTACGCAATTCGGCGCTCTTCTATGCATGGCTGTGTCCCCTATCTTCTGGAGGACAAGGACACAGCAGCCAATACATTATGTAATCGTACTTACCACGAACAAAAAACTGGGGGAAACAAACATTTTGCGCCGATGATGTGAAAATTGAACGATGACAAAAAACATTTTACTAAAACCCAGATTTTAAATGCAGTGAGGCGTCACATGGAATCTAAGTCGCGTGGCAAAAAACCGCAATGCACGCCATCGCACTTGTTACGTTAGTTTATTTTGTCCTTTTCCCGGGTGGAAAAGCACCTGGCGGCGTTTACATCGGGCGGCGAAAAGCCGCAGTGGACACCTACATCTATTAGGTTTGGCTGTCAAGAGTTACTGATTCAACATCGCAAAAGAAGACGAACTTCTCAAAATAGATGCCCGCATTTTGTTTCTGATATCCAAGAAGTATGAAATACCAAAAATTATGTTTTAAAAACATGTAAGATTTACTTTATAATTTTATGCACCACTTATATTTACTCTTAGAAAGTATAATTAAACGTTGTTATGAAAAAGTGATTTTCAAAGGCACAGCACTTCGCGAGTTTGAAAAATAGTTGCCAAAATCGGACACTTTCTAAAAATAACCGAGATACCGCTAAACAAAATTGGAAAAAGATACTAAATCGCAGTAAACATAGTACAGTTTCAAAGTAGATGTTATAGAATTTCTCTGTTTTTTCTTTGCTGAACCCAAGAGCCTTGTAGGATGTTCCTGTTAGCTTTCCTTCTGACTGTTTGGTATTGCAACGTCTAGTAAAGCTATTAATCCATTTTTTCCCAGGAATTTTGTCTTGAAAGGGTGTTCAGTGCTATTTATCTCTGCCATTCGTACGACCATTCTTCACAAGCCCTTAAGAGTAAGCCCAACGCAAGATGCTTCCGTAGCAAGACAGTAATAAACCAGCGCTTCTTCAAGGTCTTTACCCAAAACGATAGGTGTGCCTCTTTTTGTTTTTGCTGCTTCCACAGGTGTGTCATACTTAATGATGGGCTATCTCATACGTCCAGTTTTTACAACATTAAACTGTTTACTAGCCTTCTTCCAACCCATCTTCTTTTTCTGAACTGCATCAATAGCTTTAGCCTTTGTAGACGGAATTGTAACAGGCAGATTTTAAACATGAAAGAGTAAGAGGTCTGCTTTAAGCTACTGAAGGGGATCCAGTTTACGCAGTATTATTTTAAGCAATCGAACACCTAAATGAAATTATGTAATCAGGAACATTATTCTTAAACCTTACTATTCGAGAATAGATACAGGCCGAAAGGCATACATGCCAATATGCAAGATAGAACAAAAAATGTAGCACAATGTAAAATCTTCCTCCATTGTCTAAACAAGTAACGGGGAATGGGGAACCGGTAAGTAACAAGTGAAGCGGGCAACTTGTGTACCCTGCTACAGAGTAGTAGAAGCCTTAACTACGACTATATTTGGTCCCACTAGAGGGCAGGAGAATGTAGAACCAAGGGATATTGGGTCCACTTTAGAGGGAAAGTCCAGTTTAGGGCACTTTCCTCCACGTATTATTAAAACTTTTTGCCAGTCGCTGCTTCACACCTTGGAACGTACTGCCTTCAACCAGAACTCTGGTCATCACTCGCAAAATATCTGCTGTTGCCAAGACTTCAAACAAAGTTAATTTTAATTTTAATAATTAACAGCCCCAGTTGCACCGTTTACATAGGATTTACCTAGGTTTCAGTCGGGATAACCCAACCTTTTTCAGAATAACAGTAACTACCGTTTGTCCACAGTTATTCTGAAGAAGATTGGGTTATCCCGACTGAAACCAAGGTAAATTTTAGGTAACTAGTGCAACTGAGGCTGTTAATTATTAAAATTAAAATTAATGTTTACACAGTTAGTGACAGGGCCGCGAAATGTTAAAGATATTTAACTTCAAACAAAGCATCAGTTCACTTGCAGTTCCGCGCAATGCGTTAAACGCGCGCAACCCGTTAGCCGGCCCTGCTAACAATCGATTTAACAGTATCCGGCAGCACGCATTCCACTCAGATTAGGAGTCGGATGCCTGTTGTCCGATCCTTAACCGAGGGAAGGATATAGCGTCACGAGACAGACGTTAAGTAACAAGTACTTTTCATCCGCACCTAACAAGAGGCTGTTATCCAACGCAAGTGGAGTCCCGTACATTTCAGAAAAACATTTAATCAGTCCCATATATACCAAGTGCACCTCCTAAGAGGCGAATTTGTTTCTTATGTTTCGGCACATATTTGAAATTTAGTGTTTACAATGTGTAGCTGGAGTAAGCTGAAATACTGCTCATCACGTCTTTCATGCGACGCACAGTTTCGACGATAAGCGTCGGTTTGTTACCCGACACAGACAAAATTATTTTTAAGGCGGAATTTCACGTACCCATTGGATTGCACAATCCCAATTGAGTCTAGTGCGATAATCGGGTTAGCGATATGTATTCATAGCAACATTGAAATACGAGGAATAACCAGTATCCCTAACACCGACAGCACCGCTCTGGGCCGCGCTGAGCTCTACCGCCATACAGCAGCGCTGCTCAGTTGCTGCTGCAGTACTGGTTGTTGTTGGTATTGTACCGTCCTTGTTATACATAACGCTAAAACGAATATCGCACTAAACTAATCTAGGGTCGCTCTATCGAGTGGGCACGTAAAATGCCGCTTTTAAAAATCGTTTTGTTAGCATGAAAAACGTGTTGAGCAATTTTTGGGCTGACTCCAGCTACATATTTAAAAAACTAAATTGCAGATATCTGCTTAAACACTAGAGAAGATGCGCCTGGCGACACTTAGGAGGGACACACTCTAACATTCTGCGTGGTTTCTGTTTGTTCTAAGTCGTGTCTCCCTACCACTTTCGCGCAACGACGCTCTGAGCGTGTTTTTTAGGGAATTGAATAGTATGAACCTGGGACCTGTTGCTGGTAAGGAGACGCCAGACCACACATGACATGTAGAGTTCAGAAGAGTTCAGTGAGACTAGCGATGATATAACCAAATACTTAATGATTTCAGCATCAGCTCCACTGCACTCCCTGTAAAAGAATCTTAATACTAACCAAATTTAGTGGAAGGGGTTCAAGGCTTTCCTATTTTTAGTTAGCTGGTAAAATAACGTCGAAAAAGCAGTTAAGTTTACCACTGGAAATTTTATTCTACTCACAAAACATTGTTAATAAATTGCACTATTGATAAAAGGAAATATTTTAATACAGGATGATAAAAACCAACTGCGTTCAACAAAAATGTGAACGAATATTCCCTGAGTGGGTTTCCAAGTTCTACAATGGATCGAAGGATGACCTATGCCATATCACATCTATAATCTAGGTTTAAATTAAGTTTCACAGAAAACTATCAACATGGTCTACAGTGACCATCAATTATCTTTAATTACTTATCTAACTTGTCGTAAATTACAGTGGCTGATGTGGCTACTCAATAATTATATAACAGAAAAATCGTCGCATTTCAGATTTTAACTTACGTAGCAAATATGAATACCATGAGCTTCAATTGACGATCGACGCTAGTATTACGTAAAAAGGGGATGTAACAGATGAGACTTCTGCAATTCTGAGTGAAGCCTTATGCGCTCAAAAATGCGGCATCGCGTGCGTTCATTACCTTGTCGGTGTTCATCAGGGGGCGGCGGCCAGCGCAGCTCCATACAGCTCGCCGTCTCGGAAGCAACTCTCTCCTAACTTCTCCTTACTACAATTTACCAAAGTTGGTTTAAAAAAAAAACTATCTGGCTGTGTTTTCATCTGACCAATCAGGGTCTCAATGTTAACCTTAGCTCCACCTACAAAAATTCTGTCTATCCAATGAGAAACGTTATACTTTTCGTGGGGGGGGCAATGTTTTTAAAGTTTGCAACGTAGCATAGACGCGAAAAAGTCTCACGCTAAAACTTGCAGCTGGTGTGGCCCTTTAATGTTATCGTAAGTTCTGTACTGTTCTTCTGGAGGGCTCTATCTTTAAAATGGGCTGGGGGTGGTCCTGGTTGTTAGCTGGCGACGTGGGTGTCCGTCCCTTATCGTAGGGCCTTCTAGCTTAACACGGTTCTGCTCTCGGCTTCTGTTCTCGTTTCTCCCCTCGGAAATGCGTCAGTCTCACGGTGCAAAGGTATGACATGCGTTTAGGCATTCTAGTGTTAGTCTGTGGTATTCCATTTGCTCACTCGTTACTCGTATTACTTTGGTTAATTTAATATCACGATTTATTCAGAGCTATGTGACATACTACTGGATTTGCTTATCATGCCAGGTTTTTCATGGAAGGTGTTGGATTTGCCTGACACCTTACAACACTATATAGGACAAATTTCGCCATTAATCGGGTTGTTCGCCTCTCTTTGATGCGTCTACCGAGCGAGTCGTCTCAGTGGTTAAGAAGAGACTGGCTCTCATTCGTAACGACTAGGATAAAATCCTTGTCCAGAAATTCCGTTGTTTCCCAAAATCTCTCAAGGCAGTTTCCGCAACCTTGTGCTCCGTTGCTATTGAACCTCGCTGACGAAGGTAAGCTAAACCTTTCATACTCTCCCATCTTCCTCTTCCCTTCCCCACCCTCCATCCTTACTCCTCTCTCCTTTGCCACCACCTGCCCTCTCTCCTCCAAGAGCCTCTTCATCCTCTCTCGCTCTTGTTCTGGGTTCTTCAATAGCCTCCAATCTCGGCTGATACACTGGTAAATGTCTATCCCTTTCCTGTGTCCTTCTCTTGTCGTCAGTCTCTGGCGTATTGGTCGGTATGTAATTGCTGCTCCAATTTTACTTTTCTGTCGTCTAAACGCCCAATTCCGACCAATCCTTCCTGAGTTCACCAACGAACTTGGTCCGTGCCTTTGTTGCTGTCTGCCCCATAATCTTTTCGTCATTCTATCCATACTCATCCTGATCACATGTCCTGCAAATCTTACCCCTTCCAGTCTTATTTCTCATGATACTATCCTCATGGCTTTTATGGAGACTAGAAATCTACTCCGTAGGAATCAGCATGGGTTTCGATAAAGACGGTCGTGTGAAATCCAGCTCGCGCTTTTCGTCCAAGAGACTCAGAGGGCCATAGACGCGGGTTCACAGGTAGATGCCGTGTTTCTTGACTTCCGCAAGGCGTTCAGTACAGTTCTCCACAGTCGTTTAACGAACAAAGTAAGAGCATATGGACTATCAGACCAATTGTGTGACTGGATTGAAGAGTTCCTAGATAACAGAACGCAGCATGTCATTCTCAATGGAGAGAAGTCTTCCGAAGCATGAGTGATTTCAGGTGTGCCGCAGGGGAGTGTCGTAGGACCGTTGCTATTCACAATATACATAAATGACCTTGTGGATGACATTGGAAGTTCACTGAGGCTATTTGCGGATGATGCTGTGGTGTATCGAGAGGTTGTAACAATGGAAAATTGTACTGAAATGCAGGAGGATCTGCAGCGAATTGACGCATGGTGCAGGGAATGGCAATTGAATCTCAATGTAGATAAGTGTAATGTGCTGCGCAGACATATAAAGAAAGATCAATTATCATTTAGCTACAATATAGCAGGTCAGCAACTGGAAGCAGTTAATGCCATAACTTATCTGGGAGTACGCATTAGGAGTGATTTAAAATGGAATGATCATATAAAGTTGATCGTCGGTAAAGCAGATGCCAGACTGAGATTCATTGGGAGAATCCTAAGGAAATGCAGCCCGAAAACAAAGCAACTAGGTTACAGTACGCTTGTTCGCCCGCTGCTTGAATGCTGCTCACCGGTGTGGGATCCGTACCAGATAGGGTTGATAGAAGAGATAGAGAATATCCAACGGAGAGCAGCGCGCTTCGTTACAGGATCATTTAGTAATCGCGAAAGCGTTACGGAGATGATAGATAAACTCCAGTGGAAGACTCTGCAGGAGAGACGCTTAGTAGATCGGTACGGGCTTTTGTTGAAGTTTCGAGAACATACCTTCACCGAAGAGTCAAGCAGTATATCGCTCCCTCCTACGTATATCTAGCGAAGAGACCATGAGGATAAAATCAGAGAGATTAGAGCCCACACAGAGGCATACCGACAATCCTTCTTTCCACGAACAATACGAGACTGGAATAGAAGGGAGAACCGATAGAGGTACTCAAGGTACCCTCTACCACACACCGTCAGGTGGCTTGCGGAGTATGGATGTAGATGTAGATGTAGATGTAGATACTCCACTACAGCCGTTCCCTAGGTCTTCGCATCCATCTTTCACCCAGACCCAGCATTTCCCTCAGTATTTTTCTCTCTTCTTTTTCTAACTGTTCTGCACCATTTCGTCCTAGCGTTACAGCTTCAGCCGCTCACTCCTGATCGTTGCTTTGTAGTATCTGTTCTTTGCGTCTGTTGATATAGTCTTTCGTCTTACAGAAGAATGACCACACCTTCTTCATCCTCTCTATTAATCCCTCGTTGCTCCTGTTTCTTCCTATTATACAAATCTACCACATATTTAAATTTTTCCATCTTTTGTTCGGTGCATTCTGGTATTTTCAATCTCTAATGGCATTCAGTATCTCGTAGGTGATCTAGGTGATCCTCAGTCCCAATATTTTGACAACTTATCTTCGGTTGTCGAGATGTATCTTTGCGTCGTCTTCTGTCTTGCTGTGTCGTCAGTATAGGTTAGGCAGTCCACTTTTGGCGCTGTTGTCCTTTTTGCCCCGTCGTGCATCTTTGGTATTCCTATTTTGTCATTTATTGCTCTCTACTGTCCAATTACTTCGTAAAGCGCCATGCTAAACGAAGTTTGTAACAATCCATCTTCGTTCCTGACACCGCTCTTTATCTAACATTCTTTCAATAGTGAACCTCTGAATCTTACTCTTGCCTTTTTCCTTCCAGTATTATTTCTCGTGTAGTGCAGCCTATTCCTCTGTTCTTAAGGATCCTTCAAAGAGTGTGTCTGTCGATTGACAATGAAGAGAAAGAATATGAAAATAAGAATCAAAATCTCCGTCATTCATCTGTAAAAAATTAAGTCTTTAAAGCAAAAGATTTTTTTTAAGAATTTGGAATAAAAAACAACAAAGTATTATACACTCGTAATGTTTATGATACTTTTATAAAACGGAAATGCGGCTAGTGAAGTAACATTTCAGTTTGCGTACGGCTAAGAGAGATAAAACCTAGTAACACTTCAAGAATTTCTGAGTAAGATGATCACTTTAATAAGCGGTATTTTTTTTTTTTTTTTTTTTTTTTTTTTTTTTTTTTTTTTTTTTTTTTTGTTACGTAACTACTAGAGTGCGTCGCAGACATTCGCAGATCTGTCCTGCTGCACATGAAGGTTTATTGTATAAAACCAGGCCTCAGAGCACACTGCATCATAATGTAATGAGCTTTTCTTGCGTGCGCCCTTGCCACAACTTCGTTACCCGCTGCGTCTCGGAATGGACAGAACTGCTTTAAAAACTGCAACATTTCCGATCTCGTACCACTTGCGAGTTTTACGCTTATGAACTTTGCCAAAAGGAAAATCCTTACGCAGCCTTGTGTGAAATACCTCCGTGTGTGCTGAGTCATGCTCACGGCTGCATAGAATCCTGAATGACACACAGTCACACCAGTGGAAACCTACCTGTGGAAGCTCTTCGCTTATATCGCTAGTGCCTCTCTTCATTTTCTGTTTCTCCTCCTCTCTGTCTCTGTCTCCATGTTTCTCTTTCTTCCTCTCTCGGTTCTTGAGTTGTCGACGTGGAGTACCGACCTGTGTTGGCGGAATGAAGTGGTCGTAATCCGCGCTGAGTAATTATGACACACGTGCTGCAAGGGCGTCTCACACACCACGTTTGACTAATATTTTGCAAGAAATGTAGAAGGAACTAGCGGAAAACCGGTGAAGGTGTCACACGGAATATTTCTCCTCTACGGGGATGCGACGCGGGGAAAACACAGAGCGGAGCCCTGCTCAAATGGCGCTCCCATTTTTTCCGCGCGTGTGGAGTTGGAACATTCTTTTGGCCCGCGTTGACTAAGAAAGCGCTCGCGGCCTTCTTCCACGCTATCCGAATACACACGAAGTGCGACGCACCCGTTTCAGATTCTTTGGTTTTCCTCGTTTCCCGCAGTTAGGCAGGGTCGGCATGGTTAATCGGATTTGGCAATTTTAGTGGAAGGGGTGGCTGGATGCCCTTCCTGCCGCCACCCTGTACTCCCCGGGACGGAATTAGTGTACCCCTGCTGTCTGCGTCTAGTGGAATTCATGGAATAGTGCGAAAGTGTTCAAATGTCTGCGTGTAACTGAGGCAGGACGTGGGGACCAGCCCGGTATTCACCTAGGGGTACGTTGAAAACCTCCTAAAAACCACATCCAGGATGGCCGGCACACCGGCCGTCGACGTTAATCCGCCGGGCGGATTCGATCCGGGGCCGGCGCGCCTACCCGAGTCCAGGAAGCAGCGCATTAGCGCTCTCGGCTAACCTGGCGGGTCACGCACGCACTTCAGATGCACAACATAATTTCCCTACGCTCGTCAAAACAAACATGTTGTATGCGTACTACTGAGATGTACTAACTAAATTTTACTATGAGTTCGGCCCAAGTATCCACGGTTGCAGGAAACGTATTACTACTATAGCTCCCTAAGAAGATAACAGCTTGTACGCAAAATGGAACGTAATTAACACTACCTGAAAGGGTGGCACTAGAACAGAAATGTGGCAACACCATAAGAAATAACCAGCAACATTCAACCCATTATAATTATAATTATGTTCCACTCCTAAACCACTGGAGCGATTTCAGCCAAACTTGGTACACAATTCACTCACTGTCTGGAAACTATCGCTGGGCGGTAAGGACTAAGTAGCTATCAAAGGGGTGATGGTGAAGAAGCAGAGTAGCCCACGATGCGCCAATACACCCATACTTTAATCATGAGACCACTTAGGACTTGCGATGGACATTACACGTAATTTCAAAGCTTTACAAACTTTTTCTCGCTGACAACACCCCCCCCCCCCCCCCCCACCCTTGCAAAATGATGAAAGGATAAAAGTTCATTGCTTACTACATTTACACTGTTCATGCAGTAAAATTGCCGCATGAAAGACGACGCTTTAATTTATTACTTCTGTACTACTAACAGTATTCGGGATACAGAAAAATTATATTGTGTACGAGACATAGTTAAAGATTTATGACGTCAGAAACACTGATAAGCGTGAAAAACTGCCGCATCATGCATAAAGTTTTAAATTACTACTCCTTTATCTCTAATTCTATCCACAACACATTTCGCAGACAGAAGCCGCATATACGAGAGGATGGATGTACCTACAAAACTATGTCATTGTACAGCACGTAGTTCAGGAGATATGACATCATAAACATTCAGCTACATGGTAGTGAAACTGAAAGTGCGAAATTCGCTGGAGATACTGCTGGAAATAAATGTATAGGGGGAAGTTGCTCAGGGTGATACACGGGGCACATTTGGCACAGAAGCAATTTCATAATCGGTTAAACATAATCGATTAGTGACGACTCTTAAATGTGTCGAAGCATGTGTGAGTACAACAATGGCGTCTCACCCGACCGTCAGTTAGCCAGTGGCCATTGGCAAGAATGAACGTGTTTCTAGTGCCAGCAAGTAACAAAATACGTTGAAGTTTAGTGTTTCACCGATCTTTTGTGTCATTTTATGAGTAACTATGGATACTAAATGTAAGTTAGGACATCAAGCATTAAGGATCTCACGCATTTTTAAAAATCAATAAGATTGTTTTATTTGTAGCCTTCATTGTTGAGAAAATTTCCGTTGGAGCACATTGATAGAGTAAAGCACGGGGCACATCCACTGAGGTAACAAAAGTCATAGGATGTCGATGTGCACATCTACACATGACGGTAGTATTGCGTATACGAGGTATAAAAGGGTTGTCATTTGTACTCGGGTGACTCATGTGGAAACGTTTCCGACGTGATTACGGCCGCACGACGGGAACTAATAGACATTGAACGCGAAATGCTAATGAGAGTTAGACGCATAGGATATTCCAATTCCGAAATCGTTACGGAATTCAATATTTCGAAATCCACAGTGTTAAGAGTGTGCCCAGAATACTACGTTTCAGGCATCACCTCTCTCCACACACGACGTAGTAGCCGATGGCCTTCACTTAAAGGACCGAGAGCAGCCGTGTTTCCGTACAGTTGTTAGTGCTAACAGACAAGCAACACTGCGTGAAATAACCGCAGAAATCAGTGTCGGACGTACGACGAACGTATCCGTTACGACAGTGCGGCGAAACTAGGCGTTCATGGGCTATGGCAGCCGACGACCGACGCGCGAGTGACTTAATGCTGACAACACATCGCCTGCAGCGCCTCTCCTGGATTCGTGACCGTATCAGTTGGACCATAACTGGCTGGAAAACTGTGGCCTGGTCAGATGAGTCCATATTTCAAGTTGGCAAGAACTGATGGTAGGTCTCTAGTGTAGTGTTCAAAATGGCTCTGAGCACCATGGGACAACATCTGAGGTCATCAGTCCCCAAGAACTTAGAACTACTTAAACCTAACTAGCCGAAGGACATCACACACATGCATGCCCGAGGCAGGATTCGAACCTGCGACCGTAGCGGTCGCGCGGTTCCAGACTGAAGCGGCTAGAACCGCTCGGCCACAACGGCCGGCCTAGTGTAGTGTACAGCCCCCACGAAGCCATGGACCAAAGGTGTCAACAAGGCAGTGTGCAAGCTGGCGGTGGCTCCGTAATAGTCAGGGCTGTGCTTTCATGGAAGGGTCTGGGTCCTCTGGTCCAGCTGAACCAGTCGTTGACTGGAAATGGTTACGTGCGGCTATTTGTAGATCATTTGCAGGCATTCATGGACTTTATTTCCCAAAACAACGATGGAACTTTTATGGATGACAATCCGCCATGTTACCGGTCCGCAATTGTTCGCGAGTGGTCTGCAGAACATTCTGAACATTTCTAGCGAATGACTTGGCCATCCATGTCAAATATTTCGTGCACAAAATCCTGCCCTGGCAACACTTTCACAATTACGGACGGATATAGAGGGAGCATTGCTCAATATTTCTGTAGGGGACTTGCAACGAATTGTCCATTCCACCTGGAGTTGCTGTCGTACGCCGGGCAAAAAGAGGTTTGACCCGATATTAGGAGGCATTCCACTGCTTTTGTCACCCTAGTGTAGATGTGTATCAGTGTACTTCAGCTGTGTACGGAAGCGTCCTGCTAATGCGCAGTTTTTCCGCGATATAATTATTTTTTGTTTTCACCAGTAGATGGTAGTTACGTGTAGATAAAAGCCTGAGAGAAGCAATGCAAGTGAGAAGGAGATAAAATCTGCTATAACCGAATTTATACTGAAGATACTGCATATACGAAAAGCAGGTGAAAAGCGCGGTATCGAAACTGGAATCTTGCAACACCATGTTGAAAAGTTTCGGAAAGCTCATGAAGAGAATCATCAGTTGGCTTCTTCCACGTCCTAAGGTCATAATATACTGTTGCTCAGGTATTTACGACAAAACAAGACAAGAGGTTTATTGCACATTATTCATGGACATGCAGCAAAATGCACTACGGATTGTCCATGCAGAGACTCTTGACAATGGCTTATGCATACGCTTGTATTTGGGATATAAATTCCAATATTCATGTAAAAAAATAAATATGCTGGAAAAGATTTGGCAACAGCATTTAGAAAAACGAACCAGGAACTTAACCTCAGAAAACCTAAAAACACAACCGCAGCAAGAAGTTTTGCATTCAATAAAACAACAGTTACTGAGTTTTTTGACAAATACGAGCAGGAATTAACAGTCTTACTAACGCCAAAAGTTTTCAGTGAAAAGACGTCTAAGAAAGGAAGAGAGAGGAGAAAATCCTTGATTTATACTGAAAAACCAGAAAAGAAACGAAGAAAAAGAAAGAAAACGACAAGCGAAACTGATAAAGTAGAAAACAAAGGAGATGACGACAGCAAAGAATTTATTGGAGCTTATAGAAATCAGAAAGCCTAAAAAGAAACGGATCTTTTCCAGTTTAGGGTCACAGCCAAATTCCGATTGAAGTCAAAACTAAGCGACAGTGAAGTGGAAGATTTAGAATGGAAGTCTATTGCAGAAGATTGGAAAGAGTTCATCACTCCCAGTCCTGAGAAAATCAGTGTTGGTGATTTTGGTGATTTCCACGTTGTCAAATTTGAGAAGAAGAAATCGGTAGTTCATTATGTGACGAAGTAATTTCCAAATACGGTTTGACCGAGTATCGAGTGTCATCCGCGTCGGTACCAGGCGGAAGCAAAGAAGTGCACTGCTGACAACCCTCTCTCAGGCCGCTAAAAACAAAACAAATTGGAAAGTTGTGGTAAGGTTCTATGGGACCAAACTGCTGAGCTCATCGGTCCCTAGGCTTACACACTAATTAAACTAACTTACGCTAAGGACAACATATACAGCCATGCGAGAGGGAGGACTCAAACCTCCGACGGGGGGAGCCGCGCGAACTGTGACAAGGCGCCTAAGACTGAACGGCTAGCGCACGCGGGGCCGGCCGGAGTGGCCGTGCGGTTCTAGGCGCTACAGTCTGGAGCCGAGCGACCGCTACGCTCGCAGGTTCGATCCTGCCTCGGGCATGGATGTGTGTGATGTCTTTAGGTTAGTTAGGTTTAATTAGTTCTAAGTTCTAGGTGACTGATGACCTCAGAAGTTAAGTCGCATAGTGCGCAGAGCCATTTTTTAGCCCACGCGGCAGGATGAAAACACTATCGGCGGATGAATACGACGCGCTGATACGTCAGCATGTCCCATATCAACGTGTCTCTTCTTTTGCCAAGTTAAGTCGCAAATATCTTTTCGCAGCAATTCAACCAAGTACACCTTCATTAATAAATCGATCTACCCGTATAGTTTTTGCATTTCATTGTACCGTCCCATTTCACAAACCTCTAGTCTCTTCTCGGCTGAACTGTTTATGGTCCATGTTTTGCTCCCATATATCACCCAAGAAAAGAATAGTAACCATCCAGATCCCGCTTCATCTAAGCACTTGAATCGTAAATTCACCAGTCACTATGGACAGCATTTATACTATCATAGCCGACAAGGGAAGACCTCAAACACGGCCAACCCATTCGCCTAATATTTAGCAGATCGCTTGTGTGCAACCTAAAGTGAAAGACTTTAAGATATGTTGCCTCAAGATCCCCTTTTTGAGAAAACCACCACTAAAGCTCAGTACGCACAATCGACACAGAATTGACGGGATCGACAGATAATTGAAAATTGAGTATTTTTCATCGTCAAATACGGATTCCGCAAATGCATATTTTTTTTAGAAATCTAGGAAGTAGACTGTTGTGACTGCCTCGTATGTATCCGTAAGGTTCACGTTGGCGAACGAAAGCACGAATGGCATTGCGACAAAGGCATCTGACTGATGAATAGAGAACCCGTGTTCTTTTTCCGCACGAACTATTGTGGTTTCTTTTTTATATAAAATAAAAAAAAAAGTATTTTTCTTCGTATCGAACTTGGGAGGAATAGTAAGTTTGATAACGTAAGTAAAACAATAATGAATAAAAGCAAGATAGGGAAATAAATCGTGTGACGAGTTTGACTAGTAAAGAATTAAGATTTTAATCCTGGGCACCTTATAACAGCTCTTTCACTCTCTCTGTTACGTGTCCTCATATTCTTTCGCACGACTACATGGATAGTGTTTGTCATACAAACACACGAAGTAAGTACATTCGCGGCATCAAGAGCGTCTAATGTATACAGTATTCGGGCAACTACATTTTTCCTTTTGAAGACTGGCGAGAAACAATAACATCGTCTAAAAAATCTTTGTTGACAGATGATGATGAATTATGCTATGAATGTTCTACTAATCAAAGTCTTTTAAGAAACCTACTTGCCTCTCTTTGGCTTTATTCCTTATTGACTGCTTACCTTATAAATCCTCTTATTCCCACTAGTTTCGATATGCAAAAAAAGCACAAATTAAAAAACCTGCTGAATTCGTTTGGGAACAGAACACGCTCCAATGTCTTGGTCGCTACGCCAGCAGCGTTTTGGTTTACCGTCATGTACCTAAGGGGTACGTAAGGGAGAGTCATTACAGTTTCTCTCTTCGATTTCAGGGAAAATTTGCGTTTTCGGCGCCGCGTATGATGATAAGAACTGCTCAATTTTCAGTTATCTATCGATTCCGTCGATTTTAAGTGGTGTCATGAAATTTAGTGGAGGTTTCCTCAAAAACGGAGGAATGTTGAGCCAAAATGTGACGTTTTTGAATAACGAAGGTGCAGTTAGTGGCATGGCGCAGTCGTTATGCATATGGAGTAATAATTCGGCGGCTTGAGTTCGATTCCCGCTGCTACCCAATTTTTTTATTCATTTTATCTCATTATGCTGAACTATCAATTATAAAATTAGCGGCTAGTTTCAAGTTCAATTTATGTTCGTAAATTAATGTATACAGTTTATAAGAAGCTACAATTACTTCAATTTGAATAATGAATACAGTGAAACAAGGAAAATTTTTATATGATTCATCTCTGAGGGTTTATGATTGCTGCTGTTTTCCTAGATATTGTGGCAGTGTCTAGAGTATGCACTCACCTTGCTCAAGCCTGTTCAAATGGTTCAAATGGCTCTGAGCACTATGGGACTTAACATCAGTGGTCATCAGTCCTCTAGAACTTAGAACTACTTAAACCTAACTAACCTAAGGACATCACAAACATCCATGCCCGAGGCAGGATTCGAAATTGCGACCGTAGCGGTCACGCGGTTCCAGACTGAAGCGCCTAGAACCGCACGGCCACATCGGCCGGCCTCAAGCCTGTGATGTATATTTCTATCTTCACGTCCAAAATCTAATTAAAAGATCACGAAGTGCCTCTCATTTGGTACAAAAACAGCGAGAATTATCGTCCACGTAATATGCAACAAAAAATGCATTCCATCGTGCAGCATCAGTTCAATGCTCCTGTTTCCACACCGATAATTCGATATGCTTGTTATGCATCAAAATTGATAGAGGAAAGACCTTCATTTAAAAACCTCAATGAAATGTCATTCCACTGAAGAATAAAATTCGAAAAAAAATGTTCTTGTTGAAAAAATGCATTCATAAGATGTGCATTGTGTTAACAGTATTCATGTGTTAAATGTTTCTTTGATGATTATCGCCCAAAAAAATGTAACGTAACTGCGCATAACAAGTAAAGAGCAGATAATTACTTGCTAGAATTTTCGGAAATATTACTTCCATAAAAACTTCACCCAGTTATGAAAATTAACTGTTTAACCATATTCATTACTGAAATTACAGTAATCATAGATAATTGTGTGTATTAATTTTCTTTATATAAATCGAACTGCTAAACTAAATTTAAATTTTGTAATTGATAGTTCAACATTGCGAGGAATAAAATGCAATGAATAAAAAAATTGGGTAGTAGCGGAAATCGAACTCGAACCACCGAATTATGACACAGTACGCTTACCGACTGCTTTACGCCAATGTCTCCGGAATTGCTTTTCAAACACCGCTCACAACGTAACTAAAACACTTTCGAGAGCGTTTTCTCTTTTCCTGCGGCCCACTCAAACGAAATTCTTTAGCATCGTCAAAGAGTCATATGCTCGCTTCTATTCAATTTGTATATTGTGCAAGCAGTAAAGGAAACAAAAGAAATGTTCGGAGTAGGTATTAAAATCTATGGAGATGAAATAAAAACTTTGGGGTTCGCCGATGACATTGTAATTCTGTCAGAGACAGCAAAGGACTTGGAAGAGCAGTTGAAAGGAATGGACAGTGTCTTGAAAGGAGGATATAAGATGAACATCAACAAAAGCAAAACGAGGATAATGGAATGTAGTCGAATTAAATCGGGTGATGCTGAGGAAATTAGATTAGGAAATGAGACACTTAAATTAGTAAAGGAGTTTTACTATTTGGGGAGCAGAATAACTGATGATGGTCCAATTAGAGAGGATATAAAATGTAGACTCGCAATGGCAAGGAAAGCGTTTCTGAAGAAGAGAAATTTGTTAACATCGAGTATTGATTTAAGTGTCAGGAAGTCGTTTCTAAAAGTATTTGTATGGAGTCTAGCCATGTATGGAAGTGAAACATGGACGATAAATAGTTTGGACAAGAGAATAGAAGCTTTCGAAATGTGGTGCTACAGAAGAATGTTAAAGATTAGGTGGGTAGATCACATAACTAATGAGGAGGTATTGAACAGAATTGGGGAGAGGAGACATTTGTGGCACAACTTGACTAGAAGAAGGGATCGGTTGGTAGGACATGTTCTGAGGCATCAAGGGATCACCAATTTAGTATTGGAGGGCAGCGTGGAGGGTAAAAATCGTAGAGGGAGACCAAGAGACGAGTTCCCTAAGCAGATTCAGAAGGATGTAGGTTGCAGTAGGTACTGAGAGATGAAGAAGCTTGCACAGGATAGAGTGGCGTGGAGAGCTGCGTCAAACCAGTCTCAGGACTGAAGACCCCAACAACAACAACAACAACTCACACAGTCTGAGCCTATTCGATGCGACACGACCCGCGCCCTGCCCCTCTTAACCTTTCTACACGAGCGACCTGCAAAACATGAGCAGAATCGCTTGGCCGTGTCCGAGGCCTTCCCCTTACGAGTGGCAGCCCTGATTGGCACCGTACTGGATCACGCGGCGTGGCCAGCAAGCGGCAGGTAGCTGGCAGCGGCCCAGCGCGCCGCGCGACGTAAACACGAGGACGTTGGCCCGTGCGCGCCGTGTGGCTTGCTTTCGTCGCCTCGCCTCTCCACCTCACCAGGCGGCACGCCCCTGAATCACGCCAGCAGGCCGCTGCCCCACTTAGCGCCGGGCCGGCTGCGCAGTAGAGCCGCTGGCAGGTCCCCACTGGGCGTAAACAAGCGCGGCGCACCTGCTGCTGTCGCACTGCGCCGACTGGCTGCCGATTCCTCAGCCACCACCTTGAGGCAGAAAGTGCTCGCTTGTGACATTCCTGAAGATTTTATCTTCCTCTGTTCTCTTTTGATGTGGTACGTATTAAATCACATGTTTATCCTTGCCCCACAACTTGTGACTAAACAAGAGTATTCAGCACTGCTCGACCACGATATTATTGCACTTGGCCTCTCGCGAGCTACGGTCGCAGGTTCGAATCCTGCCTCGGGCATGGATGCGTGTGATGTCCTTCGGTTAGTTAGGTTTAAGTAGTTCTAAGTTATAGGGGACTGATGACCTAAGATGTAAGTCCCATAGTGCTCAGAGCCATTTGAACCTCTCGCGACTGTTACCGGAAATATGCGGTGACATGACTGTAAATGGGTCTACTGGTTATTAAAGAAAACGCACCGCACTGTGTATGCGTCAGGGCACTTGTGCAGATAGTATCCTGGTCAAATATCGCTATAGAAACTCATGTTAAGCCGACCGAAGCGCCCGCCCTCCTAGGTGCACTAACATTTTGGTCGACTAATACTTCGTGTTACTGGGCAAGTTTACGCTACGAAACGGCCTCGAGCAATAGTTTCGTGAGACAAGTGTCACGTAGTTTGTACTTTACCATGGGCATAATATCAAGTCTTTACGCAAATGATGCCGTTATCTAAAATGAAATACTGTCTAAAAAAGCATGCCCAGATATTCCGTCCAGAGTGGCGCAAAGATTGGTAAATTGCTTTAAAATGTTCATAAATGTAAAATTCTGCACTTCACAAAACTAAAAACAGTAATACCCTATGTCTACAATATCAGAGTGTCACAGCTGGAATCGATTAACTCATACAATGGTTCAAATGGCTCTGAGCACTATGCGACTTAACTTCTGAGATCATCAGTCGCCTAGAACTCAGAACTAATTAAACCTAACTAACCTAAGGACATCACACACATCCATGCCCGAGGCAGGATTCGAACCTGCGACCGTAGCGGTCGCTCGGTTCCAGACTGTAGCGCCTAGAACCGCACGGCCACTCCGGCCGGCTAAACTCATACAAATACCTGGGTATAACAATTTGCAACGATATGAAGTGGAACAATCGCATATGCTCAGTTAAAAGCAAAGCAGGTGGCCGACTTCGCTTCTTTGGGAGAGTACCTGGGAAATGTAATCAGAGTGCAAGGAGACTGCTGACACAGGAAAACTCGTGCGAGACACATCCTAGAGAATATTGCTCAAGTGTGTGGGACCCGTCCCAGATAGGGCTAACAGGGGATATTAAACGTATACAAAGGACAGGGCGATTGGTCACAGGTTTGTTTGACACACTGGAGAATGCTGAAAAAACTGGACTGGCAAACGGTTGAAAACAGACGCGCAATACTCCGTAAAAGCCTACTTAGTAACTTTAAAGAAGCCCGCCCGGTTGGCCGTGCGGTCTAACGCACGGTTTTCCGGGCGGGAAGGATCGCCTGGTCCGGGGCACGAGTCCGCTCGCCGGATTTGTGTCGAGGTCCGGTGAACCGGCCAGTCTGTGGATGGTTTTTAGGCGGTTTTCCATCTGCCTCGGCGAATGCGGGCTCCTTCCCCTTATTCCGCCTCGGTTGCACCATGTCGGCGATTGCTGCGCAAATAAGTTCTCCACGTACGTGTACACCACCATTACTCTACCACGCAAACATAGGGGTTACACTCATCTGGTGTGAGACGTTCCCTGGGGGGTCCACCGGGGGCCGAATCGCACAATAACCCTGGGTTCGGTGTGGGGCGGCGGAGGGGTCAAGTGGACTGCGGTAGTCGACGTGGGGTTGTGGACCACTGCGGCTGCGGCGGGGACGGAGTCTCTCCGTCGTTTCTAGGTCCCCGGTTAACATAAAATATAATACAATACAACTTTGAAAATCTAAATTTAAGTCATGAATCTAGTAGGTATTACAATCCCCTATGTATGGCTCCTGGAGGGATCGCGAGTACAAAATTAGTCTGATTACAGACTGCGCGAGGCTTTTAAATGTTCATTCTTACCGCGCTCCGTAACTGTTAAGTGGAAGGTATCCTCTACCATGCAGTTCACAGTGGTTTGCAGCGTGTATATGCAGATATTGATGTAGTTTACCGTCCATTGCTGAGAAGAATGTGCGTGAAGACGGGTTCGCAGCCGGCCGCGGTGGTCTAGCGGTTCTGGGCGCGCAGTCCGGAACCGCGCGACTGCTACGGTCACAGGTGCTCAGAGCCATTTGAACCATTTGAACGGGTACACACTACACCAACGAAGGCCAATGAAAAACAGCGAAGCGTTTCGTTGGCCGATATTTGCTTAGTGTGCGCGGCAAATTGGAGTCAACGAAGCGGTTGGCCTTGGTTGTGGTTAGGCCTACTGCCTGTAACATCAGAGCGTTGGCGTTTGGTCGGCCTTCGGATCCCACTCGTAGTGTGGACGCTGGGGCGAATGTTCGTCGGTTCAGTAGCGATTTGGTGTGCCCCCGGAACGGTTGTGCATTTAGATTCGTCAGGACAGCCACAAGTCGCACTTAGTTCGTTTAATTGACCGGTTTCGCTCCTCAGTTTACCAAGAGCATTATCAGAAACTCTGGAATTAACAGTTTAAAGTGCAGTAGTTGGTTGTTAAATTAGAGAGCGAAACCGGTCAATACTGATACTGACTGCGACTTATGGCTGTCCTGAAAAACTTAATTTCAAACGTGTCTGTGCCTTCTGCAGGCAATGTCTGCATTCGCCAAGGATGTGTACTTACTGTGTTTAAAAATAGTGGCGTATGGAGTGGAATATGGAGAGAACATTAAAGCTGATAGACTTTCATCGCGAAAAGGAATGCTTATGGGCCTCTACGAACTGCAAGTTCAGAAAAAAATTGAAAAGATTAGTCGCTTGGAGAGGGATAAGCGAACAGTTAGAAACAAACGCTCACGATATGAAAAAGAAAATAAGGTCTGTATTGACACCTTTTCTCCGTGAACGACAAAGAGAAACAAACAAAACTGGGAGTGATTATTAATCTTCCTGCTGCAGGTACAGCTCTCCTAGATGAGGTGTCATCTTTGGAACTTTTAAGGGCTAAGCAATTCAATAACGATTCGAAATCCGTAGCTTTCATTAGGGAGGAAATACGAAATAGCCCATATTCGAATTCAGCACGAAGACCAGACGTAAGTTTTGTCCCAATACACTGCTCTCTACTTTTTAAAAGAGACATCTTGCACCAGCTTCGTTTCTTCTCCTTTCAGCTTCTTGCAGTAAAATAAATGCTGCAAATGGAACGACTGCTAAATCCTCTTTTTCCCTCATAATATCGGCCGGTGAAATTTTAATTCAGACGCTCCCTTAAAACAATAACAAAACGGGGGCAATGTCGGCGTGTTATGAGAGCCAACTGCGATTACACATGGTCGAATTCGGTGGCTTCAAGCACTTCATTTTGTAAAGATGGGAAACCGATCGCCAGTGCATTGGCAACCACCGTTCGACCGAATCCAGTGTTCGTCGTTCGCTGACCTTCGTTGGCCAACTGTATACGCACCTTTACATGAATGCAGCAGTGAATTGTGTGAACATGGTGATGTGTTGTGTAGAGGAAAAGTATGCGCCGTTATAACGAATACGCGAATTCAGTCAGTTGCCTGAACATAGTACGTGTCTCTCACTTGATGAGCCGTAAATATATTAAATCATTTTAGCTCTGTTGATGTATCTGGAACAATACTGTCAAATTCTTAATTTGCGTGTGCGTAGCATCATTACCTAAGTTATTTGATCATACAGATATTATGTATGCAAATGCTCGAACGAATTTTTAGTCCCGACAAACGTTTCGTTTTAGATGAGTCAAATCTACGCCAATGATAAGATTATCTCGTCTATCTCTTACATTCAGTATGAATGTCACTTCTACATGCACGTTTCACTAACAATTTCCTCACTGCTTTTGGAACTGGACATCTACATAAATATTTGCAGGCCACAGTACGGTGCGTGGCGGAGGGTACTCTGTAACACTACTAGTCTTTTCCCTTCCTGTTCCATTCACAGAGAAAGAGCGAGGGAAAAACGACTGTCTGTATGCCTCCGTATGAGCCCTCATTTCTCGTCTCTTATCTTCGTGGTCCTTAAGCGAAATGTACGAGGGTTGAATGAAAAGTAATGCCTACACCTTCGTTAATTGGGTTTGGATGGCAATCTTTTAATAAATCAAACGCAGAAATAATCCTTAGAACGTGATCTTTAATAACCAATATTCACTTTTCCACATAATCACCATCAAATTGGATACATTTCTGCCAAAGATGAACAAGTTTTCTGAAGCCGTCAGGGATGAATCGACACTTTGTTTCTGCAACCACAGTCTCACAGTTCTCTCAACGTCTTCATCAGAAGCACAGTGATGTCCACGCAGATGGGCTTTCATTATCGGGAACAAACGGAAGTCAGACGGTGCTAAATCTGGACTATATGGTGGATGCCGTACGGCGGAAAGATTCAGTCTCTGAAGTTCTGCTGCGGTCGCACGTGAAGTGTATGGTTTGCCAAGCAAAGCAATAATGTGACCCACTCGTTCTTGTGAAATGCCGACTGTGCTTGCAATTTCTCTCTGAGTGATACGACGATCGTCCTGAATCAATCTGTCAACATTTTGGTTATGAAACTCGGTAGTTGCTGTCACAGGACGTACAACTCTTTGTCACGCAGATCAGATGTTCCCGCCTCAACATCTTTAAACTTACTCGCCCAACAACGCACAGTACTCACATCAATACAATCACCATAAACTGCTTTCATTCTCTGATGAATCGCCTTTGAGGTGACACCTTCTGCTGTCAAGAATTCAACGACTGCACGTCGCTTAAATCGCATAGACCAACCGTCTGCGCAGGGTTCCATACTTTACACTGTAACAACACAACCGTTCAGTGCTAAGGCTTCCCGCTCACTGGGGCTGCAGAGAAGAGGCTAAGGAACAAACCAGTACCTGTCGCATACCAATTCTGCCAACTGTTGAAGAGTTACGAAAGTGGAGGCATTAATTTTCAGTCTACCCTCGTATGTTGGCGGCAGTAGGATCCTTCTGCAGTCAGCACCAAATGCCGTTTCTCTAAATTTTCTCACTAGCGTTCCTCTAAAACAACTTAGCCTTCCCTCCAGGGATTCCCATTTGAGCACCCGAAGCAGCTCCGTAGCATTTGTGTGCTGTTCGAATCTGTTGTTGTTGTTGTGGTCTTCAGTCCTGAGACTGGTTTGATGCAGCTCTCCATGCTACTCTATCCTGTGCAAGCTTCTTCATCTCCCAGTACCTACTGCAACCTACAGCCTTCTGAATCTGCTTAGTGTATTGATCTCTTGGTCTCCCTCTACGATTTTTACCCTCCACGCTGCCCTCCAATGCTAAATTTGTGATCCCTTGATGCCTCAAAACATGTCCTACCAACCGATCCCTTCTTCTAGTCAAGTTGTGCCACAAACTTCTCTTCTCCCCAATCCTATTCAATACCTCCTCATTAGTTACGTGATCTACCCACCTTATCTTCAGCATTCTTCTGTAGCACCACATTTCGAAAGCTTCTATTCTCTTCTTGTCCAAACTGGTTATCGTCCATGTTTCACTTCCATACATGGCTACACTCCATATAAATACTTTCAGAAACGACTTCCTCACACTTAAATCTATACTCGATGTTAACAAATTTCTCTTCTTCAGAAACGCTTTCCTTGCCATTGCGAGTCTACATTTTATATCCTCTCTAATTGGACCATCATCAGTTATTCTGCTCCCCAAATAGTAAAACTCCTTTACTAATTTAAGTGTCTCATTTCCTAATCTAATTTCCTCAGCATCACCCGATTTAATTTTACTCCCCAAATAGCAAAACTCCTTTACTACTTTAAGTGTCTCATTTCCTAATCTAATTCCCTCAGCATCACCCGATTTAATTTGACTACATTCCATTATCCTCGTTTTCCTTTTGTTGATGTTCATCTTATATCCTCCTTTCAAGGCACTGTCCATTCCGTTCAACTGCTCTTCCAAGTCCTTTGCTGTCTCTGACAGAATTGCAATGTCATCGACGAACCTCAAAGTTTTTACTTCTTCTCCATGAATTTTAATACCTACTCCGAATTTTTCTTTTGCTTCCTTTACTGCTTGCTCAATATACAGATTGAATAACATTGGGGAGAGACTACAACCCTGTCTCACTCCTTTCCCAACCACTGCTTCCCTTTCATGCCCCTCGACTCTTATAACTGCCACCTGGTTTCTGTACAAATTGTAAATAGCCTCTCGCTCCCTGTATTTCACCCCTGCCACCTTTAGAATTTGAAAGAGAGTATTCCAGTTAACGTTGTCAAAAGCTTTCTCTAAGTCTACAAATGCTAGAAACGTAGGTTTGCCTTTTCTTAATCTTTCTTCTAAGATAAGTCGTAAGGTTAGTATTGCCTCACGTGTTCCAACATTTCTACGGAATCCAAACTGATGTTCGCCGAGGTCCGCATCTACCAGTTTTTCCATTCGTCTGTAAAGAATTCGCGTTAGTGTTTTACAGCCGTGACTTATTAAACTGATAGTTCGGTAATTTTCACATCTGTCAACACCTGCTTTCTTTGGGATTGGAATTATTATATTCTTCTTGAAGTCTGTGGGTATTTCGCCTGTATCATACATCTTGCTCACCAGATGGTAGAGTTTTGTCATGACTGGCTCTCCCAAGGCCATCAGTAGTTCTAATGGAATGTTGTCTACTCCCGGGGCCTTGTTTCGACTCAGGTCTTTCAGTGCTCTGTCAAACTCTTCACGCAGTACCATATCTCCCATTTCATCTTCATCTACATCCTCTTCCATTTCCATAATATTGTCCTCAAGTACATCGCCCTTGTATAAACCCTCTATATACTCCTTCCACCTTTCTGCCTTCCCTTCTTTGCTTAGAACTGGGTTGCCATCTGAGCTCTTGATATTCATACAAGTGGTTCTCTTCTCTCCAAAGGTCTCTTTAATTTTCCTATAGGCAGTATCTATCTTACCCCTAGTGAGACAAGCCTCTACATCCTTACATTTGTCTTCTAGCCATCCCTGCTTAGCCATTTTGCACTTCCTGTCGATCTCATTTTTGAGACGTTTGTATTCCTTTTTGCCTGCTTCATTTACTGCATTTTTATATTTTCTCCTTTCATCAATTAAATTCAATATTTCTTCTGTTGCCCAAGGATTTCTATTAGCCCTCGTCTTTTTACCTACTTGATCCTCTGCTGCCTTCACTACTTCATCCCTCAGAGCTACCCATTCTTCCTCTACTGTATTTCTTTCCCCATTCCTGTCAATTGTTCCCTTATGCTCTCCCTGAAACTCTCTACAGCCTCTGGTTCTTTCAGTTTATCCAGGTCCCATCTCCTTAAATTCCCACCTTTTTGCAGTTTCTTCAGTTTCAATCTGCAGTTCATAACCAATAGATTGTGGACAGAATCCACATCTGCCCCTGGAAATGTCTTACAATTTAAAACCTGGTTCCTAAATCTCTGTCTTACCATTATATAATCTACCTGATACCTTTTAGTATCTCCAGGATTCTTCCAGGTATACAACCTTCTTTCATGATTCTTGAACCAAGTGTTAGCTATGATTAAGTTATGCTCTGTGCAAAATTCTACAAGGCGGCTTCCTCTTTCATTTCTTCCCCCCAATCCATATTCACCTACTATGTTTCCTTCTCTCCCTTTTCCTACTGACGAATTCCAGTCACCCATGACTATTAAATTTTCGTCTCCCTTCACTACCTGAATAATTTCTTTTATCTCGTCATACATTTCATCAATTTCTTCATCATCTGCAGAGCTAGTTGGCATATAAACTTGTACTACTGTAGTAGGCATGGGCTTTGTGTCTATCTTGGCCACAATAATGCGTTCACTATGCTGTTTGTAGTAGCTAACCCGCATTCCTATTTTTTTTATTCATTATTAAACCTACTCCTGCATTATCCCTATTTGATTTTGTATTTATAACCCTGTAATCACCTGACCAGAAGTCTTGTTCCTCCTGCCACCGAACTTCACTAATTCCCACTATATCTAACTTTAACCTATCCATTTCCCTTTTTAAATTTTCTAACCTACCTGCCCGATTAAGGGATCTGACATTCCACGCTCCGATCCGTAGAATGCCAGTTTTCTTTCTCCTGATAACGACGTCCTCTTGAGTAGTCCCCGCCCGGAGATCCGAATGGGGGACTATTTTACCTCCGGAATATTTTACCCAAGAGGACGCCATCATCATTTAATCATACAGTAAAGCTGCATGTCCTCGGGAAAAATTACGGCTGTAGTTTCCCCTTGCTTGCAGCCGTTCGCAGTACCAGCACAGCAAGGCCGTTTTGGTTAATGTTACAAGGCCAGATCAGTCAATCATCCAGACTGTTGCCCCTGCAACTACTGAAAAGGCTGCTGCCCCTCTTCAGGAACCACATGTTTGTCTGGCCTCTCAACAGATACCCCTCCGTTGTGGTTGCACCTACGGTACGGCCATCTGTATCGCTGAGGCACGCAAGCCTCCCCACCAACGGCAAGGTCCATGGTTCATGGGGGGGGCTGTTCGAATCTACCGGTAACAAATGTAGCAGCCAATCTCTGAATTGCTTCGATGTCTTCCTTTGCTCCTACATGGTGCGGATCCTAAAGAGTCGAGCAGTGCTCAAGAATAGGTCGCACTAGCGTCTTATATCCGGTCTCCTTTACAGATGAACCACGCGCTCCTAAAATTCTTACTGTAGACTGAAGTCCACCATTTGCCTCCCCTGCCACATTCCTCACATGCTCGTCCCATTTCATATTGCTCGATACCTTCCCGTGCACTATAGAATCATCAGGAAAGAACCGCAGACTGCTGCCATATCATTCATGTACACAGAAAATAGTAGTGGTCCTGCCAGATCATGAATGTATATGGAAAATAACTGTGGCCCTATCACACTCCCCTTGGATACTCCTGACGACCCCCTTGCCTCTGACGAACACTCGCCGTCAAGGACAATATATTGAGTTCTGTTACTAAAGAAGGCCTCGAGGCACTCGCATATCTGGGAACCTATTCCGAATGTTGGTACCTTAGTTAACTGCTTGCAGTAGGGCACCGTGCCAAATGCTTTTCGGAAATCTAGAAATATGGACTCTGCCTGTTGCCCTTCATCCATAGTTCGCAGTATATTATGTGAGAAAAGGCCAAGTTAAGTTTCACACGACCTATGCTTTCAAAAACCGTGTTGATTCATGGACAAAAGCTTTCCGCTCTCTTGGAACTTTTTTTGTATTCGAACTCCGAATATTTTCTAGAATTCTGCATTAAATCGACGTTCATGAGAGTCGCGACAAATTCAAACTAAGCAAGGAACCAGACCTCTGGAATACCCTTCGTAAAACCGAGTTGGGATTCAGTCCAGACCTGGCGACTTATTTGTTTTCAACTCCTTCAGTTGTTTCTCTACGCCAGGTATGCTTATTACTCTGCCGCCCGTACGGGTGTGCGATGGTCAAACGACGGTATGCTTGTATGATTCTCCCGCTAAACTATTTCATAAAAACGGAATTTAAAACTTCAGCTTCAGTTTAGCTATTTCCAACTGCCACACCATTCTCGGCCAGATCTTCTGCTAAGGTATGACGATGGTAGTTGTATGCTTCGCGCATAGATCTTTTCACATGCGCACGGATCTCTACTAACATTTGACTGTCGTCATTTCCGCGTTCTCTTTTGAAGCGGGAGTGCAACCTTGCTAAACCAAGGTGGGTCTTTTACCGACCTTAATGCACTTGCCAGACACATAGGTGTCCAGAGCACTATTAAACTTTGCCCATAATTCTTCTGTGTCCCTCATACTGGAACCAAATGCTTGTAGTTCATTGTGTAAGTGAGATAATAACAACTGCTTATCTGCTCTTTGTAGCGAAAATACTCTCTTAGCCTTCTTGACTGGTTTATAAACTTTCGTAAACATGATCACTATGAATCACGACAGTAATACCCGTCTGTATACTCACGCCGCCGGTAAGGTCCGGCCTGTTCGTAGCTACAAGGTCTAAGATGCTTCCATTGCGTATGGGCTGCCGAACTAGCTGCTCAAGACAGTCTTTGGAAAACGTGTTCAAAAAGTACTTCGGAAGACTGTCTGTCTGCACGGCCTGCAGTGTTTCCATTCTATACGTGGTGGTTTAAAGTCACCTCCAACTACTACTGCATGATCTGTGTATTTACGTACTATTGACCGTAGACTTTCTTTGCATGACTCTAGAACTGTCACAACGAAAAAACATCCAGCAGTTAACTTGGTTTGACCTAGGCCTCTTACATGCGGACCAGATAGCTTCATTTTCACACTCAGCTTCAACCTTAACAAAGACAATATTTGTGTCAGTTGCGGTGAACACTCCCCTTCCTATGGCTTCTAATCTGTCCTTTTTATAAACGTTCCATGACTCGCTAACTATCTCAGAGCTTTCTGGTCCGGATTTTAGTCAGCCCTCGGTCTCAAGAACAACCTGAGTGTGAGAACTTCCCTGAAGGGCTGTAACTTCGGGAACTTCGTTACGAATACTTCGGCATTTTACTGTAAAATTTTGACAGTCAGAGTGCCTCCTCCCAGAACGCAGTCTGATGTCGCTATCTGCGTAACGACTGCCGAGTGTACACCAGAGTACCTCAAACTACTGCCTGTCTTTAAAAAAAAAAAAAAGACCATATGCACTCCACAAGTACTCTGCCACCCTAGTAGCTGCTTCCTTTGTGTAGTGCATCCCTGTTCCGTGAAGGGAATTCCTGCGGTTCCCCACCCGATAACCCACGTCCAGAAATCTGCAGCCAAGACTGTCACAAACTGGACGAAGCGTTTGGCTGAGATCCTACACTCGGTTCCAAACCAAAGTACTTGATCAACTCTGCTTGCGCCCCGCAAGCGAGGCCATTAGCCTTCATCCCATCTACTGGCCGCCTGAACTGAGGGTGGCCTCAGGACCCTTGTGACAGGCATCGTTGCTGCCCACGTGAGGAACAACTTGCAGACGACTGCACCCTGCGAGCTTGATAGCCGCAGGCAAAGCCGTTTCCACATCTCGGACGAGGTCCCTTGGGAATTCCTACGGTAATTCTCGATAAGTAGCAAACCCCTGCCCACTTGTGCCTACTCGGATCCTGCTGAAGGAACGGCCACCTGCTCACCCACAGGGTGAATGGGCAAGGCCAGGCGTACAGCCTCGGCCCTCCACCTCGGGCGACGTTAACGCGTCACACACACCCACCCACAACCAATTCACTCTCTTGTTAGGGCGGAGCTATCGCGTCGGGTACACTAGGAGGTGCAGCAGAGCCCTTGGCGAAGTAAGCGGCGTATGAGGTGCCCCATGCGACGTACCAGTTTCTTGGCCACCGTTACATCGGAAGCAGTAGCCTGAAGGCGACTTATCGTAGCCTACACCACAACTTTAATCCTTGTTGATCCATTATGGACTGTAGGGCAACGGCTGGCATGTATTTCTTGATGCAATAATTTACCAACAGCCGTATGTGTTGTAAAAATTTATTTTATGAACTTCTCATGTGCTACCAGTTTCGGCATTACATTGATGCCATCTTGAGGCCCCACACGTCATAGTCGTAAAGACGCTATACACGAAAGGAACCATATAACTGGACCCGTGAATCACATCGCTATGCAGCAGCTCTTGGTGATCAGGTGACACAGACTAGGGCGGTTTGCAAACATCGATGTTGATAAAATAAATTTGTACAGTACATACGGCTGTTGGTAAATTATTGCATCAAGAAACACCACAACTGTTTCGCAAACTGCGGCCACCTCGTCTTGTGTCCGCACACAGTACCCATCCTTGCAAGACTAACCTGAAGAAGTAAACTATAAAAGGTGACAGAAACCCAGATATGCAACTTGTTACCCTTCTGACGTGTCACCAGTGGACGCTGAACTGTGAAGCTGGCTGTTCAGAAGAAATGACAACCGAGGTACAGACGGCCTGATTTACAAAACGCGAGATTAAATCTCTTAAATAGAAAAACACGCACGAAATTTAAGCAATGTGTACGTACTTGCCGACCAGAGTGGCCGAGAGGTTCTATGCGCTACAGTCTGGAACCGCGCGACCGCTACGGTCGCAGGTTCGAATCCTGGATGTGTGTGATGGCCTTAGGTTAGTTCGGTTTAAGTAGTTCTAAGTTCTAGGGGACTGATGACTTGTTACCCTCCAGAAGTGTCACCAGTGGACGCTGATACCTTAATGAACTGTGAGGCCAAGAAGTTAAGTCCCATAGTGCTCAGAGCCATTTGAACCATTTATACGTACCTCTAAGAAAATACAAAAAAAGCTAAATATGTAACTTGGTGCCCTGGAGCCAGACATAAGAAACAAAAGAAAATAGCGAACAAGTTAACACAAGAAGGCTGACAATGAAGTGTTGTTGTAAGACAAATTTTTCGTGCGGCCTGTAACACACACTGCAAACGCCTGCAGGATGGGAGGGAGCGAGGGGATGGACTATTCCCCCGTTCCTCGCCCCAGCACTCACAGGTACTGTGAGATACCTGCTGCAAAGGCCGTGCCCACCCTGAAAAATATTGCGCGAGGCCGTTTCGCGGCTGTGGGATGTAGAAAGTCTTGGCAACAGAATGAACTTTCAGGGAGGATGATGGGGCAGTCAGCTAGACGGTTCAGAGGCCGCAAGTGGGCCGTAGTGGCCAGCAGTGGCGCCAGTGACGAAACCCTGCCGAAGCTTGCAGTATCCTCGCATCCTTGGCGCCGCGGCTCGTACGACGCACTTGTTCGCGGAACTGCGTCTGCCCGCCGCCACGCACTCGGCCGGGAGTCAACGCTCCGCCACGGCCACAGGCAGCCGCGCTGCGCCCCGTGCCGAGTGTGCGCCTCCCTGTCATCCTTGGCGGGCCACGCGCCCCGCGCAGGGCCACCGGTCCGGGCCGGCCAGCCCACAGCGCTGGTAATCGCTTCGCGGAAGCCGCCGCCTGCAGCCCGACACCAATTACTGGCACTTGCCGGTCAGCGCAAACCGCTTCGCGGCCATCATCTGAATTGCAGGTCGCAGCGGGATTTAGACAAATAGCCGTCTGCGTGTCAGATTCAGTAGCATGTCGCTGCGCACGTCCCGAGTGTATGCACCACCGACCACCGGGACGACCGCTCGTGCTGCCCTGCAGACGCTGCATTGCTGACTAGGGCGCCGCGTGGTGCCGGCCGCTGCAGCGTTTGCAGCGCCTCGAGCAGTGTTTCCGCTTCGGCACGCGGGCGCGGCGCAGCTCTTCTACATCTACATCCATACTCCCCAAGCCCCCTGACGGTGTGTGGCGGAGGGTACTTACTTACTTTCCGTGTCCGGAACTAGACTTCACTCTTCCAAAAATCAGCAGCCAATATGCCCTTGTCATTTGCCTCCCATAAGTCATTCATTGTGCAGGGCTGGTCTAAATAGGGACAGATAAGCAGGCGTTGAGGATCCTGGACAGAACCACACATACAGAGAGTGTTCTCATTCTCTTTTAGGAAACCCCATTGCTGCAGGTTTGTATCGCACTTTGGCACTTCTACGCTCATACGGTTTAGCGTTCTCCAGATTGTGTATGGTAGGTATCCACCAGGCGCCAGTTCTTCTTTTACATCTTGATGGGGGTTTCTCAGGTCGATTTCCCACCTTTTCAAACGATTCTCTGCAGGCGACCCTTCCAGGGCTCAGGTACGTGACAGGAAACTCTTCCTCGAACAAAGCCGTCGGTCAGCAGGCTGGTGTCCATATAAAGGGTGACGCATGTCCTTTTCTTGCTTGGTTTTTTCGGCTTCGGCAGCGACGTCACGTCATATGTTGGGCGGTGCGATCCCCATGATTAAGTATATCTTGTGCACTGGGGTTGGCCTCAAGCATCCGGTAACAACAATCCGTGCCCTTTCATTCACCGCGACATCAACTTTTCTCGCGTGTGTTGATGCAGACCATACTGGAGCGGCGTATTCCGCGGCTGACACACTGAGCGCAAGGGCTGAAGTTCTCAGGACTTTTAGGTTTTCACCCCAGGATCCACTGGTTAGTTTCCTGATGATGTTTCTAGTTGAGACTTTTTCCCTTGTGGCATTACAATGATGTTTATAGGTCAGTGTGCGATCCAACGTGACACCAAGATATTTGGGCGTGTTACAATGCTCGAACGTTCACCTATCCACATTATATTTAATTCGCGATTTGCCTCCCTGTTCTTTAAATGGAACGCACAGACCTGCGTCTTGGAAGGGTTCGGCCTTAGGTGGTTTGGCTCATAATACTGGGAGAGAGCTTCCAAGGTACTGGTTAATTTCTCCTCTACATCCATAAAATTGTTACCTTGGGCTGCAACTGCAGTGTCATTGGCATACATAAATTGGCGCATGATGTTTGGCAGTGGTTGGTCATTTGTATATATATTATACAGAGCTGGGGCGAGGACGCTTCCCTGAGGTAGGCCATTCCTACTTTGAGTACCTCTATCGATTCTCCCTTCTATTCCAGTCTCGTATTGTTCGTGGAAAGAAAAATTGTCGGTACGCCTCTGTGTGGGCTCTAATCTCTCTAACGAAGCGCGCTGCTCTCCGTTGGATGTTCTCTATCTCTCCTATCAACCCTATCTGGTACGGATCCCACACTGCTGAGCAGTATTCAAGCAGTGCGTGAAAGATACTGTACTGTAACCTACTTCCTTTGTTTACGGATTGCATTTCCTTAGGATTCTTCCAATGATTCTCAGTCTGGTATCTGCTTTACCGACGATCAACTTTATATGATAATTCCATTTTAAATCACTCCAAATCCGTACTCCCAGATAATTTATGGAATTAACTGCTTCCAGTTGCTGACCTGCTATATTGTAGCTAAATGATAAGTGATCTATCTTTCTATGTATTCGCAGCACATTATACTTGTCTACATTGAGATTCAATTGCCATTCCCTGTACCACGCGTCAATTCGTTGCAGATCCTCCTGCATTTCAGTACAATTTTCCGTTATTACAACCTCTCGACTACCTCTTGTCTACTGTTGGGCTACCCAGTACCGTAGGCCTTTCTACTAGACGTTTCACAGTACTTCACTGTTGAAGTGGACTTGGCGCGGCTGCTTCGCCAGTCTCCCATGACCAACGACGCAAAGCGATTTTGTTGACGCACCTGTGACTACTGTGAGACCAAGAGCTTGGCGTAATAGAGGGATCCGTGGCGTTCCACATTGAACCAGTCAGAAAAGTTCAGTATTGATAGCAGTCTTCTTGCACTTCGCAGCTTCTGAAAGCTGGCAACAGCATGCCATCTGTCAGGAATCTTCTATCGCCCAAGGCTGGGTTCACAAAGGCACCGGCAACAGTTGCCAGACGCCGTCGCCAGATAACATCGGCCGTCAGCTTGGTCCCAGCACGTCCGATCCCCGTCGGCAGGTTTGGCGGAGTCAAGGAAGTTCGGTTAGGTTAGAATCTATTCTATGTAGGAAGCAAGTTGGTCTTTAATCTGGGGTGGGATTGATGTCACAACGCCTCTGTGCTGGGAGACGGGTGTAGCATTGCGGCTTTTGCTGTTAAACAGACGCCGAATGCATTTGAATGAGCTCTATCTGTCTCAAAAAGAACGTGGCGAGTACTGCACACTCTGCCCTCAGTCACTGGAATAACCACTTGCACGAATATATAAGATGAAGGAAGAAACGTTCTGCTACATACTCGAGATGATTCGTGGTGCCCTTGAAAAGTAATCTTACAAACACATTGTTCTGCTGTATCTATTTGAAGCAATGCAGACATAGGTCAATTAACCTGCAATGAATGACATTCAGCATACGTGTGAAAGACAAGCATAAAATTTAGAGTAAAATACTCTGAACGCCTAAGCCACTGAAATGGGAAACACCATATTTGCACACCGCGTCAAGTACTCTAATCACTACCCTACTTGCGTAAAAACCCCAAAGAGTACTAATACCAATTTGTAGATACCTAATACCCACCTACCACAACCCAAAGATAATCCACTACAGTAACAATAAGCCACCATACTCACTTGAATAAATTATTTTTTGAGGTTATAATTTGCCCACAGAATTACCAGTAAACGTTTTGACTGCTTGTGCTTTCCAATAAACCTGTGGTTTCAGTCTGCGTATCGGCCGCCATCCGGTCGGCCGCACTTTAAAATACGCGCACCGGCAGTCACGCAGCCACATTTCCTGAAGCCGGCACCACGACATGAGTGCACTGCCGCGGACGATTACGCCGCTGCCAGTGAGGTGAAAGCATCATTCTCCGGACCTCCAGTTCAAACATAGATGCACAGAGCCCATTTTGTGTGTTTGCCAGTTCATAAAATTCACATTGTTCCGCAGCAGTCAGTGCTCGTCATATGCGGAATAGTCGTTGTATTGAAGACTGAATTGAAAACTGTTGGATGTGAGGTCCGCCAGTTATGCAAAACACCGTTTTTTCTCAGTACACAAACATGTTTCGGCACCACTGTGCCATCATCAGTGGGTTTTCGTTTTTATTTATTCTGCAATGTGAACATTTTTGTTAAATGATCATAAAATTATGTGTATCTTTAGTTGAAACAACAGATCGCTTCTTTTTGTAGATACCTTTACATTTGGTGTGCATGAATTTTTGGATCACTGGTGTGTTAATTAGTACAGGTAGCTTGTTACCTGCAACCAAACGATGTTGATGAGAAGTTTTTTTGCTGGGAGTTAACCTATAAGCCTATAACCTATAAACTCTTCTGAGCGCATAGACAGCAAGTCCCTCTGTACCAACAAAGCTGATATCGAGCCACCGTCACACACGGGCGCTCACGACGGAAGACCTCGTCTCTCCAACACTGACCTCCCAGCAAGGCTCGGCTCCCCACCCTCGTAATTCCGAAAACAAATCATATTCCCGAAACAACGGAATATTCTCCCTCTCTACAGATTCTTCCGAACGCCGACCAACCATATTTTAGGCTTTTGTCGTCCAGCGTGGAAAGTTTGCGAGGAAATGCCTCTACCCATACAATGGTACGCTTTTGAGTAAAAATCCGCGGAAATAACCCACCCTTCATGATTTATAAGGTGACGCTTCCTCGTTCCTCTCAGCTGCGTCTCAGATTTTCGTAGTTTCCGAAGTATAATCCTTCCCGTGTCTCTATTGTGTCCCAGCGCTCAGGTGTCCCAACGTCCATCTTGCTACTTCCTCTGTTTAAGCAGGACCAACACACCTGTGTGGGCCTTCCACCCAGGGCTGGAGTTCCACCTGAGATTTCATTTCCACTGTTGTTCCAACCTCTGCTAGAGACACTTCGTCGCCTTTCATGCAATAAGCGTTAATAATTATTTACAAGCCGTACGTGACAATGTCAGTCTCCTTTATATATCCACATATACAATGTACAACCTGTCACATGATATCTAATTGTGTTTGGAGATCACGGCAAAGTATGTGGATGGGTGCTTGTAAGGTGCGAAAGTATAGCCACCTTACAATCTAAGTAAATAAATAAGCTCAAAATAGTCCTAATACGCGAAAAAGGACAAATGAAATCTACAATTTTCTGGGCTACAATAACTCAAAATGAATATATGCAATATACTGAACCTCACCTTAAGATAATTGGGTAGAAAATCTGCGATCCTTATGCGTAACACTATAGTGAAAGCGGACAGAGTACATTGCCAAATAGTGGGCAGGCAAGCAAACAAGATTCCTTTAGCCTCCTTGGGTTGGACTTAGCTAGTCTTGAATCGCAATAAAGCAGCAGGTAAGCCCTGTTCATTCATAGGCGGGAGTGGTATAGTCGAATAGCATACATCACAAATGTATTGCACACAAGCATTCACCATCAGTTCCAGCCGACATGAGCTGTCATAAGAATCTCCTTCGTGAATAGCATCACATAAGGGTGAGGAGTATCGGTGCTCTATACGCATCTCCTGATACCAACTCAGTGGCCTTGTACAAGTTTTTATGGACTGGAGACACCCTTAGAAGTTTTAGCTTGCGGAATACAAATAGAGGCCGGCTGCGGTGGTCTAGCGCTTCTAGGCGCTCAGTCCAGAGCCGCGCGACCGCTACGGTCGCAGGTTCAAATCCTGCCTCGGGCATGGATGTGTTTCATGTCCTTAGGTTAGTTAGGTTTAAGTAGTTGTAAGTTCTAGGGGACTGATGACCACAGATGTTAAGTCCCATAGTGCTCAGAGCCATTTGAACCATTTTTTTTTTTACAAATAGAGGTCCAGCTGGAATGACAGAAAAATCCTCGCCGTTACGCTGGACACTCCTTTAACGTGGCGTCAGCGCGACCAGTATCGGCGGGAAGCGCTTCAGGTCGCTTTTACCGGGTGCTCAGCCCAACAATAACACTAACACCAATCTTCGGCGTCATCATGCTCCGATAGCTTCAAGACTACACTTGCAAATGTCCGGAGCTTCTTGTAATGATAAGGTGTATCTATGAACATGAATGAATATACTTATTTTGATATACGATTGTATGCCTAACAAGTTCTGATCCGTCAAGTGTCATGCGCTGAGTATTTTTAAAAAAGTGTGTTCAGTTTTATGGCATTGTGGAGTTACGGATTTTAAACAACCAGCCTGACGAAAATAATTATTCGAAACTTTGCTATCTTTGCTGACACGCCTTCTTAGTTACTTCTTTAATTACTTGGTACAATGAAGTATTCGTTTGTTGCACAAGGGAAACTGGCCGTACACATAAACCGCATTCTCCCTTGCATAACTGGCGAATACATAATCCTACCGAATCGCAAAAATTATAAAGAGAGCCGATGACTCGTTGATGTATTCACTCTTACAAAACGACTCCAATGACTTCCAATCGTTTTTCAGCGGTTGAACGCTCTCCGGAACAATTTATCAATTACTAGCGTGATGGCTGCGGTCGCGACAGAACCACGGATCCGGGACGCCACGCTGCATTTAGCTGGCGCGTCACGCCGAGACTAGAATGAGGTAAGAGGTCCAGTTCAGAGAGAAAACCAGCACTGGAAGTTCAGCGTGCGATGAGCTTTCCGATTACACACATAGAGCCGCTAGATAAAATTGTTCGTGCTCCACCACACATAGCACCGGACATATCTGGAGAATTTGTATTTAAACAGTGGTTCAGCGATGGAATGCAAAGTTTCGGTTCAGCGCCGATGCATCACACATCATGTTGAATGCTTCCAACTGGAAGTAGGTTCATTAGAGGACGAGATGCATGTAGTTACTCCATGATGCCACTTGTTGACCTGCTCGTGTAGTGTAATGTACAGCGTGCTAACGTGCGAAACTCGAAAGTAAGAAAGACCAGGATAGAATATGCGCGGCTGCTTAACGACCGGGCCTGGAACACCGGACAGCCTGAATGCAGTTTTTCGGCGGTTTTCCAATCTCGTTCAGGCAAATCCTGGGCTGTTCCCCAGTTTCCGCCTCAGAAAATAGAATACACAGATAGTGAAAATACGATCACACAGAGAACATCGTTTACGCAACTCATAGCCAGGTGGCGCACACGGCTCTCCTTCCTTAAGTAACTGACGGTTGCGAAATTTAAGTGAAGCGAATTACAGACTAGATAGGATTAACACTAAGAAGAAGAAGAAGAAAATGATGATGATGATGATGTGACCTGTTCAGAGTGGGGGAAAAGGAGGAGGAGGAGGAGGAGGAGGACAACGAGATCATTAGAGACCGAGCACAAGCTCGGATTAGGGAAGGATGGAAATAGACAGTGTCCTTTCAAACGAACCATCCCGGAATTTGTCTGAAACGTTTTAGGGAAATCACAAACACACATGGTCACGCTCGATTAAATCTGTACTCTACAAGTCACCAAGAATTCTATGGCGAAGGGAACCTAGAAACCAGAAGTATCCACCGTCCCCCCCCCTACGCCCCCCCCCCCCTCCCAAAAAAAATCTCCTCCTTTCTATTCCATTAGCGGATAATGCGTGGGAAGGAAGTTTGTCAGTACTCTTCATTATAAGGCAGGATTTTTATATTTTTGCTATAGTAGTAAGTACGCGAGATGTATGTCAGATTAAGTATTATATTTATCGCAGTTTTCTTTTGTTTTTTCCTGCCCAGTGTTCTAACATTGCTTTGAGCCAGTTGCAGTATGTTAGTTCGCATCTGGTGCGCTGGTTTCGTTTAATGTGCTCTGTTTCAGTGTTCGTATTGTATTCCTACATGGTAAATTAAACTCTCTGTACTATGTAAGCTGCTGTGTAACCCTAAGTACACATTTCTGTTTTTTTTATATATATATATAGATCTTCGGTTGCAACAAGTTCTGTAATGTTTACCGTTTCACGTGATGTTTTGTCTAGCTTTGCTAGCCGTTGCTTAAGCGTTGTTGTTATGCGGTTAACATTTCCGCTAGTGATGATGATGATGACGATGTTTGGTTTGTGGGGCGCTCAACTGCGCTGTCATCAGCGCCCGTACAAAGTCCCAATTTTTACACGGTGGCAATTTTTTCACAATCCAATCTAACCACTGTCGCAAATGATGATGATGATGATGATGAAATGGTGAAGGACAACACAAACACCCAGCCCCCGGGTAGAGAAAAATCCCCAACCCGGCCGGAAATCCCCAACCCGGCACCCCGTGATCCAGAGGCAGCAACGCTGACCACTAGACCACGAGCTGCGGACTTTTCCGGTAGTGTATCTGTGGATTAGTGTATTTACATGACCACGTTGTCTACAAATATTTGTTTGTGCCATATTGATCTTTTGGAGTTTTTCGCTAGTCGCTTTTTTATCGTGTACCATGAAGTACCAGTTTGATAGGACGGAAGTTGATGGGTTTTTGCTGCGACCGTTCCATTAAATCTGCGGCTTTTCCTTTTCGATTACATTCCTTCCTTGGTACTGTGTCAGGTGAAAGTAGGTGGTTCGAATGGTTCAAATGGCTCTGAGCACTATGGGACTTAACATCTATGGTCATCAGTCCCCTAGAACTTAGAACTACTTAAACCTAACTAACCTAAGGACATCACACAACACCCAGTCATCACGAGGCAGAGAAAATCCCTGACCCCGCCGGGAATCGAACCCGGGAACCCGATCGCGGGAAGCGAGAACGCTACCGCACGACCACGAGCTGTGGACGAAGGTAGGTGTCTTACTTACACACTTATTGTGTGTCCTACATTCTTTCTGGGAAATACGCTTGCCCGAGATAAAGGATGTTCACATGGGGGTATGACGGTGGAATGTCTTTCAAATTCACCGGTAATCTGGAACTAGAATGTGAGCTGTTTTGGAGAATAAATCTTCAGAGATCAGCGTCTTCTGTGCACCGTATACCATTGGAGTTTGCTGAAAAATACTACCCAAGCTCGTTATGTAATGCGCAGCATTCCTGTCAATATTCTGCTCTCATTTTTTAATTTCATTTAGTAAATATCGAATGAACAATAGGGTGTTGACAACAGTCTTTATCTGCGAATTACACTTTTTAAGTATTTTTCATTAAATTTTAAATCTGGCATCTGCCTTCCCCAATACTAAATCTATGTGATTGTCAGATATCTCGTGTATGGCATTCCTAAGTGCTTGAGGTACGTGACTAATTCTAATATATTATCGTCGATTATGCACACGCTGATAATGCATATTTTCGACTACTCAGGCGTATTACATTTATTAACGTTCACGTTAATCTGCTATTATATGCTCAAAGCACTCCTCATATATATCCTGAACAGCAACAGTTTTATCACAGTTGTCTAAGTACAACGAACGCTTCTTTCCGTATTGGAATAGGTACGGACGAAAGAGGTGTGTAGAGGACAATGAAACAGGCAAATGATCCAAATAATTAGAGGTCTTGAAACAAATCGTTTCCCTGATACGACGCACAGGTGGTGGACAAAATTATAGAAACACCGAAAACACAACATTTTACCATGTCTGTTATGGGATAGGAAATATGTTGCCATTCAAAACAGCTTCCAGTCGTTTGGGAATGGATAAATACAGCTTTTGTTTTGTTTTCAATGGAATATTATACCATTGGTTCAAATGGCTCTGAGCACTATGGGACTTAACATCTGAGGTCATCAGTCCCCTATAACTTAGAACTACTTAAACCAAACTAACCTAAGGACACCACACACATCCATGCCCGAGGCAGGATTCAAACCTGCGACCGTAGCGGTCGCGCGGTTCCAGGCTGAAGCGCCTAGATCCGCTCGGCCTCACCGCCGGCCATTACACCATTGCTCTTTAAAAATAGCGGCAAGTTCAAGTAACGATGAAAGAGGTGGATAGCCATCAACCACATTTCTCTCTAAAGTAGACCACAAAGGCTCGATAATATTGAGATCTGGTGACCTGTAGTGGCCAAGGCAGATGTGAAAATTCGTCCTCGTGGTCCCAAAACTAGTCCTGAGTGGTGCGAGCTGTGTGAACAGGGATGCTGTCGCCTTGGAACACAGCATTACAATTAGGAAATAAACGTTGTACCATGAGGTGGATCTGATCAGCCAAAATGGTCACATAATACTTGGCAGTAATGCGACGTTGCAGAGTAGCCCCATAGAATGCCACCAGCCATGTTTCACCCCTGAGACGCAAAGTAGGCCGGAAGCTGGAAACCGTGTGAAATAAGACTCATCTGACCAAATCATTTGGTTCAAATGGCTCTGAGCACTATGGGACTTAACATCTGAGGTCATCAGTCCCCTATAACTTAGAACTACTTAAACCTAACTAACCTAAGGGCATCACACACATCCATGCCCGAGGCAGGATTCGAACCTGCGACCGTAGCGGTCGCGCGGTTCCAGGCTGAAGCGCCTAGAACCGCTAGGCCCCAAATTATTTGATTCTATTGTTCCGTAGTGCAGATTTGAATTTCCAGCTAGCCCTGCAATTCCTAGCTTACGGAGTTCGTTTCGTGTTCGCGAGTGCGACATTTAGCTCTGCAGTGACTTTTTGTAGCTCTCGTTCTTCTATTTCTCGTCTCAATCCTCTTCAGTGGACGTCAATCACGATTACTCAACACACACTTTCGTACCTGTTATGACTTAGAAAATGGTGTTTTCTCGCTTTCCCTGTACGCGGTATGAATCTTCGATATGGTGCCTCTTGAAACACGAAACATTGCGGCTACCTTGATTGTAGAAGCACACACAATATCAGCACCAACAATTGTGAATTCTCTTAGCTCCAACATAATGCACTCAGAACTACACAGAACACCGTTCTGACCGCGTCTGACACTTGCAAACGTATTAAGGACATTGCAGATGAGCCGTTAGTGGTGAGACACAACAGCGCAATCCACAGGCTTGCCTGGCATCTTCATTTAAGATCATATACACGTTCCTCGCAGTGTTTCCACATTTTTGTTCAACCTCTGTCGCCGGCCGAAGTGGCCGTGCGGTTAAAGGCGCTACAGTCTGGAACCACAAGACCGCTACGGTCGCAGGTTCGAATCCTGCCTCGGGCATGGATGTTTGTGATGTCCTTAGGTTAGTTAGGTGTAACTAGTTCTAAGTTCTAGGGGACTAATGACCTCAGCAGTTGAGTCCCATAGTGCTCAGAGCCATTTGAACCATTTTCAACCTCTGTCTATACAAGTGCAGTCATAACAATGTTATATCACTGTTAATCTTAAACGCATAGTTTGTCTGGAAACTCCGCAGCTGAAGGCGTAAATTACGTAGTGATAAATTGACCTCGTTCTATTTTTTTCATCATTCCGGATACCTAAATATGATATATATGGTTTCGTCAACAAGCGGATCTGTCGTGGCTCGCAAACCCCATGGCCTCCTAGGTCCAGTGAGTTGTAACCCTAGGATTTTTTGTGTGTTTATATTTAAAAGCTTTGGTAATTTCCAGCCCTGCTGATAGTGCCGATGAGCTCCGGGGATTCATTGTGGGTAGTTATGAAATTGTTCGGAACAAGTTTGGGATTTTTGAATGTGTAGGGCATCGACGAGGAGACGTGGAGAACACTGCCTTCACAGCACTCGTTGTAATGTTTTACCCTCAAATGCACCTCCGCAGTGTGTATCCTCGGGGCCTCAAATATAAGGTGTTCGTGTACCCAGTCGTTATACGTCATATGGAAGAGACCACCGGTTTACGGACCTATATTTAATAAGATTATCAGCTTGTTTCACTGTCCTCCTCACACAGTTCCTTTTGTACCTACAATAGCGAAACGCCATGTGCAACCCCGTTAAGAACGAGGCACGGAACTCTGTTCATTAGGAAGCATTCATTTCAAGTACATACGTGTTCCGATATTCCGTTCGCACGTTGTTTCTTTTGATGATGCGGAACTATGATGATGGTTTTCTGGAATCAACTTGTTGTTGTGGTCTTCAGTCCTGAGACTGGTTTGATGCAGCTCTCCATGCTACTCTATCCTGTGCAAGCTTCTTCATCTCCCAGTACCTACTGCAGCCTACATCTTTCTGAATCTGCTTAGTGTAATCATCTCTTGGTCTCTCTCTACGATTTTTACCCTCCACGCTGCCCTCCAATGCTAAATTCGTGATCCCTTGATGCCTCAAAACATGTCCTACTAACCGGTCCCTTCTTCTAGTCAAGTTGTGCCACAAACTTCTCTTCTCCCCAATCCTATTCAATACCTCCTCATCAGTTATGTGATCTACCCATCTAATCTTCAGCATTCTTCTGTAGCACAACATTTCAAAAGCGCCTATTCTCTACTCATCTGCGCTCATCAATGTTTCATTTCCGTATAGGGCTGCATAGCAAACAAACACATTGTGGAAAGACTCCCTGGCAGATGAATATTTACTCGACGTTAATATACTTCTCTCTTTTCTAGAGCGCTTTTCTTTGCTGTTGCTAGTTTGCTTTTTATATCAAAATCTTAAACATGGCTGGGATACAGCAACTGTATAAATTCGATGAGGATGAAAAAAATTAGCCAACCAGTTGCAAACCAAAGGTTTATTTAGCCCTTGACCTATCTTCTTCGGAAGGAGTAGGCCTTGCTACATCAAATGGTGGTAAATTACATTATCTGAAACCGAGCGGCCCTTGTCATTTATAAAATTGATATAAAAACCAGAAACACCACATGCCATGGCTTAAGACAGCAACCACGTTACATTTAGCGTATGTCGGAATAAATGCACAAATTTATTCGCCCACTGCTAAAGGCCCTTGTCGACTTAAAATTAGAAGAGGTCAAAAGCCTTTGTCTCTGGCATGGTGAATATTTCCGTTATGCAAATATTTTATTTTTTGAACTCATGTTATAATTTTGTGTAGACAAGATCCATTACCAGTAGGCGAATATACTTGTGCATGTATTCTGACGTACGCTGAAAGTAATCTAGCTGTTGTCTTAAGGCATGGTTTGTGATGTGTCTGGTTTTTTACCAGTTTTATCTATAACAAGTGCCGCTCTATTCCAGTTAATGTAATTTACCACCATTTGATGTAACAAGGCCCACTCCTTCTGAAAAGATATTTTTATAAATATTGAAATCTAAGTTAAGGGCTAAATAAACCTATGGGTTGCAACTGGTTCGCTAGGTTTTTTTCAACCTCTTGCTTTTTATGTCCTCTCTACTCTGGTCAAAGTCAGTTACTTTACAGCCCAACTGTAAAACATCTGCTACTTCCATCGTCTTATTTTCTGATCTGTTTGCCCTGACATCGCGTGACTTAAATCGACTACACTCCACCAGCCTTGTGTCACTTACGTTGATGTTCATCATATAACCTCTATACGAGATGCTGTCGATTCCTTTCAGTTTATCCTCCAAGTCTTCTGCCGTCTCTGACAGAACTGCATTACCATCGACAACCTTAAAATTTTTCTTATCTTCTCGCTGAACACGCACTGGCTGAATAACACGGTAGGTAGGCTTCCTCAAGCACTGTCTCCCTTCCAGAATTTCGGCTGTTATAATGCGAAAATACGTTCCAGAATCGGTCAACGAATCGATGTCTCAAGTCTGCACGTCTCACAAGTGTAGACGCCCGGGTGCAAGAGGCTCCAGCTTTTTCCAGTGGTTGCGCCCCTGCTGGAGTGAGCTCATGCCCTAGTCCTATCGCGGTTCCAGCAGCCGCGGAGCATCATCCGCTGGAATTTTCCGCTCGTGGCGGGCGATGAGCGCACACTCGACCGTCCACGATCACGATTCGTCTCCCACACTCCGCGCTGTCGTGATTTACCGTCGCTTCGCGCAGTTGCTTGGCCCCGAGCGTGCACGAGTTAACACCAAACTTCATTCTCCGACACACTGTATGCGGCCAGAACCTCCCTGTAACTCAGCAGAATGCGCTCTACGTAGCGCCAAGCTGAGAGTGTGTAAGGCACGGTTCACTCTTGATGCCATACGATAAGCGATGTGATACGCGATGAACGACGCAACTGGTTCACACCGGGACGTCAGCGACACAAAACCAGTACCTATCTCTACGGTATCGTCCGGTGCAACGGGGTTTTTTGATCGCTCCATGCAGCTCGTACAGTAACTGGAGAGTGAAGTTTCAAGTGACTTTATTTGCCTCAGAAAAACTTGTTTTATGTAAATGAAGCAAAGCTGCATTCGTCTCTGTAGTTAGTCTATCAATAAAATTTTTACGTTTCGTGTAAAAAAAAGAAAAAAAACCTTGGTTTGGGATTCTCACGTGTTCTCCGCCGTGGAGTCTTCCTCATTCAATTTTGAGGAAACTATTCGGTAAAAAAATTTGATTTTTCCACATATTACAGCCACACATCACAGCTGGATAACGACCTAACTTTCTTTTCGTTATTGCGCATAGTTACTGTGATACTTCAAAGTAAAAAAACAATACCGCTCATATTTTTAAAAGTCTGCGATGATAGATGCAGTCGCTGACCCGTTTAAGTTTGGTGCGTTTTATGCCAAACGTTACTGCGAGCAAGATATAGCTAAAACATAGAAATTAACGGTGGAAGGAGAGTCATACCTCCTTCTGTTCTGGAAAAAAAATACGTGAGATATATTGGAGATTGTCCGTGACGAGGTCGGCAGTTACGGGTGACACGAGAAGCTGTTGCCGCCTGCTAAGCGGAAAGACGAGTTGCGTCGTGTTTTTCCTCATCGTATGCTGCCAGTACAACCCGCAGCTGGGAATTAAAAACTTACTGAAATGAAAAGATACCGGGAATCATCAGCTGATGATGCTAAATGTATGTTTTTCAGTCACGCTCCCTGATTTCAGGAAACATTGACAGGGATAAAAGAGCTCGGAAAGCTAAATTCCTGTCATTTGTGGATGAGCACCTGGACGAAGCAGTCGGGAGTTTCCTTATCATAAGAGGCTTTTTCCGTTTCATCGGACACTTGTCTATCCTTATGCAGAGTTCACCACTCACCGCTACGCCTTTGATGGTGACTCATTTACCTTCAAATCCACAACGTTTCCTCTCACTACTCCTCAAGGTGTGTTATATACTACTTTGCGAAACTGAACAGCTGCAGGAATAGTATTATAGCTTTATTAAGGCTTCAGGACCAGATGAGACACCTATAAGATTCTATAAAGATTATGCGAAAGAACTTGCTCCCCTTCTAGCAGTAATTTATCGTGGATCGCTTGAGCAAGGTACCTAACGACTGGAAAAAATCGCAGGTCATTCCCGTTTTTAAGAAAGGCCATAAGACATATCCACACAATTATAGACCTATATCGTTGACGTCACTCTGTTGTAGAATTATGGGAACATATATTATGCTCAAGAATTATGACGTTCTTGCAAACCGAACATCTCCTGTATAAAAATCAACATCGATTCCGCAAACAGAGATCCTGCGAAACACAGCTCGCTCGGTTCCTCCATGAGATCCAGAGCGGAGTGGACAACGGCACTCAGGTTGATGCCGTGTTCCTTGATTTGGTATTTGACACCGTCCCGCATTTCCGTTTAATGAAAAAAATATGAGCTTACGGAATATCGGAGCAAACCTGCGATTGGATGCAAGACTTTGTTTCAGATAGAACTCAACACGCCGCTCTTAACGGAACTAAATCTATAGATGTAAAGGTAATATCCGGAGTACCACAGGGAAGTGTGACAGGACCGTTCCTGTTTACAATATATATAAATGATCAAGTAGAAAGCGTCGGATGCTCTTTAAGGCTATTCGCAGATGATGCAGTTGTTTATACCAAAAGAATTTGCAGAACGACCTGCAGAGAATTGATGAATGGTGCAGACTGTGGCAGTTGACCCTGAACGTACATAAATGTAACATACATAGGAAAAGAAATCCTCTACTGTACATCTACGCTATTGATGACAAACAGCTGGAGACAGCGTCTGCCGTAAAATATCTAGGCGTAACTTTCCAGAACGACCTTAAGTGGAATGGCCATATAAAACAAATAGTGGGAAAAGCAGACACCAGACTCAGATTCATCGGAAGAATCTTAAGGAAATGTAACTCACCCACGAAAGAAGTGGCTTATAAGCTGCTTGTTCGCCCGGTTCTTGAGTATTGTTCATCTATCTGGGATCCCTATCAGGTAGGACTGATAGAGGAGACAGAGAAGTTCCAACGAAGAGCGGAGCGTTTCGTCACGGGATCGTTTAGCTGGCGAGAGAGCGTTACGGAGATGTTAAACAAATTCCACTGGCGGACGTTACAAGAGTGGCGTTATGCATCACGCAGAGATTTACTATTGAAATTTCGGGACAGCACTTTTCAGGAGGAGTGAGACAACATATTACTTCCCCCCACATACATCTCGCGTATTGACCACGAAGAGATAATTCGAGAAATCAGAGCTAATATAGAGGCTTACCGGCAATCATTCTTCCCACGCACTATTCACGAGTGGAACAAGGTTGGAGCGATCAGGTAGTGGTACCGAAAGTACCCTCAGCCACACACCATTAGGTGGCTTGCAGAGTATCATGTAGATGTAGATTAATTTGTAACTATTATTTATACAAGCTGACCGGACAAAAAAGTTAGTCACCCCAGTGTGCACACACAGATGAATCGTTACGCCTTTACGGACGGCGCAGCTATCCAGTCACGAGCTCAACCAGGCGCTGATTGTTCTGTGTGAGCATAAGGCAGTAGCGATCAGTGAGACATTTACTGTATGTTTCAAGCGGTGCCGGCCGTAGTGGTCTAGCGGGTCTAGGCGCTCAGTCCGGAGCCGCGCGGCTGCTACGGTCGCAGGTTCGAATCCTGCCTTGGGCATGGATGTGTGTGATGTCCTTAGGTTAGTTAGGTTTAAGTAGTTCTAAGTTCTAGGGGACTGATGACCACAGATGTTAAGTCTCATAGTGCTCAGAGCCATTTGAACCATTTTTTTTTTCAAGCGGACGTTGTACGTAAACATAGGTAAATGTAAGGCCCTGACAGAATGGCGAAAAGGGGCAATCGTGTAAGGCCGTGCCCTTTGCCGTAAGGCGAGTGAAGTTGCTGGCACGTAAAGACGACAACATCGAAGTTCACCGGGCTAGAAGAATGTGTCGCTGGTTTTCTGAACACACTCCCATCCTGTTACGTCTCGACTGGCCTGCAAAATCACCTGTCTTGAGCCTCATAGAAAATCCGTGGGACTTTGCAACAGCAGGTAAAGCACCGAAACTCCGACATCAGCGACACCGCAATTTGTTGGAACTGCGCGATCAAATCCTCAACGAGTAGCTTAACCTGGATGCGACGTATCTGCACAACTTTGTGGACTTACTTTCTAACCGAACTCAGGCGGTTACCAAGTCCAGGGCTAGAATTAAACAGTATTAAATGGTGCTTGTAATGGTTTGTCTTAAGGTGACTAATGTTATGACTTGTGAGATTATGCACCACACTCAATAAAGTACCATACTAGGTGGCCTTACTTAACATAAATGTCACATGGAGGCATTTTTAACGTCACTTCAATCCTTGCGCCACCTTAGCCTTTATAACGAGTACCTCTTCAACAGGAGAAGTAGCAGGTACAAAATCTGTGCCTTGCTTTGTCAGAGTAGCTGATACCAGTTGCTCGAAAAGTGGAAACTGTCTAGACTCATTCTGTAGAATTTGTGTTAATGTTGTGAGAGCTCACGCGAAGCCACAGCTGAAGTGTTTGATGGCCGGTCGGTGTGGCCGAGAGGTTCTAGGTGCTACATTCTGGAACCGCGCGACCGCTACGGTCGCAGGTTCGAATCTAGCCTCGGACATGGATGTGTGTGATGTCCTTAGGTTAGTTAGGTTTAAGTAGTTGTAAGTTCTAGGGGACTGATGACCTCAGCAGTTAAGTCCCATAGTGCTCAGAGCCATTTGAACCATTTTTGGAACTGTTTGATGTTTATGGTATTGTACCGGTACACTCAGTACAGTGCTTCCTTTTCTTTTTGAGTTTCTTGAGCTGTGAATAATGATAAGTCGCAAAGAGTCCTTCCAGAAGACACCAACATTGCAACTGTAAACAAAACAGAAAAATTGATTCGTACTGTCGTGTCACTTGTATGGTTAGCTGCATAGCGTATGATCCCATCGTGAGATCTTTATTGCAGGACGTCGTGTCGCATATTGCATCGCCTCAGTGTGAACCCCGTGGACGAAGCGAGCCGTCGTGTGGACTAGGTTTTCGCCAGAATAATGAACAGATGAAGCCGAATGATTTCGAGTGAGACTCTGTGTGAGACATCTGCGTGTTACAATTGGAGGGGATACAAAATGGAACGCTCACACAGGCATTGCACGTAATCCAGGTGGCGGATGTCGGTTTATTGACAGGATACTGAACAAAAGAAAATCGAGTCGACAAAGGAGATTGCTGTCTAAACGCAAGTGTGTGGGACTCACTACAAATAGGCTTAACGGGTACATGTAAACTGAAGATGGAGGGGGAGAAAGATAGGGAAAAGGAAGCTCTCCGATCAGAAATATTCCCAAAAATTGGTAATAAAATGATATTTATTAAATATGAAGACATATTTTCTTGTAGAATGTCCAGCACCATTATTACAAGTCCTCCATAAATACTAGTCCTGTCGTTGTGCCTCTGAGTGACGCCTACGAAGAGTCCAGAGCTGGCTTGCGATGCCTACGGAGCCTAAGTCTCTGAGGCGACGGATGAACATCACAGACTGCAGACTTGGCGATAACTGGAGACCGTACGCGACTCGGTGCACTGAAGAGAACCATCTGCCGTAGCTCAGTGCTGCGGTATTTAACGAGGCATCGACCAATCGCTATCCACACACGGGATGCCCGTGGGTTGGCAGCTATAGCTCCCGGCGGTCCTCGGTACAGTTCGTACTGCCTACCCACACAGCTGCTGCGCTACGAGTGGTTCGAGTGCGCCTTATCGATTGTGGTGAGGTACTCTGTGGAGTCATGAGTACCATCACCACAGAAGGAACTATTGATATCGCCCCGACCCGCTTCGGGACTTTATGCGGAATCAGCGGCGACGAGCTGGACCGCGTTCGGAACGCCATCCGGACACGATGTTTAGCGCGATTGCGCGTACTGTCCCGGCACGCCTCTTGACCGAGCCTCATTCCCACCTAGCGCCACCTGTCGACATTCTACGTCCACGTCCTCATGATCGCTACTTTGAGATTCCTGCAGAAGGTCGAACGTGATTGTGCATCCGCGCTGAAGGTGGTGGATTCATTGCCCATCGAGACGAATAAGTTACATGAATGTGTGGTGTCCGTTCTTTCGGACATGTCGGAAAGAACAGACACCACGCCTTCAAATAATTAACGGAGGATGTTGAATGTATACAGAGAAGGACAGCAGTAGCAGTGACCGAGCGTTTGATTCGCGGGAGAACGTCACTTGTCGTAGAACCTCAACTGGAAGACGCTTGAAGAGTGAGGTCAACTATACTCCAGCAGCATTCTTACGAAGTTTGAAGTGAGGAATGTAAGGATATACTACAGTGCCCTACGAATAGCTAATTACAGTGCGCGCAGAAGCATTTGAACCTTCTTCCCGCACTCCATATGCGATTGGAACGGAAGATGCAATGGGAAGCACCATGTGCAATGCAAGTTGCAGTCGTTTGCAGACTATGATCACCATACAACTGTACCCTCAGCTTGCCAGCACTCATATGCAAGGCCACACAAAACTTCACCTCTTCCGAGCAACATCCCCAACCTAGTAGATAGTGTCGGAAGTTCTATGCGGCTTTTCGCGGATGTTGCTGTAGTAAACAGAGAAGTTGCAGCATTAGAAAATTGCAGCGAAGTGCAGGAAGATCTGCAGCGGATAGACACTTGGTGCAGGGAGTGGCAACTGACCCTTAACATAGACAAATGTAATGTGTTGTGAATACATAGAAAGAAGGGTCCTTTATTGTATGATTATATGATAGCGGAACAAACACTGGTAGCAGTTACTTCTGTAAAATATCTGGGAGTATGCGTACAAATCAAATGGCTCTGAGCAATATGGGGCTTAACATCTCAGGTCATCAGTCCCCTAGAACTTAGAACTAATTAAACCTAACTAACCTAAGGACATCACACACATCCATGCCCGAGGCAGGTTTCGAACCTGCGACCGTAGCGGTCGCACGTTTCCAGACTGTAGCGCCTAGAACCCCTCGGCTACCAGCGGCGGGCAATATGCGTACAGAACGATTTGAAGTGGAATGATCAAATAAAATTAATTGTTGGTAAGGCGGGTGCCAGGTTGAGATTCATTGGGGGAGTCCTTAGAAAATGTTGTCCATCAACAAAGGAGGTGGCTTACAAAACAGTATTGCTCATCAGTGTGGGATCCGTACCAGGTCGGGTTGACAGAGGAGAGAGAGAAGATCCAAAGAAGAGCGGCGCGTTTCGTCACAGAGTTGTTTGGTAAGCGTGATAGCGTTACGGACATGTTTAGCAAACTTAAGTGGCAGACTCTGCAAGAGAGGCGCTCTGCATCGCGGTGTAGCTTGCTGCCCAGGTTTCGAGAGGGTGCGTTTCTGGATGAGGTATCGAATATATTGCTTCCCCCTACTTATATCTCCCGAGGAGATCGTGAATGTAAAATCAGAGAGATTCCAGAACGCACGCAGGCTTTCCGGCAGTCGTTTTACCCGCGAACCATACGCAACTGGAACAGGAAAGGGAGGTAATGACAGTGGCACGTAAAGTGCCCTCTGCCACACACCGTTGGGTGGCTTGCGGAGTATAAATGTAGATGTAGATGTAGATGAACTATCTCGTACGGCTATTGTTCGTGGGGATCAACATGTGCTTCCAATCTCCGACCCATTCAACAACTTCAGAACTGGCGCTTGCGTCTCATCCTGGGGGCACCTAGGTGGACACGAGTCCTGGATCTACACGCTCAGCTGAACCAACCGACTGTTCAAGAGTCGATCATACTCACCACACAGAAGTTCCTGGATAAGCTCGAACTCCTGCGCCCGCACTCGAAACACCTGAAGTACACGCCTCGACACTAGCACCACAACAGGCTGCCTCGTCTCATCATTGAAGCCTCTCAGTAGCGTCAACCTCAGTAACCCACGTATCGTAAGGGCTTAAGGATCATGAGCCTGCAGTCCTTGTAAGATATAAATAAAGATATTGTTACCCTTCTATCTGCGACGTAGAAGTCCAGCCACTAAGTTGGTAGCACTTCAGTTCCCCCCCCCCCCCTCCCCCCCTAACACACATAGAAAGCAGGGTATGGATGTAGATGTAGCTGTAGATTCCGATAGAGAGAATCTTGGTTCAAATGGCTCTGAGCAATATGCGACTTAACTTCTGAGATCATCAGTCGCCTAGAACTCAGAACTAATTAAACCTAACTAACCTAAAGTCAGCACACACGTCCATGCCCGAAGCAGGCTTCGAACCTGCGACCGTAGCGATCGATCGGTTCCAGACTGTAGCGCCTAGAACCGCACGGCCACTCTGGCCGGCAGAGAGAATCTATCAGGAGCTAGTCGTGGCCCAATCCGCTATTATGTTAAACGGAAATTCCTGCAAATACTGAACCCTAACATCAATCTTGTACAGTTGAGGAATAAACAAGGTTGCCTGACCAAAAAAAAAAAAAGAAAGGAAGCACCAAGAAGAAGAGAAGGAAACGAAATGAAACTTCATGGGTTGAGTGTGTATACGATGCTTTTTCAGTGATTGCAGTATCGAGTCAAATTTACAAAGAACTGGTAGTACAGGCCCACTTAGCAGTATGACGTTGCAGCCCCTCTGGCCTGCGTGCATGCAGTGACTCATCTGGAAACGGTGTCACAAAGCAGTTGTATAACCTCTCCTGAGGCTAGCTGGCTAACTTGGTGTAACTTGGCATTGATATCCTGGATACTGGCAACGGGTACGGAACTGACGTACGAGCTGGTCCTACAAGTGTTCTGTCGGGGGCAGATCAGCGGATCTTGCTGGTTACGGGAGTACCCTGAACATCACACATACAGTTGTAGATAAGTACCGTGTGTGGATGAGCAATCCAGTGTTGAGAAAAGGCACCACAGTACTACGGAATGAGGGTGTCCGTGGCGTTACGGAACAAACCAGCAGAGGAGCAGGTCGCGTAACGTCTGTCGCGCGCCGCGCACCGCCAAGGGCGCCTAGTCATGAGTGGGACTTCGCCCGCCGTTACGGCAAGTTCAAACGACAGGCAATGCAGCGGACAAAACGGAGAATAGAATAGGTAATACAGTCGTCAGAATAACTGTTGCACATTGCTTTATTGTCAATACTGGACGTATTGGGAAACAAAATTGATTTGCTGGACCGAGACAAGAACTCGGGACCTTTGGCCTTCGCGGGCAAGTGCTCTACCATCTGAGCTACCCAAGCTCGACTCACGATCCATCCTCACAGCCTTAATTCCGCCTGTATCTCGTCTCCTACCTTCAAGACTTCATGGAAGTTCTCCTGCAGACCTTGCATAACTAGCACTCCTAGAAGAAATGGTACTACGGAGACATGGCTTATCTACAGCCTGAGGGATGTTTACAGAATGAAATTTTCACTCTGCAGTGGAGTGTGCGCTGATATGAAACTTCCTGGCAGATTAAAAGTGTGTGCCGGACCGAGACTCGAACTCGGGACTTTTGCCTTTCGCGGGCAAGTGCTCTACAATCTGAGCTACGCAAGCACGACTCACGACCCTTCCTCACAGCTTTAATTCCACCAGTATCTCTTCTCCTACTTTCTAAACTTCACAGAAGCTCTCGAGTTGGAGTCGCTGTCCGGCACACTGTTTTAATCTGCCATCAAGTTTCATATCAGCGCTCACTCCGCTGCAGAGTGAAAATTTCATTCTGGAAACATGCCTCAGGTTGTGGCTAAGCCATGTCTCCGCAGTACTCTTTCTTCCAGGAGTGCTAGTTATGCAAGGTCTGCAGGAGAGCTTCCATGAAGTCTTGAAGGTAGGAGACGAGATACTGGCGGAATTAAGTCAGTGAGGACGGGTCGTGAGTCGAGCTTGGGTAGCTCAGATGGTAGAGCAGTTGCCCGCGAAGGGCAAAGCTCCCGATTTCTTGTCTCGGTCCGGCAAACAGTTTCAATCTGCCAGAAAGTTTCAAAATTGATTTTGTTCTGTCACATACAGTCACAAAAAAAATAAAGAAAATAAACACATTTCCACTTGATAAACACAACCGAAAAGACAAAAACAAAAACGTTACAAGAGATTCCATTACAGATACCACAATTTCTTCTCACCGTCATCTTGCATAACACGTTGTTTATGAACCAATTGGCCCTCCTCGTAAATGGAAACACTGTTGAATGCGGTTAGGCATACTCCTTAGCAAATCGTGCAGATAAGCCTGTGGTATATTGTACCATTCCTCCACAGCTGCCTCTAAGATGTTCTGTAAAGTCTCTGGTCGGGCAGTATTAATGCCAGCCACTTGTTTTAGAACGGCCAGTGCGGTTGAGATGTGGAGAATATGGAGGTCATTCCATCTAACGGATTCTATGCCGCTTTAGAGACGTGCACACAAGATTTTGACGATGGGCGCGTGCTTCATCCCGCATCGTAGTGAATGTCGCTCCAGTATTTTCACAGAATAGAGCCACAATGCGTGCAAGGATGTCGTCCAGAAACTTCACTCCAGTCATCTTGCCGTGTATTGGCACATGGGGTGTCCTGCGGCCATAGGTGATTTCACTTCGAAACGTGACTAAAATGCCTTCACAACAGTGTAAGTAGCCTGTTTACGTGTTTGTATGTTGGCAGTCCTATGTAGCGCTCTGCATTAATAACTCTGACAGCGTTGTGCGCCCTCTGTAAGAGACTCTGTGGCTGGCCGGACTTGCAGTTGGAGGGGAACAGCCAGCAGTGATGGAAGTTGGGAGTGAGTAGTCAGCAGTTATGGAGATCAGAGGTTAATAGTTAGCAGTGTTGGAGGTTTTCAGTATTAGCGCGTGCGGACGGTCTGAATGTATATCCGTCATTGAGATTTATTACTGATGATTATATAATTTTTGAACTCGTTGTCACTTTCTTAAGGTAAATACATTGTTTGCTCTGCAACAAAATCTTTCCTTTGATAACCACATGCCTATCGGTAGTTAGAGCCTTCAGTAGTTAGAATCTTTTATTTAGCTGGCTGTACTAGCTCTTGCTGTGTCGCAGTAGTTCGTGTAATGAAGATTTTTGTGAGGTAAGTCAATTATGAAATGTATAGGTTATTGTTAGATTTCTTCTAATTCAGGGCCATTCTTTTGAGTTAATTTTAAAGCAGTCAGATCGCATTATCCTTCAATATTGTGAGTAATTAGTGAGTAGGAAAAAATTGAGTTATATTTGTCTGGGCAAATTCTGTAAGTCAGTGTTGAAATGATAAAAACAAGCAGAGAGTACGTTCAATTTCACTCTGCAGTTTAAGAACATTGAGTAAGCGTTCACCAGTTTAAGTAAAAATTCAACAAAGAAGTTTCAACAGCAGCGGTCTAAGTCTAAGGAGGGTGTAAACGTTGTCCTCGTTGCATCCACACACGAAAATCGGTATTGCCAGGTGGAGGCTGATACGGGCCTCATAAGAGAAGAACATTGTCTCCCACTGCTGCCCGTTCCACAAAACTGGTTTCGCGCCCATGCGGCACGAATACGTTGGTTCAAATGGCTCTGAGCACTATGCGACTTAACGTCTGAGGTCATCAGTCGCCTAGAACTTAGAACTAATTAAACCTAACTAACCTAAGGACATCACACATCCATGCCAGAGGCAGGATTCGAACTTGCGACCGTAGCAGTCGAGCGGCTCCGGACTGAAGCGCCTAGAACCGCACGGCCACTCCGGCCGGCCACGAATACTTCTTCAAATCCGATGTAGGGAAGATGCCTTGAGAGGCCTCCGGGCACGTTATCGATGTTCACGGGGCCTGTTTCGTCTAGTTTGCGTTGATACCTGCACTCCTGTAGCTGATTCGAAATACCGTCGTAGACGTGTAGCGTTGTGTTGATGGTTTCTGCTTGCTATTATACGCATATATCGGTCCTGTACATGGGATTTTTTTTCTTCTGCGGCCACTTCTGTGACGATCGTCAACTGATTCTGTCGCCAGAAACTTGTTCCACATTCTAGAGACGCTTTGACTCACAGTGACATTCGCTAAGACGTCCAACTGTCTCACTCCGTCCTCCATTATAGTGACATTGCGGAACATTTGACTGTACGTTATTGTTGTCCGGTGCGGCCTCCGACACTCACGGAAGACGCATATAGTTCCTGTTGTCCGGCGGAGGTCCTGCACACGGCCGAGCAGCATATGAACTATGCGGGAGATGACAGTGTCGTGCTGGAAGGCACCCCTGCTAACTAAATAAGCTTCCTCGTCTCACTCACGCCGCGCAACGCGCTTCGAGATATTTGCGTAACTGAACCATCCTGAAGCAACACAACTCTCATAATAACACACAGCACATGTAGTGAGTTGTTTACAAGTGACATGGTTGCCACAGACTACACACACTGCCCCCTCAAAATAGAAACATGAGTTGTTTCCGCTAGAATTACATTACAAACAAACAGAAATACTGAAACTTCCTGGCAGATTAAAACTGTGTGCCCGACCGAGACTCGAACTCGGGACCTTTGCCTTTCGCGGGCAAGTGCTCTGGAAACAGAAATACTAATAACGGAACACCGGTCCATATTACACTTTCGGCAGTATGAAACATTTATTTTGACTACTGTACAAGTCAATGGAACATATAAAGGCGCTGCAGTCTTACCGCAAGACCGCTACGGTCGCAGGTTCGAATCCTGCCTCGAGCATGGATGTGTCTGATGTCCTTGGGTTAGTTAGGTTTAACTAGTTCTAAGTTCTAGGGGACTAATGACCTCAGCAGTTGAGTCCCATAGTGCTCAGAGCCATTTGAACCATTTTTCAATGGAACATAATTCACATGTATAAAGAGGTTTTCTTGTGTTTGTACTTCAATTAAAGCTTTGCTCGTCTTGAAAAATTAAATTATTTCTCATTCCAGTTACATGTTGCAACTCCTTTATTTAAATGAGTGTGTCTGTACTTAAATGCAGAATGACTGAGAAGATGAAACTTCTACGTTATTTGCTTCTTCAACAGCTGAGTGAAACTGAACATACTGAGCCTACTTTATCTTTACTTTTTCTTATCATGTCAACACTGATCCACAATATTCTATCGCAACTCAATCTGACTACTCAAAAAAGATTACAACCTTACTTCAAATAAATAATACAGAAGAATGGCCCTGAATAAGAAGCAGTCCTCACGATAACCTATAGACGTGCATTTCATTAAGAACTTACCTCACAAAAATCTTCATTACGCGAACTACTGCAATACAGCGAACGTCAATACTGCCAGCTAAATAAAAGATTCTAACTACTAAAGCGACTAACTACTAATAGTCATGTGCTTAGTAAAGGAAAGATTTTGTTGCAAACCAAATAATTTATTTTTTACTTTAATAAAGTGAGCCGCACGGGATTAGCCGAGCGGTTTAAGGCGCTGCAGTCATGGACTGTGCGGCTGGTCCCGACGGAGGTTCGAGTCCTCCCTCGGGCATGGGTGTATGTGTTTGTCCTCATGATACTTTAGGTTAAGTAGTGTGTAAGCTTAGGGACTGATGACCTTAGCAGTTAAGTCCCATACGATTTCACACACATTTGAACATTTTTGAATAAAGTGACATCCAGTTCAAACACGAATATAATTCGTCATTAACATCCAGTACAAAGATATATAATCATGAATAATTTTCAATCTCCAAGTCGGATACTTCCAGATCGTTAGCCTACGCTAACACTTCAGACCTCTACCCTCCAACAATGCTAACTTCTCACATTTAACATCCATAACTGCTGGCTGTTTACTTCCAACTGCCCAACAGTACTTCCATCACTGCTGGCGAATAACTTCCAGCTACCCAACACTACTGGCGATTATGAGTCCAACCAGCCACAGAGTCTCTTACAAAGAAACCGCAATCAGAGATCCAATGCAAAGCGCTACACAGGGCTGCCAACACAGAAGCAGCCCACTTACGATGTGTCCCACTAATTTTCTGATTTATAAAGAAGTCACATTGCAACTGGACGTGATAGAAAAAAACGAGATACCATAGGAAAAAGAGAGATACTATTTGTACTCACTCACTGCCCAGGACGATAACTCTTAGCCATTACCTAAGAAAAAGGAATAGGAAAAACAGTTTTTCGTTGGCCTGTGTAATCGACGGCGATCCCTGTCATCAAAACGCTGCTCCTCAAGGCCACTGGCTCCGTAGGTGGTGGGTATTTCCTAAATTGAGGTACGCCCTTGACACGGCGGCAGGAGGAAAGCACAGTGTCTGTACGGCCTCGGAGATGGAGTGTGTCACTCGCCCGGCATCCGCGGTGCCGTCGCGATCAAAGTACCGACAGCGCGCTTTTCGCCCACTTCGCCCATTTGTCAAGTCGTCCTCTCACTGCTGAACGCGTAAGATTGTTACAAGAAAAGATACGCTTTAAACAGAAGACATAGAGGAAATTTGTCCTCCGCCCACAGGGTCTGACGACATACAAATCACGTGGCACACAGAACTATTCCGTATGCAGTGACGACTGAAGCGCGCTGCGTGCAACCAAATGGCTATCTCTAATTCAGTTTCTGGCAGTGTAGAATCGTAATGTTACAGCTGATATTGGACAGAATGCCTTCTGAGAAAGTGTACGTTTTTTTTAAACATGCTGTAAGGTACCTGTTGACGTGTACGGTGGAGTAAGCTCTTTCTTCTCAGTGCCAAGGCGTGTTTGGCTGAGCACCTTCATTTGCCGTAATTGTAGAGTACAAACGGATTAACTTTTGAATATGAGAGTGGCCTGGAAAAGAATGAAAGGAAGTTCGGCTGATCTTCATGTCAAAGCCCGAACAGCGACGATACACATCTACTAAGTGTTCTGATGATGGACTTCCAGTAAGGCAGAGCAAAAAATTTGTTAAAGTGAACAAAATGCATTTTATTGCATTACGCGCACATATCAGCGACGAAAGCTACCTCCTACGATTATCCTAGCACAGTCACACATCACATACTACTCTTGTAACTTAATATCTGTACTGGCAAAAGCAGCCTATAAATAATTCACGTGCTAAGGAGCGTCGATAGGTTACATAAGGGACTGTCAAACTAAACCGAGACGGATGGAAAAAATAAGAAAACTGTTAGTTATTTCAAAAGCAATCGCCATAAATGTTAATACATTTACCCTATTTTAAGACAAGACGCCTTCATAGAAAAATGCGGTTGCCACTACGATTGTACCCAGGCGGACCTACATGTTGCCAAGGTTGTTTTGGGCAGGTTGCGGAAGTTTCCCTGGAAAGCCCTTAGACAACGTCCATACAGTCCCGATCTCGGCCCCATGCGGTTTCCGTAATTGTGGAGCCCTGATGAAAGACCTTCGTGGTCGTCGATTTGCTTCGGACGAAGATGCGCACACGTGCGTACAATCGTGGTTCCGTAGCATCCCGCTAACATTTTTCCATGAAGGAGCTGACAACCTTGTCCCACAGTGGGATAAATGTATTAACAGTTATGGCGATTACCTTCGAAATAACGAACAAATGACTTACCTTTTTTCCCAGCTGTCTCGTTCTTCATTTGACTGCCCCTTATAATCGAATATACTGCCTCGCAAAAATAGCGAAGCGCACAGAAGGGCAGGAGGATACAAAATGAAACTTAAGGGGTATAGAGACTATGTGGCGTTATTGCAGTGATTACAGTATCAAGTTAAATTCACAAAGAACTTGGCAGTATGACCCAGTTATCACATCTATATTATCAATATATTGTCTGGGAAGGGTGTCATAAAGCCGTTGTACCCTCTCCTTAACCAAACTGACCCACAACTGTTGTAACTGGTCCATTATATTCTGGATACTGACTCTGAGAGCAGTTGACGTCGGAGGTGGTCCCGCAAATACTCTATCGGGAACAAATCTAGGGATATTGGTGGCCACCGGGAGACCCTCAAAGCCACACAGATAGTTCACTGAGACACGTGGAATGTGTGGAAAAACATTGCTCTGACGAAAAACGTCACCACGATATTGTCGCGAAGACGCCCTTGGCGTACAGTTATGCCACAAGAGTTCCCTCAATCACAACCAGCCGTGGCCTGAAGTCACACCCGATGGCTCCCCACACCGTGACGCCAAGAGTAACACGCTGATGGTCTCCAGAACATTGGAAAAATGGAACATCTTCCCAGGTCGGCGCCATACGCGCCGACAGTGATTGTCCAGGGTCGTTCAGAACCGCGATTCTTCGTCGAACACAATGCGACGCCTTTCATCAGTAGTCCATGCTTCTCGGTCACACACTCCGAACTCACCCTTTTGTGCTGTAGTGTTAGCGGCAGGCTACGTATGGTGCGGTAATTCTCTAGACTGGTTGTTGCTCGCCTCCGACCATGGGTGGGGGATGACACAGATTGCTGCAAGCAGTTGGTTACTTGTGTTCGGACGGAAGGGCCAGATGTGTATGGGTTACGATGTGCTTGCTGCACGACTCGGTCATCCTGCCTTACGGCGCTCAGACGAGAAAGACTGGAACCTTGACGGCGTATGACTTTCGTAACATTCCCACGCAGTTCAACATCGGACCATTGTCACCTGCTAATGCCCCACAAATTTGGATATCGTGCGAATAGAGCAGCTGGGCTAATTGAGACCCAACGATGAGCCCCCTTTCGAACTCTTCTCAGGTGATGATGTTTTCTCACACGAGTACTCCGCGTCTCCGTGTTCACTCAACATCTGACGCTGTTCTCGCCCCTTATAGACCCTACCAGGCCTGGCGGCATCAACACTAAGCACGAACAGCACTAATGCACTCTGGTGACAATCTGCCCGTCACTGAACTGCAACTCTAATAATTTTGATAACCACAGATGGTGTGTACATCTATGAGGTTATATTGACATCCGACCATGTCGCCTGGGTGCTTCATTTTCTTTGCAGTGCAGTGTGTCAAAGTCTACTTACTCACCCATGTGTGCTACCGCACTTTCATGGACCATTTTACTCAGTTAATATTGCGTAGCCCATGGGTTACGTCCGTTGTCTACAAAGCTGCAGCCAAGTGTGAAGTCCTACCCCAAGGTATCTGCATTTTAGCGGGATGGCGTCCGTATTGCAGTCGACTGCTCGATTTGGAACTGAGCCGGTAGGCGATTGGCAAATCACGCACCATAAGCCCAGCCTCTTCCTCTTTTTGCAAGACAATAATATTTTCTTATTTTTAAATAGAGACATACATCTCGCTTTAATACGTGTTCTTATCTTTCCTTTTTTTTCATTTTCATAATAAACCAGATCGCTCACTGTGCCAATTACTTGCAACTTTAGCAGTGGTGGTTCACGAAAATTTTACCAATGTGAGACAGTGTTACAAAAATAACGGATTGTGTTTCACTATGTCACCATGATAAGAGCAAACGTAATATTGTTGCGATATCAGCTTTACCTAATGCACTAAGGTGGTGACGGAAATGCCGTGTGGCTAGGGCCTCCCGTCGGGTACACCGTTCGCCTGGTGCCAGTTTTTCGAGTTGACGCCATTTCGGCGACTTTGCGTGTCGCTGGGGATGAAATGATGATGATAAGAACAACACAACACCCAGTCCCTGAGCGGAGAAAATCTCCGACCCAGCTGGGAATCGAACCCGGGTCGTTAGGTATGACATTCCGTCGCGCTGACCACTCAGTTACCAATGCACTAAGATGAAGTATATTGTTTAAATGTTTATGAGCTCCGCTATGTTTTTGTATTAATGATTTAATATGTCCTAGATCTGTAACTCGCCCTGTACCCCACTCATCGCTATTCACGAATAACAAACACGGAAAGCAAAATAGTGCAGTGTGAATTCACAACACACCCAACACTTTTTCATACACTTTCCTACAAATTTTCCTCATATGTTCGCTTTTTTTACAACCACTTACTGCCTTCTGACATACAAGAGTAGTAATCATAACCAAATTCAATATATTAATCTTAGGTGTGTAAACTGAACTATTGAAATATATTTAAATTTTATAATCAATAGTTTAACACCGCGAGACATAAAATAAAATGAAACAAATGACGGTATAAACTGCCAGTTGGTGCTCATGATCACATTTTATCCACATTTTTTCAGGCGTTGGCGCCAATCTGTGCCGATCCAAAAAAAAAATAAAAAATAAAAAGAAATTAAAAAAAATAAAAATTAACTTGTTACTATAAGGGGGACAAGGAAGGAAGAATGCAGCAGCAGAGAACTCACAGGGGAGCGATGAAAATGGAAGGAGTTGTGTAGGGGCTTCTTCTTACCAGAATTCTGGGAGTCTCTCACGCCTTTGGATGGTGGACTATCGAAATGTGTCGTCTCGAAATTTTAATGGGCAAGCAGAGCATCACGTCGGCTTCGAGCTGAAAGGCACTTCATGAGAGGCGCTCCATAGAAAATTTGGGAAGAACTACGTGTACATAGGGTTGCAAAAAAGTGCACAGTTTCGATCGCTAAGGTACGTCTAATAACCCAGTTCCGATTTCTCGTCTGGACCAAAAAGATAGCGGACCGTGTGGCCGCAAATCCAGTTCACAGTGTTAGTTTTAGTTGGAGGCTAATGAATCAAGTCTGGGAATAAAAGCGTCTCGAAAGCGATCTGAGTAGGTGGTGTCGGGTAAGGAAAACCAAGATACGCTGCGTGGGTCTCCCGACGTCAGACAACGTGAGAATCTGTGGAAGTTTGTGTCGTCCACACCGTAGTAAACATGTGGGGGGGGGGGGGGGGGGGGTGTCAGCGAGGCGGATGCGGTGCAAAGGAACCTTGTTGACCCTGGCTGACCTGTTGGATCTTGACTTTGATGTATCAGGCGGATTGGGTGCTGGCGTCAAGAAAACCTGCTTGCACCACTTTCCATACCCTGCGCCATATGATCTGGGGAAACTTGTGTTCGATGGGGGGGGAAACTTGTGTTCGATGGGATTTGGGCCAGTACGGTGGCCGGAACTCGGACTCTTTCTGAATACAGTTAGACTGCTGCTGAGTGTCAGTGTTGGGCCAGTGGCCATATGAGTTCTGTTCCTCTGCTCAAAGTGGGACCGCCGACCCTTATGACAGTTTTACAAGTGTGGTGATATTTGATCCTGGTTTGCCGATAAAGATGGTTCAAATGGCTCTGAGCACTATGCGACTTGACATCCGAGGTCATCAGTCCCCTAGAACTTAGAACTACTTAAACCTAACTAACCTAAGGACACCACACACATCCGTGCCCGGGGCAGTATTCGAACCTGCGGCCGTAGAGGTAGCGCGGTTCCAGACTGAAGCGACCAGAGCCGCTCGGCCACACCGGTCGGCCGCCGATAAAGATTTCCTTGTTAATCAGTGGTGCAATCATGACCTAAGAGGGTCGGTACAGAAAGTATGCACATTTTGTCCAAAAATCCATATTTTGTTTTACAACTTCTCTGTTCACAGAAATCATGGAAACATTCTTCCCACTTGCATTCAAATTTAATTCAACCTGTTTGCGACGTGACGGGTTGATATCTTACTATTGATTAAATAATCAGTGCACCTACCTGGATAGGCTTCAGCTTGTCTACCCCTTCACTCAGCGATGGTAGATACTGGTTTAGCAGACAAAAGTAGCGTTGATGAAAATTCGATTAAATACCTACCACGCAAAGTTCACATAACTCAACTCCATGGGCAGTAGCTCGAACGTTCGAGATTCCTGAGAGAATCGTTTAAAAATGTCTAAAATTTCCTTTAACTTGGTTTATTGCCTTTAAAACACACAAAATGGCTATCAAGTCCGCATTTGTTATCCCGACTTCAATTAAGCAATGTTACTGATTGTCTTTGTTACAAGTTCGCGACCGAAAGCTGCCAGAAGATATTTAGTCCGACCCGACATTTCGAACGTCCTAAACATTCACTGACCCACGACTATTTGCGAGTTAACACAGTCAGCCGTTCAGTAGGCTTCTTCTTAAGATGTGCACGCCATAATCTCTCTTATCCTGCACGAAACACGACACGTGGAGTTTAGGTACAACATAAAATGTTTACCCTTGAATATGTCATAAAATAAACTATTCACAAGCTCACACTCTCACAAAATGCTCAACACTGTAGTCGCTCCTCGTCAACGACACGAGAACCGATCAAACGCTTGAATTTCTTCATTTTGGTACAAATTTGATCAGAACGGTTTAACATAGATGTTTACTAGAAGACGGCTCCTGAGCGACTGTATAGACTCATGGAGCTGAGGCACAAAGCCCTACTCAGACGCGCGGGAAATGCTGAATTCCCATTGGCTAGAATGTTAAGCAACCAATCAGATAATCTCGAACACTTCTACACTTGCGGTATTTGTAATGGCCGTCAATCAGATTACCACAAATAATTTAGACTAGAACCTTCGTAATCCCGAAACTAAACAAAATTTAATGAAAACAAAATACGATTCTTTTCCACAAAATAAATTACTAATAAATTTAATACTCAAAGCCCCTTCTGGCTGGCTTTTACAAAATCAAGCTCACTCGGATGTAAGTCACAAATTCCCGAATTGCACGACAACTTACTCACGCATATATTTGGCTGAGCAGTTCTAGGTGCTTCAGTCCGGAACTGCGCTGCTGCTACGGTCGCAGGTTCGAATCCTGTCTCGGGTTTGGATATGTGTGACGTCCTTAGGTTAGTTAGGTTTAAGTAGTTCTAAGTCTAGGGGGACTGTTGACCTCAGATGTTAGGTCCCATACTGCTTAGAGTCATTTACATAGTTTTAATAATTTATCACATTCTTACTTTACATATGCCCTCCTCTCACTCTATGTCTCTCCAAAACACTCACACAACCAAAACACGATGAAATAATAATTTTCTAAAGTACTTATAATTACGTCAGGAACCTATGATAACGAAACTAAAGAAAATTCCAGAAAAATGGATTATACGAACTTATCCCCCTGTTTGTAGCTTCAACTGATACTGTAGATGAATACCTTAGAGCCCAGTTTGACAATGCCAGCAAGGTTATTATACGTTTTAGTTAAAAATTTATATCTCCGAAACTATTGAAGTTATTGTTTTGAAACTGCAACAGTATGGTTGTGTTATCAGTAGAATTTGGTATAATAAGTATGAAAAAGATCGATTAATATTTAATAGTACTTCTTTAGATTCATAGAGAGTATGTGTAACGTATTGCGCGCAGCTTTAAGCAAGTACACGGCTCGCTCTACGCAGTAACCCGTCTCCTCCTGGCTCCACGGCAAGCTATGCTTTCAACGCAAGATGACAACCCGTAATAATTTACTACTTTACAGGTTTCCGCAAGTCGCACTGCCATGACACTGCGCCAAGAGGGCAGCTGCACTTGATGTTCGTCTGAAGCAGCGTGTTTTTATACAGTTCTTGTGCTGCAAGCAAGAGACAGAGACATTCAGAAGAGACTGAAGGACCTGGTGATCGCAGTACAGTTAGTCGTTGGGCAAACAAATTGTCTGGTGAAAGTGGGAACGCCAATACTCGGAACCTCCCGCTCGGCGACAGACCGAGCACTGCAGAGACTCCTCTCAACCTGCAGCGTATTCACAGTCTGATTTTCTCTGACAAACGCATAATAGAGAACGCACTGTCAGTCCGCGTGGGAGTAGGAGAAGTGAGTTTGTGCGTATGTTGAAGCAGTTGAAGTTGAAAAAGTTTTGTGCCAGGTGAGTTTCGAGAACGTTGCCTACCCTACAGGCGTGATGTGGCACCGAGTGATTACCATCTCGACCATCACCTTAGGGAATCATTTCGCGGAACGACATTTGAAGATAATGAGTCCATCTTGAAGGCTGCTAATCAGTGGCTCAGACGTCCTGGTCTTGATTTCTACCGTGCACGTGTACAGGCCGTAGTTCCACGGCGGCGCAAAGGCAGTTGAAAGGGCCGGGGATTATGTGGAAAATGACATTTGGTCTATCAAGAATATGTCAACACACTGCAAAAATGTCAAAGGTGTGGGAGATAAATTGAATGATTAAAGAAAACATTGTGCATTTCTTTTGGAGTGATCCTCATATAATCCGAAAATAAGGAGTGATAGACTGACCAGGGCAACCACGGTAGGCCTAACATTTATGCAGAGCGAACAGGCAAATATCTAACCCCTCAACGCAAGACGGCAAGGATGCCACTCACTGTGGTCGCACAAGGCAGCAGTTTGAGTCTAGGCGCACGTTGTTTTGACGCCCCGCAATTTTGGATCACATTGTTGCTCGTTGAGTCACACTCATCTGCGGCTAGTGTGTCGCTACTGCGAAAAAAAGAACGCACACCGTTTGCTTTTTTTCTCGTGGCGCGGCGTGGCGAGCCCCTGAGGCCGTAAGTGTTCGCAGAAGTCTGCGGATACTGTTCCATTCCGCTGCGCAGACGAGCAGAATGTCTGTGAATTGTGTCTGTCAAACTAATTCCGATCTAGCGACAATCTTGAAGCAGTAATTATGAAAACGGAAAGAAGAGCAACTTGGTGTAGTAAGTTGCTAAATGAGAAGGGTGACAGCGACAGTGACAAATCTTCGGATACATTTATAGGGTGAAATGAAGTGTGATTGTGGCTTGGGCCTCTGGCCTGGTGCAAGTCTTTTTAGACGACACCACCTCTACGACTTGCATCTCGATGAGGATGAAATGATGACGAAGATAACACAACACACAGTCCGCGAGCAGAGAAAAAATGGTTCAAATGGCTCTAAGCACTATCGGACTTAACGTCTGAGGACATCAGTCCCCTAGAACTTAGAACTACTTAAACCTAACTAACATAAGGACATCACACACACCTATGCCCGAGGCAAGACTCGAATGGTTCAAATGGCTCTGAGCGCTGTGGGACTTAACATCTGAGGTCATCAGTCCCCTAGACTTAGAATTACTTAAACCTAACTAACCTAAGGACATCACACACATCCATGCCTGAGGCAAGATTCGAACCTGCGACCGTAAAAGCAGCGCGGTTCCGGACTGAAGCGCCTAGAATCGCTCGGCCACAGTGGCCGGCCCGAGCAGAGAAAATCTCCGATCGCCCTGGGAATCGAACCTCAACCCATCGCATGGAAATATGCCGCAGTGACCACTCACCTAGAGAGAGAGAGAGAGAGAGAGAGAGAGAGAGAGAGCTAGCGCGCGCAATGTTACTACTAAAATTATCAGAAATCGACACCGTTACGATTCGTCATTCATGCTAATTCTCATATATTGCAGCAGCTCAGACAGCAAATTTACTTTCTTTCTGTTAACCACCATACTACTTCGTTTCAGACCATTGACATGTAAGCAGGTCGTGTGACTAGGGCCTCCCGTCGGGTAGACCGTTCGCCGGGTGCAAGTCTTTCGATTTGACGCCACTTCGGCGACTTGCGCGTCGATGGGGATGAAGTGATGATGATTAGGACAACACAACACCCAGTCCCTGAGCGGAGAAGATCTCCGACCCAGCCGGGAATCGAACCCGGGCCCTTAGGATTGACAATCTGTCGCGCTGACCACTCAGCTACCGGGGCGGACATGTAAGCAGGTGTGCAGACGGTTGAATGTATGTCAATTATGATTTCTCTGCATATGTCCCAACGTTTAATCTGAATGTAAACTACTGCCACAAACGTGGTATCTGAAAATCACAAACTGATCAACCAAAACGTCATGACTACCTATTTGACAGCGCATTATTACACCACTGGAACGCCACGAATACACTTGTCATGGAATCGACAAGTCCTTGGTACGTTTCCCGAAGTATGTGACATCAGCTGTCTACAGACAGGTCAGGCAGTTAGAGTAAGTGACGGCCCCATGGTTCAGGCTCGAAGCAGCCACTCGATAACGTCCCAGATGTGTTCCATTGGGTTGTGATCAAGTGACTTTCATTTCCGAGACTTCAACGTGGGTTCGCTATCATGCTCCTCAAAAGACCGTTGCACGATATTGGCCTTGTAACAGATACAGTTATCCTACAAGAAGATGCCATCGTCGTCGGGGAGTAAACCAAGAAGAAAGGGATGCACGTGGTTCCCAACAATGTTCACGCGGTCCAAAACTGTCTTGGTGCGTTCGACTACTAGCACAGATGCTATGGAAGCCCACATGAATGTCCCCCATAGCTTAATGCTGCTCCCACAGACCTGCGTCCGTAGTGCGGTGCATGTTTCGAGCAGCCAGTGGCCTGGATAACAGCGAATCAGGACGCACCCATCGACCTGCTATAATACCAAACGTGATTTATCCTAGCAGGGTCTTGACCATGTCGTTTGGTCAACAGAGGAACACGTAAGGGTACTCTGTCCCATTTTCAGCAATGTGCGCTGAGGCCGGCCGCTGTAACCGTGTGGTTCTAGGCGCTTCAGTCCGGAACCGCGCTGCTGCTACGATCGCAGGTTCGAATCCTGCCTCAGGCATGGATGTGTGTGATGTCCTTAGGTTAGTTAGGTTTAAGTAGTTCTACGTCTAGGGGACTGATGACCTCAGATGTTAAGTTCCACAGTGCTCAGAGCCTTTTGAACCATTCGAATGTGCGCTGAACGGTGTGTTCCGAAAACCTTGTACGTTCACCAGAACTGCACTCTTGTCGTATCTGCCAAAGAACGCCGCTTCTGCTTTACAGAGAGGACAAACCGCCCACATCCACGACGGCGATGACACGTGGACCTCCAACAACCTGTCACCTTCTCCTGGTTTCACCGTCCTTCAACCACTTTCCACAGATGCAGCCGATAGTAGAACGTGAACAGCTGACCAGCTTGGCCATTTCCATGATGCTCATTCCCAGGCGCCGGTTCATAACAACCTGCCCTGTGTCAGAGTCGCTGTTTCAGTGGATTTTTTCCATCTGTGTATGTATCGTCGCCAGAATGACTTCTCATTTGTTTCTGTTCCTCTAACATACTTTACTTAACGAGTCAAAAGCCCGCAGCGTCACCAGATGGCATTCGTTCTCGCAGTGGGCACCGAGCATAATGTTTCGGCTATCAGTGTAATATGATCTAACGTATAATCGAAACGCAACGATTAGACACTGTTTCACATGCGTGATACCTGAAAAGCCAAAACATTATGACCACTGCCCACCGTGACGTTGGATGTCGCCTGATGGCGTTGCGGGCATGTGACACGGTGACAAAAATATGAAAGCGGAACAGTAGTACGCCGGCCGCTGTAACCGAGTGGTTCTAGGCGCTACAGTCTGGAGCCGAGCCGCCGCTACGGTCGCAGGTCTGAATCCTGCCTCGGGCATGGATGTGTGTGATGTCCTTAGGTTAGTTAGGTTTAATTAGTTCTAAGTTCTAGGCGACTGATGACCTCAGAAGTTAAGTCGCATAGTACTCAGAGCCATTTGAACCAACAGACGTACGGGAGACCACCCTACCGAAGATATGGTTGCAAATGGGGAAATCCATTGAGATAAGCGACATTGACAAAGGGCAGATTACTATTACGTGGATCCTGTGAACGAGTCTCTCGAAAACTGAGAAACTGGTCGAATGTGCACGTGCTACTTTCGTGTGCATCTTCGGAAAGACACAGAAGGACAGTGGGACTACCACTAGACGCTAAATGGTTGGACGTCCACGACTCTTTACAGAACGTGGGCTTCGGATGCTTGTCTGCTCTGTAAAGTAGGATAGATGGTGATCTGTGGCATCTCTACCGAAAAAGCTCAATGGTGCTTCACGCACAAGTGTTTCGGAGCACACCGTTCATAGTGGAGCTCTGTAGCAGACCACCCCTACGCGTTCACATGTGGACCTAGCGACATCGCCCATTACGACTGCAGTGGGCACGGGACCGACGGGATTCGACCGTCGATCAGTGGAAACTTGTGAGCTCTTCGGGTGAATCACAGTTTTGCTACAGGAGGTCGACGGTCATCTCAACAAACACCGTCATCGAGGTGAATGACGACTCGAAACGTGCAATGCGCCACGGACACGGGCTGATGGCACTGGCGTTATGCTACGGGAGACATTCTCTTTCCCCTGCGTGGGACCTGTGGTGGTAATCGAAGACACGCCGACAGCTGCGAACCACCTGCATCCCTTCATGCTTGATGTCTTTCCCGACGATTATGTCCTCTTTCACCAGTCTTCGTGTATCGGAGCCAGAAACGCGCTACAGTGGTTTGAGGAGCATAATAGCGAATTTACGTCGATGTCTCAGCGACGAAATTCGCTTGAAGGAAATGCTAAGAAACTCATCTGGGTCGCTATCGGGCGCCATAAACGCGTACGAAAACCAGCGGCTCATTAGTTACTCGAATTGCAAGACCTGTGCGTAGACATCTACTGTCACGTACCTCCACAAACCGACCGACAAACTGTCGGATCCCTGATTAGCAGAATCAGTGATGTATTTCGTCCCAAAGACGCACAAACAAACTGTTAACCAGGTGCTCATAATGTTTTGCCTCATCAGTGTACAATAGTTGTACATATACGTAAAGAATTGCATAACATGTACTTGTTCCATTTGTTTCAGGCAAAGAAATGCAGAACAGTTGGAAAAATCTGATGATAAGACTTCCTTCAGAGTCCGTCATACAAAAACAAGTACAATTAGTGTTCAAACAAATTTCGGGCTTGCCGCCAGTCGTCGTGTAATTCATCCCACGACATGTCGACTGCGTGACTGCAAGTCATCGTCAGGTGAACCACCGAAGATTCATCCCACGATATTTCTACTGGGTATCCACACGTCATCTTCTGGTGAGACATTGAAGATTTCATCGATGGCTCACCTGAAGATGGCTGGCAAGTTCCCAGTCGAAATATCGTGGGATCAATTAATCGACGACCGACTGCAAGCCTGATATTTGTTTGAACTTTCAGTTCGCCGGGAACATTTTGAAATTCACATATACAATTAGGACAAGAAAAGAACCTCCCTTTTTTATCACAATTGATAGCGCAGCGTCGCAAAAAAGGCAACATAAATGGCAACGGACAAGACATTCGCGGTGAACCCAATCATTGAGAAACTGAACCCTGAACCTGAAACTACCCATACTAAAACAGAAGCCCCTGACACTGTAGCTAAGGCACGAACAGTTACTACACTACGTACTCCCATCTACCATAGGTATAAGGAGCTAAAGCTTCATTGTGGGAGGCAGTTACTGGATATTTCGAAGGAAGAAAACGGAGGAACAACTTGTTGAAGAGAAGAAGTGTGCTCCGATGGGGCGCGAAGCTAAGAGGGATGCCAGTGGCTCCCCTAGTGGAAATTTTGTGCAAAGAGTGTACCATAATTAGTAGCGAAAACAACCATCACTAGATTTGCCTTTATTTTTAAAGCTCTTTACAAAAGCCCAAGGAACAGCGACTATTACATGCGAGGGAAGGTGGGGAGAATAGGCGCAAATGACACGTTACCTGCGTGGAAAAATGTTCTCGAACCGGTCCCAACTACGCATGATCAGAAAACTGAACGATGACTAAAAAGATTACACTGACGCTCAAATTTGAAATACGAGGTGCATTCAAGTTCTAAGGCCTCCGATTCTTTTTCTCCGGACTGGAAAGAGATAGAAACATGCGCATTGTTTTAAAATGAGGCCGCGTTCATTGTCAATACGTCCCAGAGATGGCAGCACTGTACGGCAGGTGGAATTTTACCGCCAGCGGCGAGAATGAGTACTGTTTTAAATACTTAAAATGGCAACGTTTTCCTTACTTGAACAGCGTGCAATCATCCGTTTTCCGAATTTGCGTGGTGTGAAACCAATTTAAATTCATCAACAGTTGAAGGAGACATGTGGTGATGGAGTTATGGATATGTCGAAAGTGCCTTCATGGGTGCAACAGTTTAATGAAGGCAGAACATCGTGTGAAAACAAACTGAAACAACCTCGGGCTCGCACAAGCCGGTCTGACGACATGATCGAGAAAGTGGAGAGAATTGTTTTGGGGGATCGCCGAATGACTGTTGAACAGATCGCCTCAAGAGTTTGCATTTCTGTGGGTTCTGTGCACACAATCCTGCATGATGACCTGAAAATGTGAAAAGTGTCATCCAGGTGGGTGCCACGAATGCTGACGGACGACCACATGGCTGCCCATGTGGCATGTTGCCAAGCAATGTTGACGCACAACGACAGCATGAATGGGACTTTCTTTTCTTCGGTTGTGACAATGGATGAGACGTGGATGCCATTTTTCAATCCAGAAACAAAGCACCAGTCAGCTCAATGGAAGCACACAGATTCACCGCCACCAAAAAAATTTCGGGTAACCGCCAGTGCTGAAAAAATGATGGTGTCCATGTTCTGGGACAGCGAGGACGTAATCCTTACCCATTGCGTTCCAAAGAGCACTACAGTAACAGGTGCATCCTACGAAAATGTTTTGGAGAACAAATTCCTTCCTGCACTGCAACAAAAACGTCCGGGAAGGGCTGCGCGTGTGCTGTTTCACCAAGACAACGCACCCGCACATCGAGCCAACATTACGCAACAGTTTCTTCGTGATAACAACTTTGAAGTGATTCCTCATGCTCCCTACTCACCTGACCTGGCTCCTAGTGACTTTTGGCTTTTTCCAACAATGAAAGACACTCTCCGTGGCCGCACATTCACCAGCCGTGCTGCTATTGCCTCAGCGATTTTCCAGTGGCCAAAACAGACTCCTAAAGAAGCCTTCGCCGCTGCCATGGAATCATGGCGTCAGCGTTGTGAAAAATGTGTACGTCTGCAGGGTGATTACGTCGAGAAGTAACGCCAGTTTCATCGATTTCGGGTGAGTAGTTAATTAGAAAAAAAATCGGAGGCCTTAGAACTTGAATGCACCTCGTATAAAGTGGCATCGCATGGGAAGAAATCACATTATGCACGCTTTAATCCCCACCGGGATGTAAGCAAAAAGCGGCGTTTCGGCTGTTCTACGAAACTACGCGTTACGCACCGAACCTTTCGTGTTGTTAGTATGTGTGCGGCTGGAATGTAAGCAAAAAGCGGCGATTCGGCCGTTCTACGAAACTACGCGTTACGTACCGAACCTGTCGTGTTGTTAGTATGTGTGCGGCTGGGACAGGATGCAAAGGCAACCGGCGCTGCCCCCACCTCCCTCAACCACGCCTCGTTGGGTTCCCAGAAACCAACGACGCCCCTGCGCGGCCAGTTTTTATCAGGTGAAGTCAGCCGATCAGCGGCTCGCGCTGTGAAGTCAGCTGGCCTTGCGCCGGCCGCACGCCGCCTGGACCTTCGTGATTTTCCGCTTCTGTGCGACAGGCCGGCCGCTCATGTGATGCGCCGTGGCGTAATCTGCGGCTGCATGTCGCGTGTAACTGCAGCAGGTCCTGCTGTGCTTGGCAGGTATATTCAGGATGAATCATTCACCCTGTAGCGGTCTTTGAAACTTGCTGATGGACCAGAGCTGTGCTCCGGGCTGCGACTGAAAGTCTCGGGAGAATCTCATATCGATGGAGCTTATCAATACTCAACTCATAAATCGCCCACGTCAGGATCTACACTAGTGGCCACTAAAATTGCTACAGCAAGAAGAAATGCAGATGATAATCGGGTATTCATTGGACAAATATATTATACTAGAACTGACATGTGATTACATTTTCACGCAATTTGGGTACATAGATCCTCAGAAATCAGTACCCAGAACAATCGTCTCAGGCTGTAATAACGGTCTTGATACGCCTGGGCATTGAGTCAAACAGAGCTTGGATGGCGTGTACAGGTACAGCTGCCCATGCAGCTTCAACACGATACCACCGTTCATCAAGAGTAGTGACTGGCGTATTGTGACGAGCCAGTTGCTCGGCCACCATTGACCAGACGTTTTCAGTTGGTGAGAGATCTGGAGAGTGTGCTGGCCAGGGCAGCAGTTCAACATTTTCTGTATCCAGAAAGGGCCGTACAGGATCTGCAACATGCGGTCGTGCTTTACCCTGCTGAAATGTAGGGTTTCGCAGGGATCGAATGAAGGGTAGAGCCACGGGTCGTAACACATCTGAAATGTAACGTGCACTGTTCCAAGTGTCGTCAGTGCGAACAAGAGGTGACCGAGACGTGTAACCAATGGCACCCCATGCCGTCACGCCGGGTGATACGCCAGCATGGCGATGACGAATACACGTTTCCAATGTGCGTTCACCGCGATGTCGCCAAACACGGATGCGACCATCATGATGCTGTAAACAGAACCTGGATTCATCCAAAAAAATTACGCTTTGCCATTCGTGCACCCAGGTTCGTCGTGGAGTACCCCAACGCAGGCGCTCCTGTCTGTGATGCAGCGTCAAGGGTAACCGCAACCATGGTCTCCGAGCTGATTGTTCATGCTGCTGCAAACGTCGTCGAACAACTGCTTGTGCAGATGTTGTCTTGCAAACCTCCCCATCCGTTCACTCAGGGATCGAGACGTGGCTGCACGATTCGTTACAGCCATGTGGATAAGATGCTTGTCATCTCGACTGCTAGTGATACGAGGCCGTTGGGATCCAGCACGGCGTTCCGTATTACTCTCCTGAACCCACCGATTCCATATTCTGCTAACAGTCATTGGATCTCGACCAACGCGAGCAGCAATGTCGCGACACGATAAACCGTAATCGCGATATGCTACAATGCGATCTTTATCAAATTCGGAAACGTGATGGTACGCATTTCTCCTCCTCACACGAGGCATCACAACAATGTTTCACCAGGCAACGCCGGTCAACTGCTGTTTGTGTATGAGAAATCGGTTGGAAACTTTCCTCATGCCAGCATGTTGTAGGTGTCGTCACTGGCGCCAACCTTGCGTGAATGCTCTGAAAAGCTAATCATTTGCATATCACAGCATCTTCTTCCTGTCGGCTAAATTTCGCGTCTGTAGCACGTCATCTTCGTGGTGTAGTAATTTTAATGGCCAGTAGTATATACTCCACAAGCCAAGTTACAAAGTGTGTCGCATGGTTCTTCGTGTTGATACCGTCACCTTTGAACCACTGCTCATAAGAACGCGACAGCTGAAATGTTCAGATAGCACACTCAAATGGTTTGAAAGCTACTTGAAAAACGGACAGCAACGTGTTGCCTTTGGGTATGAAATGACATCCTTGTTGCCTCAGTAGTGCCACAGGGGCCAGTCAGGGGCCCACTATTGTTTTTCTTGTCTGTCATTGTTATCTCTTCGGTTTTATCCTGCAAGTAATTTACCGTTTCCATGCCGACGATCTCCAGCTTGACCTAAGACACCAATATTACGATCGTCCACATGAACGATGATCCGTCTATAGTGGTTAGATGGACGCATAATGTACGATTTAAACTAAATGCGAGAAATTCACAAGTAATTTTACACTGTCCAGTCGCGTTAATGTGACAACTGCCTATGTTCGACGTCAGCGAGCAGTAACCACTCTCAGACGGTAAGTGGCAGCACTAGCAGTGGAGGGTACATAAAGCGTCTCTCGTGGATACGGGAAACAGTGCAGTCGTTGGCGTAATGCGAAAACAGAGCGATTTATCTGACATCCAGAAGGGTGCGGTCACAGGCTTCGTGCCCAGGAGTGGAAGCATTTCCGAAAGGTTAAGTTTCTAAACAGTTCGTGTGTTTTCGTGGGTAAAGTATACCGTGGAAAGGAAAATGAGGCTGACAAAAGCCGGCGCCGAGGTGCTTGTGGTGCACAATTGGTCGCACATGACAGGGCTGAACGGTGGCTGTGGAGGTGTGCACGGGTGAACAGACGTGCAAATGTGCAACTGAGCGACCACCCCAGGTGAACCAAGGGCCTGCCAGCCTCGCCACCGTTGTAACAAACTACAGTCCCCAGGGTGGTCACACGTAGGGATGCGTACGTGTGCGCTCGTGCAAGCGTTCTAATTCATAATCGTTCATTCATAATCGTTCCACCTCCTAGGGCATGCCGGAAAGGAATGTCTCTGAATTTTTTTTATGTGAAAACTCTCAAAGCTTTTGAAATGAAACAAACGTTGTTAACATCCTACATCTTTATCCTTCATGCATATTTATTTGCAGCCGCTGCCTCTAGAGGGCTCCGAACTGTAGCATGTAATACGGTGGTAACTTATCCAAGTCTGTGCATGAGAAACAGCGTGTCGTAATCGAGTTGCGAATTCGGAAAGTTCGTCCGCACACGGAACACCCTCTCATTCAGTTTGGCAGTACCAGACCTCACACGAGAGTTGCTACATCTGCAACAGTCCGACGTCTTGGGTTCATAGATCATACACCATATAGTCCCGACATCGCCCCATCCAATTCTCTTATGTTCCCAAAACTTAAAGATCAATTCCGAGGACTTCACTTTGACAGTGATGCGGTGCAAGTAGAAGCATTGTTGTGGCTCCGAAAACAAAACCAAGCAAATTTATAGTTACCGTATCAACAAACTGGTCTGTCGTTGGGAGAAATGTTCTATTTAGATGCTTTAAGAGCTTCCACATAAAAAATTCGGAGGCATTACTTTTCAGCACGTCTTCATAGTTACAGACTATGAACCCTTTCCGACTGATAAACCCATGGGTGAATTCGTTTTGGCGTAGTAATTCTATTTCGAGTTCGCTTATATTTAAATTTAAGATGAACAACTTAATGAAATTCCCAAGAAAAAGGAGACTGGAATAAACAGATTCCAGCAGCAGTCTTTCAGAGGAAAGTTGATAATGACGGCAACTCTTACGAAGTGCCTAAAGTTTCAAATGCTTCTCTGCCTCGTGGGAGTACAGGGACAACCGCTTACGTCGGTTGAAACTGAGGCATGATGAGAAAGCGCTGTCTTGCAAAAGACGTGGTCATTTCTCTATGACACAACAGGTGGTCCTTGGTCTCTGCTATTCCCTGTGACTGACAACGGCCCTATTTTCTATGCTCTAAAGCTCACTAAAGTGTAGCATCTCGAGGCCACGGAAGTGTGGAGCGCAATCGCCGCCACCCGCATTCTCTCTTTCGCTAGCCTGCGTGCACATCCCGCAACGTAGGGCGACGCCGGCACGACACGCTTTGCTCAAGCATTTGCCACCTGGCAGCCAGCCGCCGCTTGCCTCCTCCTTACTTTGAGCAGGCCGTCATAATGTCGCTCACCCCGCGCCAAGACGTTAGTGACACCAGGCCCTTTGTCACTTCGATCACCGTCTCATGAGTGCACCATTCTCTCTCTGGCATGACGCAAACTGTTCGTGCACTCTCACCCAGGCCTGTTACAAGCGTACGTTTAATTTAGACTTGCCATGTGTGTTCTTTGTATAGATATTCTTCAGATCTCTACCAACGTTTGCTGTTCTTCGTGATATGGATTTATTTTCAATGATTCATCCTCTCGGCTTATGTTTGTAACTTTTTCTCGGAATGTCTCCAGATGTTAACCAGTAAATTGTTTTTAAAGTCGAGTTGTAATACGTATCCGTCTCCTTGAGTGAGCAACTTAACCAGGGCTTCCTGCAAGTAGCCGATACTTTCCACGGTCACCACTGAGCGGAATGTTACTTTAAATCCCGGAGGCACACAGTGGGCCAACTCGTTTCAAAACGTGGACATAATAGGAAACTGGATATAAAATCCTACAAAACTCCATCCTTTTTACATTTTTGGGGTCGCTGATAATGTGTCGGATGTCGGAATTACAAAATTCAAATTGGCTGATCCAACATGCCGGATCAATATTATAAAATTATAAATAATTTAAAAATTTAGCGGATTCGAGTAAAACTTCGAGTACAAGATATTTTGAGGTCACTGGAACGAATTGGAGATAGGAATTGTCGTATTCAAACGTTTTAATCGATGTTTTACATATTTCAATCGAAATCGTAGTCGATTCGTCATTGGCGTCATTATCACTGTTATATAATGCAAAATTAATACTAACACACTAATAATACAAAGCACGAAGTGTTTAAATGGACGATGATACGGACATGGATGGTACTCACTACAAGAGTATAATTAATCTGTCCAATCACTGTCCTGACAACGGCAAATCGGTAGCGTTTCTGGTGAGCCTGGTTCCACATCATCTCCAATTTCGACAAAATTGATCGCAGTTACTTTTAACCCGTAGCAGTCAGCTGAAACACTGTTTGCGTCCTCAGACAATTCCGACTGTCCAGCCGCGACTTGGCCATCAGTACCTGCAGCCCACACATCTCGCACAAAGTCACATAATCGCCTACGAGTGTAGGTTTTCGAATGAGAAGCACATGCTGAAAAAGAAATCATTCAAAGCTTTCATGACAGAGTCATTTAAGATACATTGTTTGCCGATTAATCTTCAAATCATTAATTAAGTAATTGTTTAGTTGATCGTTAATATATTTATTAATTATTGCACATTACTGCAGAATGTTGTGCGTTATTGCAGAATATTGTGCTTTTTTGCATTACAGGTGTGTACCGTGAAGCACAGCCGCACAGTAAAAAATTAGCCGTCATCTATAAACTATCAAATATGTACATGCAAATAAATTTGAACTCGTTAACTATTCTGTTAAGATACTAGGAGAGTCATTTACAAAAGTGGCGCCGCGCAGAGAAAATTTTGTAGGCGGCGACTTCGGATCACTTCGGTAGCAGTTTAGTTTTCAGTCGATGTACATCAATACACCGGTTAAAAATTTCATTAACACACCTTCTGGAGTGCTACCCACCCTGTTTTATCTACATCTACATCTACATGGTTACTCTGCAATTCATAATCACGTACCTGGCAGAGGTTTCATCGAACCATTTTCGTACTACTTCTCTACCATTCCCTCTACCATTCCACTCTCGAATGGCGCGTGGGAAAAAGGAACACCTAAATCTTTCCGTTCGAGCTCTGATTTCTTTTATTTTATTATGATGATCATTTCTCCCTACGTAGGTGAGTGTCAACAAAATATTTTCGCATTCGGAAGAGGAAGTTGGTGACTGAAATTTCGTAAATAGGTCTCGCCGTAAAGAAGACCGCCTTTGTTCCAGTGACTGCCACCACAACTCGCGTATCATATCAGTGACACTCTCACCCCTGTTGCACGATAACACGAAACGAGCTGCCCTTCTTTGCACTTTTTCGATGTCCTCCGTCAATCCTACTTGGTAAGGATACCACACCGCGCAGCAATATTCCAGCAGAGGACGGACTAGTGTAATGTAGGCTGTCTCTTTAGTGGGTTTGTCGCATCTTCTAAGTGTTCTGCCAACAAAGCGCAGTCTTTGTTTCGCCTTCCCCACAATATTATTTATGTGTTCTTTCCAATTTAAGTTGCTCGTAATTGTAGTTCCTAGGTATTTAGTCGAACTGGCAGCCCTTAGACTTACGATATATCGCACACCCAAAATTTATCGGATTTCTTTTAGTACCCATGTGGATGACCTCGCACTTTTCATTTGGTTAGCGCCAAATGGCGCAAATGGCTCTGAGCTGTATGGGACTTAAAATCGGAGGTCATCAGTCCCCTAGAACTTAGGACTACTTAAACCTAACTAACCTAAGGACATCACACACATCCATGTCCGAGACAGGATTCGAACCTGCGACCATAGCGGTCGCGCGGTTCCAGATTGAAGCGCCTAGAACCGCTCGGCCACAACGTCCGGCGTTTAGTGCCAATTGCCACTTTTCGCACCATACATAAATTCTCTCCAGATCATTTTGTAATTGGAATTGATCATGAGATGATTTTACTAGACGGTAAATTACAGCGTCTTCTGCAAACAATCTAAGGGGGCTGCTCAGATTATAACCTAGATCATTCATGTAAATCAGGAACAGCAGAGGGCCTATGACACTACCTTGCGGAACGCCAGATATCAGTTCTGTTCTACTTGATGATTTACCGTGTATCACTACGAACTGTGACCTCTCTGAGAGGAAATCACGAATCCAGTCACACAACTGAGACGATACTCCATATGCACGTAAATTGATTAATTGTCGCTTGTGAGGAACGGTATCAAAAGCCTTTTGGAAATCTGGGAATATGGAATCGATGTGAGATCCCTTGCCGACAGCACTCATTACTTCATGGGAATAAAGAGCTAGCTGCGTTGCACAAGAACGACATTTTCTGAATACGTGTTGGTTATGTAACAATAAGTTATTTTCTTCAAGGTGATTCATAATGTTCGAGTACTGTATATGCTCCAAAATCCTACTGAAAATTGAGGTAAGTGATATGGGTCTGTAATTCAATGGGTTACTCGTATTACCTTTCTTGAATATTAGTGTGACCTGTGGTACTTTCCAGTCTTTAGGAACAGACCTTTCGTCGTGTGAGCGGTTGTATGTGATTGCTAATAAAGGCGCTAAAGTGTCTGCATGCTGTGAAAGGAACCTGATTGGTATACCATCGGGATCGGAAGACTAAGTGATTTGAGTTGTTTCGCAACACCTAAGATATCTACTTTTATGTCACTCATGGTAACAGCTGTTCTGGTTTCGAATTCTGGAATATTTACTCCGTCTTCTTTCGTGAGGGAATTACAGAAAACTATATTTAGTAACTCCGCTTTAGTGGCACCATCATCGGTAACATTTCCATCGCTACCGCGCAGTGACGGTATTGACTGTTTTTTGCCACTGGCGTACGTTACATACGGTCAGAATCTCTTTGGGTTTTCTACCATATTTTGAGACAATGTTTCTTTGTGGAAACCATTAAAAGCATCTCGCATTGACGTCCGCACTAAATTTCGAGCTTCCGTGCAACTTAGCCAGTCTTGGGGATTTTGCGTTCTTCTGAATTTGGCAACTGGGCAGGAGCGTTGTCATATGTTAGACAGACCACAAAAGCAATATCTGAAACATGTCTTCTTGTCCGAGACACACCGGCAATCGTAACGGCTCGCATCTCATCGAATTGTTACTGGAATGCCTCCACTGCAAGAGATTAGAATGCACCTGTGCTATCTACCCAAGGTATCGCCGTAGTAAAGTCTTAAGGTGTGCCTTTTTCTGTTTCTATTCCGGCCACGTTTTGAATTAGTTGCCACAATGTGCGCCGCGTTTATTTCACTTGTCCTGTAGGCCAGGTCGTGCTCTGTAGATAATGCTGTCTTTGAGTGTCTACCAACATCAGGAAGGTGCTACATTATGTGTCGATTTTTTCCAGTCACATCTTTTTCATTATCTTTACATGACCCGCACATTTATTAGGATTTGGCGTGTAACATTTACTATTAAATCCATTCCTAAAGAACCTTATTCTTCCGTCCTTAAGCTCGAATATTTCCTCAGTCATCTATGATTTCTTGACCTCTGCTTCAGATTCGTGCGACATATTTGCGTAGGAACGAATCTGCTTAAGAGGTCCACTGCAAGATGAAACAGTTAAAACTCTAAACAATAAGACAATTGTACGATTATTTGTAATCGGTGACTAATAGGAACTCATCGCACAGGTCCGAAGCCGAGCCTGGGGTCGCAGCTCACCGCGGAGCACAACCGCCGGAGATCCTGAGGCCTTCTCTGCCATCCAGCTCCAGCCAGGTGAGGCACGCCAAACAACTTGTACTTTATCAACTACTGCCAGAGCAAGTGCCGCCGATAAAACTGAACTTTAAGAACTTCCGGCAGGTTGAAACCGCACTATATCAAACTCCGCCGGCATGAGGCTCGCTAGTTAACACTGTGCTTCAGCAGCCCCACGAGGAGCCAGTCTCACAATGTAGAGGGGGTCTGCAAAAAATGTCACAGCTGTAGTGGTTTACTGCACGTCTCATATCTGATGTGCAGTAATGATTCAATGTTAGGATGAAAGAATCAAGCAACAAGTTTAGCTGTGTGTATTTTTGTAGACTCTTCGTTACGATCCCTGTTTACTGGATTCCGTACCTTAAGTTACTATAAACTACCAAGATCACATGCTGCGTCTGTCATTCCCCAATACACTCTCCGCCAATGATATTTACTTAACCTCCAGCGACCGAAATATGTAACAGTAAGGCAGTCTGCATATTACTTCACATGCTTACCAACAGTTTCAGCTGTAACTGCGAAGTTCCACTGCTTCTCAACAGCCGCCGTGTGGCGTGTCTTGCGGTTCCGCGACCTGTTGCGACTTTAAATCTATGTACGAGAATGAGTCACTTACAGATCTCCAGCACAGCGGATGTGAAGTGGGTCGCCAACTCTAATTTTAAAAAATGGTTGCAATACTGCCGTAAGTTGCATTAAGAGAGTCTCCTTTATTTATTGATCGTGAGTTGCTCGGGCTTTTTATTGAGAACAGACGCAAGTTCGAAAGTAGTAGCCATCAATAAATAAAGGAGACTAATAATGCAACTTTCGACAGTGTTCCAACCATTTCTTTCATTAAGAATGACTTTCGTTGCATGAGCGGATATTTTGCTTTACTCAGAATACTTTTTTTCTGTAGCACACCTTTATCTAGCTTTGCGTGCAGTGGTGAAAGCAGTTCATTAGGGACTGATAACCTTCCAGTTTGGTCGTTTTAATCTGCAAACCAACCATCCAACCAACAGTTCATTATCAACGAACAATCGCAAGATACACAGAATTGGCATCACTGCATCACCAAAAGTACCACACAATATTCTTCAACTTACTTTACTTGTACCTGTGTTATACACCGAATTTCCTAATGTTGAACAGTTGAATTAATACTTTCTCAACTTGTAGATGTCCTAATTCCACTACATTGTCTGACTTCCAGTACTACTGGAGACCACCACTCCACTGACCTGATATTTTCATAATTTTTAACTCACCTTCGTGCATCTTCTTAAACTGTCGCGCGTAATCGGTTTCACAGTACAATTCACACTAAATATTACTAAATTGTATTTAATATCAATTTATGTATTACTGTGGGCATTCTTATGATCAATGAGACATTACGTGTGTAAGTAGTGTATGTTTTTAAACATGATTACATTCACGTCGTCAGCTTTTTGGAGGTGAGGCTACTCCATATTTCACGATCAGCGCTTGCTACTCTCATCATATACTCCCACGTGGTCCATTTGTTACCCCAGCCGCTGCTATCTACCGCTACACCCAAGAGTAGCACGGCCTGTGCGCGATTTGTAAATGACTCGTTTGCTTGCTATTAATAAAAATGACTTGAACGCCGTCTATTGTTTCTAATGGAAACGTCACTTCTTGCTTAAACCTGATACTAGCGGTAAATAGGACGACTCCCTGATACAAATTCTTCCTTCAGCTGTTTTCACATAGTGAATATGTAAATACGGTTCGAAGTGTCTCCCATGTTAATTTCCCGAAATTTCTGCCTTCGTAAAGGGAATCGTGAGGTACAATCGAGGATGTGCGAATATGTTAAACGTGTGAGAAGTCGTCATGTAGCCCTAAGAACGCCGTAAGTAGAGCTAGTCTTGATCTAGCATTCAAGTAACGCCATTGTGGAGAGTTTTGAAAAACCGTTCGCGGTTAAGTTTGTGTTGTTGACAGCTCTGAAGTGTACGGACAACGGTTAGCATTACAATTTGTAAATGAAATGTTGAAGCGCGAAGGAGAGTAGATACAAGATTTCTCTTCAAGGTTCGCATCAGCATAATTAATTATCTACTTACGCCACTGTCATTAAATGTAATGCAAGCTCGACCATTTACTTTCGATAACCAACGCCACGATGTATTGTACAGTTCTTCTGCTGCAAAAGTCGAATGTGATGTCGGCGACCGACTCAAAGTTGATGAACGGTTAACTCTCTGGATCTACAAAGAACCTTTGATATTACATTTCGCGTTCTTTCTCTGACCTGCACAACAGTAGCACGAAACTGTGTAGCTTTGCTGTTTTGATAACAAGGACCCACTGTTGAAGATGAAGCATGCGACAAAACCAACCAAAGCACTTGTCCGCATCATTCTGATCTTGTCTTTTAAATGATGTAGATTTATTAACGACTGTACCATCACTGTAGATCATATAGCCTCTGAAGTGGATGTTAAAAATCAAAGTGTTTCCCGGAGTCTGGCTGGGATAAACTTCATTACTCAGAACTCCTAGTCTTCCTCTCTCGCAATTTTCTATTGGAAAAAATCCTCAGCCTCAAACAAATGCCATGAAAGATTGTAAAGCGTAAGTCAACAAAGATTACAGTAACAACATTGTTCTACAAAATTGAGAAACGTTCAATGTTACGGTGAACAGAATATGTTTTATTTATGTTTTTTTCGTTTCACAGAAACATAAAATGGAGCTTAAATTTATAGTTTGTTCCTGATTTTGAAGTAATGGTGTTTATTTCATGTGTCTTTCAAAAAAGATAAACATATAAAAAGCATAAAATATCCATAAAGAGCGCCTCTTTCTGGCCTGCCTGTAGGGAAGTTTTGTAGGAGCATCCGTTTCATCACGCGACGATAAAATCACGTAACGTAGCGATAAGGGATTTCCCTTGGTACCTGTCTCCACTGGTGAAGCATGCTGCGTTCGCTACGTTTATCGCTTGTACCACTGCAATTTTTGCTGAAAAAAAAACCTGATGTTACTGCCAAAGGTGCATTTTTAATGACGTGGAACATAACAACTATTTATACTAATGCATAACATCGTCTATTAGGTCTTTGAAATTCTCTGCTTTTACGTTTCCCAGAAAACTATCTGAGACATTTCTTAAGATACGATCATATTGTTTTCGCTTTACCTTTAGTGATAATTAAAACTGAGTTTCAGTGAATGGCTAAACACTGATCTGATTTTTCGGAACTCAGCCTAAGGAACCTCTGATGTAAGTAAGAAGGAGCTGAGTCATTTACATTTAAAGTTGTTATACAGTTTTTTATAAGCCCCGGTGTTGTAGTAGTGGCTCTGGCTCTGAGCACTATGGGACTTAACATCTGTGGTCATCAGTCCCCTAGAACATAGAACTACTTAAACCTAACTAACCTAAGGACATCACACAACGTCCAGTCATCACGAGGCAGAGAAAATCCCTGACCCCGCCGGGTATCGAACCCGGGAGTTGTAGTAGTCGCGGAAGCAAAACTTCGCTTGGCTCTGTCAATGGATTGTGCACAACATTTTTTATCCCACGAGTTAATGACTATCTATTCTGTGAATAGCATTTGTCCTTAGCAGGGCTGTTATCCTTGCACAGGAAACAACGCTACTTGTTCCCGGACTACAGTTCTAATAATATCAAAATAACTTTAAATCTCTATAAACTTCCTACTGGCATCGCGCGTAGCCGGTCACAATGTCTTTCGTATGTGGACGTGTCGATTTCCTTTGATATCATTTCAATAAGCTTCAAATTACAACCACTTTATTCAAAAAAAAAAAAAAAAAATGGCTCTGAGCACTAAGGGACTCAACTGCTGTGGTCATAAGTCCCCTAGAACTTAGAACTACTTAAACCTAACTAACCTAAGGACATCACACACATCCATGCCCGAGGCAGGATTCGAACCTGCGACCGTCGCGGTCGTGCGGTTCCAGACTGTAGCGCCTTTAACCGCTCGGCCACTTCGGCCGGCCAACCACTTTATTACAACAATTCTTAATAACTGAAGATTCTTAAATGGACACAAATCTAACGTTCACGTAATGAATAGGTTCGAAGCATGAACCTGATCCCGTGATGACACCATGCTGTGAAAATTATGAGACTGTCAGTTAATGGTACCAACTGCTTATATATAGGGCTCGATATTTAGTGAAAAATTGCTGCAACTTACAGAGGTAATATGCGAATTTTAATGCCACTTTGGAATTCATTGGCGTCAAATTAACAAGGATTAGCTCAATTCATTTCCATAACATTTTGTTTGTTGACATACACAAGATGAATATTATTTTATTTTCAGTGACGATCCCAGTCGGAAAAGAGCATTCCTTTGCGCTATGCTTAATTGTAAGCTTAAAAGTGTTGTTTACATGCTTCCAGGCATTTGTTCAGAATAAATGTTTCGTTGCCTTTCTAAGTTTGACCCAAATTCGGTGTCGTCAGACGTGTAACATTCTGTTGGTTGTTACTGCAGTTTCTCTACTGTACCCGTGGAGCGTGTGTTGCCTTACCGGTAAAGGATGAGGAATTACTGTCTGTCAGAAATTTATGTTTTCAATGATTTAGGTGGTGGCTACAATTACCCATCCATTACTTATGCTGGATGCTACACGCTGGTGTTTGAGTCTTCAAGTTCTCCCTAGTGGAGCACACTTCCATACACACGAATTAACGTTGTAAGTTTGGTTGCAGCGCATCACGGATTCACCTCAAAGTGTGACTCATCATCACATTCAAGTCACGCCGCTGGCCGGTATAAGGTCTATCGATTTCCCAGTCACGCGCCACTTGCAACGATTCCATTCATGGTCGCGATCTCCCTCTCCGTCCCCCCCCCTCTCTCTCTCTCTCTCTCTCTCTCTCTCTCTCTCTCTCTCTCTTTCTCTCTCTCTCTAAGACATCAGTTATCTCTGACTCAACTGTGCACCGAGCTCACAGGCGCAGTTACGCCAGCCTGTTACTTTCCAAAAGTATGTCTCGAAGCAGCAGAGAAATTAATTTATAGGGGCAGAGTTATAATGAGATATTTTATCAATGTTTCCAAATTATTGAAACATTATTTCATTTTAAATTCAACTTCAGTTTTCTTCGAATATTCGTAAAGTGTGTGTATTCACAAAATCCAATACGATTGTAGACGTGTTAACTGTAATAAAAATAGAAACTGTCATTTAGTCGTGGCTCCGACTAGACGTAATTAAAGTAGCAGAAAAGCCAACTGTTCCGATGATATAAGTATTTCCATTCTTGACGTTTGCTCGTGCAAGCTAATTTTTGTATTTCGATGCTGCTGGTACCTGCAAGCAGACTGTTAAATTTAGCCAGGAATTTTTTGAATATGAGTGTCGATCAACATGTATCCATTTCAGCACGAAGCTGAGACAATAGAGAAAATACAACATTTATTGTCTTCAGAGGATAAACTGCACGTTAAGGCGCGACATTCAGTCACTTTTTTGCAGAGGTTCCATTTAGGTCAGTATATTTCGACCAAAGCTTTTTCAGTAAGTGAATTCCACACGTATGAGCAATTTAATTAGAGATAGCTTATGTGTTCGAAAGGTAGCGAGCGAGCGTGCATGTCTCTCTGTGTATGTGTCTCTGTGCGTGCGTGTGTGTGTGTGTGTGTGTGTGTGTGTGTGTGTGTGTGTATGTGTGTGTGTGAGAGAGAGAGAGAGAAAGAGAAAGAGAAAGAGAAAGAAAGATCATCAAGACGAATGGAAACGTACCAGGTAATCGTCACACCTTGGTTAGTCCATCGGCGTGACTTGGATGTGATGACGAATCGCACCGTGAAGCGAACCTGGAAAAATTGAAAAAAAAAAAAAGAATGTACGGCCCCTGTGTCCTCTTTAATGTTTCGCTACCACAAGTTTTGTTCGATGTCGGAACTCGTGGATATGACAATGTAAATATATTGAATAAAATGTACGTTGCATCTGTCAATACTTGATGCCCTTCAGTTTGCTCATTGCTGCGTCACCTTTCTGGGCAAACGTACTGCTTCGATGAACCAGAATTTGCTTCTGAGGCAACTCAGGCCTCATCCCGCGTTTTTTTTTTTCTTCTTTTTTTGTTATCATCTTGGTCCGGAAGACTTTGGTTGTTTCTACCAACTATTGTTTTACGCTTCTTGGTGTTATCAAACTACTCTGGATCCCAGAAAACATTCCCCATAGACTGTGCGTCAGATGAAACCGACATCGCCGTTTCTGCTGGTGGCTTCCACCCACTGGTTTTACTGCACTTTCGTCGCTAGCTTCTGCGAAGAGGCATGGGGGAGGGGGTATGCATGTAATGAGTTCGGTTCTTCTTAAAGCGGTGTACATTTACAAGTATATTTCACTAGAGAATGTACAACGCACGGCAGAGTGTTTACGTTGGCAGAGTGTTTACGTTGCACTCTATTCACGTGTTGAGGAGGTAAAAATGGCTATCGATGTGTCACTGTAGACCCCCCCCCCCCCCAATCTCTCTTATCTTATTCTCTAGATCCCTACAGGATATGTACAATGGTGACAGCAAAGTCTTCCTGGCATAATGTTTCTGCAAACTAGCGCAAATCCGCCTTCATAGCCGAGGTCGCTAACTCACGTCTGTGTGTCGGCGCTCGACTGGGAGGTAAGCGGGGTCGAACACTGCTGGTACAAAATTTTCACTGCCTGTATTCGGTCGGCAAGGCGAAGATGGGTAGTGACATAAAGTTCCTGAGCACTAGTCTTTGCAACAGTCTCCTGGGTTAAATTTTAAACTTCTCTACAGTACCTCATGAAGCGATCGCATGGGACACTGTTGATGGTAGTCCGTGCGTCGGATAAGGACCTCAAGCTCAGACGCCCCCTGTCTGCTATTCGAGACGAATAGGTTAAGTCCCGGCACCGGGTTTCATCCTTCCTCTTCCCTTCGTTCACAACGACACACACTCAACACTACACAGTAGAAGCACTCATCACTGTTATCAACACGGTAGAGATAAACACTTGACACTTCATACTTCCTAACAGGTCAGTGGAAGACAGTGACAGAACCCCTCCACTAGGACCTTGGCAAGAGCGTCGAAGCAGGGTTCGTGTGTCTGATGCCTTACGCTCATTCACTGACTATGGCAATAGACTTACTTCTTCACTTAAAACTTCCGGGCTGATAGGCTGTGGTCGAAGTATAAAACTCTCTCCTGACGTTTCGTCTCCGACTGCGGGAGACATCCTCGGAGGTAAAGCGGCGAACTTACTTCTGAAATTCAAGCAGCAGAGTTTTGCCAAGAGTAAATCGCCCTTCTTGAAAATATCCCTTTTTATGCTCTGTGACCATTTCTATAGCGTCCTGTTACTACACTAGCAGCGCGTCTGTGATTTCCTCTGATATCTGACATCATGCTTACGTGTTGAGGAGTGTAGACCAATGTATCAATGCTCTGGAAATGGTAGAATTATCGTCTTGTTACAGATTTTGCTTTCCTAGAATTGTTCCAACAAATCTATGTTTTCCACCAATATTCCCTAAAATGGTTTTTACGTGTTTTCAATATTAGCCCTTAATACTTGCAATACACACAATATTTTCAGCGCAACGCAATCTGACTTTCAAAAATCCATACAAAAGAATGGCCCTGACTAACATTAACCTATACGTTTCACAAATCACTTACCTCACTTACTCGAGCTACTGCAATAAAGCGAGCGCCACTACTGCCAGCTAAATAAAAGATTCAAACTACAGAAGGCACTAACTACTGATAGGCATAGTTAGCAAATGAAAGAATTTAATACAGAACAAACACTGTATTTACCTTAATAGTCATCAAAGGTCATAATATATATAGGAGTTCATAACATCCATTCTTACAAATATCAAAACTCCGCCATTTCTCTCCCCACATCCACCACTGCTGGCGGCTCACCTCCAACTGCGCAACGCTACACGCTGTTCACATCCAGCTGCCGCTGCCCAACACTACAATGGCAGACAACAATGCAAACTAGACACAGACTGCACACAGCACAGCCAGTGATTTTTATACAGAGGTGGCGTTACCAATAAAAAAACCTAAACAGCCTACTTACAACGTGACGTTGTGGATATTCGCAATTAATCTACACTCATGCTCATAAATTAAGGGTAATGTTGATACATGGTGAAACAACACTCTGGTGGGCGTTTTGCGGGTTTAAATCACCTCGGGGTATGACCATGCGGTGCATTTGACCTGCGTTCGTCGCACGGTGACGCTGGCAGCAGTCCACATACGCACAGGTGTGTCGGCGCATGTCAGAGTACGGTGCAGCGAGTAAGTGTGCAGACGTTTTGAGACGTGCTAATGATGCGTGTATGTTGAAAATGGCTCAAAGAACACATATTGATGACGTTATGAGGGGTAGAATACTAGGGCGACTGGAGGCTGGTCAAACACAGTAGGTCATAGCACGGGCCCTCCGTGTGCCACAAAGTGTGATCTCAAGATTATAGCAACGATTCCAGCAGACAGCAAACGTGTCCAGGCGCTACAGTACGGGACGTCCACAGTGTACGACACCACAAGAAGACCGATGCCTCACCATCAGTGCCCTCAGACGGCCACGGAGTACTGCAGGTAGCCTTGTTCGGCACCTTACCGCAGCCACTGGAACAGTTGTCTCCAGACACACAGTCTCATGGTTTATTCGCCCGGAGACCTTCAAGGTGCATTCCACTGACCCCTGGTCGCAGGAGAGCCCGTAAAGCCTGGTGTCCACAACACAGTACATGGTCATTGGAACAGTGGTGTTGACGGACGTGTCCAGGTATAGTCTGAACAGTGATTCTCGACGGGTTTTCACCTGGCGTGAACCAGGAACCAGGTACCGACTCCTTAATGTCCTTGAAAGGGACCTGTATGTATGTCGTGGTTTGATGGTGTGGGGTGGGATTATGATTGGTGCACGTACAACCCTGCATGTCTTTGACAGAGGAACTGTAACAGGTCAGGTGCACCGGTATGTCGTTTTGCACCGCCGTTTCACGAGTGCAGCCGGTCCCACCTTCCTCCTGATGGATGATAACGCAAGGCCCCACCGAGTTGCCATCATGGAGGAGTACCATTAAACAGAAGATATCAGGTGAATGGAGTGGTCTGCCTGTTCTCCAGACGTAAATCCCATCGCGCACGTCTGGGGTGCTCTCGGTTGACGTGCCGCTGCACGTCTTCAAACGCCTACGACACTTCAGGAGCTCCGACAGGTACTGGTGCAAGAATGGGAGGCTATACCCCAGCAGCTGATCGACCACCTGATCCAGAGTATGCGAACCCGTTGTGCGGCCTCTTTACGTTGCATAGTGATCGTATTCCATGTTGATGTCGGGGTACATGTGCAGCAAACAGTGGCGTTTTGTAGCACGTGTGTTTCGGGACGGTTTTTTCAACTTATCACCAATACCTTGGACTTACAGATCTGTGTCGTGTGTGTTCCCTATGGTGTGTATGCTATTAACGCCAGTTTCGTGTAGTGACACGCTGTGTGGCACCACATTCAGCAATTATCCTTAATTTATGAGCGTGAGTGTAGTAGTCGGCTAGAATCGGTGGTTTCACCTTGTTATAGGCATTTTGTGGCGTTTCTCCACATTTAAAGAGAACTACCATGCACTGCGTAAAGTGTAAATTTGGTCTAAACGTTTCCTCATTTTTTTACGATCGTTCAGCGACGATGCATTGCTGTAGGTGACATTTATCGATCACCTGGAAGTACTGCTGACGCTGTCTTGTAAAACTTTTGTATATGTTGGCAACGTAAAAGATCCCACCACGTTTACTTGGGCACACTCGATGTCACTTTCGTTTCTGCTGAACATCCACCGTACCGTATAACGTAACGGGTCCCATTAGTTAAGTATTCTCCGAGGCTCAGGCTTACATGCGAAGATACTCCGTATTGACGTATCTTGGGAGGGCATGGTGAAAAGGAATGACTCCGATTTTTTTTATTCTGTTCCCTTTATCGGCTGAAGTGTTACAAGGCATGCAAATCACTCGGTCGAATTTCCATCTTCGCTGACGTAACTTGCAAGCCGCTGCCGGTAGAGAGCTCAGAATTGTACCGTATAACATGGCTGTGTGTAATGTAACTACGTCACTGCGTGGAAATGGCGTGCTGTAATCGAGTTTCTAATCGCAGAAAACGTGCCTGCAACTGAAATCCGTATAAAAAGAAGACTGTGTCCTGAGGTGATGATTGTATCGACATCAGTAATGTGCGACGTTTAGTTGTTCTTGCGCATAATGAAGGAAACGGCGGTGCTAACTTCCACATGTGCGAAACACGAGAGCATCGATATAGTTCCGCCACAAAGAACGCCAGAAAAGGTCAAGTCATGCGAAAGTCACGCCCACAATTATCTAGGATGTTCAGAGTGTGGTGCATTTGGAATCCATGCCCCAAACGGACTATCATACACTCGGCATTGTTCCGCTGGACCGTTAGAAAATGGAAACCACGAATTCAAATGAATTCGAAGAGGCCGTCCACATATGGAGCATCTTCTCTTTTAGAACACACACGAGCGCTACCACATCTGTAACAATTCGACGCCTTTGGTTCAGTGTCACTGATAATCCTCCATACAGTCGCCACTTGGCCCCACCCGTCTTTCATCTGTTTCCAAAACTTAAAAGAACTCCTTCGAGGAGGACTTCGCTTTGATAGTGATGAAGTGGCGCAAACAGGTGAGAGGTTGTGGCTCCGTCAACAAAGTCAAACATTCTTCAATGACGGAATCAAGAAGCTGGTCTCTCGATTGGAGAAATTTGTTCGTCGCCATTGCCTAACACCCCCTCGTATCTAGAAAATTCCTAGAAGCGGTATTAAGTGAGCAATGTATGAATATACTACAGCCAGCCTGCTGCGTATCGCTCCGGTGGGGACCGAGAAGACAAGATTAACTGATGACTGCGTCGAAAGAGGCCTGTAAGCAGTCATTTTTCTCGAGCTGCATTCGCGAGTGGGACGGATAGAGCGCGAATTATCCGTTCTCGTGCACTTCACAGTTGCTTGCAGAATGCGGATGTAGATGCAGAAACAGGCTCTCAACTTATTTGGAAACACGTACCAACACAAAAGGCGATTTTCAATACCGTGTGGGGTGCTGCTCTCTGCTCTGAGATGAAGAGGTTGGCACAGTAGAGGGATTTGTTGGTTCGTTGGTTGATTTGTTGGAGGGGACCAGACAGCGAGGTCATCGGTCCCACCGGATTAGGGAACGATGTGTAAGGAAATCGGCCGTGTCCCTTCAAAGGAACCATACCGGCATTTGCCTGAAGCGATTTAGGGAAATCCCGAATGTGGGTCCAGTGTGCTAGCCACTGCGTCACCTCGATCGGAATACCGTGTGGAAGTGTCACGTTTCCTTTTATTTCTCTACGTCTCTCCCAGTCTGTACGCTGAAGTGTCACATTAAATGCCACCGTAAGTAGTCGCTGAATACAATTTTGCATCAATATTGACTGAAATTTGTGGGGTTTATATCTTAGCGACTAAGCCGTAGATCTACAGTCGCTGATCTGATAAGTGTGTTGTTTCCTTTTTTCTTAATACCAATTAAAATATTTCGTAGTGGTCGAAGTAATTTCACTAACCCAGTGTTTTTTTGACAGCGAACAATTAATAATTTCAAATATCTTACAGAATAATACTAATATTTTCTTTTTTTAATCTTTATCCTCAAATTCAGATCAAAGAATAGTTACCAATGAATAGACAGGTTAAATCAGTAATAAAAATGTGAGGGTATTTCATATTATCCACAATTTGTGTTTTTCATTATTCGTTCTTGATCAGAGTGGAAACAACACTCCGTAGAAGTTACAGCAGGGATTTATGTCCGAATTTTCATAGCCAAACGAAGAGTAAGAAGTGGGAAAATGAGTGTCAGCTTGACCAACGTGTGGTCTAGCTTTCTAAAAACTTTTTAATTACTTGACGGTAATCATGGTGATTTATAAAATCTTAGTGATTTGAGGGGAAAATGCATTAGTTGACGTACAGCGGGCCAAATATCTCACGAAATAAGCATCAAACGAAAAAACTACAAACAACGAAATCGTCTAGCTTGAAGAAGGAAACCAGATGGCGCTATGTAAATGAAGTGTCAAAAAGTTCATCTCTTCACGGCCTAGATATTCTGCACAAAAAAAGTTTTGCTCCTTTCATATTTAAATCTCAATAAAAAATTTGGGAAAAATTTCGGATATTCCAATTATAAGGAGTACTAGAGGATATTTGAGTGGTGGATTATATAGGCCGCGCACTCTCATTTGCTGTACATGAATTGAAGCATCATTAAAAGGCTTATTTATTACTCTTAGACAAATCATTTCTCAAATATACAGGGTGGTCCATTGATAGTGACTGGGCTAAATATCTCAGGAAATAAGCATCAAACGAAAAAACTACAAAGAACGAAACTCATCTAGCTTGGAGGAGGAAACCAGATGGCGCTGCCCTAGGTCAAATGGATATCAACTACGTTTTTTTAAAATAGGAATCCCTATTTTTATTACATATTCGTGCAGTACGTAAAGAAATATGAATGTTTTCGTTGGGCCACTTTTTTCGCTTTGTGATGGATGGCACTGTAATAGTCACAAACGTTTAAGTACGTGGTATCAGGCAACATTCCGCCAGTGCGAACGGTATTTGCTTCGTGATACATTACCCATGTTAAAACTGACCGTTTACCAATTGCGGAAAAGGTCGATATCGTGTTGATGTGTGGCTATTGTGATCAAAATGGCCAACGGGCGTGTGCTATGTATGCTGCTCGGTATCCTGGACGGCATCATCCAAGTGTCCGGACCGTTCGCCGGATAGTTACGTTATATAAGGAAACAGGAAGTGTCCAGCCACATGTGAAACGTCAACCACGACCTGCAACAAATGATGATGCCCAAGTAGGTGTTTTAGATGCTGTCGCGGCTAATCCGCACATCAGTAGCAGACAAATTGTGCGAGAATCGGGAATCTGAAAAACGTCGGTGTTGAAAATGCTACATCAACATCGATTGCACCCGTACCATATTTCTATGCACCAGGAATTGCATGGCGACGACTTTGAACGTCGTGTACAGTTCTGCCACTGGGCACAAGAGAAATTACGGGGCGATGACAGATTTTTTACAAGCGTTCTATTTAGCGACGAAGCGTCACTCACCAACAGCGGTAACGTAAACCGGCATAATATGCACTATTGGGCAACGGAAAATCCACGATGGCTACGACAAGTGGAACATCAGCGACCTTGGCGTGTTAATGTATGGTACGGCATTATGGGAGGAATGATAATTAGCTCCCATTTTATCGATGGCAATCTAAATGGTGCAATGTATGCTGATTTCCTACGTAATGTTCTACTGATGTTACTGCAAGATGTTTCACTGCATGACAGAATGGCGATGAACTTCCAACATGATGGATGTCCGGCACATAGCCCGCGTGCGGTTGAAGCGGTATTGAATGGCATATTTCACGACAGGTGGATTGGTCGTCGAAGCACCATATCATGGCCCGCACGTTCACCGCATCTGACGTCCCCGGATTTCTTTCTATGGGGAAAGTTGAAGGATATTTGCTATCGTGATCCACCGACAACGCCTGACAACATACGTCAGCGCATTGTCAATGCATGTGCGAACATTACGGAAGGCGAACTACTCGCTGTTGAGAGGAATGTCGTTACACATATTGCCAAATGCAGGGACGTTGACGAATATCATTTTGAGCATTTATTGCATCAATGTAGTATTTACAGGTAATCACGCTGTAACAGCATGCGTTGTCAGAAATGAAAAGTTCACAAAGGTACATGTATCACATTGGATCAACCGAAATAAAATGTTCAAATGTACCTACGTTCTGTATTTTAATTTAAAAGACCTACCTGTTACCAGCTGCTTGTCTAAAATTGTGAGCCACATGTTTGTGACTATTACAGCGCCATCTGTCACAAAGCGAAAAAAGTGGTCCATCTAAAACATTCATATTTCTTTAAGTACTACACGAATAAGTAATAAAAAATGGGGGTTCCTATTTAAAAAAACGCAGTTGATATCCGTTTGACCTATGGCAGCGCCATCTAGCTGGCCAACCATAGCGCCATCTGGTTCCCCCTTCAAGCTAGACAAGTTTCGTTCTTTGTAATTTTTTCGTTTGACGCTTATTTCGTGAGATATTTGGCCCGGTCATGATCAAAGGACCACCCTGTATATAAATTTTGTGGTTTGTTGATGACTTTGTAATGCTGTCAAAAACCGCGGAAGACTTGCAAGAGCAGTAGTTATGTCTTGAAAAACTTTAAAATGAATATCAAGAAATGTAAAACAAGACCAATTGAATATAATTGAGTTAAATCAGGCGTTCATGACAAAATTACATCAGTAAATGTATTAAGTAGACGAGTTTTGTTAGTTTGACAGCAAAATAATGCCGTTGGCCGAAGTAGAGGGGCTATAAAATGCATACTAACAAGAACATGAACATTGTTTCAGAATAAAAAAGAAATTTGATAACATTTAATGAAAATTTAAGTGTTAAGTATTCTTTTTTGAAGGAATTTGTATGGTGTGTAACCTTTTTCGTAAATGAAACACGGACGTAAACGGTTCAGACAAGAACAGATTAGAAACTTTTGCAACGTGGTGTTACAGAAGAATGCTGAAAATTAGATGGGCACATCGAATAGCTTGTAAGACATACTGAATCAAATTCAGAAAAAAAGAATTTGTGACACAACTTGACTAGAAGATGGGATCCGTTGATACGACAGGTCCTGAAGGCATCTTCGGACTGAAGGCCACAACAACAAAAACATGACGAATTACGTTAACTTTAAAATGCGTACCACAAATAGAGGACGAGTTCGTTGCACTGAAAGGTACACGACGTACCTTTCCGTCGCATTTCATGTTTTTTTAACTGTAAAATCGTCTCATGAATGTTCCTGTTAAGGTTAACAATAAAGTACCTCACCAAGTTTGCCGAATTCTGAACGAAAATCTTTTTGAGTGTCTTACCGCACGAAACCAACAACGTGCGCAAAGCGAGACCCCAGTAAGCAAGCAAGTCAATCTGTAAGAGCCATCTGAAGGTGGATTAATAAATCTAAAATCGGTATTGGTTTGATGTAAAAACAAGATTTTCATACCAGTCTTGTGTCTGGTTGCTGTTTACATTATCTTCTTTTTATTTGCCCTTATCCCGTATTTGTACACGCAGTCGGCTTGTTTATTAAGGGATTTGGCACTGTTAGTGTTACAGGGTGGCCATCCTATCCCCATCCCTTTATCCCCTGGGACAGGATTTGTCTACCTCAACTGTCTGCTTACTGTGTGACCCATGTGAAACTATGCAAACGTTTTCTAAATCTTTGCGAATCGTGTTATTGACTTGGGTACCAGCCTGGCATTCACCTACTAGGATGTGGTAAACCGCATAAAAGCCACACCCAGGCTGTTCAGCGCACTGGGCTCGTCATCAATCCGGGGCGGAATCTTGACACTCGACTATCAGGTGCGTTTGCTCCTTAAATTATAAATTGCACGAATGTATCTTTAGCGTAGTACGTGGTCACGGGATAGGATCTCAACAGACGGCTCTGCTACAGATGCCTCTCTACCTGACCAAGAAATTGTCTACTTGCCCCAATGACATGACAGTTAACTTTCTCCCTCCGCTTCTAGCACAGCCTACAGAAGCGATCAAGGCAGAGTGCATACACCAATAGACGCGTTGTTGTTGTTGTTGTTGTGGTCTTCAGTCCAGAGACTAGTTTGATGCAGCTCTCCATGCTACTCTATCCTGTACAAGCTTCTTCATCTCCCAGTACCAACTGCAACCTACATCCTTCTGAATCTGTTTAGTGTATTCATCTCTTGGTCTCCCTCTACGATTTTTACCCTCCACGCTACCCTCCAATACTAAATTGGTGATCCCTTGATGCCTTACAACATGTCCTACCAACCGATCTCTTCTTCTAGTCAAGTTGTGCCACAAACTCCTCTTCTCCCCAGTTCTTCTCAATACCCCCCTCATTAGTTATGTGATCTACCCATCTAATCTTCATCATTCTTCTGTAGCACATTTCGAAAGCTTCTATTCTCTTCTTGTCTAAACTAATTATCGCCCACTTTTCACTTCCATACATGGCTACACTCCACACAAATACTTTCAGAAACGACTTCCTGACACTTAAATCTGTACACGATGTGAACAAATTTCTCTTCTTCAGAAACGCTTTCCTTGCCATTGCCAGTCTACGTTTTATATCCTCTCTACTTCGACCATCATCAGTTATTTTGCTCCCCAAATAGCAAAACACATTTTCTACTTTAAGCGTCTCATTTCCTAATCTAATTCCTGCAGCATCACCCGATTTAGTTAGAGTACATTCCATTATCCTCGTTTTGCTTTTGTTGATGTTCATTTTATATCCTCCTTTCTAGACACTGTCCATTCCGTTCAACTGCTCTTCCAAGTCCCTTGCTGTCTCTGACAGAATTACAATGTCATCGGCAAACCTCAAAGCTTTTATTTCTTCTCCATGGATTTTAATTCCTACTCCGAATTTTTCTTTTGTTTCCTTTATTGCTTGCTCAGTATACAGACTGAATAACATCGGGGAGAGGCTACAACCCTGTCTCACTCCCTTCCCAACCACTGCTTCCCTTTCATGCCCCTCGACTCTTGTAACTGCCTTCTGGTTTCCGTACAAATTGTAAATAGCTTTTCGCTCCCTGTATTTTACCCCTGCCACCTTCATAATTTGAAAAGGAGTATTCCGCTCAACATTGACAAAAGCTTTCTAGAAGTCTACAAATGCTAGAAACGTAGGTTTGCCTTTCCTTAATCTATTTTCTAAGATAAGTCGTAGGGTCAGTATTGCCTCACGTGTTCTAACATTTCTACGGAATCCAAACTGATCTTCCCCAAGGTTGGTTTCCACCAGTTTTTCCATTCGTCTGTAAAGAATTCGTGTTAGTATTTCGCAGCCGTGACTTATTAAACTGATAGTTCGGTAATTTTCACATCTGTCAACACCTGCTTTCTTTGGGATAGAAATTATTATATTTTTCTTGAAGTCTGAAGGTATTTCGCCTGTCTCATACATCTTGCTCACTAGATGGTAGAGTTTTATTGGGTCTGGCTCTCCCATAGCTAACACTTGATTCAAGAATCATTCAAGAATAGATGCGTAACGCTGTGAATTGTGGCAATGGACTTCATTATTGTTGCGTTAAAGTGGTAATGGGAGGTGGGTGGTGGGAGGAGAGTGTTGGCAGTGCTGGGCACGTGACACACACACACACACACACACACACACACAAACGGCGCTCGCGCTGCAAGTGAGCAAGTGGGGCGGGCCCTTCTGACAAGTGGAAAATTGTTGATAGTCAAGTGCTCTGCGCCAGCAACCGGCCACATGTGCTACCACGCTGTGGCACTGTTTTGCGCTGTCGTATGACTAACCGGGACGTCCTGTAGAAGTCCTGAAAGGCGCCGGGAGAGCTGGAAGGCCGACGAAGGCGTCACTCTGAGCAGAACTAATTTGTTTTGCTGCAGGTTTCCGCTAGTTGCCGAGTTTTACGTCAGAATCCGCTACCCGTTACCGATATCTAATCTTCAGCATCCACCTGAAACAGCACATTTCAAAAGTTTCTGTTCACTTTTTGTCTGTTCTGCTTGTTGACCTCGTTCACTTCAATAGAAGGCTACTTCCAAAATATTCGCTCATAAAATATTTCCTAGTACTTAAATTTACATTCGATACTAACAAAATTACAATACTGCATTTACAGTGTTCTTACTACTGCCAGTCTACACTTCATATCCTCTTTACATAGCCCGTCGTCAGTTAGTTTTCTACTAAAACGTAGAAAACGTTTAACAAGTTTAAAATTTTCAATTCCTAATCTAATTCCCTCAGCATCTCCTGACGTGGTTCGAGTGCTGTCCATTATCCTTGTTTTACTTTTGTTAATATTCATCTTACACGGCTAACTTCTTTCCAAGACACTATTACAATGCTACAAACAGGCGCTAAAGCTTTTGTTTCTCGTCGTCGAATTTTATTTCCGTTTCCAAGTTTCTCCTTAAATTTCTTCACTGCCTAAATGATATGAGGGATACGTGCAAACTTGTCACTCCCTCCTGAACTGCTGCTTCACTTTCGTTGCATCGACTCTTACAGCTGCAGCCTGATTTCTGTACAAGTTATGTAGATAGTATTTCGTTCCCTGTATTTCATCCTTGACAACTTGTGAATCTCGAAGCGCGTACTCCTGTCAACATAACCAAACATGTTTTACTAAGAACTGAATTTTCTACTTCACATAAGCAGCCTACACCGAAACATAAAGCGTTTACCTCGCTTTAGCTGAAGCCATTTACTTGGACACCGGAAACTTAAGTCAGTAGGGAATGACCGGGACAGCGATAGTCAATTGCACGAAAGAATCTGCCAAAAAATTGGGAATCGATGAGAATCTGACCATTGTAGAAGGAAGTTTCCTCAAGCCAGATACGAAAACTTCGACCTCAAAGTGTTTCTGGGGAATATGTTTCGTAATGAAGAAAGTGATAACAAGAAGCTTTACTGCAAGCCACTTAGTTTATAGGGGAAGGTTAGATAGTATCGGATAGCGGATTCTACAGGATAAGAGCTGTTCCTGAATTGTAGCGCTAGTGACAGTATCTGTAACGTCACTGCGGAGTGAAGTATGGAGGAACAAGTCCTCTCGTGATTTTGAATCAAAATAACAGTTCATTTCGAAGTGGTAAGAAGCTACCTTATACTGGTGAGTTTTTCTATGTACGAACTTAACGCTGAAGTGTTGTGTTTTGTTTTCAATTAAGTAAAATTACATTTTTTATCGCAGATTTAGATACAACCGACATTATTATCTTCATTGTAGGCTCTGAAGATGTCTTTCGCAAATAAAAACAATGGCCGTATCAAACTACGACAATGGTATGTTCGGGTTGTATTGGGCAAGGCAATGCCGTGTTACACCGTAAAAAACTTAAATATTTACGACTTTTTTCTTCAACAGGCAAATACAAGGAAGTCTTACCATATATGGGATGAAAATAACATGAAGGGAGCCGTCGAAAAACTCATACTTCTCGAGTCAGGGAAGCGAGTGAGAAATTGTGGTGTCACCGCCAGACACCACACTTGCTAGGTGGTAGCCTTTAAATCGGCCGCGGTCCGTTAATATACGTCGGACCCGCGTGTCGCCACTATCAGTGATTGCAGACCGAGCGCCGCCACACGGCAGGTCTAGAGAGACTTCCTAGCACTCGCCCCAGTTGTACAGCCGACTTTGATAGCGATGGTTCACTGACAAATTACGCTGACGATAGTTAACATAGCCTTCAGCTACGTCATTTGCTACGACCTAGCAAGGCGCCATTATCATTTGCTACTTATCTTGTGATGCATGTACCGTCAGACCGATGGTCACCAATTATGGATTAAAGTATTCCAGAAGCTACGTACCTTTTTTGCTAGTCTCTATTACTTTAACTGTTCCAGACCTCACGCCAGCCTGCGTGAGCTTAAACGCGTGCCTTTCGGCTACATCATAGTGGCTTGGCTGCCTTGCCAAGTCACAACAGAAATACTTATTTCCAAGAAGAAAATTAGGTGACAGACTTAAAGCATTACGGGAAAACGAAGAGGTGGTCATGAAATATGTTTTAGGAAATAATAATTTTTTTTAGAACATTCAATAATGGACAGGAAACAGTATTGTATGGTCATACTATAATTTTGTAGAGCCCAACTTATGCCTTTAAGTAAAGATGAGTCCTTAAATCTACTGTGTACAGAGCAACTGAAAATAAAGCGTCGGTTCAATAAGATGTAAATAACAGTGAGTAACGACTTTTACCACGATTTTGTGAAAAGACGTGGAGATTTATGACTGAGGACAGATGAGTTCACAAGTTTTCAGCGAGCAGCAGGTTTCAGCAGGGAGCAAGTTGATAGATTTTTGGACGAACTAGATGAGTTGATGGAAAAATTCGAGTTCACGAAGAGTTACGATCCAGTTAAATGTGTGCCAAAAATTACAGTTTTAGATTTTAAAATTTCATGTCCTATATAACCTTCCAAACACTTCAACGACCAAAATGAAAAGAGTGGAAAAAATTTAACAAAATCAAAGAATGTATATTCTTATGAAAACGAGTTTTATAATTGTATTAAGAGACGTATCATAATATTGTTCGCCACGAAAAATGTTCCAACACAACCTTCAGTAAATACTATAATTTTGAAAAAGCTTATTCGTCCGATTGCAGCCGACCCTCCCGTAATGCCGTGTTGACCGGAAGAGGTACAAAGCATAAACCAGAGACAGGAAGCCATGTGGAATGAAACACATTTAATGAGTCAGTGCTGTTTGTTTACGGGACACTTGGAGTCTCAATGATTCACTTGCCAGGACTGCTTAGAGTGGTACCATTCAAAATATTTTCCCCTGCCAACTTCCTGACACTCTGTTACTGACAATGTCAGGGGCAAAGCAACGGTCCGAGATAACAACGAACCTAGGAAGTGCTCTGCCCTGCTGAGGCGGCGAACCCACTATTATTATTATTTTATAAAATTAGCTTCCGGGACGTGCCCATCTCAAGAGTAGAAGACACGGCAATATGTTTCGACAATTCAGAAAATTCATTAGGGCCAATCCGTACCCTGGTACAAAGTTACAGAAACTTAGACTTTTCATACGATGCTGTGCAGGCGATTTTTGTGTCACCTATGACGCTACGAAGTTAAGGACGACGCAACACCCAGTCCCCGACGGAGAACATCTCGATCCGTCCAGGAATTGAACTCGCGCCCCCTCCGTTAGCAATCTACCGCGCTCACCCAGCAGCTACCGAAGTGGATAAACACTGCCTATTCTGCTAAGCGCTCCACCAACCTACATTGGGAAACTTGTGAACTCATTTATGTTCACAGTCACCCAGTCAAAACATGCTACGAGAACACGAGACTTTAGTTCTCTCAGTCAGTAGCTCGATATAAAGTTTTTGTATTGTTGTGTCTGTTTATTTCCAGCGATTAAATGCCATTACCTCAGAGTATCCCCTATTTTCGAATGACATCCCTAGCATGTTCTCTTCTACGACTGCGTGCACATTGTAGCATGTTTAACTTGTATACCAGTCTGATGCCAAGCTCAGTGAATTATGTAAACTTTTTAAGCTTAAACTAAACCCATATTAACTAATTATTTTAAAAATTCTAGATTCAACGCGGATTTTATTAATTCACAATATCCACTGATTACCGCCTATTGGCTTCTGTCTCGGGTTTTTCGGCCGATGTTCATCTAATGATTTTTCTGACGTTTCGCCAACACGAGTGGCTGGCATTGTCAAAGCTTCACCCTCCATTGCCGGCGGTGAACTGGAGCCGAGCTCGCGGCCGCAGACTATATGTACCTGGCGCGCCAACGTCCGAGGGCTTCTCCGCCGTCATTTCCGGTGCGGTTCTCCTCTTGCTACCTGCGACGGTCGTTCGCTGCATAACATTTACCATGGAAGTAGAAAAGGACCAGAAACTGCCATTTCTAGATGTGCTGGTCACAAGGGACGGCGAAAACCTGCGACACAGCGTGTATCGAAAACCGACACACACAGGCCGATACCTGCACAAACTGTCAAACCACCACCCGAGCCAGAAAAGAGGCATGATTAGTACGCTCGTAAGGAGAGCAGGACGAATATGTGAGCCGCAACACCTCAAACGAGAAATGCAACACCTGGAAACTGTCCTGAGGATCAATGGGTACTCCACAAATTATATTAGAAGTGTAACAGAGCCAAACACTCTGCGAAGTAAGGAACCAGAAAAAGAAATGTCGGGTACGGCCTTTCTGCCCTACATTCCCAGAGTGACGGACAGAATCGGCCGTATATTGCGCAAACATGGCGTAAAGACGATTTTCAAACCGACAAGGAAGATCAAAGAGTGTCTTAGATCGGCGAAGGAGAAAAGCGACCCACTTGCAACGTCGGGAATATACCGTATACCATGCACATGCGGAAAAGTTTATGTTGGAATGACTGGACGATCCATTAACACCAGGATCAAAGAGGTTAAGCGACATTGTAGGTTGGGGCAGGTGGAGAAATCGGCCGTGGCGGAGCACGCACTGAATGAGACCGACCACGTAATAAAATTCGCCGACACGGAAGTTCTGGCTGTAGAGAAGCACTATCACACGCGCTTGTTCAGAGAAGCTGTAGAAATACAAAAACACGCGAACAGTTTCAACAAGAAAGAGGAAAGCCTTAAGGTAAACGGATCCTGGCTTCCCGTACTGCAGCGAACGACCGTCGCAGGTAGCAAGAGGAGAACCGCACCGGAAATGACCGCGGAGAAGCCCTCGGACGTTGGCGCGCCAGGTACATATAGTCTGCGGCCGCGAGCTCGGCTCCAGTTCACCGCCGGCAATGGAGGGTGAAGCTTTGACAATGCCAGCCACTCGTGCTGGCGAAACGTCAGAAAAATCATTAGATGAACGTCGGCCGAAGAACCCGAGACAGAAGCCAATAGGCAGTTTGTCAACAAGTGGCCACGAAAGCCTTAACAATTTTGTATCCACTGATTAGCCAGAATATTATGATCACCGACCTACTGTCGATATAAGCCCGTCACTCGATAGCAGCGTCACGCGGCGAGGAATGACTGCTAATCAGAAACATTCACGGTGAATGTGTTATCAGTGAGCGTGATGTCCGTGTATAGAATAGAGAAGGCGCCCGATCTATCTGATTTTGACCGATGGAAAATTGTGATGGTCCGGAGGCTCGGCAAGGGCGTCTCGGAAACTGCAAGACTTGTCGGGTGTTCGACAAGTGCTGTGCTGAGTGTCTTCAACACATGCATGTGCCAACTATGAGCGCAATGGACACGTGACCGTGGCCACTTGACGTCGGCGCACTGGCAGAGCCCTGCATGGTCTGATGAATCCCAATACCTTCTTCTTCATGCCGAGGGGAGGGGGTGTCTTCCAGGGTAACAGCTCCTTGACACCTGCAGTATGGGACGGAGACAGGATGGCAGTGACTCCATTATGCTCTGTGAACATTCACGTGGGCATCCACGGGTCCAGTGGAGCTCATGAAGGCATCATGACGGCCAAGGAGTATCGTATACCGGTTTCAAATCACGCACACCCCTTCAAGACGACCATGTTTCCCGACGGCAGTGGCATTTTTCAGCAAGATAATGCGCCATGTCACAAGGCTAGGAATGTGATGGAGTGGTTCGAGGAATACAGTGGCGAGTTCCACTTGATGTGCTGGCCCCCAACGCGCCAGATCTGAGCTTGATCGAATACATCTGGGATGTGATTGGACGTGGCGTCAGAGCTCATTGCCGCCCTCCCCGGCATTTACGGGAATTAGGTGACTTATCTGTACGGATGTGGTGCCAACTCCCGCCAGCGACCTATCATGGCCTCACTTTCTGGCTGATCAGTGTACAAGGATATGAAAAAAGTGCCAAATATTTTGAGAGGTAGTAGTGCTCAGCGAAACAAGAAAAACAAATCCATTAATTCGGAAACATAGTTTATAAGATTTGAACACTTGCTCATAGGATGGGGTTAACGTGACGTCCATCCATTACTGGGCAGAGGCTTGCCCTCTGTCGTGAGGTATCACTCATACAATAGAAATTGTTGATGAAGTATCGCAGAGACAAGGGGATGACTGACACATTCCACGTCTACTAATCGCCACACAGTGCTTGCTGGATATTCGTCAGTATATGTAGTGCACGGGCGAACTGTTTAACTTTTGAGGAGCTAGAGAAGCTCTGTCCCTAATACGCTGAAAAGACGACTGAAAGTTCATCAGGAGGTAGTTCGCCACATGGATAGTTTTGAGCCTAGAGGCTGTCGACTCGTAGATTAGTTCCGATTGTTGAAACATACCCGCTGTATCACTTGTGTCCGCCTCCATAGCTGAGTGGTTAGTGCAGATGGCTACCACGCGGAGGATGTGGATTCGTTTCCCAGTACTGCAAATAATTTTTCCTTGATGGGAGGACTGTTGCGGTTGCACTGAGCCTTGTGATGCCAACTGAGGAGCTACTGAAATGAGAAGTAGCGGTGCCAAGGTCTAGCAAGTCGGAAAAACGGCGTGAAGAGTAGAGAGCTGACACATGCCCCTCCAAACCGCAGACAGTGACGTCTAATTCAGAGGGTGACACGGCAGCTGGTCGACATCCCTTGGGCCTTCAGTTTTGGACTCGGAGCTCTTCGTATGTAAATTGTGGTGTAGTCATCTTCTGTTGCTAAAAAACGGCGGAAGGAAAATTACTGGCCCACTGGTGCGTTCAAACAGCACGTTAACAGTAAACACAAAAGCAAAGTCGTCTCTGTGCGTAGATTACATTCGCGGAGTTGTGAGTATGTACAGTAATACAGATCAACACGACTGAAAGTAGTACTCAAGCTTCAAATGGTCGTTCTTCCTCCTCGCAGAGATGTTGGAATACAGTGAGAACCGCGTTTCCAGCCGTTGGAAATGAGCCAGAATAGGAAACCTTTGTCGGCAAAAAGCCGTCTCAGCAGGTAAGCTCAGGCCCCTGCCCTCCCACGCGGTTGACGACGGCTCACTTTCTTTAATTCAGAAGCTTAGAGCAGCGTGGCGCGAGCCATAGAAGATCTGGTCCATTTAATTTGAGACTCTATATGGACCGGCAGCCGCAGCTTCGTCACTGTACCGAACGTCTCTTGCTTTAGGCTTTCACCGCCTTGCAGTTCGGAGCAGAAAGCAGCAATGTCGCTGGCAGACGTTCGCTGTTCCCTTCGCTAGGCCGATGGATGTATCTCGCGCTGCGGTCACAAATCAGTGGCGTCAGCCGTGTTCAAGATACAACGGAACCTCTCCTTTCGTCAGCATGATCTGCTCTCGTGTTTCAGTATTGCCTCCTGCGTGATCGTAGTACTGTGTACTTAGCTATGGTTTCTGTACATGTTCTCTATGTCGTTTATCATTGTGTAAAATCAGAATGTACCAATGTTTCTGTTACTCCTTGTTTATTTTGTAGCACAATTATGATATCCTCCCACCTTTTCCAGTACCCAAAAATCAGGGACCCCTGTAAGTAGGAACGTTATCGGTGCCTCACACTGTCGAAGACTGGATAGGTAATTAACTTAAAACCCCAGCGCCCCGTTAATACAAGGGACATTCAATAATTAATACAAACACATATTTCCTCGTCCAATTTCGGTTGAAAAACACGGAATTTGTTGTGGGACATCGTGGAATATTCCTACTGCAGGCCCTATAGTTTCATGAAGTTCCGATGGGTGGTGACGCTCTACGTAGCCAGCAAGATGGCGTCTGTAAGGGCAATGCGTTCCAAGCTGGAATGTGAGCCCTCGGGGTTCCTCTCCGCCTAACAGAAGACCACAAAGAGCAATGAGGGACCATCCGTGCGGAATTGCTTGCACGTTATGTTGCTGAACATGACAATCTTTTATCCAACATCGTCACACGCAGTGAAACGTGGGTTCATCAGTTCGAACCGGAAACAGTACGGCAATCCATGGAGGGCCACTACGCCACCTCTCCTCCGAAGAAAACGTTCCAAGCCGTACCGTCAACCGGTAAAGTCGTAGTGACGATCTTCTGGGACTCTGAAGGGGTTATTCTCCTTGGTGTCCTCCCTCGTGGTGCAAAGATAAACTCTGAAGTGCATTATGGTACCCTCACAAAACTGAAGAAGCGACTTCAGTGTGTTCGTCGCCACAAAAATGCAAACGACATTCTCGTTCTCCAGGATAACGCAAAGCTTCACCCAAGTTTGCGCACGCGAGATGAGCTCACAAAATTTCAGTGTACTGTTCTTCCTCATCTACCCAACAACCCGGATCTCGCACATTCCGACTTCCATCTGTTTAGCCCAAAGAAGAACGCACTACGCAGAAGGCAGTACGTGGATCATGGGAACGTTATTGATGCAGAAAGACATTGGCTTCGACCTCGACCAGTTGATTAGTGCAGGCTCTCACAGGAAGATGGCGCAAAGCCGTCGCACTAAACGGAGATTATGTTGAAAAATAGGGTATTGTACCCAAAAGAGTGGGGTATAAAATAGTGTACTGGAATTCAGAATAAACCAAACTGCTTTCCTAAAAAAAAGTGTTGCATTACATACGGGAGGCCCCTCGTATTTACCACTCCATCAAAATGGTGCAAGCTCCTTTCCTTCTCGCCACCAGGGAATGCAACAGCTGTGGAAGACGGTGTGGTGTGATAGAGAAAGGTGACAGGATACCGCACTGACCCTTTTGGTGGGGCGCCAATGCAATGATTACGCTCACATCTACAAAAAAATTGTTTCAGCTTCTCCTATGAACAATTGTTGTGATCCCACAACACCCCAAGTCACCTTGTGTATGTATGATAAGTATACCATTTTGGCGCCCCACGTTACACCTACAAAGAGTAACAAGGGAACGTAGGATAATGTGTCTGGAAGATGATTTCCGTAAATCCAGTAAGTGAGAGGCTCTGTTGCAGAATTTATGGAGAGTACCACATTGCTCAAATGAGAATGCGAAAGTCTCCGACACAGCCAGTCGATGCGGCTCATATTTGACAGGTCGAGTGTGCACAACCTAAAGTGAGAGACATCACGATATTTTGCCTGCCCCCCCCCCCCCCCCCCCCGCATCGCGACCCCTATACCCGGTTTGGGAAAACCACTTTCAAGACTCATGAGGCGGAATCGACTCAGAATTGATGGAATCCACAGACAACTGAAAACCGAGCATTTTTCATCATCATGGGGGCGGCAAACGCATGTTTTCCTAGATATCGAAGAAAGAAAGTTTTGCGACGCTTCTTGTGTACCCATAACGTAAATTGTGTCCAAGGAAAGCACCACTGGCGTAACGACCAAGGCATTTGGCTGGGGAAGAGAGAAGTTGTCTTTCCAAACGCATTCTGTAGGTTTTTTATTTGTATTTTTTCCAAATCGAATTTACTAGGAATAGGGGGCATAATAAGGTAAGTAAAACAATAAGGAATAATAATAGGATAGGCGAATAAATTTCTCAAACGACTTTGATTGATAAAGAACTAAAGTTTAATCCTGTTCACCTTGCAACCGCTCTTTCATTCAATGTGTTACATGTCCTCATTTTCCTTCGAACAGCTTGGGGATAGCACTTGTATAAACATTAGAAGCCAATTTATTCGCGGCGTCAGGAACATCTAATGAGTACAACTGTGGTGTCACCGCCAGACACCACACTTGCTAGGTGGTAGCCTTTAAATCGGCCGCGGTCCGTTAGTATACGTCGGACCCGCGTGTCGCCACTGTCAGTGATTGCAGACCGAGCGCCGCCACACGGCAGGTCTAGAGAGACGTCCTAGCACTCGCCCCAGTTGTACAGCCGACTTTGCTAGGAAAGGTTCACTGACAAATACGCTCTCATTTGCCGAGACGATAGTTAGCATAGCCTTCAGCTACGTCATTTGCTACGACCTAGCAAGGCGCCATTACCAGTTAATATTGAGATTGTAAAACATGTACCGTCAAGAGCGATGTACACCAATTATGGATTAAAGTTAAGTATTCCAGCAGCAACGTACCTTATTGGCTATATTAATTACATTGTCCTGTTCCAGACCTCACGCCAGTTTGCGTGAGCTTAAACGCGTGCATTTCGGCCTCCTCTAGCTACACGGTGTTGGCTCTTCTGCCAACACATCAACAACCTTCGCCCAACTGCTACTTTCCTTCTCTAGATTCGGCAGTAAACAGAATTGATTTGCATGTAAACATAGTTAATTTTAGGGGATTAATTGTGATGCCCAAAATACAAACGATATCATCGCGTGAAAAATCGGCGTTGACAGTCGACCATGAGTTACGCTATGATTCGCTACTGCATCCGCGCGGTTGGGCCATGCAGCTGGGTTTCCATCGGGCATTGTCTTCTTTCCATTTCACTTCAAATGGTTCAAATGGCTCTAAGCACTATGGGCCTCAACATCTGAGGTCATCAGTCCCCTAGACCTAGAACTACTTAAACCTAACTAACCTAAGGACATCACACTCATCCATGCCCGAGGCAGGATTCGAACTGCGACCGTAGCAGCAGCGCGGTTCCGAACTTAAGCGCCTAGAACCTTTCGGCCACAGCGGCCGGCCATTTCACTTCACTGACACCCGCTCTATCCAGACTGAACCTTTGCATTTCCCTTTTCATACCTTCTACCTTCCCTACCACATTCAGACTTCTGAGATTGCAATTCCCGACACGTGGAACGTTATCTCTCGTTGGTTATTCAATCTTTTTCTCATTGTCATCTCCTCCTTGGCGGTCCACTTTCGGAGATCCGAATGGGTTCAAAATGGCTCTGAGCACTATGCGACTTAACATCTGAGGTCATCAGTCCCCTAGATCTTAGAACTACTTAAACCTAACTAACCTAAGGACACCACACACGTCCATGCCCGAGGCAGGATTCGAACCTGCGACCGTAGCGGTCGCGCGGTTCCAGACTGAAGCGCCTAGAACCACAATCCAAATGGGGAACTGGTGCGGAATGGATAGATCATTATGACACTTCTTCAATTACAGGCCGTGTATCCTGTGGATACACTTCGTGTGTCTTTAATGCAGTTGTTTCCATTGCCTTCTGCACCCTCGTCCCGTTGATCATTGCTGATTCTTCCGTGTTTGGGGCCAGTTTCCCACCTCTAGGGCAAGTGAGTGCCCTGAACCTCCATCCACACCTGCTCCCTCTTTAGACAAGGCCGTTGGCAGAATGAGGGAGACTTCTTATTCCGGAAGTCTTCGGGCGCCAAAGTTGATGATTTTTACTCATACGAGGGAGAGCTGAGTGCGCTGAGTGATGGCAGCGACCTTCTAGGGCTCGTAACCTGACTGAACTCATTCCGTCGCCGGCACGCGACGCCAGACGACGCATTGTGTTCCGCACTGTGGCGTGAATCAGCGGGTTCGCATCCACTGACACACGAGTCGCGCCGCGCCGGGAGACGCCCACCGCCGTCTCAGCTAACCTCGCCCTGCTGCTGATTCGTCGTGTGCAACGCCGCAGTGGGCGGCGAGCAAATTGTGCATCGGAGCGACCGGCGCAGGCCCAGGAGAGACAACGGAGACCTGTCAGGGACCCGGAACTGTCGCGTTAGGGGTAACAATGTATGTACAGTGAGCGTGTAAAATATTCGGTCGTTGCCAGTGTCGTGGTATGTAGTCCGATGACAGGTTCGATACAGCTCTCCAAGTTGTTGTATCCTGTTTAAATCACTTCATCTCTGCATAACTACTACACGCTAAATACAGAACAAACGTCTTTCCGTATTCGAGCCTGGGTACGTCTCTGTAATTTTTAGTTCCTGCTCTTCGTTCCCTTAAGGGGGGGTAGGACGTCAAGTGGGCCGACTTGGAGCAGGAGAGGTACCACAGGACATTTTAATTTCCATGGTCTATACTTTTACAAATAAATTCGTAAAACTTTGTCAGCATGACCAGGAAGGATTCAGAATTCACACTCATAGCAGTGGAAATTCGAAAACACAGCGAAGTAATTTTTTTTTACATGTGAAAGTTCATCATTTTTTTCACTTACTAATGGCAGCATTTGTTGCTATAGGTAAACTTTTCTTCATAAGTAAGAGAGATGTCTCGATGAATGTTACACAGAATACAAACCATACTTAAAGGTGTATGAAACTCTAGAATTTTCCAAATCTATCAAAAACTGTGGTAAAAATTGAGGTAATTAACTACAAAATTTGTGTTTTTTCAAAATATGAAGTTTAAAATACAACAGATCATTCGTTTTTTCATAAATTAAATAAATTCTAGAGTTTCATACACCTGTAAGTATGGTATGTATGCTGTGCAAAATTCATCGAAGAATCTCTCTAACTTATGAAGAAAAGTGTACCTATAACAACAAATGCAGCAATTAGTAAGTGAAAAAATGATGAAATTTCACATGTAAAAAAAAATTATTTTGTTATGTTTTCGAACTTCCACTGCAATGAGTGTGAATCCTGAATCCTTCCTGGTGATGCTGACAAAGTTTTGTGAATTTATTTGTAAAAGTGTAGACACTGGAAATTAAAATGTCCTGTGATGCCTCTCCTGCTCCAAGTCGGCCCGTTTGACGTCCTACATCCCCTTAAACAGTTAACTATTCCTTGATACCTCATTTGTGTGCTGTCAATCAGAGTCAAGTTTTCCAAAATATTTCTTCACTCCCCCATTTTATTCAGTAGTTCTTCATTAATTATTCAATATACTCATCTAATCATCACAAATCAAAAGCTCCTGTGCTTTTCTTATCTGGACTGATAGTCGTCCGCGTTTCGCTTCTATACAATACACTGAGGTGACAAAAGTCATGTGATAGCGATAGGCACATATGCTGATAGCGGTAGTGTCGTGTACACAAGGTATCAAAGGGCAGTGCATTGACGGAGCTGTGATTTGCACTCAGGTGATTCGGTGAAAAGGTTTCTAACGTGATTGTCGTCGCATGACGGAAACAGACTTTCAGCGCGGACTGGTAGTTGGAGCTAGACACATGGGACATTCCATTTCGTAAATCGTTAGGGAATTCAGTATTCCGCGATCCACAGTGTCAAGAGTGTGCTAAGAATACCAAATTGCAGGCATCATCTGTCACCAGGGACAACGCAGTGGTCAACGGCCTTCACTTAACGACCGAGAGCAGCGACGTTTGCGTAGAGTTGTTTGTGCTAGCAGAGAAGCAACACTGCCTGAAATAACCGCAGAAATCAATGTGGCACTTAGGGACGTTGAGCGTATGTGTTGTGACAGTGGGGCGAGATCTGGCTTGATGGGCTATGACAGCAGACGACCGACGCGAGTTCTTTCGGTAACAGCACGAGATCGCCTGCAGCGGACGACTGAAACACCGTGGCCTGGTAAGATGAGTCCAGATTTCAGTTGATAAGAGCTCATGGTACGTTTCGAGTGTGACGCAGCCCCACGAAGCCATGGACCTTAATTTTCAATAAGGCAGTGAGCAAGCTGATGGTGCCTCCATAGTAGTATGGGCTGTGTTTACATACAATGGACTGGGTCCTCTAGTCCAACTGAAGCGATCACTGAGTGGAAAATGGAATTTGTATGGATGATAATGCAGCATGTCACCCGTTTGAAGAACATTCTGAACTATTCGAGTAAACAATTTGGCCGCCCAGATCGCCCAACGTGAATCCGGTCAAACGTCTGTGGGACACGACCGAGAGGTCAGTTCGTGCACAATATCCTGTACCAACAACGCTTTGTCGATTATGGAAGGCTGTAGAGGTAGCATGGCTCGATATTTCTGCGAGGGACTTCCAACGACTTGTCCAGTCGTGACTCGTCGAATTGTTGCAGTACGCTGGGCAAATGGAGGTCATTCTTAAGTTTTGCACACGAGTTACGAGGGACGTTTGAAAAGTCCGTGCAAAAATAAAACCTACTTACGTGTTTGGGGTAAAAACATTTTTATTTTTCGACATAGTCTCCTCTTAGACTTATACACTTCGTCCAACGCTGTTCTAATTTTGTTGATGCCTTCCGAATAATAGGAACTGTCCAAGTCTGCAAAATAGCTATTAGTTGCTGCAATCACCTCCTCGTTTGAATAAAATCTTTGCTCCGTCAGCCATTTCTTCAAATTGGGGAACAAATAGTAGTCCAAGGAAGCCAAGTCTGGAGAACAGGGGGGATGTGAAATGAGTTGGAATCCTATTTCCATTAATTTTGCGACCGCAACTGCTGAGGTGTGTGCTGGTGCATTGTTGTGATGAAAAACTAATATTTTGCTGTCCAATCGCCGGCGTTTTTCTTGCAGATCGATTTTCAAACGGTCTAATAACGATGAATAATATGCACCTGTAATAGTTTTACCCTTTTCCAGATAATCGATTAGGATTATCCCTTGCGAATCCCAAAAGACAGTCGCCGTAACCTTTCCGGCCGTAGGAATGGTCTTCGCGTTTTTTGGTGCAGATTCTCCCTTGATAACCCGTTATTTAGATTGTTGTTTGGTCGCAGGAGTACAGTAATGTATCCATGTTTCATCCACAGTGACGAAACGACGCATAAAGTCCTGAGGATTCTTCCTGAACAGCTGCAAACCATCCTTGCAACACTTCACACGATTCCGTTTTTGGTCAAGCGTGAGCAGTCGCGGAGCCCATTTTGCGGATAGCTTTCGCATGTCCAAATGTTTATGCAAAATATTATGTACCTGTTCATTCGAGATACCCACAACAGTAGCAATCTCACGCGCCTTAACTCTTCTGTCATCCTCATGGATTTTATCAATGATTTCTGGAGTCGTAACCTCCACAGGGCGTCCAGAACGTTCAGCATTACTTGTGCCCGTATGAAAACTCCGAAAATTTTGAAATCACTTATAAACTGTTCTAATCGAAGGTGAAGAGTCACCATAATGTTTATCAAGCTTCTCTTTAGCCTCCTGAGGCGTTTCGCCTTTCATAAGGTAATGATTAATCACCACACCAAATTCTTTTTCGTCCATTTTTTGACAATCACTCGACTTCCTTGATTCACACGGATGCCAAACACAAAGAAATAGACCAGTATAGCTGAAACATAGTGTGCGTTCTTTCCAAAGATGTTACTAACTAAACATGACCTCTATACGCGCCGGTGGTGCCATCTCTCGGACTTTGCACAGCCTTTGTAAACACCCCTCGTATATGTATATATATGTTGCACTCGTGTGCAAAACTTAAGGAGGATGGTAACTTTCGCGTGATGATGTGTCAGTACCAAGTAACAATGCTCGATGAAACTTGGACTGTACGTAGAAAGAACTGCTACAGTGAAGTACAGAAGCTAATAGAAAGAAGCACTCAACAAGGCAAGCAGAAATGACACTGTTAATAAATGACAATAATTACACTGAAGTCACCGCTATTCATGGTGGTGTTCTGGACGTTACAGAAAGTGAAATATGGCACTCAGTACCGTGTGTGACCACCACGGACTTCAAATGCACGTTCTGCAACATGCTTACATGCTGGCCAGAAGGTTGGTAAGGATGTGTTCTGGCAGGGCGTTGGATTCCTCCGCCAGCGGGGTTGACAGCTGCTCGATGGTTTTTGGTGCATGTGGATGTGCGGCAATATGTCTCCGCAACGCATCCGACAGTGCGCAATTGGATACAATTCGGAGGGAACGAGCAGGCCAGTACATTAGCTGAGTATCCTCTAGTTTCAAGAACTCCTCCACCTGCACTGTTCGATGCGGCCGCGCATTGTCATCCATAAAATTGGGACTCAAGGCCGAATGCACCCCTGAAAAGACGCAGGTGGGGAAGGAGTACAGCGTCACAATATCGTTGACCGGTCAGTTTACAGAGTCCAAAGAACTGGGGATCAATACGCCCATGCAATATTATGCTTCCTCAAACCATAGCGTCCAAGAAGAGCATGGGATCCCACTCCTAGTTGGCCCAGTACCTACGCTCTTGGTACCAACGCGAACGATGCTGCCTATGCGCGGATGAGAATGGAACACAGCGTACTGACGCCGGGTGAAATGATCACATCCACGCAGTCGTCGTGCTCTTATGGAGCATGCCTTGCATTTCTGTTACATGTGGTTCCAGTTGCACCCGCTGTTAGACGTGGGTCCCTGCATTCCTCCTGCACAATGTGGACGGTGATGGACCACCTTGTCTCCTTTGGGCAGCACTGTGTGTGGTTCGGAACGCTCTCCATTCACGTGGAACAATGCTGTGAGCAGTACCAAAACTCCTGAGCTACACTAGTCACACTTCGTGCTGCTTCCAGTCTCCCGATGATTCTTCCCCGTCTGAAGACATCCACATGTTGTCTCCAGGTCATGCTGTAGTGAGGAACACCACACCGTAACTGAAAGGCGCGCGCTCACGCACACACACACACACACACACACACACACACACTCTGTCCGTTCAGCTGCCTCGTGTTGAGGGGCACCATAGCCACGCCGACCTCACCCCATTGACGGCCAGCTTTCTGTGCGCGACTAGGAGATGGTGACATGTTCCGGCACTTACATTCACTTACACCGAGAAGTTAATATGTTATTCTATTCATGTCGTCCTTAAGTTTTGCAGAGCAGCGTACATATAGTCTAACACACTCTACATTAAGAAAAGATTGTGTCACAATTAAAATTGAATCGGATATTAATATATTTTTTCCAGAAATGCTTCTCTTGCTGTTGCCAATCTGCAGATGTTATCTATATCTACATGGATACTCTGCAAATCACATTCAAGTGCCTGGCAGAAGGTTCATCGAACCACCTTCACAATTCTCTATTACTCCAATGTCGTGTAGCGCGCGGAAAGAATGAACACCTATATCTTTCCGTACGAGCTCTGATTTCCCTTATTTTATCTTGGTGATCGTTCCTCCCTATGTAGGTCGTTGCCAACAAAATATTTTCGCATTCGGAGGAGCAAGTTGGTGTTCTGGACATTACAGAAAGTGTGACCACCACGGACTCCAAATGCACGTTCTGCAACATGCTTACATGCTGGCCAGAAGGTTGGTAAGGATGTGTTCTGGCAGGGCGTTGGATTCCTCCGCCAGCGGGGTTGACAGCTGCTCGATGGTTTTTGGTGCATGTGGATGTGCGGCAATATGTCTCCGCAACGCATCCGACAGTGCGCAATTGGATATAATTCGGAGGGAACGAGCAGGCCAGTACATTGGCTGAGTATCCTCTAGTTTCAAGAACTCCTCCACCTGCACTGTCGTGAGAAGATTCCGTCGCAACGAAAAACGCCTGTCTTTTAATGATGTCCAGCCCAAATCATGTGTCATTTCTGTGAGACTCTCTCCCATACTTCGCGATAATACAAAACGTGCTGCCTTTCTTTGAACTTTTTCGATGTACGCTGTCTGTCCTATCTGGTAAGGATCCCACACCGCAATGCAGTATTTTAAAAGAGGTTGGACAAGCGTAGCGTCTCCTTAGTAGACCTGTTACATTTTCTAAGTGTCCTCCCAATAAAACGCAGTCTTTGGTTAGCCTTCCCCACGACATTTTCTATGTGTTCCTTCCAATTTACGTTGTTCGTAATTTTAATACCTAGGTATTTAGTTGAATTTACGGCTTTTAGATTAGACTGATTTTTCGTGTAACCGAAGGTGAACGAGTTCCTTTTAGCACTCATGTCGATGACCTCACACTTTTCGTTATTTAGGGTCAACTGAAAATTTTCGCACCATTCAGATATCTTTTCTAAATCGTTTTGCAATTTGTTTTGATCTTCTGACGACGTTATTAGTCTATAAACGACAGTGTTATCTGCAAACAACCGAAGGCGGCGGCTCAGATTGTCTCCAAAATCGTTTGTATAGATAAGGAACAGCAAAGGGCCTATAACACTACCTTGAGGAACGCCAGAAATCACTTTTGTTTTACTCGATGACTTTCCTTCAATTACTGCGAACTGTAACCTCTCTGACAGGATATTACAAATCCAACCACATAACTGAGACGATATTCCATAAGCAAGCAATTTCACTACAAGCCGCCTGTGTAGAACAGTGTCAAAAGCCTTCCGAAAATCCAGAAATACGGAATCGATCTGAAGACCCTTATTAATAGCACTCAACACTTCATATGAACAAAGAGCTAGTTGTGTTTCACAGGAACGATATTTTCTAAACCCATGTTGTCTGTGTGTCAATAGACCGTTTTCTTCGAGGTAGTTCATAATGTTCGAAAACATTGTGTGTTCTAAAATCCTGCTGCATATCGACGTCAACGATATGGGCCTGTAATTTAGTGGATTACTCCTACTACCTTTCTTGAATATTGGTGTGACCTGCGCAACTTTCCAGTCTTTGGTCTTGACATCAGCCATTGTCTTATTTTACTACCTAAACAGCAAAACTAGTCTATTACTTTCTGTCTGCTAATGAGTAATCTAATCCTGTCAGTATTCAAAATGGTTCAAATGGCTCTAAGCACTATGGGACTTAACATCTAAGGTCATCAGTCCCGTAGACTTAGAACTACCTAAAAAAAAAATGGTTCAAATGGCTCTGAGCACTATGCGACTTAACTTCTGAGGTCATCAGTCGCTTAGAACTTAGAACTAATTAAACCCAACTAACCTAAGGACATCACACACATCCATGCCCGAGGCAGGATTCGAACCTGCGACCGTAGCGGACACGCGGTTCCAGACTGAAGCGCTTAGAACCGCAGGGCCACACCGGCCGGCGCGGGAGTGAAACTCGAGGTATTGCTGCCAATGCACGGAACACTGGCTGTGGACAGGAAAAGTGTTTAGTTGTAGTTCTGACGCTTCGAGGACAGGGAGTTCATCACCGATTAAGAACAATTGTAGTTTCGGCCGTCAACGGGCTTAATAACATGAAATGCGGCCGATGCCGACACGAGATCGGCCGCTGCCCCATACCGGAGGAATTGCGGATTAGCATCGACTGTGTTAACTCGATCATTCAAAACACTTGGGTAAGCCGAGCCCTGGGATCGATTAGTGGCGCACGGCTGACCGGTGTGCTACGGCAGTATCGGTGAAAAACAGCTTGAGGCCTGCAGCAACTATTGTTTGGTTTTCCTCTCTTAACCGTACTTTTCACCAGATGTGTTTCGCTTTATCGATGAATCACCAATAGCTACCAGCCTTTCAACTTTTTGCACATAGAATACATTTTTACGTTTTAATTCTTGTAAAACGGGAACAGTTTTGATTAAGAATGACCGGCCGGAGTGGCCGAGCGGTTCTAGGCGCTACAGTCTGAAACCGCGCGACCGCTACGGTCGCAAGTTCGAATTTTGCCTCGGACGTGGATATGTGTGATGTCCTTAGGTTAGTTAGGTTTAAGTAGTTCTAAGTTCTAGGGGACTGGTAACCTCAGAAGTTACGTCCCATAGTGCTCAGAACCATTTGAATCATTTTTTGATTAAGAATTAGATGTTTCGTGCATTTTAGCTACGGCATTAATGGCTCCTGTTTCTATATTTCGGAAGCTACTGATTTTCGTCTCGTTACTAACTGAGCCCACAGAAAGAAAAGCTTCAATCACTTCCACTATTGTTTTTTTTCTCGGCTCTTAGAAATCCCTTTTCTTTGAATGGTATTTAGTTGATGTATACACTGTAATTTCGTAAAAGTGACCCGTGCGTCGTAGCCTCCACAGAGGACGACATCTTTTCGCCGTAGGAGTAACGCTGGCTTTTTATACTCACAACTGAGAGTACGCTGTTTCGCGCACGTGTGCGCTATCTGTCTGCAGTGCTGCTAATTCACTGCTGAAAGATTTCTCTTTAGGTCCTGCTAGTTTCGATTCACTAGCACCGTGCTCCACTGGTGTCTTAATTTTCTCAAATTTGTATTGGTGGACGTCCGCCTTGAAAATAGTTGTTTTTGTTCCTGTTGTTACAGAGCGATGGGTATCATGTGGAAGGTACTTAACGCCGTAACGCCTTGCTTGCCGCTTCTTTATCAGTGTTGGACAACCTACGTGCCATTCGTCATTTAGTGACTTTTAATTAAGATGTAAGTAGGCTGTTTAGGTTTTTATGTTGGTAACGCCACGTAGCGCTCTGTATGAAAATCACTGACTGTGCTGTGTGCAGTCTGTGGCTGGTTGGACTTATTGTTGGAATATTCGTTTCTGTGGTGTTGGGCAGTTAGATGTGAACAGCACGTAGCGTTGGGCAGTTGGAGGTGATAAGCCAGGAATGGTGGATGTGGGGACAGAGATGCCAGAGTTTTGAGAACGGACGATCTGGAAGTGTGTCCGCCAGAAAAAGGAAATTTGTAAAGATGGATGTCATGAACTGAGGATATATATATGATGACTTTTGAACACTATTAAGGTAAATACATTGTTTGTTCTCTATCAAAATCTTTCATTTGCTAACTATTCCTATCAGTAGTTAGTGCCTTCAGTAGTTAGAATATTTTATTTAGCTGGCAGTATTGGCGCTCACTGTATTGCAATAGTTCGAGTAACGAAGATTTTTGTGAGGTAATTGATTCATGAAAGGTATAGGTTACTGTTAGTCAGGGCCATTCTTTTGTGGGGATTATTGAAAGTCAGATTGCGTTGCGCTAAAAAAATATTATGTGTCAGTTTAGTGATGATCAGAATAAGTAAAGAGAAAACTGTTTGAGTACGTTGAGTTTTGCTCAGCTATTTGAAAATCAAATAACGTAAGAGATCAACCAGCACAGTCATTTTTAAATTTTTCTAGGGGGACGTTTCAAAGATTTCATAAAATCTGTTTATTTCCAATCAATTTTTCTAGAAACATAAATGGTCTTTGTCTAATCCGGATGGTCGTAAAAAAAAAAAAACCGGGATCCCCCTGAGTCCCTCAAAAACAGAACGAATCGAGGAAAACCAGGACGTATGGCAGCTCCGCCAGTCAACACTAGAGAGGACGCTGCAGGGCTCCATTTCCATGGAATCTTAATCACTTATTATGGTCCCACTGTTCCACTAGTCGCTCATTTGAGAATGATTCAGACATTTACTCAAATACACGACAGCATTCTTCGAATACCGAATATCCAACAGGTCGTGCAGTTTCCGAAATGGCCGTGCCGAGCCTCCGAGCCGTCAGAATCTGCCCTCGGTCACAGACAGATCGCTTGCCTTTCCTGTTCTGCACACGGACAGCACGCTCACCAATACTGCATGCAGCGTACGTGTATCTGACTAGCAGTCATTCCTCGCCAGGTGACGCTGCTATCGCCTGAACGGGCTTATATCGATAGTAGGTCGGAGGTCATAATGTGCTGGCTGGTCAACGTCTTCTTTTTATGCAAAAGTAAACCAATAATCAGGGTGAACATGATCGTAATGAGCAGGGGAAAAACAATAAAATAATTGAAGAGTTGCAATTTCGGATGCGAGGTTCTTGTGACTTCTGAAGTGTATCCTCAGTCATTAGTAATCGATGAGGAAATAAGAATATTCGGCAAGGATACTTCGTAAAAAACTGCGCAGTGTGCACCGGATAAATCACTCCTCGACGAACACTGAGGACGAAGACCAAGCAAAAGGGCGAGGTGGCTGTGGAGAACTCAAGTGAAATACACCGCGACCTCGGATTCCAGTGGCAGCTGGCTGCCCTACGTTAATTTCCTTAGCTGCTTTTGGCAGCCAGTTATATCGTCCTTCCGAAGTTTTGTTGGTGGCCGATTGGTGGGACTAATTCACATTTATCGCCAACGATAGCGCAGAAATCACGATAGCGATGTTAGTGATATCCGTAGCTAGCAGAGATATACGAACCTTCGATTTGTTTGATATCTTAGAAGGTCAACAACGTGATCTGAGAGGACAAGCCATAGCGGAAACTGCAGAAACACCTGCGACCATCTGAGAATGCTGCATTTACGCGGAATTGAAGATGACGAGTATCTTAAACTGAAATACCAGTAATTGCTGGACAACCAGGGCTTTTCCATTTAGGCCGTCATTGTGCTGAGAACTGCAACAATACTCACCCCATTATTGGAATGGAGCTTTCAGGATCAATAACCTACATATGTTGGCATATCAAAGCAAGGAGACGTATTTACTGGAGCGCCTGGAATCAAGCACCTGGCGTCGCAGATGACTCCAACAAAATCTGGCCGACATAGACGTAGTCATAGGCGAAATGATTGGGCACTGGTGCCTCCTACAAACAGAAACTTCCTAGGCATTGACACTGAAATGAAATGAGTTATCTAGGCCCGCGAGTCTGTGTTACAATGGTAGTGACTAATTTTTTTCCTATGAGATGCTAAATTTCTACCTTTCAGCGGAACATACGCTACCAATGCGAACAGCAATCAGTCTGGCTTCACGAAAGACACTTTACGGTTACTTTAGTCACCTACGTGTTGCGATTAAACATTCCGGAAGTGTCAGACTGATCAGCCTGAAAGAGAGGAGAAGTGGGCAAATTTATTATGAAAAACTTGGAAATTATAGGTGCCTGTGCCTCGAACGTACATGTTTTTAATTCCAGCCCGCATAAATTGCGATATGTGTGGAAACTGTGGCGTCACCGCTGTATCTCTAACGGTCGTCGTGTTAATTATCACCCGATCCTCAGATGACGCAGAGGAATGAGGTTGCCGGATGTTGCGGGAAGCGTTGCAACCTGCCAAAACTGTCGGACTGTACACGGTTAAAAATAAACTGCGTCTGTCTTTTAACGAGACAAGTCCTCGCGTATTTCTGCTGTATCCGATGAAGGTATGGACCTAAAATACGTGAACTGCCCACCTTTGCAAGCCGTGATTGACGTCATAGAGGAAGACTGGATAAATTGCTGTGTCTTACGTAACAAGGGACTTCTTCACACGGAGGAAGCGCACAGCAATTAACGGAAATGTCATAAGTCACCTGGGGTACTCGAGGCGGGAACGGGAAACTTGTTACCGCTGAAGCGTCTGACAATCACGTAACCATTTTACGGATTCTAAATAAAGTATCATTTATGAAGCTTTTATTTTATTTTGAATTCCATTGTTGTAATAAAGTTCGTAAGTGCCACAGCTGCTGGACCCTCTGTTAAGATCCTAGGAGCATCTTTCTGAATTATTTCGACGTCTTATTCCAGTCCAATTGTATGTTAATGTTGTCTTGCTTTTACTTTCCACTCATTTCTGATTTCACGTGTTCGTTCAGTTGCACACCACTTCTTTCTCTTTCCCACAGATATTTAAACGTTGCGAAACGCTCCGAAAGCTTGGTTTTAACAATGTGACGTCATTTTTTCTTTTGTTGATGAACGTTATCTTTGAATAGGAAACGATAGGTTCCATTCTGGCAACATGTGGAAATTCTGTCTGTGCCGTTTCAATTATCTTATCGTATTTTTCAGCCGCTGCTGGCATTTCAGCTACACTTTGGCAAGTTACTTTGTAACGTATACAAGTCATATGACGATGATTTGCTAAGAAGTCGAAACCGGTTATGATACAATTTGAAGCCATGAAACGCAGTAAAAGAATTTCATTTACGAGTCGGTAACGGTGCTTCGCGGAGTGTGTATAAACTGATTGTGTAGTTTTGTATTTTATGCGTCTCGTTGTATATTCCGCTTGCCACGTTATAGTATTTGACTGAGGGGTTTAGGGTTCATGGTTCAGCTCGCGAATGGGTAAGAGCGACTGCTGGTAAGCAGCCTACGAACGAGCTCTAAGTTTTGTGATTATCCTGTCGCGATCATTTCACGACTTGTGTGGGGAAGCAAGTATATGTTGTCCGAATCTCGTTGCAGTGCACACACTTGTAATTTCAACAGTACGTTGCTGCGAAATACGTATCTTCATTGTGGCCTATGACTGTGGAATTTGTTGAGCATCTCCGTAATGCACTGTAGCTTGCTGAGCGAACCAGTGAGGAGACGTGCTCTTCTTTGGATTTGTTCTGTTTCCTGTACAAATGCTACCTAATAACCATCCCAGGCTAATAAGAATATTCAAGAATGGGTCGAACGAGATTTCTGTGAGCAAATTCCTCCGTGAATGTATTACATTGCCGTAGGATTCCTCACTGTACCTCTTTCGGTTAAATTTGTGCGATTGTTTCAGTTTAAGCAGCTCGGGACGCATAGTCCTATAGTTCTTTGCGGTTGTTACTGTTCACAGTAATTGAACTCTCATAGTTAAAATAAACAATAATTGGTTTATTCGTCTATCTAGGCAGAAAACGTTACGTTTCTTTAAGGTGAGGATCAATCACTGCACTAAGCGTCAATTGTCTGCTGGACTTAATCCATTTCGCTACAATTTTCTTGTATTACGATTTCGATATATTGTATTGTGTCCGCCAGGAAATGGAGAATCCAAGCATGAAGTTGGTTCGATATTCGATAAGCTCGTATTGTGTTTATCAAGCCACAGTGCGGAACTATATCGAAAGCCTTCCGCAAGTCAAGAAATACGGCATGAACTTGGATGCCGTTATCTGCTGCCTTTTACTTTCTCGACGAACACAGCGTGCAGAATTTCACAAGCTTTATATTTCTCAATCTACGTTTATTCCTCTTAGGGGGATTTTGGTTCTCCGAAAATGTCATAGTTCGCGACAATTAATGTGTTCCACAGTTTTACAACTAATTGAGCCTGCGATAGAGGCCTACATTTATGTGCATCAGTCTGCCGATTCTTCTTAAAAATTGGCATGACCTACGTCTGTATCCTAAGTTGCTTGGAACTTTGCGTCGCTCCAGCAACCTATGATAATCTGCTGCAATCGCATGATCTATCTCATCAGGTCCTGTTGCCTATCCTCTATTGAAAAATATTGGTTGGTTTTCTGTCCCGTAGCCATTTACCTTGATGTCAATCGTTGCGGCATTTGTGTGGCGATTCAAATGCGGAACCGTATTACGATCGTCCACAGTGTAAACGTTTGGGCAGATCTAGCTCAGTATTTCAGCCTTGTCTGTGCCACACTAGGTTTCGGTGTCAGTATGATCACTGTGTAGATGATTCGTTCCCATTTAGTAACTGTATGTCGGACCAAAAGATTTTGGGGTTTCCTCAGCTCGGCAGGAAAAATTTTACATTCGAATTCACTAAACTTATTGTTCTTCAAAATTTCTTACAGACATCCAGTGACGTTAGTTTCCTTTAGACAAGACCATACTTACCGAACAACCTAAGAGTGCTTTTGACCATTCTAATAATGTCTGTTCTATGTCGACAAAATCTTCAGTCCTACCAAGCTTCCTTGCGGCACGACATGTGTCTTTCGATTCTGTCGAATATTCACTGTTCAGTATAAGTCCGTTGTACTCTTGTTGTTGTGGTCTTCAGTCCGAAGTCTGGTTTGATGCCTCTCGCCAAGCTAGGCTATCCTGTGCAAGCATCTTCATCTGCAAATAACCACTACAGCTTACTTCCATTTGAAACTGTTTATTGTGTTCACCCCTCATCTTCTACAATTATTACCCCCATACCCCCCCCCCTCCACACACACACACACACACACACACACACACACACACACACACTCACACACACACTTACTTCAATTCTCTGACGTTCTGACGGTAATTTCTTCTTTGAAGCTGTATATAAGCTTTCGCTCCCTGCATTTTATCGTTGCTGTCTTCCGAGCTTTAAAGAGTGTATTTCAGTCAACACTGTCAAAAGTTTTCTCTACAACTACAAACGCTAAAAACTTAGGTTTGGCTGTCTTTAATCTATCTTCTGAGATAAGGCGTACGATCAACACCGCCTAGCGTGTTTTCTTTAAAACCCAAATTTATCTTCACGGAGTGCAACTTCTACCAGTTTTTTCCATTTTTCTTTGAATAATTCGTATCATCGGTCAGAAATTCTTCGAGCGAACCATATAGTCATCTACAAGTGACATATCTCTAAGTCTTTGTCAGTTAAGTAATGCTTTCTACGTCAGTCTTTGCTTCTCGTATAATCGACGATCTTCCTCAACTCTGTATCCTATATACAGACTGCCACAAGACTCTTCCTCCACCTCCAATCTGATGTTCATACTCCTAGAGGAGTCTTCCATATAACAAGGTGCTTGAGAGAACAAAAGCACTTGACAGTGTTCTTTGCAACTTTTATGTGCAACCGCACGGGGTAGCAGCGCGGTCTGGGGCGCCATGTCACGGTCCGCGTGGCTCTCCCCGTCGGAGGTTCGAGTCCTCCCTCGGGCATGGGTGTGTGTGTTGTCCTTAGAGTAAGTTAGAGTAAGTTGTGCGTAAGCTTAGGGCCCGATGACCTCAGCAGTTCGGTCCCATAAGACCTTACCACAAATTTCCATTTTTTTATGTGCAGCTGTTGAGTGTTCTGTTTTATTTTATACCTTTCGCATCGTACATACCTAGCAACACGGTTCCCCCTCTCACCCCCCCCCCCAAAAAAAACATCTTTGTCGTCCAATGGAATGAGCGATGCATGGTAACAGCGCGCGGCATCCCCAGTTAACACTTGTAACGCAAATAATTTATTTTATATCTTCTCTTTTGTGTAATCCTGCAACTACTTTTACAGATTATCAAGTCTGTATGAAGGGAATAGAATACTACAACAATTCATATTTTTTCGGCCGTAGAATTTCTGATATTTCAGCCCTCATACGACGTTGCCAGGCCTTGTGTACAACTCTGAGATGGTATCATTTGTTTAACGAGATAATTCCGTAGCTTAATACACTGCTGGCCACCGTAAATGCAGCACCAAGAAAGACAAGAGGTAGCACAACAAAATTTATTTTGTAGATAACATGTTGACCAAGTATCAAATGATTACGTTTACAGACGTCTGTGACATGTGGTTCCTGCCAGAATCAGTAGCCAGAGTAGCCGCCATTGTTGGAGATCATCGCTGCCACACGTCTCGGCATTGAGTCAAAGAGACGTTGGATGTGTTCCTGGGGTACAGCAGCCCAAGCAGCTTCCACACGTTGCCAAAGATCATCTGGTGTGGCAGCTGGGGATGTAATCTGGGTCACTCGTTGAGCAACCATGGACCACATGTTTTCTATCGGCGAAAGATCCGGAGAGCGAGCCGGCCAGGGAAGCAATTCAATCTGGTTGTTGACGAAGAACCTTTGAACAATGCGTGCCACGTGTGGTCGCGCATTATCCTGTTGAAATATGGCTGTGGCCGAGCCCTGAAGGTAAGGAAGGACAACTGGCTCCAGCACCTCGGATATGTAGCGCCGGCTATTTAAAGTACCGGCAATGCGTACTAGAGGCGTGCGAGAGTAATATCCAATACCGCCCCATACCATAATACCCGGTGCAATACCAGTGTGGCGGTGCATAATGCAGCTGTCCAGCATCCTCTCTCCGTGGTGTCTCCACACTCGAATCCGACCATCGTGGTGCTGCAGACAGAAGTGTGCCTCGTCAGTAAAGACAACGTCATTCCATTCTGCCGTCCACATCCGTCTGTCATCACACCATTGGCGACGCAGACGTCTGTGGTTCTGCGTCAATGGTACACGAAGCAATGGACGTCTTGCGGACAGACCACTCTGCTGTAAACGGCGTCGAATGGTACGCGCAGACACTGGATGATGCGTTACAGACGCAATGTGCTGTGCTATGGTTCGGGATGTCACTGAGCGATCCGTCACTGCCATGCGCACAATTTGCCTATCAGCACGTGCAGTGGTGCACCGAGGTGAATGCGATCCACCACGTCGGTCCGTCGTACCCTCCTGCATCCAACGGTCACATATCCGCATTACAGTTGTTTGGTTTCGTCCAACACGACTAGCGATTTCTCTGTATGATAATCCACAATCTCGGTAAGCCACTATTCTTCCTCTGTCGAACTCGGATACTTGATCAAACGATGTTCGCTGTTGTCTACGAGGCATAACTGATCGTCTTGTGAAACAACCACAAGGTAAACACACGTTCCGAACGTACACTCGTCGAAATCGCCAAGCCTTAAATGGCGCTATGAGGTGGCGCCACAGGCGCGCTGATGTGCGTCTGCGCTGAAATTCTAATCAGTTGCATATCTCATCGCTGCAAACCCATGGTGTAAATTTCACTTGATTCGGATGCTTCCTTCAGGGTGTTGCATTTACGGTGGCCAGCAGTGTATATTTGAATAACCGTAAGATTACAGGAAGCATTACGAAGGATAACTAGTACACTACTAGCGACAGCGCCGCCCTTGCTTGCACTGACTTCTACCACCAAGCAAAAGCGCTTTCATACAGGGTGTTTCCGTAAGACCGTGCAAAAATGTAACAGGACATAGAGAATACTCCACAGCTTAAAGAGACATGGAAGTAAACTTATCCACCGCTTTGTACAGCATTACTGTTTTCCGACTTATTTACAACTAACATGCGCACAAGTTTACACGAAGTGTGTTGCTTATTGACATGTACATTCTGTATTTCCTGTAAGGAAACGAGGAGGACCAGCCTGATTACATGGTAGTATTTCCTGGTAGCTGGACTGGAAGGTGAGGTCCTGTTCCATGCCCTGCGAGGTCACCTGACCTCAATCCCCTTGATTATTTCCTATGGGGACATCTTAAGTCACTTGTGTATAAGGCCCCAGTGGTCACGGAGATGGAATTAGTTGCAGAACTGTAGTTGCCTGTGATGTGATTCGAAGCAGACCGGGGATATTTGTCAGGGTGCGTCAGAATCTTCTTCACCGATGTCATGCTCGCATTGAAGTTGATGGCCGTCAGTTTCAGCACAGTTTGTAAGATACGGTACAAATGGTACGTTCATAGTGTCAATGAAGGTATATCTACAGTTCAAAAATGGTTCAAATGGCTCTGAGCATTATGGGACTTAAATTCTGGGGTCATCAGTCCCCTAGAACTTAGAACTACTTAAACCTAACTAACCTAAGGACATCACACACATCCATGCCCAAGGCAGGATTCGAACCTGTGACAGTAGCGGTCGCGCGGTTCCAGACTGCAGCGCCTAGAACCGTTCGGCCACATGGGCGGCTATCTACAGTTATCTGTAATAATTAATGTTAAAAAAAGTACACAATAATGTGATTTTATTCTTATTGTATTCTTAAGCTGGCAACATAGTTTTCTTTAGTATTGCAAACAATTGTCCCTATGGAATAATAACGGTGTTATTCTGGCATGGGAGTTCGATTCTTTAACTAATAGGGGAAGGGGAATTGCGGGGGAATAGGGAGCTGGGGGGGGGGGTTACTGGTAGTATCAAACTGAACTTAAAACTTCATGGTAGTGCTGTGTAGAGCATCTAGGCGGTGAATATGAAGATTGGTGATTATGGTGTTTGTAACATTGGGAGAAATAAAATTCATTTTAAGAGGCTGATTCAACAATGGTTATGGTCTTCCGATCCATTCACAATTGCATGTACTGGGATATGTTCCTGAAATCGTTGACCATAGACAGCATAAAAAAGAAACATCATCTACCGGCATATTGCATATGAGCTTACTATAGATATGTATTGTACGTCGACTAAGTGGCAATTGTTCTCATCTTGTGGCTTCCTATGCTTACCAAAGACGCAAGTCTGAAATGGTCAATTATGAATTGGTTTCTTCCAGGGTCTTTGTATTATCACCATTGGCAAGTGATACGTTGCAATATGTATTAAAGGACTGTGAGGTAGTATTTAGAAATGTCAGCAAATTGCAATATAGACTGGAAACATGTTGCCTGGTCGGACGATTCTCGTTTCAGATTGCATCGAGCGGATGGACGTGTACGGGTATGGAGACAACCTCATGAATCCATGGGACTGTTCAAGCTGGTTGAGGCTCTGTAATGGTGTAGGGTGTGTGCAGTTGAAGTGATATGGGACTCTTGATACGTCTAGATACGACTCTGACAGGTCACGCGTACTCAAGCATCCTGTCTGATCACATGCATCCATTCATTGTGCATTCCGTCGGACTAGGACAATTCCAGCAAAACAGTGCGACACCCCACACGTCCAGAATTGCTACAGAGTGGCTCCACGAACACTCCTCTGTGTTTGAACACTTCCGCTGGCCACCAACTCCCTAGACATGAAGATTATTGAGCATATCTGGGATGCCTTGCAACGCGCTGTTCAGAAGAGATTTCCACCCCCTCGAACTCTTACGGATTTATGGTCAGCGCTGCAGGATTCATGGTATCAGTTCACTCCAGCACTACTTCAGACATTACTCGAGTCCATGCCACGCCGTGTTGGGGCACTTCCGCGTGCTCGTGGGGACACTGCACAATATTAGGCAGGTGTACCAGTTTCTTTGGGTCGTCAACGTATGTATATATGAGGTGCAAACTGTCGTGTTCACTTACATATGTTCCAGTAGATGGTGGTTCGTTTTGTTGTGGACCACAAACAAAATGAACCACCAACTACTGGAAAGTATGTAAGTGAAAACGACTGTTTGCACCCCATACATGCATAAAATGCAAGTACTTTAGCCTATTTTTGTTAACGAAACAACTGATAAAGTGGCACTAAATCCTCAAATATTCTTGTGCAATGTGGAGCAGACAACTGCTTTTAACCAAAGCATTTATGTAACGAAAAATATTAACTATCTGAAAATAGGCATGGCAGCCCGATGCCGGTTATGTCAAAAATAAAATATTCAACAAGTATTTTCATTAACCAATTATCTCTTCATTGTTTGAGACTGAATGATGGAATATGTCTAACGTAATTCCCAGAATGGCATGAGGTACGGTATATTACGTGAAGTGTGGATAGCTGAAAGTCCTAGGTTCGCGCTGAAGCAGAGATTTCGTGGGCGCAGTGGGCTGTAATCTGTTGAGTCCATTACCAGCGCATTGCTCTGTAAGTCTGTCCTGTCTTTTCTTTGTATTGAGTTTCTTGTAACGAGGCAGTAGCGAAGTCGTACGCTGTGCCTCCAGCAATTTGTAGCACTCCGCTGTCCGTAGACATGGTCTTTGTAGTTTGACTGAGTGACATTGTGCATGCTTTCATTCCATATTCAAGAGTACGGTCAACGAGAATTTTGGATGCGAACACAGTTACTTGTGGGTTCCCACCACGCATTCTGTACTTCACAAGTCGTATTAGATTTAATCTGTTCTCTGCTTTTCTTTTTTGTTTTGTTTGTTTAATAGTTCGTCTGTGTGAATTCCAACATATTTTACTTGTGGATTTCCTGCCGCCGGAGTGGAATTTTTACTTCGTAAGCTGTCTGTTCTTGCGAATTAGTGAGGTGCGGTGGCGGGTCTATATTAACTGACTTTTTGTGGCGTTAGTTCTTATCCTTCCCTTGCTTAGAGGAGACTACGTTGTTTCTGTATAGTCGTCGGCCTTTTAGTTAATTTTGTCACATGTTGGGGCGTGTCGCCGATATGCTGCACTATATGCATGTTAGGCTATTCCGTCATTCTACCATCGAGCTCTAGCAATGTCAGCTGTATATACTGTACACATTATTGAATACGTAGCTGCCCCCTAAGATACCCCTGCTTTTGGTGAGAAACATGGCGACTGCTGGTTACCAACACCGAATTGTACTCTTCTGTCACAGACGAGATTTGCTATTCATTGCACAGTTTCGAATGCGAAGCTGAAACGTAAATAGCAGAGTGCTCTTTACACATTTACCTTTCACTGTAGGTTTCAAACAACAAAAAGTACCTGCGCATAGTTCGTGGCACAATGGAAAGTACCCTGTGTCAAGAGCTTCACAGTGGTTTGCAAAATATTGGTGTAAATGTACTTCTTGATTCTGTCCGTGTCAATAAGTTTCGTTTTCTCACTCTCGATCACATGCCACTTTCAGTAAAGAGACTCTTATTGCCGATATAATATCCTGCTGTCATGGTAATTAATTGTCGAAATCAACTAACGTTACTTTAATTGGTTCTAGGAACAAAATATCATAACTTTCGCATTGTCTCGAGTTCTACGAGCACTATAAAGCCAGCCATGATAAGTTTTCAATGGACTTGGACGTCAGGGCTTGTAGTTTTTACTAGCATTTTGAAATTTAATAACTCAAAAACTGGAATGAAATTTTAACCAAATTATTAGTGTATTATGAGCTCTGTGTGAAAAAATTTAAAAAGTATGGAATACATAGTGGAATGAATAATGATTTTTGTCTTACGTACAGAAATTTGTGTAATTTCTGTTTTAGATGCACTGTACTTCCACACTATTAAAAATGAAAGGTCCAAACAAATTTCCTTCTTTTAATTATCAACTTGCCGAAACAGTAAACTGTGAATATTTGCCAGTTTGTTTGACCGTGTCTTTTATTAAAAAAATTTGTAGAAGTAAATTCTTTCTGCTAATAATTTAAGAACATACGACATGCTCCAGCTTAAAATATTTAATACGTTGTTAAATAATGTGGCTCACTGTATAGGCAAGCACTGTATTATTATTCATGCAAAATTTTGTTTTTGTAGGTTTAATATTGGATGAGATAATGATACTTCATTATGCAAAAAGATTGATTACGGGAAATTGAAATTTTCTTCTCAATGATAACATGTCGAAACATTCTGTGTGTCCTTTACATCTTCTTTAGTTCTCTTCCTTTTGTTTGTTATTCTGGCCTCACTTCCTTGTGGCGTAACTATTTGCTCATTTTTACGCTTTCCAACAACAACCTCATGTTGATTAATGTAAAATTTACGACTGCAATCGAACCTCTTCGTATCTGAAATTTTACGATGCAAAATAGTTGAAATATGCAGTCACGAAAACAATTGTACAACACGAACGCACTCGAAAAACGCACTCAAGTAATCTGCTTGTATCGACAGAAAGATAGACTGCAATAAATCCCGTGTCATAGTAAAGTCTATGTGTTCTTCAAGGATATTACACAGACGAGTTGCTAGGGAAACAGCGCCACCAAAATTAAATAACGAGACATTGTAGGCAAGGTTTTGCGCTTGACGGTAATGTGACAACTAGACGTTCACGAGCCGCATCTGCTTTAGAAAGGCGTTTAAACACATTAAGTATATGCTTGCCGAAGTATAAATAATGATTGTTACTAGCGGAAGGCTACAAAGAGAAATGCTCAGTTAACTGATTTCAATATATGCTGTAAATTTATCCATACCGTTTTCGGAACTCTAAAGCATTTTCTACTGTAATCGCTGGTATAGATGTTACAGCATAGTTTGATTTAATATGGCTACCATTGGTACCTCTAGAATAGTATTGGTGTTTTTGTGGTAATACAACTGCTTATTCGTTATCCTAATGCCGCTGACAAAACAAATTTTAACAATATCGTAAGCTAATTTAATATACTTCTGGATAACAGTAAATACAGAACTAAACGCTGGTTAGTAAACTAATACTGTTCTACGTAAACCTACTTTCTATGACAATGGCCGGCCGCAGTGGCCGAGCGGTTCTAGACGCTTCAGTCCGGAAGAGCGCGACTGCTACGGTCGCAGGTTCGAATCCTGCCTCGCGCATGGATGTGTGTGATGTCCTAATGTTTGTTAGGTTTAAGTAGTTCTAAGTTCTAGAGGACTGATGGCGTCAGATGTTAAGTCCCATAGAGCTCAGAGCCATTTGACCATTTTTCTATGACAATGGTGTGCACTAATTATCACACTTTGAAGTAGGTTGGCGTGAAGTCTCCTGAGAAGGCATCTTACATCCAATAACCGTGTAGAAAACCATAGTATGGCACTAATGGGAAAGTACTAGGTTTTTAACTGCCTATTTTCGGAATTATTGCTTTTGTCACGGTAGAAATCTCATAGATATGTGGTGAAGGCTCAGTGACAATGACAGCGTTTTGTTGAACAAAGGGCGCTGATTTTATGCTGAATATTTACTTTAGTGTGATTAGCAAACGGTGTTTTGAACGACTGCTAGTCATTTCCTTTCCTGTTCCACTCCCAATCTCAGCGGGAAAAAACGTGCCTGAACTCCTCTAAGAGCCTTCACCTCTCTTCTTGTGTCCTTATGGTCTTTTCGCGAAATGAACCTGTCGCAGATGCCGAGTCTCCTCAGCAACATTTTATGAAACAATCGCCTGCTTCCCTTCACGGACTTCTTTCTAAGCTCATCGAGCTTTTCCGTAACAATCCCGTGCTGATCGAATCTGCCGGTTGTATGTCTAGCAGTACGCTTCTGAACTGCTTGGCAATCTCCCTTTGATCTGACCTGGTGTTAATACCAAACGCTCAAGAACAGGTCACCCTAGTGTTCTGTATGCTGTCTCCTTTACGAGAGCCGCGCTTTTCTCCCATCCATCCTCACAAACCAGTGAAGTCTCCGATGATTTATTTGCATACTCGATCGGCGTTTACACAGACATTCATCGCACAATGTATTCACTGAAACGTTCTAATACCTCTGTACTTAGTAGCAACATTCTTTACATATATTCTTATAATACTGTGCAATATTACAAATATTCTTACACCTCTACATTGATTACTGTATTCCTTACACATATTCCTGTAATATAATAATGTAGAACACTAGAAGTAGCACTGAGTCAATCTGTGGCTGAGTATTAGGATCTGTGTATGTCCTTCAGTTCACCCTCATAGCCACGCACTTCACACACAGGTAAGTAGTCTATTGATTAGACTTCCTTGCATTCAGGATTGTCTGGTAGGCCCCATTTGCTCATCAAAAGATAATATGCAGTCCGGGACAAAGTGAATAGAAAATCTGTCCCAATTTAATGGATGTATGTAACAAAGAAAACATATACGGTTAAAACCCTATATTTGAAAGGAAGAGCTTAGATCTTTTAAACGACATTTTCCGTAACAATCGCATAACCGCAAACCTGGAACAAAGAGCTACATTGAAATACCAAATTAATTCATAAAAAATCTCTATATACAATGCATTTAAAATTTTAGAAGAAAAGGGATGATATGACGTCTTCCTGAATACGTGCGTGGCAGTCGTGAAACAGGTAACAAGCCAGAAAGATTTTCTTGTAAGCAATCTACACTCCATATAATATCTCGTTCGCAACATGAGTAATCCGCCCTAAACATGTTACGAGAATATCAGCGACTGTAGCAAATGCAAATCCGTTGACACACGTCTCTCTGTTCAGCATACACAGACAGGCAGCGGCAGCCTCCTCTGACCCAGGTGTTCTCAGACTTTCTCCGTTGCGCCCCCCTTCTGAAACATAAATTATTTTGCCGCCTCCCTCTCACTCGCCTCCTGTTTTTCTTTTTCTCCCTAAGCACTTCTCATACTCGGCACAAAAGCGGCCCATAATATGTTTATCGTATTTTTTCCCGTCGTTCCTTAGTTGCTTCAAATTCCATGGATGTAAGTTCCGTGCACACGTATATGTTCTTATAAATGTGGGTGGATAAACGTCGGAAATCGGCCAGCTGGAGCATGTGGACCGAACGAACTCATCTCCAGGGCGACACATATGGACTAACAACATTGAGAATCGCAAGTAACTCCAAACGATAATTAAACCTCATGAAATTTGTGCTACAAAGTTGTTTCTGATCTCAAAAACAAGAGAAAAACATGTGAAAATGTAAAACAGTAACATATGGTAACTACTACATAATTGTTTCATGCATAAAAAGAAACTTGTATCCCAGGCCACTGAAGATGCTTCATAAATACGAGATACGAAACGTGTGTGACAAAAAACAAACTGTCTTTCATTTAGTTTGAAGAGAGAAAATGCCTCCATGAATATCCGTTTATTCTGTCAGTTACAATAATAATAATAATTATTATTAGATATTCCTACGAGGATATCAGAGTATTATTCAAAGATGTTGAAAGCTAACAATTACAACTAGTTTGTAAATAACCACTGCCACATGCTCAGTTGTTGAAATTGATCAAATATGTGTATTCCACTATATACAAATTAATTCACAAATTAGTTAAATCTGTTTGCATCTATATTGCTTTTATTTAATTTAAAATGATTAGTATCTGGAAGATCACAGCTCCCAGATGACGATAGGACAATAGCCCACATTTAAATGCCAACTTAAAGACTGTTACGTTCAAACTGATCCTTCAAAAGGGAAATAAACAAGAGTAAAAATGTACCGAGTACAAAATTCGGAAATTTTCTGACATTGCACATTTAGTGACAAGTGTATGCTTAAATTTGCGAAGAAAACAGTTCCAGTTTTAGTTGAATCTTTCAAACAGCAACTCGCAGATCCCCTTCCAGCTGTCCAGCTCAGACGAGATCGAGATTTCGTCTTGATTATTGCAGCTGAGGAAAATATTGAGTCACAAAAGTAACTTGAAGCGAAGGGTAGTGGTACATCCATTGCCTCCTTGCTAAATCGTGATATTCATTCCGAGTCTGCACACAAATATTTTCAAGAGACTTCGATTTAATTTAATTTCGAAGTGTTCTACGACATGTGCTATTATTGGAATTGAGCAAACATGTGTGTTCCACTATATAAAAATAAATTCACAAATTAGTTGGTTAGTTAAAACTTAACTGTTTCCATCTACACTCCTGGAAATGGAAAAAAGAACACATTGACACCGGTGTGTCAGACCCACCATACTTCCTCCGGACACTGCGAGAGGGCTGTACAAGAAATGATCACACGCACGGCACAGCGGACACACCAGGAACCGCGGTGTTGGCCGTCGAATGGCGCTAGCTGCGCAGCATTTGTGCACCGCCGCCGTCAGTGTCAGCCAGTTTGCCGTGGCATACGGAGCTCCATCGCAGTCTTTAACACTGGTAGCATGCCGCGACAGCGTGGACGTGAACCGTATGTGCAGTTGACGGACTTTGAGCGAGGGCGTATAGTGGGCATGCGGGAGGCCGGGTGGACGTACCGCCGAATTGCTCAACACTTGGGGCGTGAGGTCTCCACAGTACATCAATGTTGTCGCCAGTGGTCGGCGGAAGGTGCACGTGCCCGTCGACCTGGGACCGGACCGCAGCGACGCACGGATGCACGCCAAGACCGTAGGATCCTACGCAGTGCCGTAGGGGACCGCACCGCCACTTCCCAGCAAATTAGGGACACTGTTGCTCCTGGGGTATCGGCGAGGACCATTCGCAACCGTCTCCATGAAGCTGGGCTACGGTCCCGCACACCGTTAGGCCGTCTTCCGCTCACGCCCCAACATCGTGCAGCCCGCCTCCAGTGGTGTCGCGACAGGCGTGAATGGAGGGACGAATGGAGACGTGTCGTCTTCAGCGATGAGAGTCGCTTCTGCCTTGGTGCCTATGATGGTCGTATGCGTGTTTGGCGCCGTGTAGGTGAGCGCCACAATCAGGACTGCATACGACCGAGGCACACAGGGCCAACACCCGGCATCATGGTGTGGGGAGCGATCTCCTACACTGGCCGTACACCACTGGTGATCGTCGAGGGGACACTGAATAGTGCACGGTACATCCAAACCGTCATCGAACCCATCGTTCTACCATTCCTAGACCGGCAAGGGAACTTGCTGTTCCAACAGGACAATGCACGTCCGCATGTATCCCGTGCCACCCAACGTGCTCTAGAAGGTGTAAGTCAACTACCCTGCCCAGCAAGATCTCCGGATCTGTCCCCCATTAAGCATGTTTGGGACTGGATGAAGCGTCGTCTCACGCGGTCTGCACGTCCAGCACGAACGCTGGTCCAACTGAGGCGCCAGGTGGAAATGGCATGGCAAGCCGTTCCACAGGACTACATCCAGCATCTCTACGATCGTCTCCATGGGAGAATAGCAGCCTGCATTGCTGCGAAAGGTGGATATACACTGTACTAGTGCCGACAATGTGCAAGCTCTGTTGCCTGTGTCTATGTGCCTGTGGTTCTGTCAGTGTGATCATGTGATGTATCTGACCCCAGGAATGTGTCAATAAAGTTTCCCCTTCCTGGGACAATGAATTCACGGTGTTCTTATTTCAATTTCCAGGAGTGTATATTGCTTTTATTTAATTTAAAATGATTGGTAACTAGAAGAGCACAACACGCTCCTCCTGTTCTATTGTTTGCAAGTGACCTGTTATAATGGTATCAAAAGGATTGTGAATCCAACCATATTCATAAGAAGGTTCTGGAAATTTTCAATGTTTAGTACGCCAATTCTACTAATTATACCTACATACGACTAAGATTCCTTCACGAAATCATTCAGAGAAGGAAACATCATTTTTTCTCTTAAACGCAAGCACTTTCTCGCTTAGAAAGACGACATCGCTATTTCCACTTTGAAATGACACGTTAAGATCTTCATTTTTTCAAAAACATCGACCAAGTAGCACAATATTAGAATCCATTTTTCATCCAGAAACAGAGCCGCAATAGCAGGACGGCTGTCGAATAGGAATAGGCGAAGTTCATCCTTCAGCTCCACAACGCTACGAAGCAATTTACCCCGAGACAACCAGTGTACCTTCGTCTGCGATGGATGCGAATCATGTGTAGAACCCATTTCCTTGCAAATAATGGATAGTAGCCTACTGACTGCATCCTTCATCATTTTATTGACTTCCGGTTGTATTACTTTAGAAGCCAATGCCCTCCTGTGTGTGAATTTTGCGGAAGGAGAAACAGTACATCCTCTTCCCAGGAACCCCTTCTTCGTTTCCGGTAAATGTTGTCGCCCCACCAGTGTGTATACCAGCACAATATGTCGATGACAGATAGTTGTTACGAAAAATGAAACTCACAAGAAAGAAAATATCTTCGCCTACAGTCCTTCGTTCTGGAGAGTTACAAAACAGGAAGTCCTCGAGCATTTCATTTTCATAACAGGTGCGTACCAAAACAAAAACCCACGTGTCTCTGCCTCGTGATGACTGGGTGTTGTGTGATGTCCTTAGGTTAGTTAGGTTTAAGTAGTTCTAAGTTCGTCCGCAGCTCGTGGTCGTGCGGTAGCGTTCTCGCTTCCCACGCCCGAGCTCCCGGGTTCGATTCCCGGCGGGGTCAGGGATTTTCTCTGCCTCGTGATGACTGGGTGTCATGTGCTGTACTTAGGTTAGTTAGGTTTAAGTAGTTCTAAGTTCTAGGGGACTGATGACCATAGATGTTAAGTCCCATAGTGCTCAGAGCCATTTGAGCCAAAACAAAAACCTGGGAAAGATCTCCGATATCAGTACTTTCATGAAGTTGCAGGGAGCAATGGACTATCATGAAGACGTGGTAGCAACTGATTTTTTATGTCAGTTGTTGTTGCATCAATACGACGAGCAACAGTTACAGCTGACCTCAGACTCTCACCAAACTTTGCTCCAAAAATGATTTCGCACAAGTAACGTCTGTGTGAAAAAGTGATTTCTCGCCAATAATATAGGATGATTTGGATTTTACAATAGAAAACAATACCTCTTTTGGATTCTCCTACAACTTTCTTAGGAACTGATACATGTTTTTTGAAGAATCTGACAATTCCATTTAGTTGCAGCTCATGACGCTTAAAAAATTCGATGGGTTTACTTATTCTGTGTGGATGTTTTGTCAGCAGGTGTCTCTTTAGTTTTGTAGGCTTCAAGTTATCGTTGGCTAAAATCACCTAACAAAAAAAAAAACGTTTTAGTCGTTTCTCATTCGAAATAAAGCTTAATGTCGGGGTCGTTTTTCATTCGAAAGAAAGCTTAATGTCGGGTTACCAACTTGATAATTATGAGCTTTCGTTTTGCGTTTAGAGCTAACGCTGCTGATAGGAACAGAAGAAGATGCGAAAGAAGAATGTACTTTGATTAAATTCGAATATTTTTCTTTATTAGAACTGCATACTTTCGAAGAAGAAGAGATACTAGGCGAATCACTTCCATGGGATCTTGCTATCACTGCTAACTAAAACCAGGCACTTACCAACGTGAATGACGGAACTTGTACCACTTCATTTTAAATCCGGTTAACTAGTTCCACTGAACACCCACTAGAACTTCTAGCTAACTCACTATCTTTGAACCGACTCCAGAAACCTAGTTGAAATCAAATGGATCCTCACAGTGGTTGTCATAACAATTTATTCTCTTAGCCAGTGCTCAGAGGAAGTGGCAGTCCCATTGTCATGCGAGCTATTGTCATTAGTGATTGTTAAATTAACGATGAGGGAGTTTCCTGACTTAGAGAATCTGACGCTAGCAATATTTGTTCACTGGAAATATTTTTCTTGTGTAATGTTAAATATAGGTACAGTAGAGCGTCGATTATCCGAACGTCGGTCAACCGAATGACCGCTTAACCGAACTGTGTACTCGCTCGCACCTGTTACTCTCCCACCCTACGGTCCATCATCCCCCTCACTCCCAAACCAAGTTTCCCACAGTAGTCGCCGCACTGGGCCACAGCTGGCGGAACATTGCTTCTAATGGGGCCTTCACAAGGCGCTGCTGACCTGCCAAGCCGCCAGTCGCTGTGTTTCAACAATCAGCAGACTTCTGTCGGCTTGGCACTGGCAGTAGAAGTAGCGGCAGTAGCAAAGCTGTTCACAGCAACAGCTGCGCCAGCTTAGGCTAGGCGCAAATTGAGACGCGTATAGCGCGTGTGGCGCGACAGCGCAGCGCGCCTTTTTGTAACATCACAGGTTCAAATGGGACCGCGCAAACTGTGACGCGACGCGACTGGGACGCGACACGCGCCTGCGCCAGGTCGCGCAGCGTTGTGGTTGAGGCACAGTTTATCGCGTCGCGCGTGCCTCGCTAGCACCGTGGGAAATTTGAGGCGGGGAGCGGAAAAGTAGCCCGACCATATGCTCACATCGGAACTGTGCATATGTCCAGTGGTAGTATTGCCCATGCGATAAATTTTGCTTTACTGTGTACTAAATTTCATTGCCTTTGGGTAGTGTTTAATTTTTCGCAATTTAAACGCTCCACCTTTCTTCGTTAGTACATTATACTTTTTTATTATTTATATCTATATAGTTTTGTTTTGTTTTTCTTTTGTCAAGAAAAATGCATACTTCAGTAATTGATGAGCCATTGGCTGCTGGAATTGTGTCATATGCCTCCGCGGTGTTTTCAGATCGCAAGAAGGGACAGAGGGTAGTTAATAAGGAAGCAAGGAATATTATAAAATCATGTGACTTAGAATCAAGGTAGGAAAGTAAAACATGGTTATCTTCTCGCTGCCTAGTGTGCTGGCGTATCTGTACGATCTGTTACAAAAATTTAGAAAGGGATAATCTCCAAAGGTGTGATCCCTTTGTGCTCCTGGTAAAAAGCGTCCAAGATCTGAAGTATAGAAGTCTCACTGTGATTACTCTGATATGGATGTAATAATGTGTAACGTCCCCTTTGAACAATTCTTACACGACTGTCCTTAAACTGACACACAATATTTTGTTAGCGCAACGCAATCTGACTTTTAAAATTCCCTACAAAAGAATGGCCCTGACTAACATTAACCTATACCTTTCACAAATCACTTACCTCACAAAAATCTTCGCTGCTCAAGCTACTGCAATACAGCGAGCGCCACTACTGCCAGCTAAATAAAAGATTCAAACTATGGAAGGCACTAACTACTGATAGGGATAGTTAGCAAATCAAAGATATTAATAGAGAACAAACAATGTATTTACCTTGATATCATCATATATAAATATAGCAGTTCATGACAAATTTCAAAACTACGCCATCTCTCTCCCCACATCCACCACTGCTGGCGGCTCACCTCCAACTGCGCAACGCTACGCGCTGTTCACAGCCATCTGCCTAACACTACAATGGCGAGTATTACAACAATGCAAAGCAGCCACAGACTGCACACAGCACAGCCAGTGATTTTCATACAGAGAGCGCTACTTGGCGGCGGCGTTACCAATATAAGAACCTAAACAGCCTACTTACATAAAGAAAACATAAACAGCCTACTTACATAGCCCCCATGCTCCCCACAAAAAATTTTACAAATTTTTTGGGCAGTGGCCAATAATGATTTGATTAAATTTTTTCATAATTACAATAACAAAGAAATCAAATGCACACACTTATTGATACAATGTTGGTCAAAAGCTAAAATTTTGTCACAGTCCATAAAGACAGTCCAGATTGTTCATCACAGTAAAAATGCAGAGTTTTTCTCAAAGTCTGAGCAGTAAAAGAAAATGCACACAGAAGTAGTGGATTTCCATGCAGTCTTGAAGAAGTAGTGTTGTCCTTCCAACGGAAAGACAGTGCTGACTCGACATGCAGACAGGTAATGGGCCACAACTGAGCAAACCCATCGCAGAGTCAGTCGAAGTTTTGAAGAATATAGGTAGGTAGGTCATCACAGAGTAGACCCACTGTAGTCCTGGTAGAGAGTGGTATTGGTGGGCCATCAAAGATGCAGACCCATTGCAGTCCTTGTAGTAATAATGGTATTGATGGATCATCAAAGATGTAGACCCACTGTAGTCCTTGAAGAGATGGCCAGCAACCATCTGTTGTGACTGTGCAGGTGCACAATCATCACTGAAGAGCCTTGTGGATAATGTAGCAAGTCCATAAACCACCACCTGTGCACTCACAAAGTTTTTGGAATTGTCCTAAGAACCAGCAATGCTGTTATCCAGTCCCTTGCTGAATTATTAACACACGTGCAAACACTATCAGTCCCTACTTCTCACATATTGTCCATATACTATGACCAACAGAAACGTGTGCAGTGAAATGTAACTAACAAGTTAATAATATCATGAACTGGTGACAATTACAATTTTATAACATAAGAATACAATAACAAAGGTACAAAATACATCATTAAAGAACATAACAATACAGATAACATTTGTAGTACAGGCTTTACAAAAGAATCGAACTAACATATACATCAGTGGAATTATGACATGAGTACATACATAAAAGATCACAATAACTTTTGAAACATCAACTTCACACATGAGCATTAAACAGAACAGAATTAATAATGTCTAACATCTTTACAAAGTAAATAACATATTATTAATGCCAATTATATTCGAGGATAACAGTATTCCTCATCATAGTGAATGTAGCTTAATATTGAAAGAAGAAAAAATTCTATGAAACTACACAGAGGCAGGAAGAAAGCAACTACACAAGGGTACACAAACATATAGTGGGATAATACAAAAGGAAAGGACAGGGTTTGTTGTACTGCAGTATTTTGCAAACAAAACTTTCTTTACTTCTTGGAGATCTCCCTTCATTCAACATTATTCCCAAAAAGTCCTATCTATACCTGCTTTCTATATTCTATTCATATTTTTTTTCAATAATTATTTCTCAGTGCACAATACTCATTTTGGCCCAAGTCTGTTTCATATAACTTCGCAACACAATCTTTACCTACTCTCCATAGTCAGTTTCTTATATAGTCTACCCCTCTTAAGCTAACTTAAATCTACTGAGCTCAGATATTAAACTAAGGGTCGAAGCAATGCAGCAGCACATAAAACAATTAATATAAACAGCAATGAAAAAAATGGAAAATCGCAAAGCTAGCTACAGTAAATCTAAATTACCAAGCAATTCAACATTACAGCTAATATGAGGCAATGTGCAGCAACAAAAAAATAAATCTGGCTTAGCAGAGTAACACAAATTAAAGTTCAGTGGCACTATGCCTGGCAACCAACAACAGAAAATGAAAGAACTTATACCTAAACATGACAAAGCTCAAGCAGAAAAATATTACACTAAAAATGGCCATGTCTAATACCTTTGTCACATCTTAACACTAGAGTGATGCATCACAATTTATTCTACAAAAGAAATTACCAAGTACTTGAAAAGAAAATTATGAATGCAGTTCCTGTGAAGGTAAATGTCGTTTTGTGCTTCCTCATTTTTTTTAAAAAAATTGTTATTTACTCGATCTGTAGACAGAAAATATTTATATTAGTACAGCTATAAAATTTTATTTTAACCAATGCTGCAGTGCAGCTAGAAACTAGATATCAAATGAAATAAGCAACTATGTACACAGCAAAGCATAAGAACATCGTTCAATAGCCATGTGGCATTTCATAAGTTAGTAGAAAAATCTCTCAACTAGAGAGACAGTAGTCATAATCAGGTGTATAGACATAAAAATATTTCTCGTCATTTCATTAGGCATCCAGTGTAATCATATGTTTTCAAGTTCGACCGTGTCGTTTTTGCGATGCTTTCTACAAAGGAATGTCAGAAGCGAGGTTAATGGCGTCTTTTTTTATTTTTTTTTCTACCTGTGCCGCTGAAAAGGGCTCGCAATAATGGCTTTTCCTCCAGGCAACTGGCACACCTGGCCGCTCGCAACGCATTACGTCACAGTCACCTACCTTTCTTACCGACATATTTACGACAGCAGTTTCCGCTACAGTGACAGTCTCATATAAACATTTCACAGGTCGAAAATTTGCGTAACAAATGTGTAGAAAAAAAATCCTGTAAATATAACAGTGTCCAAAAAATTTTCGGTGGCATTGTGATACATTCACACATGTACGCACATTTCATAACTCTTAAAGTACGATTCTTGGTTTCCAACATCCTGTTTCACAAGTCAAGAGTCCCTACCCACTATTCATTACTCCTTACCTTATTACACATATACATATCCATCGACATTCGTCAATATTTCGTCATTATAAATATGAAGCATAATCAAATAACTCATATAGCCTCAGCCTATTAATCATAAACATACCTCAGCAGCATAATACACATCGTCGTCGTAAAAATAACATCATAACACCTCAGTCAAATCTCAAAATCGTCGTAGCTTCCTCCAATAAAAAAAAAACTTCTCTGCTCATGTCAAAAGTGTCATCTGCCTCAAAAGTACTTTAAAAATCATGAATCCATACCAAATACATCATTCAAAGCTCTCATAGTATCACAATGGTTCCAAAAAAATATGAAGAGTTCACACAGTACAGACAAAATACAATTTCGTAAGTGTGAAGTTATCCAATGGTGTAATTGCGTAAACATCTGTCACTGACGTAGTAAAAAAAAAATGTTTGTTTCTCTGTCAAATAATCAGATAGCTGTTTCTCTGTCAAATAATCAGATAGCTGTGTAATTGTGTGTTAGAGAAATATGGTACCGATGTGTTAAATTGTATAAGCAAATACCATATTAGCTAGGGCTCCTTGTGCTTGCCAAACACATGGTACACAAAGTAGGTGTGTACCCCCCTGAGAATTAATGTAATTATACCCTCAGGTGGTACAGATTACAGCAATGAAATGAAATGTATCACTGAAAACCTTTGTATCATTGTACTTCAAATATCTTTAAAAATAAATGTTTTAAGTACAAAATTAATCACTCAAATGCGTGTCCTGTAGCGCTAAATGTGCGTCTTGCTGTAAGATAATTCTGTGGAAGTATCGTACTTATCGTCCTCCGAAAGCTAAGTTCTGCAGAAGTCAGTGTACTTACCTCATGATAAACAAAAGTGAAATGCTTTATGTATAGATATCTCAGTTATTACGCTTATTGCCATGATGAAGAAAGTACTGTGCTGTAACATATTGTTGTGCTACGGAAAAGGCAATCTCATTGTAGCTATACCACAAAAGTTACTACTAAAACATGTTTTACTTTGCAGAATAAAACAGAAAAACTGTGCAGAAATAAAACAGAAACACTACAAAAGCAACATTGTAAATTGTCACTCATTAGAAGCGTCGTGATAAAACCGTGTAGTTGTCACTTAAACTAACCACTGTGTCGTCTGGTATCTCACAGAAAGTACATTAAACCCAGAATGTATTTTCAAGTGAAACAAAATGTTGCATTAAAATCTCATTAGCAGTACCAGTATGTGTCCTAAGTATGTAAGCCTGATAGTCGTTACGTAATCGTGCAACTAACAAGCAAGAATGTACAAATACAACACTGTGTCGTCTGTTCACTATAACAATGCATTCGTAATTTCTGTTTAAAAATGTTCCCTAGGTTCTAGACTGGATATTTAACTTCAAACATTGTTGCATGTTAGCAGTTTCTTAAGTCTAACACAGCATACTAGTAATGTAAAGGGAAAAGTTATATGGCAAAGACAAACTTAAAAAGCAGATTATCTTTCAATAAACGGTTTTACATGTGAAATGTGGTGTAAACCTTTACTCTTCCTAGTATGCAGAGTTTCAACTGAAAAGCAATTGTCATGTTTTATACGTCGGTAAGGAATGTTAAATCTTTTCTCAAGGTTAGCGTCTGTGTTATTTTTCTCTGAGACAGCCGGCGCACGTGGGTGCCTGCGGCGCGAGTCATTGTCTGTCTCTTTGTTGGCGCGCGTTGTTATTGGGATTAGGAGACCTAACTTCTACAAATTCGCCTTGCCGAGAGGGCCCAGCTCTGTTAGAATCCCGCCAGTTCTGATGAAATTCAGGTCTGTCGTAGTCGCATATCGGTCACTGTTAGGTCGTGTCGGCCGTTCCATCTCAAAATTCGGTGCACATTGCCAATTTCTTTCATAACTTCCGAAATGCCCTGTGTTATTATTTTGTGGCTGTTCCGTATTTCTGTGTCCCTCTTCCCGTATTGGGGCGCGAGTATCCTCTGAAATACGTAATTCTTGTATTACCTGTGTCAGCTGATCTTGTACTTCCCGGATTTCTCTTTTGTACTGTGTATTGATTTGATTTTGATTCTGTTTGAATTTTCTAATTTGTTCATACTCTTCTGTGTCAGTGAAGGCTACAGGTCTTGTGTCATTCAGATCATCATCTACCTTTGTAGATAAGTTAGTGACCTGATCCGAAAGTTCGGCTACTTTCTCCGATAGTGAACACATTTCCTCAGTGTGTTTTTCTGAACCAAGTTTCAGAGTGTCCATTTGTGTTGAAATCGAATCTACTGTGTCCTTTAAGTTTTCCTGAGTTTTTGCAAGTTGCGTAACCGAATCGGTAGATGCAACTGAGTCAATTTTAGCCCACAAGGTCTCATGATTTTCATGAACAGTGGTTTGCAGTTCTTTTATGGCTGCTTCGTGATTCTGTAATGCATTTTCATGCCGCGAAAAAATAGGTTGAAAATGCTCACAAATTTGTGTTTTTACGTCATTACAGACTTTTTGACATTTCGATTCAATGTTATGTAACTCAGTAGTTAAGTCTTCACGTGTTTGTTCAAGAGTTTGTTCCAATGAGTCTAACTTTTTAAGATTTTGTTCCACTGTGTCTAACTTTTTGAGATTTTGTTCCACTGTGTCTAACTTTTTGAGATTTTGTTCCACTGTGTCTAACTGTTGCTGTGTTTGTCTCTGGTGTTGTTCCATTGTGTCTAATTTTTCAAGCTTTAGTCCCATTTGTTGCATTAATTGTAATAACAATGCACTGGTGTCTGAAACATGTTCCTCAGTGCTTTTTGGCAGTGAATTTGCACCGGCAACATTCACATTTTGACAAGCGGAAAATGTGTCTTGACTCATTTGAAAAAACGGTGAGGACGCAAACACTGAATGCACAGTATTTGCAAAATTGAGTCCTGTCATTTCGGATTCCTGAGGCGAGCTGTTGCCGAGCGATCGATCGATAATGCTTCCCTGTTCACTACCTGTTTCACTGTCTACGCCATTATTTGACGCCCGCTCCATTTCCCTATGCACAGTTACCAAATTACTACTTTGAACGTCTGTTAATTCATTACACAGTGGTGCTGGCAAGCTACGCTCGTCGTCACTATTATTTCTCATTTTACTTTCGAGCCTAGTGTTACGTTTTTCACACGCCATTATTGTCACAATATTTCACACGACAACACAGAAAAACACAATTTGAAGATCAAAAATAAGAGAACACATTAACATAGCACTGAAAATAATATCTAGTTAATTGCAAGCGCAGCTGCGAAATACTTGGTGCAAATCTACATGCATGCCACAACTGTTTTACTGTACAACAATGAAAGACTGCAACTACAAAGGAGATTTTCTCTACAATTACGCGCTAGCAATAAACAATAGCTACACTAATTACACAAACTACAAGAAAAAAAGATCAGAAGATTCCAGTGAGGTATCCTAGGCTAAGGGTCGACATATGTAACGTCCCCTTTGAACATTTTTACACGACTGTGCTTAAACTGACACACAATATTTTGTTAGCGCAACGCAATCTGACTTTTAAAATTCCCTACAAAAGAATGGCCCTGACTAACATTAACCTATACCTTTCACAAATCACTTACCTCACAAAAATCTTCGCTGCTCAAGCTACTGCAATACAGCGAGCGCCACTACTGCCAGCTAAATAAAAGATTCAAACTATGGAAGGCACTAACTACTGATAGGGATAGTTAGCAAATCAAAGATATTAATACAGAACAAACAATGTATTTACCTTGATATCATCATATATAAATATAGCAGTTCATGACAAATTTCAAAACTACGCCATCTCTCTCCCCACATCCACCACTGCTGGCGGCTCACCTCCAACTGCGCAACGCTACGCGCTGTTCACAGCCATCTGCCTAACACTACAATGGCGAGTATTACAACAATGCAAAGCAGCCACAGACTGCACACAGCACAGCCAGTGATTTTCATACAGAGAGCGCTACTTGGCGGCGGCGTTACCAATATAAGAACCTAAACAGCCTACTTACATAAAGAAAACATAAACAGCCTACTTACAAATGTAATACGAAACACTGGCCGGCTGGTGTGGCCGTTCGGTTCTAGGCGCTTCAGTTTGAAACCGCGTGACCGCTCCGGTCGCAGGTTCGAATCCTGCCTCGGGCATGGATGTGTGTGATGTCTTTAGGTTAGTTAGGTTTAAGTAGTTCTAAGTTCTAGGGGACTGATGACCTCAGATGTTAAGTCCCATAGTGCTCAGAGCCATTTGAACCAAGCATTCCTGTCGCGCGCTTATCCTCCGCTGCTGACAATACACTGACCATTGTGTTGTGCGACAGATCAGTTGTTTATTTTTCTCAATAACAACTATTTTATTCACGATCACACATTGTCAGTTTGGCAAGCCATAGGTGACTAACCAGTATCTGGCATGTGCTTATCATTCCGCCTGAAGGAACGCTCGTCATTATTTTAATACTGCTGAGATCAAGAGAAGGAATAAAATCCTTTGGTAACTTTCCATTCCAGTCGCTCAGTGTTAAAGATACGATGGGTTACGTGGATTCCACCAAAATTCCAACGGAATTGGCAATCTATTTTTGTGTGAGTTGTTAATCTTTTCTTATTCGAGGAAGCATCACCGTTTGTGAGTAACGGCCACATTTCTCTTGGTAAATGGTTTAATTGTACTTCCTTTGTCACAGTGTAATTTGCCAAACTCATCTCACAGCAGGTATTGAGACAGAATTCCGAAACAGAGTGCCTCATTAAACAAGTAATTGGCAATCACAGAGCTCAATAGCTTACGAAACACCTCATGGTTTCAGTTTGCAGTAACATAAAAGAAGGAATTTCATGTTTATTTTCATACTAGGAAGCTCTTGTTTCGCTAGCTGTCGCTAACTCTTATAAAATTACTATCACTGGAGTGAAATAAATAAAAAGGGAAGTATAAGTACTGATATATCGCCATAGATAAGAAAGTTCGGTGTGTTTAAGAACTGACAAAACAGTCTCCTCCTTGTGTGCTATCATTCGCCAAACTTTCAATGTCTCGAGCGGTTTAGGAGATATGAGAGATGGTGCGAGTATTTCATTCTCGCGGGCGTGAGATCGGAAGTGAGCGCGCTACATGGGATCCATTTTCTCGAGATTGGAGTGAGATAGAGACCTCCTCCCAAATCTAAACAAAAATTCAGCATGTTAGCTAAATTTCATACACAGCAACATATGGTGTAATACGCACCAAACGCAAAATCATAGCGATCCCTAATTTTAGTTACAAACTTTTTGAGTTTTGCGTAGTGTGTTACTAAAATGTGTACATCACGATAAGAATGGTTATTAGCGAGTTGATGGGCACTTCGTCACGAAGCTGAAATATAACGCTACAAGTAAGGCAAAAATCATATAGTTTCTGTAAAATCGTTGGAGGAAGATAATAGGTTGCGCGCGCTCAGAGCGCAGAGTGTCGTCAGTCGGCGCGTGCGAAGTATGGTGCACGCGTCGCAATATGCGCTGCACCCGCGTGTGTGTCGCGCTCTAGTGCCGTGTCACGTCGCACGTGCTATACGCGTCTCAACAGTTGAGGCGTGCCGCTCCGCGCAGTTTGAAGGATTGCGCGCCCCCAAGAAGAGCTTCTCACGGTGCAGTCACCTTCTGTTCTCTGTTACGACCACTTGTGTTCTGCTGCGTGAAGAAGTGAACTTTCGATACAAAATGCTTAAACGTAAACGTGTCGTCCTTTCTATGAGGGACAAGTACAAGATATCTGTAATGAAAAAAAGTACGCTACTTAGCTGCTCGTAAGCGTGTAGGCTTGTTTAGACAGACCAAAATAAAGGATTTTTTTAAACGTTAATTTTGTATACTGTCTGTATTGTTCATGCAAAATGCGTATGAAATATGTATATATTTTTGTTTGATAAACTGTGCCACATACTATATATTCGTACTGAAGTTGCCTTTGTATGTTACTTTGTAATACTAAAAGGGATACGTGTTTTTATTAATAAATTTACTGTACAGTACTTCTTTTTGGCAAATAAACATGTACAGTTCGATTATCCGAACAAACCAGTTTTCCGAACACCCATGTCCCCCGGTTACTTCGGATAATCGACGCTCTACTGTATTTCGATGAAAGCCGGCGCCCCCCCCCCCCTGCCCCCACCCCGCCCCTCTTCCAAGGGGCGCGCCCAGCATTTTGAGAACGGCTGCTGTAACGAGTGACCACAGTGTACTCGTCGAATGTTCTACCTGCACGAGTTTGCGTGGGAAGACGACTGACGTAAGCTAATACAAATTAATTTCTTTTTATCAAAAAAGTCTACCCTACGAATGTCTTCAGATACAAAGCTGGTTGTGGTGCAGACGCTAGCTCATGTCATAGCGGCAAAGATGTAAACATAACGCAGACTACAACCACCCTCCAGTAGTTGACGTTATTACTTGGAGAAGCGAGGCCCACGAGAAAGACAGGACGTGGCGCGTACGTCGCAGTACACGACACTGAACGTCTTACGAGTGCCGGGAGCCGTCTCCGGCACAGAGTGAGTAACTATTTGTGATGAGATGACAAAATCTTATCGGATTGGCAGCCGAGTCAATGCGTTCTTCGTACTTGTCACCTTCAGTCCTCACCTGAAGATAACAGGTAAGAAACGTGCTGAAACATCAGTCCTCGCCTGAAGATTTCAAGTAAGAAACTTGATGAAACGTTGCCGGAGAACAACACGTTGATTCGGCTCTCAGTCCGAGAAGATTTTATCATCGGGATTCGCCGAGAAAGCCTGTATTCTCATATTTCTGATTAGTTTCATAATTTTTGACTGCATGTTTAAAATCATGCAAGTTCTCGATAGCACACGACAAAATTAACAGTTTCAGTGGGTACATTTTAAGTATTGATTCCCCGTGGGCCCTGCAGGGAGCCGAGCATTCGCGAAGTGTAGCGGACAAGTCGACTAGTGTGACGTCACAAGTCCGTTGCAGGGCCAGTATATTTCGTTGGCCCCATAGAGAAGTCTACATTCGGTGGTTCGTGTATTGACGTGATCGTGCAGTCACACAATTCAGAAATGAAATCATTGGTCGGTATGGCGGTGCTTTTACTGTATGAAAGATTGAGTTTATTAAAAAGAACCTTCAATTCCCAAGCGCATCTTCAAATTTTTAAAACTTTATCTTTGTTGCCTAACATAAGAATCCTCAGAAGATATTAACGTTCCAGCACGACAACCATGAGTGGAACCCTAAAATAAAGGTATTCGGACACCAGTTAGTGAACATCAATATCAATAAACTGTGTGTCCACTCTGCCCTGCTGGTGACGTTTTCAGTGAGGTGTCTGAATGTCTGTGGAGAAGTGCCAGCCCGTTCTTCCTCAAGAGTCGAAACAAAAGAAGGTAATTAAGTAGGACGCTGAGATCTGGAGCGAAGTCAACGTTCTAACTCATCAAAAAGGTTTTCCATTGGCTTCAGGTCTGTACTCAGGGCATATCAGTCCATTTCAGCAATGCTGTAGTCCATAAACCACTGCCTCACACATGCTGCTTTAGTGCAGGGTGCATTGTTATGCTGACACAGACCATCATCCTCTCCGAACTTCTCCTCTACTACATGCAGTACCCAATGCTGTAAAATGTGTTCATTTCCCGTTGTATTTAGCGTTTTCGTAAGTGCAACAGGGGGAGCACACCCTAACCACGAAAAACTACCGTATGCTGTCGCATCACCTGCTCTGTACTCCATTGTTGGCGTTAGACGTTGTGATAGGTAATGTTTTCCAGGCGTTCATCAAACCCAAACCCTTTCAACTGATTGCTACACGCTACAGCGTGGTTCATCGCTCCAAATCAATCGTTTCCAGTTTTAGCAGATTTTTTTCTTGTCTTGGGGACGACAACCGCGAGCTGTGTTTTCCGTGCTGCTCGGCGATTGTTCCTCGACTCCACAAATTTTGCGTCCTCCATGAAAGTACTTGTTTCCCGGAGCTCGAAGCTGGATAGCGACTAAGAAGTTCTAAGTTGGCGAGAATATGAAACAGATTTCCACAAAATTTTTAATAAAAAGATGTCATTCCCACTTGACAGACTTCTCCCATCACTCAACAAACGCCGTGTCCTAGTTTTGCTTTCGGAATTAATATCTTACGGTAGAATATCTCAAACGGTTCACTGATACATACCGTTGTCCAAGTTCAAATGTGCGCCCGATCATCCTGTTTTTGATTTTCCGCGATTACCCTTCATTTCTCCTGGCAAATACCGGCATGGTTACTTTGAACGGATACGTTCCATTTCCTTCCCCTTGCCTGAATCATTCTGAGCTTGTGTTCCGACTCTGATGACCCTTATGTCGACTGGTCGTCAAACACGAATCTTCCTTCCTTCGTTTCCCAGATCACGCTCACATAGCGAGATGGCGCAGTGGTTAGCACACAGGATTCGTATTTGGAAGGTCAACGGTTCAAAACCCGCGTCCGGCCATACTGATTTAGGGTTTCCGTGATTTTCCTAAATAACTTCAGGCAAATGCCGGAATGGTTCGTTTGAGAGGACACGGCCGCCGTGCGTCCCCATCCTTCCCTAATCCAATACGACCAATGACTTCGCTGCTTGGTCCCCTCCCCCAAATCAACCAACCAACCCAGGTCACACTAGTACAGGGCGTTTAAAAAAGAATGTATGTATTTCGAATGCACATATTTATTAAACTTCAAGACATACAAATATGAAACTTTTCACACATATTTACGAACCTCTCAAGTTCAGATTACAGATGTTCAATATGCCGTCCATCAGAGGCAAGAACAGTATTACATCGATACTCAAATTCCTCCCATACTCAGGCAAGCTTGTCCTTCGTCACTGATGTTATGGCAGTACACGTCCGGTTCTTCAACTCTTCCAGGTTTGTGGGAGTGGTGGTACATAAACGTTGTCTTTAACGAAACCCCACAGGAACAAGTCAGAGGGTGTCAAATCCGGTGACCGTGGAGCCCAGCTGAGACATGCTAAAAAGTCGCCAGCTCCTTGACGACAAATCCAACGGTTCGGTAGAGTTTCATTCAGATATTCACGCACTTGGCGACTCCAGTGAGGGGGTGCTCCATCTTGTTGAAAAATGAAGTTGTCTTCGTGCAGCCTCGGAAACTACCAGTTTTGTAAAATAACGAGATACTGCTGACCGTTAACTGTGTTTCCGTCAAGGAAGAATGGGCTGTAAAGAGATGATCGGGTTATCGCACAAAACACATTGACTTTGGGCGAATCTCGTACATGTTCCCTGGCTGCATATGGGTTCTGTAGGCCGCAAATTCGAACACTGTGTTTGTTTACCCGACCACTAACATGGAAAGTCGCTTCGTCACTGAACACGATGCGTTGTGCAAAAGTGTTATCATTGTCAGTAGCCTCAACAATCTCGTAACAAAATGCCACGCGTTTGCGCTTGTTATCAGGAGGCAGAGCTTGTAAAACCGTAATTTTTACAGCTTCATGACAAACCGACGTCTGAAAAGACGCCGAATTGTTGTTGTAGGCAGTTGTAACTCCCGACTGACACGACGAGTTGCTTTTGAAGGCCTGCGTTGGAAAGCAGTTTGACTTCGTACAACATTTTCGTAAGGAACACGAGGCGGCCAGGACTCCTTCCTTTACATACACATCCTGTATCTAGAAACTGTCGATACCATATGCCAATTTTCCGCCCTTTCGGAGAATCGATTTGGTACATCAGCCTGAAATGTCTTTGCACTGTAATTTCAGTCCTCCTCCTTTTCTGTTGTTTTTGTGCTTTTGAATTTCTTTGGCCTGTCTGCACATTCTAGCACCTCGGAAACTTCAGAACACAAAATGATTTCTGTTGCGGAGTATCCATTTCAAGCATATGACGGTTACCAAGCAAAACAGAAGACAACTGACATCTAGCGGCTATTAATATAGACTATGTATTCGTTTCTCCAATAGCCGAGCCCAGGCGCAGCGATCGATAGTTTGGACAAAATACTACACTACTGGCCATTCAATTTGCTACACCACGAAGATGACGTTCTACAGACGCGAAATTTAAACGACAGGAAGAAGATGCTATGATGTGCAAATGATTAGCTTTTCAGAGCATTCACACAAGGTTGGCGCCGGTGGCGACACCTACAACGTGTTGTCACGAGGAAAGTTTCCAACCGATTTCTCATACACAAACAGCAGTTGACCGGCGTTGTCTCGTGAAACGTTGTTGTGATGCCTCGTGTAAGGAGGAGAAATGCGTACCATCACGTTTCCGACTTTGATAAAGATCGGATTATAGCCTATCGCGATTGCGGTTTATCGTATCGCGACATTGCTGCACGAGTTGGTCGAGATCCAATGACTGCTAGCAGAATATGGAATCAGTGTGTTCAGGAGGGTAATACGGAACGCCGTCTGGATCCCAACGGCCTCATATCACTAGCAGTCTAGATGACAGGCATCTTATCCGCATGGCTGTAACGGATCGTGCAGCCACGTCTCGATCCCTGAGTCAACAGTTGGGGACGTTCGCAAGACAACAACCATCTGATCGAACAGTTCGACGACGTTTGCAGCAGCATGGACTATCAGCTCGGAGGCCACGGCTGCGGCTACCCTTGACGCTGCATCACAGACAGGAGCGCCTGCGATGGTGTACTCAACGATGAACCTGGGTGCACGAATAGCAAAACGTCATTTTTTCGGATGAATCCAGGTTCTGTTTACAGCGTCATGATGGTCGCATCCGTGTTTGGCGACGTCACGGTGAACGCACATTGGAAGCGTGTATTCGTCATCGCTATACTGGCGTATCACCCGGCGTGATGGTATGGGGTGCCATTGGTTACACGTCTCGGCCACCTCTTGTTCGCATTGACGGCATTTTGAACAGTGGACGTTACATTTCAGATGTGTTACGACCCGTGGTTCTACCCTTCATTCGATCCCTGCGAAACCCTGCATTTCAGCAGGATAACGCACAACCGCATGTTGGAGATCCTGTACGGGCGTTTCTGGATACAGAAAATGTTCGACTGCTGCCCTGGCCAGCACATGCTCCAGATCTCTCACCAATTGAAAACGTCTGGTCAATGGTGGTCGAGCAACTGGCTCGTCACAATACGCCGGTCACCTTGATGAACTGTGGTATCGTGTTGAAGCTGCATGGGCAGTTGTACCTGTACACACCATCCAAGCTCTGTTTGACTCAATGCCCAGGCGTGTCAAGGCTGTTATTACGGCCAGTGGTGTTTGTTCTGGGTACTGATTTCTCAGGATCTATGCACCCAAATTGCGAGAAAATGTAATCACATGTCAATTCTAGTATAATATATTTGTCCAACGAATACCAGTTTATCATCTGCATTTTGTCTTGGTGTAGCAATTTCAATGGCCAGTAGTGTACTTAGTAATACCCATATCCTGTTTGAAACACCCTGTATGTGTCGTAATACGAAGGTAGAACACTCTTCTGGAAGCGTAATTTCATGCCCTTTGCTAACTTACGTTTTAACGCATTATGGCAGTTCATAAGGTTCCGAGCACTATGCGACTTAACTTCTGAGGTCATCAGTCGCCTAGAACTTAGAACTAATTAAACCTAACTAACCCAAGGACATCACACACATCCATGCCCGAGGCAGGATTCGAACCTGCGACCGTAGCGGTCGCTCGGTTCCAGACTGTAGCGCCTAGAACAGGACGGCCATCCCGGCCGGCTATTATGGCAGTGTGCCATTCATCGCACGAAATACGAACCGAATTCAAAACAGTTACACCAAACAGTGACATTTCGCGCCTGCACAAGGATTTGGTCAAGGCAGTAGCGGATGCGGAAGAGGTCTGCTCGCGGATGTTAAGCTGTCGCTTTCGTTTGTGCGTCCCGGACGTCCGTGAGATGGGCGCGCGCGCGGGCGTTTCACCGCCGCCTTCTTCTTCTGGTCGCTGGCTGCGGCGCAGGTTGTCGGAACCACAGGGCAGGAGGCGGGTCGGCGGTTTCTCGGTAGCTGGCGGTGCTCCCGCCCAGGCCGGATCCCCTGGGAATCAAAACAAGCCGCCTGCAGCACACTGCTGAGTCAGCCGCCGCGCCGCGCCGCACGGAGAAAGTGTGCGTACTCGGGATCCGGCACAGCTGAGTCCCGCGCATCTCCCGGTCGCTCCGCGCAGAAGACCGCGTCGGAAGACACCGCGACACTGACTGCAACAAAACAGTACAATCAGACTTCCAGCACTTCAAGGCTGGTAATTGCGGTTTTAATCTGTTTTGTTTTATGGACATCAGGCCGTGCTCCAAGGCGTATTTTTGCGCCTACCGTTTCGGCTCCTAGTGCAGAAGACATCATCAGAGTCTATAAAGACTCAGACAGCAGTTTCAAATTTAAATAAGCTCAGCATGCAGGTCTGTCTGTACGTATAGCCCTATGAGCAACCGTCCGGTCGTGACGTCACCCGCCCGCTGCTTAAGGTCGTGGAGATGCGCCGAAGTGTGTTAAGGGCTTGGAGCGGGGAAGCGTTGACGCCGTTTTCTTAGTTTAGCACTAGAGCCCACAGGTGGTCCAATTTCAGTCCTCCTCCTTTTCCATGCTTTTTGTGCTTTTGAATTTCTTTGGCCTGTCTGCGCATTCTAGCGCAAAAATGATTGGATGTTCATACAGCTACACACATCAAAAAAAGTTTTGCATCACCCCGGTTTCCAGAACGCCTGAAGATAGACGTTGACTGTGGATATTGTGTCACAGACGCAGTCCCTCTGACTGTTCAGAGATGTCACTAAACCTGCCCAAAGATGTAAACAACCATGCATAAGCAGCGCCTATTGGACGGAGGGGGTCCGACAGCTCATCAGTTCCAGACATTCCACCAGGAAGGAGGCACACGGCTCGTGTTGTCTGTAGGTCAACCATGCCTAGACGGTCAATACCCCGGTTCGATCGCGTCCTCATTGTTACCTTGTGCCAGGAAGGGCTCTCAACAAGAGAAGTTGAAAGGTGGCTACACTGTGCCACTGCGCCAGAGAGTGCGCCAAAGAGTACTATTAAGCCGCCTCCACAGTGCTTGTTATGAGATTGTAGAAGTCAGTGGTTGTTGAAAGTTCGTAGCAGTCAGTGCTACCAGAGAGCTCGTAGAGGACAGTGCTTGTGGAGAGATCGGAGAAGTCAGTGGTTGTTGAGAGCCCGTAGAGGAGGGTGTGTGTTAAGAGTTCGTACTGAGATGTACTAGTGGGCACTGCTTGTCGTGAATTCGGAGTAAGATGTTGTAGTAAAGAGTGTTGTTCCTTGTCTTATGCAGTGATTTGATGGGAGAGATAGCAGATGTTATTGTAATGAGTGCATTTCGTCAATATATGAAGGTAAAATTTATAATGTTCCTTTATTAGTTGTGTATCTGAAATAATGTGTCACTACAGGTTCAGTCAACAAAGCATCTGGCTTGTGTTCTTGGATTAGAGTGTAATTGTGATTTTTTTGCGTAATTATAGTTTTTCTAAATTTCTTTTGTCACGTCAGTATAATTGGTATCAAAATTCTTCTCTTGTTGGAAAAGAACCGTGCCAGATGTGGACGTTGAGTCACACTCCCACATACAGAACAGTTACTCTTGTGCTCATTGGTTTCGTAGATTTTTATAGTTGCTGGGGTCTTAATTAATTAATTGTGTTTACGAAAATCTACTTACATTGTTTGTTGCAGTCAGATAGCGTAATAATACTGGTCAGGGCCAACCGATTACGAGACTTACGTAATCGGACAGACAGCTACTAAAAAGAAAAAATCATTTTCAATCATAAATTTAATTAAGCCCCCATGCACGTGGCGACCGCTGCTTCGGATCGTCCCTTGGATTTTTCTGATTGTGAAAATTGTAGACTGTAGTATTGTGGTAGTAATTTGTAGTTAATAATTGTAGTCTATTTTGCATGTGTAGATTTGGTAATTGGCATTCTTCTAATGGTATTTTTCAAAATTTAATTTTTATTGCCTTGTATACGCGTTTGACAAATTAGTGCAGTTATTTCAATTGTTCGATTGATCGTGTCTGAGGGAGACATTTCATGTGAATAGTATTGTTGGAGATAAAGAGTCATTGTGTGTAATTTTCGTACAGTGACGAATCTTTCGTATATTTTGTAAATGATTACGCGATCAATGAAAAAGGCAAAAATGATGAATAGTGAGAATAACGAAATTGTTCACATGGCGAACTCGCCAACAGAGGAAAACAGTATGGTGGATAATGAGGTGGAAAACAGTGTAATAAGTCGGGAAAATAGTCCGGAACCATTTCAAAATTTTTCTCAATCGGAAAATTCACAGCATCTGAGATTAACGACAGAAGATTCTGAAATAGTATCGAACACAGATAGCCTTACAGCTGTGACGAAGGAAGTTAGTTTTGCGGGAGATGTTAGGGGCGAAAAGAATTCTGAACAATTTAATATGGAGCAGTTGATGAGTGCAATATTAAATCTGGGATCACAAATGGGAACAATGGTAACACGAATGGAAACAATGGAAACACGGATGGGAACAATGGGAACAAAGTTAGACTCAGTGGGATCAAGAATAGGGACAATGGAAACACGAATGGAAACTTTAGGATCTGAATTTAAAACAGAGATGGGAACTTTGGAAACACGGATAGATTCACGAATAGGGACATGTTTCAAAAATATGAAAGATGAATTAAAGAAAGAAATCAGGGAAGAAGTACAACCGATTCTGAATTCTCACAATAATAGATTAATTGCAGTAGAAATCAGACAAAGGGAACAGGATAGAGAACAGGAAGAAAGAGATCGCGTGATAGTACAGAAATTTTCAGAGTTAAATTTACAACGTGCACAAGATAAGGCAGAAGTAATTGAAAGAATCGAGGAATTCGTACCAAATGACAGATTAAATAACCTAACACAACAATATGAACAGCTAGCTACGAAATGTGTCAATACTGAAACCCGAGTCGCGACACTTACGGAAGATGTAAACAAACAGAAAGAAAAAATAGGTGACTTATCGGAAAGAGTTGAGGAAATTTCAGATAAATTGACAAATCTTAGTTTACATGGGGACAGAGATTCGGATGATACAGCCCCATTACCATTTGCAGAAACCGAAGAGTATCAGAACATAAATAAGCATGTTGAGAATCAGGGAAAATTTAATGAACGGGTGAAAAGGGAATTTGAGGCATTACGGAAGCAAGTCAAGCAGATCGAAGGCGAAATTGTAGGAAAAGATAGCAGAAGAAATTTAGAATCACAGGTAGCAGAGGGGTTTGAAGAAAATAATTTGTTTCATTTACGGGATGCAACAAGAGAGCGCCAGGCGCGCGAACTTTACAATAATCGACATTCGGACTGGGACAGACGTGGTAGGTCTTTGTCGCCACGAGGCGAAAACTTTGATTATAAACACTTTTTGACTGTCCGGAAATTTAAGATCTTCCGCAATTCTAAGAATGACATACATCCATGTGCATGGCTAGATCAATTTATGTACGTACTTCCACCAAATTGGCCACTAAGTCACAAACTAGAATTCATGTGTGGATATTTAGAAAACGAACCGGCGACGCGGATGCGCGCACTCATTAGAGATTGCAATAATTTAAATGATTTTTATCATGCATTTCTATCGGCATATTGGTCCGAAAACACACAAGACAGAGTCAAACATAGTCTGATTATGCAGCGTAATTTTAAACAGTCTGAGTTCCGCACGCCGGCAGAGTACTTTGAAGACATGATTCGAAAGAATCAGTTCCTGTCCAACCCTTATAGCCCGACTGAATTAATTCGCATTTGTTTAACTAAGTTGCCACAATCCATAAGACAAATTGCTTTAGCTGGAAGATGTAAGGACGACATCGAGACTTTTAAGACTTTGTTGCAAGAACTTGAGTATGACAACGATGACGGGACCTCTTGTAACTTTTTCAGTAACAGTAATTACAATAGATTTTCAGAGAAAAGTGATAGTGGTCGGAACGGACGTTATAGCGGTAATTTTGAGAATGACAGACGTAACAGACACGACAATAGATACCAGCCCTATGACAATAACAGACGTTCTAACAGAAATTACACAGACAACTATAACAACGGTAATTCGTATCGGAATGATCAATCATACGGAAACAGTAATCGGTATTATCAAGACAGAAATTATTCAAACAGTAATAGAAATTCTTACTACAGAAACAATCAGGGTAGTAGATACAACAATAATTTCAGAAGTGACAGTCGAAATTACACAAGGAGTAGTTATGCAGACAGACAGGAAAACAGAAATTTTAATAACAGACACAGCCAAGAATTTGCATCTGACAGACAGGAGGGACCTAATTGGCATCCTCCACGTGACAGAACTTCTGAGAGACAAGTGCAAATCGTTGAAATTGATCCGCGAAATGACGCGAATAATCAAAGACGTGACGCAAACAATCGACAATGACTTGTAGCTTCGGCTTCTGGCAGCAATATAGACGGTTCAGAAAGTAATGACACTACGACTTTACACTACGTACGCCTGGAAGACATGAGAGACATTTTGTTAGACGAAAAGGAAAATAATGTAGACGCATTTTTACATCCTGTTATTGAAGTATGTATGGGTAAGAATACGTTCACTGCAGTATTAGATTCTGGGAGCCCATTGAATGTCATTAGTGAATCAGTTTTTCGTATATGTGTAAGAACTATTGCTTGTCCTGTGTTACCTATTTCTAAAACTACAATTCGAGGTGCGATTTCTGGAAAAAGTGTGGAGGTCAAACAACAGACCAATTTAAATTTCATTTGTCAAGGATACGAATTTTCTGCTAATTTTATTATTGTTCCATTACTCAGTACACAAATTATATTAGGTATGGAGTTTCTTAACGCACATAAGGCAATTTTGAACTTTAAAGAAGGAAGTGTAAATTTGACTGTTGCTGGAATGCCGAAATGTTTAAAATTTTTCGAGTGTTTAACAAGATCTGAGTCAGATACAAAATGTTTAAGGTTTCTTACTTCTGATGTTTTCGTTGAGCATTATGACGACAATGTGTTTATTCATGACAATGACAATAGATACAGGGACGCGATGGATGATATAATTAATAGCGAAGAATTAATTAATGAAAAGATTAAGAAAGCTGAAGTGCCAGATGACGTTGCAAGAGAAGAGCTGCACCACATTTTGACTTCACATGCTACAGTGTTTAGTCATCACACAGGAACTATACAAGGCTTACAATATTTATTTAAAGTGAAAGAACACACACCATTTCGCGGGAAAACGTACGCTATTCCTTTGGCTTACAGAGACAAGGTTAAGAATGAACTTCAGTACATGTTAGATCAGGGCATTATTGAGCCTGCAGTCAGTCCTTATACTAGCCCATTACACGTTGTTCTTAAAAAGGATGGATCAATTCGTCTGGTTCTGGATTCCAGGCAGATAAATAACATCATCATTCCTGAAACTGACCGCCCACAAAATTTAGATGAACTTCTTCAACATTTCCATGGAATTAAAGTTTTATCCACGATTGATATGCGCGCAAGTTTTTGGCAAATAGAACTCCACCCTGATTGTAGAAAATACACTGCTTTTTTAGCCTTTGGTAACTGTTACCAATTTCGGAAATTACCGTTTGGACTTACTGTATCTTCAGCAGCATTCATTCGTAGTTTAAATGAAATTTTACCTGTTTATCTTCGTGACAACAGTACTTCTTATGTTGACGATATTCTTATTGCTAAACGTTCTTGGAGTGAACACAACAAAATTTTGGACTCATTATTACGTATCTTTGCAAAAGTTGGCATTACAGTAAACTTGGAAAAAATCTGAATTTGGTCGTTCTCAGGTGAAATTTCTCGGTCACATTATTTCTACAGAAGGTATTCTTCCTGATCCAGAGAAATTAGACGCTATTCGTAATTATGCTGTTCCTACTACAAAACGTGATGTTCGTAGTTTCCTTGGTGTCTGTAATTTTCTGCGACGCTTTGTTAAATTGGACGATTTGGCCACACCTCGTTTATGTGAACTATCCGGAAAGAAATCTAATTGGTGTTGGGATGAGGAAGCTCAGTCAGAATTTGAACAGCTTCGTGATGCTTTAGTTGCTGCTCCACTTCTTTCACATCCGGATTTAGCTAAAGAATTTTGTTTGGCGACGGACTCATCATACAAAGGCCTAGGTGCACATTTATTTCAAGAGATAGAAGAAAACGGCGTTATAGTCCAGAAAACTATTGCATTTGGGAGTCGTGTTCTTTCTAAATCAGAAAAGAATTATTCGATTACGGAACTTGAAGCTTTGGCTGTTGTTTGGGCTTTTACAAAATTTCGCACATTTTTGTTTGGCAGACATACTAAGGTTTATACCGATCATCGAGCTCTGGAATTTCTTATGTCAACAAAATTAACTCACGGCAGATTGTCACGATGGGCGTTGTACCTACAGGAGTTTGATTTCAGTATTGTTTACATACAGGGTTCTTCAAATATTGTTGCTGATGCTTTATCACGTGCACCTATGGGTTTGAAACAAAGTGCTGAAGAGGACTGCAAGGAAAACAATTATTGTTTGATGTATATTCAAGGTGTTGCGTTTGAGAACTTTATTTCGTCTTCGCTCCAGGATATCGCTAAGGAGCAAAATAAGGATCCAATCTGGAAGGACATTAAGGAGAAGTGGAGGAGAAAGGAAAGCGTAGCGATTAGACAGCATTATCTAGTTCGCAATGACATTCTTTTTAAACGAAAATCGGTCGACAACTCCGTTTGGTTAGTTTGTATTCCTGATGAGTGGGTCAATAAATTGATTTGGTATACGCATCTCAGTTATGCACACTTTGGTCCCCGAAAATGCTTTCATAAATTACGAGAAAATTGTTACTTCAGTAATATGGAAAAACGTATTCGATCTGTTCTTGCCAAATGCAAATTATGTCAAATGGCTAAGCCTCCAACGATTTCTCACAGAGCACCGTTGTTTCCCGTCATTCCAGCGAAATTAAAGGAGATGGCTGCAGTCGATTTGTTTGGTCCAGTGGTTCGTTCTACTAATGGTTTTGCGTACATTTTCGTAGCAGTGGAGTTGACGTCAAAATATGTGTGTTTTACACCTTTACGCAAAGCAACAGCTCGTTCAGTATCTAATGCTTTCATCAAACATTTTCTTAAAGAAGTTGGTCATGTTGACAAGGTTATATCAGATAATGGATCACAGTTTCGCTCTAAAATTTGGCTTCGTACTCTACAGCGTCGTAAAATTAAACCAATTTTCATTTCACTTTTTCACCCTCAATCTAATGCTTCAGAGAGATGGATGAAGGAAATCAATAAATTGTGCCGTCTTTATTGTCATCAGAATCACAGAACTTGGGATCAGTATCTTCATATTTTTCAAAACATTCTGAATGAACTTCCTAATGACTCAACTTCTTTACCGCCTCTATTGATATTAAAAAATAAAGTACCAACAAATCGCATTTCTGAAATCGTTCCTTTTCCGCCTTCACGGAAACTGCGGCATTCTGAAGTTGTCAACCTGGCTCTACGAAATATTGCATCTGCGGCTGCTAGAAGAGAGAAATCAGCTAAGCGTCCTGGTCGTTCAAAATTCTTGTCAGTTGGTCAAAAGGTATTAATTAAATCCCACCGTTTGTCTCACAAAGGAAAAGGCTTGTGTCGCAAATTTTTTCTGCTTTATAACGGTCCATATAGAATTCGCAAAATTATTCATGATAACACTGTCGAAGTAGAAACTCTTAAATCACGACGCTCTAAAGGAATACATCATATATCAAACGTTAAAATTTTTGTGGAATGACATACTTGTGAGAAACTAACAGCTACATGTAAACACGCGGAGAGTACAAGGATACCGCGCTGTGTTTTGGCGGCGGCACATACTCAAAGCAACAGTGAAGTCTGCGCGCCGCACAAGGCAGTCGTTGACCGCGAACAATAGCTTCCTACGTCACGCGCCCACAGCTGATCGAGCGCTCAGTGCGAATGCACTGACAGCCGTAAACAAATACACAGTCTAATTTCTCCGACTAAATTCTGTATAAGCTATAAGGACTTGTTGAATTGTGTTATTAACATTTAGTATTTTGCAGGATACGGTTGTATAAAATATTTAAGACCTTCAGGTAAATTCTGTGCGTGTCCGACGTTAAGACGACTTGCTATCGAGAAAATTTCAGGAAGAATGTAATTTCGAAGAAGAAACTAATAAACTAAAAAGGTGACTATTAACTGAGTTCATTTTTCAGGTAACAAATTTCCACTTAGGTACGTACTTTAGACGTAATTTGCTGCTCGCGATTACGTGATTCATACTTTGTGCTAATTTCATGTTCTATGAATTTACGTGTGAAGCGACGTGCTTGCGTACGTTAACTGATTTTGACAATGATTATTAATGAACTGGGTTGTAACTTGTGTATATTATGCATCGCTTGGCTGCACTGCTTTTTCACTGATGTCATATTTTCTTATTATGTGTCTGCTGTGCTTATTTATTTAAATTATAATTGTAACCTGATTTATTGTGCTGATGTGTTTAGGTATGTAAGTTATACTTTGTGATTTATCTGCTTGCGCCTCCATGTTTACTTGTTAAGATGACATATGAACATTTATTTGCTTATGCTGATATGATGCTAATGACTTGTTTATTACGTAAGATATATGTTTGCTGCTTTTTGCATGGATTACATATTTACACATTTCTGTTTTGTTGCCATAACTGCTCTTTAATTTGGTATATAGAAATGCTGATATACTGTGTATGAACATAGAGTTTAGGTCACACTACTGTATTAATTATAGATTGTTCGCTTGGCAGAGCCTCGTTGTAGGAATTGTGCTGCATCCACTTGTTGACATTCTGTTCTCCACTGGTATATTTACTTGCTATTGCTTGTTTTGCTTACGCTCAGTGCCTTATATTTTTAAGATAAGAAAATGAACTGCTATCATTCGACGAACGACATTAGTACAAGAAAGTCATAGAAGTCACATGAGCTGAGGTTTTATGGAAGCTGTATAAATTTATGCTAATAGGAAGGAAGCTAACGACATGACATACCAATACTAGGTTTAGACCATTGACAGTATCACACTGCATTTTCGTGAGCAATTGAAATAGGAAGTGACACTTGACACAAAAAATACTCCACATGTTTGCTTCTGCTATGATTCTTGAAGTGGTGTACACACTGTGAAATATTATGATCATTCACACTCCGTAATCGTACTTAATTACTGAGAGTTATTCGAACTAAGTCTGTTAGAGGTCAGGTATGCATTTCTTTTATTTAATGATGGACAAGGAACCAAAATGTATCTTATAATTTATAATGAGTAGAAAATTTGGGTCAGATGGATTACACAGAGGTTGTGTGTTGACAATGTGTCTTCGGATTGTATGAGATGATGAGGTTTGCATTAGGATTTTATCTGTACTTGTTCAAGGAGACTGACTAGAGGAAAGAGTTGTTATGGAAGTGAAATGATATTGGTGCTGAGGTTTATATGTAGCGACGTATTATTGAGGTATTGAGAGTATATTAAGTTGTTGATTATTGGAGTTTTTGTGGACAAGAGGTAAGGTAAATGATATTGATGATAAGAGTTATATGTATCGACGTATTGTAGAAGTATTAGTGACGTATTGAGATTAAGTTGATGATTATTGGAGTTTTGGTGTATAAGAGGTAAAGTAAGTGAGGAGCATATTTTTTTTGTTGGTCTTATGGAACAAGGAGGATGAAGAGAGCAGACTAGAACACTAAAATAGAAGGAAGATAGTCTATACACACACTTTGTTAAATAACTAAGCAGTATATACTTTTTTTTTTGGAGAGAGGAAGTAATTGCATATCTTGGCTCACTGACAGTTGTTCAACAACAGTACATTTTGATCTGGCTTGGCAAACATTGGTCTTGACATGATGACTATGACGTTGACTAACTATTATTGACTGTTATACATTGCTGCCAGTACTACTTGACACACATGATGAACATCAGATTTAGACAGAATTTCATTTACACAATTAACACTATTCAGTTACACAGTAGTACTTAATGTGGATGAGGGATGAGTGAGTGTGTTCTGTGTGTTTTCCTTTACTAATCCTACCCACCTATCTCCTAAGTATTATTTTATTTGTTGGTAGTGGCTTGCACTGACACCCATAAATATTATAGGTTTACTGGTATTTGTGTATTGTAATAGTTAATATGAAAATTATCTGATATCATTTGTGTGTTTGTTATGATTTGTATGTTACTGTAAAAGCATTTGTATGTGCATTCAAACTATTGTTCATGCCTGAACTGTCTGATTAGTGAAGATAAATATTCTGAACTGTTACCTGCACTTTTCAATATGATGTGTGACATTTGGTCGTGTTTAATTTCTGCTGATGAACAGTGTGATCAGTGCTAGTGAATTTTATCGAACTGCTTCTGCTGAGAGATGTGACTTTTTGCTGTCTGCACCTGCTTAACATTGCTGGGTGCATCTCATGAACTGTTTCTACTGAAATGAAGTCACTTGTTGGTGTTTGCACCAACTCAACATTGCTGGGTGCCACTGTTAGAACTGTTTCTACTGAAATGATGTTACTTCTTGGTGTCTGCACCTACTCAACATTGCTGGGTGCAACTGATGAACTGTTTTTACTGAAATAATGTCACTTGTTGCTGTCTGCACCTGCTAAACTTTACTGGGTGCAACTGATGGACTGCTTCTACTGAAATGGTGTCACTTGTTGCTGTCTGCACCTACTCAACATTGCTGGGTGCAACTGATGAACTGTTTTTACTGAAATGAAGTCACTTGTTGCTGTCTGCACCTGCTCAACATTGCGGGGTGCAACTGATGGACGGCTTCTACTGAAAAGATGTCCCCTGTTGCTGTCTGCACCTACTCAACATTGCTGATGCCACTAATGGACTGCTTCTACTGAAATGGTGTCACTTGTTGGTGTCTGCACCTGCTCTCAACTTTACTGGGTGCCACTGATGAACTGCTTCTACTGAACTAATGTGACTTGTTGCTGTGTGTACCTCTTGAACTTTACTGGTGCCACAGATGGAACTGCTTCTACTGAATAATGTCACTTGTTGCTGTCTGCACCTACTCAACATTGCTGGGTGCCTCTGATGAACTGCTTCTACTGAATTAATGTGACTTGTTGCTGTGTGTACCTCTTGAACTTTACTGGGTGCCACTGATGGTCTGCTTCTACTGAACTAATGTGACTTGTTGCTGTGTGTACCTCTTGAACTTTACTGGGTGCCACTGATGAACTGTTTCTACTGAAATGATGTCACTTGTTGCTGTCTGCACCTGCTCTCAACATTGCTGGATGCAACTGATGGACTACTCCTACTGAAATGATGTCACTTGTTGGTGTCTGCACCTGCACTCAACATTGCTGGGTGCTACTGATGAACTGTTTCTACTGAAATGAAGTCACTTGTTGCTGTCTGCACCTACTCAACATTGCTGGGTGCCTCTGATGGACTGCTTCTACTGAACTAATGTGACTTGTTGCTGTGTGTACCTCTTGAACTTTACTGGGTGCCACAGATGGAACTGCTTCTACTGAAATGATGTCACTTGTTGCTGTCTGCACCTGCTCAACATTGCTGGGTGCAACTGATGAACTGTTTTTACTGAAATGATGTCACTTGTTGCTGTCTGCACCTGCACTCAACATTGCTGGGTGCAACAGATGAACTGCTTCTACTGAATGGTGTCACTTGGGGTGTCTGCACCTGCTCAACATTGCTGGGTGCAACTGATGAACTGTTTTTACTGAAATAATGTCACTTGTTGCTGTTTGCACCTGCTCAACATTGCTGGGTGCAACTGATGAACTGCTTCTACTGAAATGATGTCACTTGTTGGTGTCTGCACCTGCTCTCAACTTTGCTGGGTGCAACTGATGGACTGCTTCTACTGAAATGATGGTCACTTGTTGGTGTCTGCACCTGCTCAACATTGCTGGGTGCAACTGGTGAACTGCTTTTACTGAAATGAAGTCACTTGTTGGCGTCTGCACCTGCTTAACATTGCTGGGTGCACCTGATGGACTGCTCCTACTGAAAAGATGTTACCTGTTGGTGTTCTTTTTTGTATAAACTAATCATTGAAAGCATTTTATGTGAACATTTGTATAAACTGATTTTTTTTGTATATTGTGTAAACTATTATGTAAAGCCACATGCATGAAAAGAAGTTGTATTGCTTACTGTATTTCATACATTAGGTTAGTGAAAGGTCAGTGCAAAGCCAAAATTTTTAACTAATTATGTGATGTTTAGGTATTAATATTATCTTTTATTTTTGTCTGTATTTTTCTGGACGAATTTGGTGGTATTTTCACCACCAATGCTGGCAAAAATACCATCAAATTCTGGCCTGTGGAGGAGGGGCATATGAAAGGTGGCTACACTGTGCCACTGCGCCAGAGAGTGCGCCAAAGAGTACTATTAAGCCGCCTCCACAGTGCTTGTTATGAGATTGTAGAAGTCAGTGGTTGTTGAAAGTTCGTAGCAGTCAGTGCTACCAGAGAGCTCGTAGAGGACAGTGCTTGTGGAGAGATCGGAGAAGTCAGTGGTTGTTGAGAGCCCGTAGAGGAGGGTGTGTGTTAAGAGTTCGTACTGAGATGTACTAGTGGGCACTGCTTGTCGTGAAGTCGGAGTAAGATGTTGTAGTAAAGAGTGTTGTTCCTTGTCTTATGCAGTGATTTGATGGGAGAGATAGCAGATGTTATTGTAATGAGTGCATTTCGTCAATATATGAAGGTAAAATTTATAATGTTCCTTTATTAGTTGTGTATCTGAAATAATGTGTCACTACAGGTTCAGTCAACAAAGCATCTGGCTTGTGTTCTTGGATTAGAGTGTAATTGTGATTTTTTTGCGTAATTATAGTTTTTCTAAATTTCTTTTGTCACGTCAGTATAATTGGTATCAAAATTCTTGTCTTGTTGGAAAAGAACCGTGCCAGATGTGGACGTTGAGTCACACTCCCACATACAGAACAGTTACTCTTGTGCTCATTGGTTTCGTAGATTTTTATAGTTGCTGGGGTCTTAATTAATTAACTGTGTTTACGAAAATTTTCTTACATTGTTCTTTGCAGTCAGATTGCGTAATAATACTAGTCAGGGCCAACCGATTACGAGACACTGCGTAATCGGACTTACAGCTACAGTTACTAAAATTAAAAATCATTTTCAATCAATTATTTATTTAATTAAGCCCCCATGCAAAGTGTCCAGGCGTCTCGGAGTGAACCAAAACGATGTTCTTCGGACATGGAGGAGACACAGAGAGACAGGAACTGTCGATAACATGCCTCGCTCAGGCTGCCCAAAGGCTACTACTGCAGTGGATGACCGCTACCTATGGATTGTTGCTCGGAGGAACCCTGAAAGCAACGCCACCTCATTGAATAATACTTTTCATGCAGCCAAAGGACGTCGTGTCACGACTCAAACTGCGCGCAGTACGCTGCATCATGCTAAACTTCACTCCCGACGTCCATGGCGAGGACCATCTTTGCAACCAGGACACCATGCAGCGCGGTACAGATGGGCCCAACAACATGCCGAATGGACCTCTCAGTATTGCCATCACGTTCTCTTGATCGATAAGTGTCGCAAATGCCTTCAACCAGAGAATCGTCGCAGATGGATTTGGAGGCAACCCGGTCAGGCTGAACCCCTTAGCCGGCCGGTGTGGCCGAGCGGTTCTAGGCGCTTCAGTCTGGAACTGCGCGACTGCTACGGTCGCAGGTTCGAATCCTGCCTCGGGCATGGATGTGTGTGATGTCCTTAGGTTAGTTAGGTTTAAGTAGTTCTAAGTTCTAGGGGACTGATGACCTCAGATGTTAAGTCCCATAGTGCTCAGAGCCATTTGAACCATTTTTATGAACGCCTTAGACACACTGTCCAGCGAGTCTAGCAAGGTGGAGATTCCCTGCTGTTTTGTGGTGGCATTATGTGGGGCCGACGTACGCCGCTGGTGGTCATGGAAGGCGCCGTAACGGTTGTACGATACGTGAATGCCATCCTCCGGCCGATAGTGCAACCATATCGGCAGCATATTGGCGAGGCATTCGTCTTCATGGACGACAATTCGCGCTGCCATTGTGCACCTTGTGAATGGCTTCCATCAGGATAACGACATCGCTCGACTAAAATGGTCAGCATGTTCTCCGGACAGGAACCCTATCGAACATGCCTAGGGTAGATTCAAAAGGGCTGTTTATGGACGACGTGACCCACCAACCACTTTGAGGAATCTACGCCGAATCGCCGTTGAGGAGTGGGACAATCTGGACCAACAGTAGATTGAAAAGGGCTGTTTATGGACGACGTGACCCACCAACCACTTTGAGGGATCTACACCAAATCGCCGTTGAGGAGTGGGACAATCTGGACCAACAGTGCCTTGATGAAGTTGTGGATAGTATGCCACGACGAATACAGGCATGCATCAGTGCATGTGGACGTGCCACTGGGTATTAGAGTTACAGCTGTGTAGGCAATCTGGACCAACACCTATGAAGGTCTGGCTGTATGGTGGTACAATATGCAATGTGTGGTTTTAATGAGCAATAAAAAGGGCGGAAATGATGTTTATGTTGATCTCTATTCCACTTTTCTGTACAGGTTCCGGAACTCTCGGAACCGAGCTGGTGCAAAACTTTTTTCGATGTGCGTATAATAACGGAGAACCGAATTTGGTAGTTCCCTGGTCCCAGTGTAGTATCTCCTACAGCCGATTTATGCCTGTTCCCAGACGACAGCCGGCCAGAGTGGCCGAGCGGTTCTAGGCGCTAAATTCTGGAACAGCGCGACCGTTACGGTCGCAGGTTCGAATCCTGCCTCGGGCATGGATGTGTGTGATGTCCTTAGGTTAGTTAGGTTTAAGTAGTTCTAAGTTCTAGAGGACTGATGACCTCAGAAGTTAAGTCCCATAGTGCTCAGAGCTGAACCGTGAATTTACCTTCAAAACCTTTTCTTAAGAATTTACTTTAATTACTAGAGATTCATCAAGGACATTAACACATTTAATCACACTATGTGAGCGTGGAAGTAGTTGCTAGTGGGTAACTGAAGAAAACAAATTTCTTTCAACAAATGGAAATTTTATTCCTAAAAGCCCCTTTTTTTTAAAACAGATTTAAAATTATAATCAGAAAGCACCCTCAAAATATCAAGTTACAATTTTATTCAGAGGCAGAAAGATCAAATATTGACAGTATGAGCTGTCGGGCTGAGAACCTTGCCGCTGCCTTTTGACACGACCATAGTCACGACCGCTCACAATAACCTCTTAAGACTACATTGGTGCAAATCTGCAACACACCAGATTATTTTAAACTAAAAATTTCAACAACTGACACAAGCACATAAACTATGCACCCAGTGGGAGGGATGGAAATGGTACAAAACACTAATATTAAAATATTTAACTTGCCACCGAAGGTGCAACTTGATTAAAAAAAACTCTTACGGTGGAAGGGTGGCAACTTTATATACTAAAATTACCATGTAAATAAAAACCCATGAAATGCAGTCTTACATAAAATTTACAAACATGCTCTACATTACACATATACCGCCTCTCAAGATGATAGGCAAGATAAAAACATATTTCAGGAATTCGGCCATTACACTTTTGAAGTGTAATAAATTCGTGCAATAAAGTGCAATAAATTCGTTAACATCGAATCCCACAAACATGACAGAGGCAGCTATCAACGTACGGCAGACCGACAGACATACACTAACTGCCTAACGAATGTGGACGAGGGACAGACGAGCAAGCTGGGGACGAGAACTGACCAAGAAAACAAGTAGAATTTAACAAGTAAATCAGAAAACATATCACGAATCACTTAACTTCTAATAAACTGCGATGTCTGGCGAAGACCTGGCGCAGCACCCCCAAATCGCTCTCCCGAACCGTCCGCTGCCAGCCGCTTCAACGGACGCAGGAAGGGGCGCCGATCTCCCTTCTCACGGCGTCGCAGCTCACACCGGCCAGACCGATGTCGTAGGTTGACTCCTGTTGCTCTCGTGTCGACTGCGAAGCCACTACCCCTCGCTATACGGCGCGGCCCACTGTACTGACGTGGCGACCTCACATGCGCCGACGCTCAAAACGGACAAGTCATCTTGCGTCCCAGTGCGCGACCGACCAACCGATCGGTCCAACCGCCAAAGACCACTACCTGAACAAAATCGAGCAGACTGGCGGCCTGTCACATACTAGCACTCCGGACGACAGACAGACAGACTCGAACTGCTCCACACTGACCCGGTTGACAAACTGACCCTCTTTGGCGAGCTTATAGCGCCCCTTAAATGCCCGTAAACAGGTAACCTTTCCCATTTTCCACCAGAGGGAGACACCAAAGCTGCAATTGCCACAGCGGCGCCATCGCCAGAAACGGAGGGTGACTGCTTCACTCAACGCCCTGCGGGCGCGCTCTTCAAAACAGCAATTTTTACAACGGCTCAAGAGCCAGTTTTTGAACCCAGACGACATTTGTTCTCATATCCCTTAAACTGGCTGTTAACGCTTCCTTTTATAGTTGCTACGTAAAGTTGAGCGCATGAGCAAGGGACTTTATTTACTCCTGCTGTGTCAAAAAAACAAAAAAAAAAAAATGGTTCAACTGGCTCTGAGCACTATGGGACTTAACATTTATGGTCATAAGTCCCGTAGAACTACTTAAACCTAACTAACCTAACGACATCACACAACACCCAGTCTTCACGAGGCAGAGAAAATCCCTGACGCCGCCGGGAATCGAACCCGGGAACCCGGGCGCGGGAAGCGAGAACGGTACCACACGACCACGAGTTGCGGACGCCTGCTGTGTCAAGCACCCCGCATAGACCCTGTGCTGTCTTCAGATTTTCCCGCGCCTTCCCCGTCGTGTTAAACGCATTGTCTTCTTACTATTAAGCGAGACAGGTTTAACGAAAAAGAAGAAAGACTGAAATGAGAAGATGTGGGCCTTAGCGCTAAATAAAGCAAACAATGCCAACTCTTCGCCACCACAAGTTCCATAACGCACGTCGGCGCGCCTCTGCGATTCGCGCCTTGTTTGCATCAGATCGTTCACGTAGGTCGAGGTATTAGGCAGCGGTCTCATTACGTCACGACCCGACCGTTGCGTCGATTCGTTTAAACAGTTCATTTTGCTGAGTTTAACTTAGAAACTGTTGTCTGAGTCTATATAGCCTATGTTGATGACTCCACCGTACCCCTCGCCGCATACATCAACCAATGACATTACAGGGCTTAGAAGTTATAAGGGTAAACGCCTGCCGACATGTCACCCGTTGGGCAAAAATTTGTACTATTAAATACTGGTTCTTCTGTACGCTTTTATAATTTGCACTCGGTGAGGAAGTCTGCAATTGACACAACTGTGACCGCGCTGTAAATCTGGTGTGTCATAATGTATTAGTTTCTTATGATTGCCTAGCAAATGGATGTGTGCGGTATATGCAGGAGGAGAGGAATAGCTGAAGACCAAAACACGCGAGAAAGTTTGTAGGAGTCCTTCACCCCGTCTCCTGGTTTCGAGTGTTTGATCTGTATGGTTCTAGGCTAATAGAGGAACACAGATTCTCTAATTTTCAGGGTGGAGCTCTATGTAATGCACAACGACATTCTTACCTCTCCCACTGGAGTTTCTTGAGAATTCCTCTCATGCTCTTTTGCTCTGACGAAATAAACCCATAACGATCTCTCACCTTTTCTTTCAACATTCTTAATGTCTCCTGTTAACCGGAGCTGGTAACAGCCTAAGACTGACGAACACCATTAAAGAAATACCCTAACGATTGTTTGCTAACCACCCTGCATCATTGGTGAACTAGAATTCCTTATGAGTGTTTCGAAAAACTCTGGTTTCGTGTGTATCTTTCCTTCCGTTAGATTCCTGAGGTATTTCCACCACAAATCGCACCAAAAATGTGCTGTTCGGTAAAACACACAAGTCGTTCGCACTGATCCCTGTCAGTGATCGCCGACCATGCAGTCGAAAGATATCAGGTCTTATAGTCGTTTTAAAGGTCAGTACGTTATACAGGGTGGCTCCGAAAATATTTCATGCGCCTAAAGATAGGCAACCCAGCTTACTTGATATGGATGTTGTTGGTTGGGTTGCCCGTCTTAAGACGCCTAAATATTTTGTAGGCCAGTTTTATTTTGCCCAGTCTTTATTTGATATGAGGATCACAGGTCATTTTTTTGTCGAGTCGCTTAATCATCAGCAGGTCTCCCTGCAGGTCAGACAGCTATCAAAGTTTTTCTGCAAGGGTGCTAGTACACACAGTGACTCTCCTGTCACTACTCCTTCAGGTACAGACGACTTTTCTTTCTCTCCTCCCCCCGTTTGCCTGATGAGAACGACCTACTGGATGCTGTTACCAGAACCCAGTCGCGTTTTTGTTCCGATATGCAGATCTGTAGTGCAGAAGGCCTGGGCGCACCGTTAGAAATAAAGCATGAGTAATTTAAAACAGTAGGCAGAATATTTTAAATTTTTAGTTCTTAATATTACTTTGAGTCTGAACTAGAAATTACGTGCTACACACCCTTCTATACGTCTAGGCTATGTACACTAATGGCCATTAAAATTGCTACACCACGACGATGACGTGCTACAGATGCGAAATTTAACCGACGGGAAGAAGATGCTGTGATATGCAAATGATTAGCTTCTCAGAGCATTCACACAATGTTGGCGCCGGTGGCGACACCTACAACGTGATGACATGACGAAAGTTTCCAACCGATTTCTCGAACACAAACAGCAGTTGACGGCGTTGCCTGGTGAAACGTTGTAGTGATGCCTCGTGTAAGCAGGACAAATGCGTACCATCAAATATCCGACTTTGATAAAGGTCGGATTGTAGCCTATTGCAATTGCGGTTTATCGTATCGCGACATTGCTGCTCGCCTTGGTCGAGAGCCAATGACTGTTAGCAGAATATGGAATCGGTGGGTTCAGGAGGGTAATACGGAACGCCGTGCTGGATCCCAACGGCCTCGTATCACTAGCAGTCGAGATGACAGGCATCTTATCCGCATGGCTGTAACGGATCGTGCAGCCACATCTCGATCCCGGAGTCAACAGATGGGGACGTTTGCAAGACAACAACCATCTGCACGAACAGTTCGACGATGTTTGCAGCAGCATGGACTGTCAGCTCGGAGACCACGGCTGCTGTTACCCTTGACAGTGCGTCACAGACAGGAGCGCCTGCGATGGTGTACTAAACGACGAACCTGGGTGCACGAATGGCAAAAGGTCACTTTTTCGGATGAATCCAGGTTCTGTTTACAGCGTCATGATGGTCGCATCCGTGTTTGGCGACATCGCGGTGAACGCTCATTAGAAGCGTGTATTCGTCATAGCCATACTGGCGTATCAGCCGGCGTGATGGTATGGCGTGCCATTGGTTACACGTCTCGGTCACCTCTTGTTCGCATTGACGGCACTTTGAACAGTGGACGTTACATTTCAGATGTGTTACGACCCGTGGTTCTACCCTTTATTCGATCCCTGCGAAACCCTACATTTCAGCAGGATAATGCACAACCGCATATTGGAGACCCTGTACGGGCGTTTCTGGATACAGAAAATGTTCGACTGCTGCCCTGGCCAGCACATTCTCCAGATCTCTCACCAATTGAAAACGTCTGGTCAATGGTGGCCGAGCAACTGGCTCGTCGCAATACGCCAGTCACTATTCTTGATGAACTGTGGTATCGTGTTGAAGCTGCATGGGCTGCTGTACCTGCACACGCCATCCAAGTTCTGTTTACCTCAATGCCCAGGTGTATCAAGGCTGTTATTATGGCCAGAGGTGGTTGTTTTGGGTACTGATTTCTCAGGATCTATCCACCCAAATGGCGTGGAAATATAATCACATGTCAGTTCTAGTATAATATATTTGTCCAATGAATACCCGTTTATCATCTGCATTTCTTCTTGGTGTAGCAATGTTAATGGCCAGTAGTGTAACTTGTGCGTCATGACTCATACCGGATTTTGGAGATGAAAGTATCAAAAATTTAATTTACAATTCTTAATTCCACTCACGAAAGGATAACGTTCTACGAGTCGGGGCGTGGAATGTCAGAAGCTTGAGTGTGGTAGGGAAACCTGAAAATCTGAAAAGGGAAATGCAAAGGCTCAATCTAGATATAGTAGGGGCCAGTGAAGTGAAGGAAGACAAGGATTTCTGGTCAGATGAGTATCGGGTAATATCAACAGCAGCAGAAAATGGTATAACAGGTGTAGGATTCGTTATGAATAGGAAGGCAGGGCAGAGGGTGTGTTACTGTGAACAGTTCAGTGACTGGGTTGTTCTAATCAGAATCGACAGCAGACCAACACCAACAACGATACTTCAGGTATACATGCCGACGTCAGAAGCTGATGATGAACAGATAGAGAAAGTGTAAGAGGATATTGAAAGGGTAATGCAGTATGTAAAGGGGGACGAAAATCTAATAGTCATGGGCGACTGGAATGCAGTTGTAGGGGAAGGAGTAGAAGAAAAAGTTACAGGAGAATATGGGCTTGGGACAAGGGATGAAAGAGGATAAAGACTAATTGAGTTCTGTAACAAGTTTCAGCTAGTAACAGCGAATACCCTGTTCAAGAATCACAAGAGGAGGAGGTATACTTGGAAAAGGCCGGGAGATACGGGAAGATTTCAATTAGATTACATCATGGTCAGACAGAGATTCCGAAATCAGATACTGGATTGTAAGGCGTACCCAGGAGCAGATATAGACTCAAATCACAATATAGTAGTGATGAAGAGTAGGCTGAAGTTCAAGACATTAGTCAGGAAGAATCAATACGCAAAGAAGTGGGATACGGAAGTACTAAGGAATGACGAGATACATTTGAAGTTCTCTAACGCTATAGATACAGCAATAAGGAATAGCTCAGTAGGCAGTACAGTTGAAGAGGAATGGACATCTCTAAAAAGGGCCATCACAGAAGTTGGAAAGGAAAACATAGGTACAAAGAAGGTAGCTGAGAAGAAACCATGGGTAACAGAAGAAATACTTCAGTTGATTGATGAAAGGAGGAAGTACAAACATGTTCCGGGAAAATCAGGAATACAGAAATACAAGTCGCTGAAGAATGAAATAAATAGGAAGTGCAGGGAAGCTAAGACGAAATGGCTGCAGGAAAAATGTGAAGACATCGAAAAAGATATGATTGTCCGAAGAACAGACTCAGCATACAGGAAAGTCAAAACAACCTGTGGTGACATTAAAAGCAACGGTGGTAACATTAAGAGTGCAACAGGAATTCCACTGTTAAATGCAGAGGAGAGAGCAGATAGGTGGAAAGAATACACTGAAAGCCTCTATGAGGGTGAAGATTTGTCTGATGTGATAGAAGAAGAAACAGGAGTCGATTTAGAAGAGATAGGGGATCCAGTATTAGAATCGGAATTTAAAAGAGCTTTGGAGGAATTACGGTCAAATAAGGCAGAAGGGATAGATAACATTCCATCAGAATTTCTAAAATCATTGGGGGAAGTGGCAACAAAACGACTATTCACGTTGGTGTGTAGAATATATGAGTCTGGCGATATACCATCCGACTTTCGGAAAAGCATCATCCACACAATTCCGAAGACGGTAAGAGCTGACAAGTGCGAGAATTATCGCACAATCAGCTTAACAGCTCGTGCATCGAAGCTGCTTACAAGAATAATATGCAGAAGAATGGAAAAGAAAATTGAGAATGCGCTAGGTGACGATCAGTTTGGCTTTAGGAAAAGTAAAGGGACGAGAGAGGCAATTCTGACGTTACGGCTAATAATGGAAGCAACGCTAAAGAAAAATCAAGACAATTTCATAGGATTTGTAGACCTGGAAAAAGCGTTCGACAATATAAAATGGTGCATGCTGTTCGAGATTCTGAAAAAAGTAGGGGTAAGCTATAGGGAGAGACGGGTCATATACAATATGTACAACAACCAAGAGGGAATAATAATAGTGGACGATCAAGAACGAAGTGCTCGTATTAAGAAGGGTGTAAGACAAGGCTGTAGCCTTTCGCCCCTACTCTTCAATCTGTACATCGAGGAAGCAATGATGGAAATAAAAGAAAGGTTCAGGAGTGGAATTAAAATACAAGGTGAAAGGATATCAATGATACGATTCGCTGATGACATTGCTATCCTGAGTGAAAGTGAAGAAGAATTAAATGATCTGCTGAACAGAATGAACAGTCTAATGAGTACTCAGTATGGTTTGAGAGTAAATCGGAGAAAGACGAAGGTAATGAGCAGTAGTAGAAATGAGAACAGCGAGAAACCTAACATCAGGATTGATGGTCACGAAGTCAGTGACATTAAGGAATTCTGCTACCTAGGCAGTAAAATAACCAATGACGGACGGAGCAAGGAGGACATCAAAAGCAGACTCGCAATGGCAAAAAAGGCATTTCTGGCCAAGAGAAGTCTACTAATATCAAATACCGGCCTTAATTTGAGGAAGAAATTTCTGAGGTTGTACGTCTGGAGTACAGCATTGTATGGTAGTGAAACATGGACTGTGGGAAAACCGGAACAGAAGAGAATCGAAGCATTTGAGATGTGGTGCTATAGACGAATGTTGAAAATTAGGTGGACCGATAAGGTAAGGAATGAGGAGGTTCTACGCAGAATCGGAGAGGAAAGGAATATGTGGAAAACACTGATAAGGAGAAGGGACAGGATGTTAGGACATCTGCTAAGACATGAGGGAATGACTTCCATGGTACTAGAGGGAGCTGTAGAGGGCAAAAACTGTAGAGGAAGACAGAGATTGGAATACGTCAAGCAAATAATTGAGGACGTAGGTTGCAAGTACTACTCTGAGATGAAGATGTTAGCACAGGAAAGGAATTCGTGGCGGGCCGCTTCAAACCAGTCAGTAGACAAAAAAAACGTCTTATGGCTCCATATTCTGGGGTAACTGGCCACTGACGACGAAAGTGTTTGCCGCACACAAGAGTTGAATGATTATAATACGTGGTGTCCACGGCAGAATCGTTTGTAGCAAGCTCTTTGAGAAGTTGGGCTTGTTAACAACAGCCTGGCATTACCGTTACTTCGTTACGAAATGCAATTTGTCAAAAATCAATCGTAATTCGAAAACAACAGCTACATTCATAAATATAATACTAGAAAGAGAAGTGACATTACCGTACCCGTCACTCACCCTTAGCGACAGAAAGGAATGGGTATTCAGCCATAAAAAAAACTTTAAGCACATGTTCTGTGATTTACTTCCAGCACAACCTCGTTGTAGAATTTCTAATGTGTAATAATACTTGCTAAAACAAAAAACGGGCTCACAGCGAAGGAGTTATTCGAATGGGGCAGAAGTCAGTTGATGTGATGTACATCTAAAGACAAACAAATGTTTACAATTTCAGAAAAATTGAATGATTCATTCAAGAGCAAGAGCTTCACAAATTGAACATGTCGGTAATGCGTTGGTCCACCTCTGGTCCTTATGCAAGTAGTTATTCGGCTTGGCACTCATTACCAGAGTTGTTGGATATCCTCCTGAGGGGTGGAGTACCCAATTCCGTCCAATGGGCACGTTATCTCGCCAAAATCCCGAGCTGGTTGGAGGGTCCTGCCTATACTGCCGCAAACGGCAAGATAGGGCAACCTTATTGGCCAAGATAGGGTTTGACTAGCACGAAGACAAGCAGTACAGACTCTCATGTTCTGCGGGTCGGCATTACCTTGTTGATATGTAAGCCCAGCATGGCTTGCCATGAAGGTCAACAAAACGGAGCGTAGAATATCGTCGCTGTAAGAGTAACGCGGATAGATCAAGGGCGTCCTGGTATGAAAAGAAATGGCACCCCAGATCATCGCTTGTCGGTCCACATGGCGGGCGTTGTCGGGTTGATATCACAGTGCTAACCGGGACGTCCCCAGACACGTCTTCGCAGGTTATCGGGACTCAGTTCGAAGCGGGACTCATCACTGAAGACAACTCTACTCCAATCAGTGAGATTCCAGCCGAAGATGTGTCTGGAGACGCCCCGGACAGCGGTGGAATTCCATCCTGACTGTCGCCCGCCATTCGACCCGAGAACAGGAGTGATGGCCTTGGCGGCCATTTATTTTGTTAGCAGCACCATTTTGGTTGTCATCCGCAGCACCCTTACAGCATAGCGGTACGTCGATGATATTCTACTCTCCGTTTTAATGCCCATCATGGCAAGCCATCCTGGGCTTACATGTCTGGAATATAATGCCCGCTGCCAACGGTGAGTTTTCTAATGCTTGTCTTCGTACTTGCCAAATCCTACCTTGGCCAGAAAGGTCATCGGATCTCTCTCCAATTGAGAACACTTGGAACATTATCGTCAGGCCCTCCAACCAGCTCGGGATTTTGGTGGTTAACGTGCCAGTTGGACGGAATTTGGCACGATACCGCTCAGGAGGACATTTAACAACTCTGTCAACCAAGCCGAATAACTGCTTATGTAAGGGCCAGAGATGATCAGTTTGTGAAGGTCTTTTTCTGAATAAGTCATGCAATTTCTGTTACATTGTAAATATAAGTTTGCCTGTACGTGTAAATCGCATCTACCGATTTCCGTCTCATTCGGGCGATTCTTTAGTGGTTCGTCGTTTTTCGTAGAGAGTATAATGTGTGTGTGTGTGTGTGTGTGTGTGTGTGTGTGTGTGTGTGTGTGTGCGCGCGTGTGTGTGTGTGTGTGTGTGTGTGTGTGTGTGTGTGCGTGCGTGCGTGCGCAAGTGGGAGAGAGTGTGAGGCAGTATTGCATTATCCAAGACCTAGTAATCCGTTTTCTCGAAATAAGAGACACATAGTTTCATAAGCTTGGGAATACAGAGGCTGGAATCGGGTGTTGCGATCGTACGACAGGGCTTCCCGGACTGGAGAAAGCGGCGGGTTTACCCAGATGGGTCAGGGCTCGCAAGTGCTCCACTTGCTAGTGGCTCGTTACAAGGCGATTCCTACTAAACGGTAGAAAACCGGGCTCTCATGCTTTCTCAGCGCCTTGCTCGGACGTTCGGACGCGACGCAACAGCGGGCGCGGCTGCCGAGGCCTTCTCGGAACGATACCTCCGACTGTCTCCAGTGACGTCACAGTCGCACGCTCAGGTGCAGGCGCGACGGCGCTGTCTGCTCACGGTGCCGATTCCAGGACGAAACTTTAGCCCAGACGGATAAACCGTCATACACTACTGTGCATTTCACTCAGATTACATTACGCTGTAGAGGGACTGAGAAGCAATATTACTCTAAGCACAACTGATCTTTAAGGCGATTACTTGCTTGAGTTTCGAGCTCTTGTGAAATGTGTCGCCTCGTAGATTGATCCAGTGTGTAAAATACAGCTTTTATATCACGTGATACAGAAACGCAAACATTCAGGAGAGAAAACCAATAAGGCAAAGACAAGCCACTGCACAGAAATCTACATTTAGCATCAATATGTGAATGACTTCCCTCCACTGTTCCTTGCAAGTTCACTGTTCCTAATTTTGCAATAACTCTTTGTGCAAATATTTCCATAAAATGGTCACGTTTTCAGACTAATTTCCTTCACACCTTTCTATAAGTAGATGTCTCATAAAAACAAATGTAGTCAAATGTCATTTCCAGAAACTGTCCAAACACGTCTCTATTATTTGCGTTGCTTCGCATCAAACTTTCAGTGTCATCGGTTTTTTTGCAAACAATTGGAATCTTTCAACGACAGTTTCAAATACAGAATTACATGTTTGTCTTAAGGCGCCTCCACACATATATAGGAAACGTAAATCAATCGCTGCTCATCCAGATTCCAGTGAACTCATTTTACATTTATCACACCCAGTAATGATGCGATACATAACCTTCGATATAGAACATTCGGAGGGGTTTGTAGTTCGCATGTTCATGAATGTGCTCTAAATGCCTAACAGACAATTATTAACCAGGTGTTTCTACAGAAGTCTCTGCCAGGACTTCTACACAAAAGCCCCAACACTTTTTAGTACACTCAATATTTTCAGTTTTTTTCGGAATCTAAGACCTGCCAAGCTTACAAATGGTGGCATGCTCATTCTCTAGAGGATCTGTTTGAAATTTACCTATTAACAAAAATTCTTTGAACTCACGGATAACGTATTCAGTTAAATGAACGATTGTTGTTGTTGGTTGTAATAAAGGAAAAACATCAAGTCAGGTTTAAGTTTGCAGGCATGTATAGAGGAACCTACACGTACTGGCATATTTGACCAATGAATTTGGAGCTTGACAAAATAGTTCAAGTAATAGATAGTGACATAATCAAAACTGTATATTGGTTCATCCAGTGGATCTCGAAGGCGATAATTAATCTTAAGGAGACAGAACGTTCAATTATATTGACCACAACTTAAGCTGTTTCCAAGATTACAACTGGATTTCGCACAGAACTTGCGCGGCGCGGCACCGACTTCGTGATGTCATGTGGGCTATCTGTCAGTAAACGCACTACGACGCGGACAGGTATCGGGTCTGTCGATTCGTTAATGTACATGACGTCACAAGAAATGCAGTTTAGTCGGTCATGGACCGATAGATGTCTCTGAAGCAAGCGTGTCGTAATCCTACATGGCGGTAGCCATTGTGGCAGACGAAGTAAACCAGCAGCAGTACCTTACATTTTCAAACAGTACTTTCATTGCAATTTTTGGAAAGATTGTTTTTTGTTAATTCGTAACTGACAACTACCAACAGCAGGGCTCTGAACCGGGTAACCCAGTTCTAAGGTAAGTTTCGAAACACCTGTTAGTGTGGGTCCCACACGCCTGAGAAATACTCAAATATAACACACAAACAGTGTATTGCAAATAGTCTCCTTTGAAGACACCGTCTTAAAAAGTTGTTGGGCTGTGCCACTTTACGACACTGGAATAGTGTTCTTTTCAATTTGCGTCTTCCATTTTTTCGAAGGTTGCACTGTCTAAATCTCAGAATCTCTGTCTCCATAGTAATCTCAGATTATCGACACTGTTATGGTGTTCTTCATTTCTGATTTGCATCCGAAAACCGGGCGTATCAATAATTTCACAAGCATTTTCTTTCTCATGCACCGACGAAACATGACGCTTCAAATTACAGGCAACATGGATCTTGTACGACAAATGATGCTCCAGTGGCAACGAAACGTTTCGTATAATGCGACGCAAGTGCTCGAAAAGTTGCGAAGCTCTTTAAAAACTTCGATACGGATTTCGTTTTGAATATTACAGCTACAAAGGAACACGGTAGCAAACCGAGCAGGGTACAGAGATAACAGCAGAGACATCTGTCGGTTCGGTTAGTACAAAACGACGAATCTTTCTTGTGACATGAGTGACGTCAGTCAACATGCAGAGCCGTTGCCTGAGCGCCCCAGAAGCCAGGTCCTGTCAGCTGTCGCAGGTTGTGCGAGGTGTGGCAAGTACATGGTGACAGTTATCACCATAACTTCTGAACGATTTGCGTTAGGACGTTCAATCCGCATGGTTGGCCTCGGGGCATGTTGGGAATTACCATGGTTTGGTTTAGCGACGAAGCCCATTCGTTTGGATTGGTTCGTCAATAAGCAAAATTGGCGCATTTGGGGGACTGACAATCCGCATTTCGCGATCGAGAAGTCTCGTCACCCTCACAGCTGACTGTGCGGTGTCCAGTGTTCAGTCACAGAATAATTGGTGTGACATATTTGATGGCACGGTGACTACCGGACTGTAAGTGAAGGTTTTGGAAGATGATTTCATCCCCGTTATCCAAAGTGTCCCTGATTTCGACAAGATGTGATTCATCGAAGCAGGAGAGAGCTTGATGTCCTGGAGGAGCACATCGGGGACCGCATTCTAGCTCTGGGATACATAGAGGCCACTGGCAAGGGCCTCGATTGCCCGCCATATTCTCCGAATCTGAACACATGTGACTCCTTAGTGTACAGCAATAACCCCTAAACCATTGCTGAGCTGAAAACAGGCATTCAGGAGGTCATCGACAGCACTGATGTTTCGACACTTTAGTCGGTCATGCAGAATTTCGCTCTTCGTCTGCGCCACATCATTGGGAATGATGGCAGGCATATCGATCAACTCATGACCTAAATCTGAATATCTGTAGTGACTTTTGTATCTTGAATAAAGTGTGTGCACGCAGTAGTTTGCAACTAATTTAGGTTTTTCTCATATAGTTCGATAAATGCCGCCCTGCAAATAATGAGACTGTTCTTAAAAATGTGATGTATCAGAAATGTGATGTATTGCGAACGAAGTTAGAATTAAGAGACGCCACTCTTCCATATATAGACCGACGCTTACGTGTCTTCCAAAGTTCAAAGCAATGCTGTAGGTCAAACACTGTCCATATCTTCAGCAGCTCTGCCGGTTTTCCTTTTACCTCTTCAACAGACTGATAATGTGTTCCCTTCAAAGCACATTTCATTTTTGGTAACAGATAAAAGTCACAGAGAGCCAGATCCGCTGAATAAGGAGGACGTTCGAGCACGGGAATGTGCTTGTGCGCCAAAAACTGTTTCACAGATACTGCATTGTGGGCTGGCGCGTTCTCCTGTTGCAGAATCCATGCATCGCTCTTCCACAGACCTGATATTTTGTGGTGGTAAGTTCCTGTGGGAACAAACTGTTGAGGTCATCGCTCCCTAGGCTTACACACTACTTAATCTATCTTACGCTAAGGACAACACACACCCATGCCCGAGGGAGGACTCGAACCTCCGACGGGGGCAGCCACGCGAACCGTGGTAAGACGCCCCTAGACCGCGCGCCTACCCCACGCGGCCCGATATTTTCTTCCTTATCTTTCCCTCAGCTTGATTATGACTTATTTGTAGTATTTCTGACTAACAGTTTGGCAATTTCATTAATTTTCTGAACGTCTGCTTCTGTTCTTGAACTCACAGATCGACCGGAACTTCATCATCTACAACCTCTTTCCGACACTCTGAAGACCGTTTGTGCCATTTTAAAACTCGCCCGCGCGACATAGCATTTTCACCAAAGCTGTGCTGTGTGAAAACCTTTCGTTTCCGGCTTATTTAACTTCACGAAGAATCTGTGGTTAAAGCGCTGCACAATTTTTAGTTTATACAATGCTCGCTGCACTACTAGAGAAAAATGTCCTCAGCAACCAACTCTCAAAAGCATGCTAAAGCAGACAAAAAGATAAAACTAACGGTGACTGCCCTTGAGGCTCTAGTTCAACTGCATTCCAATACCAACATCCCCCGCATCCAGTGTATTCCGTGGGCTATGCCTGGATTCAACAAGCGCCTAGCAGCAGTGGCCGTTGCCTCTCTTTCCAGACACAGAAGTCTACAGTATGATTAAAATTACTTCATAGTTGACACTTCACGCCTTTTAGCTGGTTGCCTCCAATCAAAACGCTCAACGTAACGCCCGAAACATTCGCCGTCGCCAACTGTCACAATTAATTCACTTCCATTTTCTTTTCCACCTTTCATTCTTGACGTGTTCGGATCCCGAATCGTGTGTTTTTCCCCTATATTTCGTATTGCACCACACACTATAACAACATAAAAAGTCGCGCGCGCGCACACACTCACACACACACACACACACACACACACACACACACACACACACATAGACACAACGACGATGACAAAATACACAAGTTTCATACCCAGTACTAACCAAAAACTGCTTGATCCTTCCGCACAAGACACGATTTAGCGTCACATAGACAGTTATCAATAATCACAGAGGTCGGCTTACATTAGGTAAGCTTCGCACGGCATTGCGTGAAGCCGAATTTGTGAGGGCTGCAATTTATCGTTACGTCTGGGTGTAAAGGCACAGCGTAGTGGTTGGCGTATAAACCTGACATATGAAAGGTCATAGGTTCGAATATGGTCAGATGCAGCGAAATTCTTCATTTTTCTAAATATAATCAAAAAACTTTATGATTTTTATGCAATTAGTTTAAATGTAATTTTTTTTTATTTCTAATGTCTTACATGTCACTTTCGTGATCGCATTGAGTTTTTTCTTGCTCTTATTTTTCTTCCTTTCTTTTTTTTCATTTGGAATGTGCTTGTGTCGCCTACAATCTGCAACTAAGCGCCAACCAGGACTATTCATCGGTTGGTAACGTGGCATCCCGTGTAGCCAGTGTGTGGATAGTTTTAGGTAAACAGTGACACCGAGAAATCAGTTTACTTTTACAGCTGAAACCGAAATTTTGCTGGGACGATGGCTATGCAAACAAACGTATTATGAAATTTTTCTATGATGAGTTTGCTCGTTGAGGGTAGCCTCAAACCCTCGTGAACAAAGCGATCGTGATTTTAGTTCTGCCGCAGATTATTTATCACCGTTTTCTTGGACACACTGCACATCACGAGGTTGTGGTTAGGTTAGGACTTAAGTTTGAAGTCAGCGCTTCAAAACGCTTTGTCTGCCGTAGTTCAGTTATTGGCCGCTTAAAATGAGCTGTCGACAGAGCTTACTCCATTTCGGTCATATCTTACGGCGGCCGCTTGCAATGTTGTTCCCCGTGGCGCATTAACAGCCGAGCGGTAGCCGGCAGCGGATGAGGCTGCACTGATTTTCGATAGCCGCAGCTTTCGTGCCATTTTATTTGCAGACTCCGGTTCGCTCCAGTTACATAGGAAGTGCAAGAAGTTCAAACAGGTGGACTGAGTTTGTTGTCTTCTGTTTTGGATACGAAAAAATCCGGAAATAACTATATTTCCGTGGGCTTCAGAGGGATCAGATTTTTTGTAAAAAATCTACTTTTGTGTTCTGAGTGCACGCGAATGAAACGTTCAACTTCATAATAGTGAATTACAGTCTTCTTAGTTTTGGAACTCAAGGAGCAGCCACGTTTGCAGACTAAGTTATGGGAATTAGATCTGCTTATTATCAAACAGCTGTTGTTTATAAATGCTTAAACTAGTTTCAGCTCATTTATGCCGTTATCAGTGGATATTTTCATTTAGTTCTCGTTTGCTACATTGTCGGTTTCTATAGGACTGTCGTTACATTATTGTATACCGAAAGCTCCTCATATGCAAAACTACACTCCTGGAAATGGAAAAAAGAACACATTGACACCGGTGTGTCAGACCCACCATACTTGCTCCGGACACTGCGAGAGGGCTGTACAAGCAATGATCACACGCACGGCACAGCGGACACACCAGGAACCGCGGTGTTGGCCGTCGAATGGCGCTAGCTGCGCAGCATTTGTGCACCGCCGCCGTCAGTGTCAGCCAGTTTGCCGTGGCATACGGAGCTCCATCACAGTCTTTAACACTGGTAGCATGCCGCGACAGCGTGGACGTGAACCGTATGTGCAGTTGACGGACTTTGAGCGAGGGCGTATAGTGGGCATGCGGGAGGCCGGGTGGACGTACCGCCGAATTGCTCAACACGTGGGGCGTGAGGTCTCCACAGTACATCGATGTTGTCGCCAGTGGTCGGCGGAAGGTGCACGTGCCCGTCGACCTGGGACCGGACCGCAGCGATGCACGCCAAGACCGTAGGATCCTACGCAGTGCCGTAGGGGACCGCACCGCCACTTCCCAGCAAATTAGGGACACTGTTGCTCCTGGGGTATCGGCGAGGACCATTCGCAACCGTCTCCATGAAGCTGGGATACGGTCCCGCACACCGTTAGGCCGTCTTCCGTTCACGCCCCAACATCGTACAGCCCGCCTCCAGTGGTGTCGCGACAGGCGTGAATGGAGGGACGAATGGAGACGTGTCGTCTTCAGCGATGAGAGTCGCTTCTGCCTTGGTGCCAATGATGGTCGTATGCGTGTTTGGCGCCGTGCAGGTGAGCGCCACAATCAGGACTGCATACGACCGAGGCACACAGGGCCAACACCCGGCATCATGGTGTGGGGAGCGATCTCCTACACTGGCCGTACACCACTGGTGATCGTCGAGGGGACACTGAATAGTGCACGGTACATCCAAACCGTCATCGAACCCATCGTTCTACCATTCCTAGACCGGCAAGGGAACTTGCTGTTCCAACAGGACAATGCACGTCCGCATGTATCCCGTGCCACCCAACATACTCTAGAAGGTGTACGTCAACTACCCTGGCCAGCAAGATCTCCGGATCTGTCCCCCATTGAGCATGTTTAGGACTGGATGAAGCGTCGTCTCACGCGGTCTGCACGTCCAGCACGAACGCTGGTCCAACTGAGGCGCCAGGTGGAAATGGCATGGCAAGCCGTTCCACAGGACTACATCCAGCATCTCTAAGATCGTCTCCATGGGAGAAGAGCAGCCTGCATTGCTGCGAAAGGTGGATATACACTGTACTAGTGCCGACATTGTGCATGCTCTGTTGCCTGTGTCTATGTGGCTGTGGTTCTGTCAGTGTGATCATGTGATGTATCTGACCCCAGGAATGTGTCAATAAAGTTTCCCCTTCCTGGGACAATGAATTCACGGTGTTCTTATTTCAATTTCCAGGAGTGTATTTTCGACGTATCCGTCCTTATATGCCTGCTCCTCTGTTGTGTGAATGTACACAGACTCGAAACATGGTTTTCAGGAGTTCCACTCACACGGTGCACTACTGCATCTCACTGAGGCCAAACACATACCGAGCGAGGTGGCGCTGCGGTTAGCACATTGGACTCGCATTCGGGAGGACGACGGTTCAATCCGGCGTCCAGCGATCCTGAATTAGGTTTTCCGTGATTTTCCTAAATCGCTCCAGGCAAATGCCGGGGTGGTTCGTTTCAAAGGGCACGGCCGACTTCATTCCCCGTCCTTCCGTAATCCGATGAGACCGATGACCTCGCTGTCTGGTCGCCTCCCCCAAAAGAACCCCAACAAAACACATAGTGACAACATAAACATTGTGTTTTTTGAAATGCAAAAGTAGAACTTGCGAGAGGGCTTCCTCAAAAACATCTTACATGTTTCTGTGTACATTTCCAGAATAGAGGAGCATGCAGATAAGGAAAGGCACTTTGAAAATAACTGTGCTGACGATAAACTTCCGATATACAATAATGTAAAGATACCCGCTATGTTAACCGAGAGCGCTAATGCGCTGCTTCGTAGACTCGTGTAGGCGCACTGGCCCCGGATCGCATCCGCCCGGCTGATTAACGACGAGGGCCGGTGTGGCAGCCAGCCTGGATGTGATTTTTAGGCGGTTTTCCACATCCCACTAGGTGAATAAAGTTCTGGTCCCCACGTCCCACCTCAGTTACACACCTCGCAGACATTTGCAACACGTTCGCACTGTTTCATTATTTACACTAGACGCAGACAGCTGGGGTACACTAATTCCGTCCTGTGGGGTATGGAGTGGCAGCAGGAAGAGCATCCGGCCACTCCTTCAAATTAACCATCCCAAATCCGGTTGTAACCATGCTGACCCTGTGAAAACTGCGGGCCAAGGCACAAGCAAAAGAAGAAGAAGAATACAATAATGTAAAGACGGTTGTACAGAACACAGTAATGTAGAAAATAAGTACCGAATGAAAGTACTCAAAGATGATGCCTCAGAGTTGCCGAAACATGTTTCGGCATTTATAAACAACAGTTGGTGGCTTAATAGGCGGACCTGAATTACCGTAAATAGCGAATTACGTATAAAACTAGTTATATGTTCAGTAGGATGCATGCAGAGTTTGTTTTCTAAGAGTATGAAGCTGTTAGAAGAGCATGGAAAAGTTTAAAGAGCTCAGGTGAATTTAAATTAACAGAAATATTGTTTCGGCTTGCTGTAATATAAATAATCGTCAATTCCAATCGGTGGTAAAAAGAGAAAACCTTTTTGCTTTCTGCTTTTTCGAAATACTGCCACATATCGTATCGTTGTTTTGATATAAAAAAGTAAAGCTGTCCCCATCCTGAAGGTTGGTTAGAACACCACAGTGTTTTGCAAGGAATGGCCCTGTCGCCTCTGGTACGCCCTTACCTTCCTCTGGCCACAGAACTGACTTACTAGTATAACACGGTCTCAGTGCTAATGTGCAACTTGGTATTCTTAACAGTTACAAATAACTGTCACAAGTGAAAAGAAGCGATATGTGATACAAAAAAGACGCAGTATCGAAACCTAGACCTTCGGATTTTAAGCGTTGCACGTGATCACTGAGCAACCGAGCGACACGACCTGTGAGTGTCAAAGCATAATATGTTTTACGAGAACAAACACAGTAGTATTCCCAGAGAAAATGGTGCTCTGTGTGGTACATAAAGAATGGCACAGTGCATAGTGTGAAGGTCCCCTCGCTCGAGTGCTAGGTATTGCCGCTGCCCGGATCTGGTGCGGCCAAACCACCGTACTGTCTGCTCCATTTGTTTCGGCCAGACCCTTGATTACCTGTCGCTTACTATTTTAGCTCAGATCGGAAATATCGACTTTCCCGCTGGTTCGACGGTATTAAGCAACTCGGCCTAGTACATACCAGTTGACGACCTGAGCAGTTTGTCTCCTGTTAAGGTCTAGGACAGTTGTTCCAAACCTTTCGAACACAGAACAGACTGTGTACTGGATACTGGGACTGTAAGATCTAGTTCAGTTGTTCCGAAGCTTTCTGAGACCAGTAGGCCTGAACGATATCAGCTACCAACCAATGCCTTCTCCCTGTTTTCCGCCCCCCACCCCTCTTACACACAAAATTTAACATCTTAATAAACGTCTTAGTCTGAAAGGTAAATTAACATTCCTATTTTTAAGGTGAGTGTATAACATTTGGTTCATGTTCCAGGAAAAAGACTTGTTTGATTCGGTATCTTTTTTATTTACTCAAAAAAATAATAGGTCAGTTATGTGATTTATAATGCTTTTTTCTAACAATCTTTTTATACGCGGTTTGGTATCAGTCAATGCACATCGTAAGTCTCGATATAATTGCTTCTTTTTAAATTAGCTTATCTGTTCAAACAAAAAGAAAATGTTTTTGAAGATAGACATTCCTATTTGTCATGAAACCGTTTTCATTTCAAAAATGTTATTTTGTAATGTTACACAAATTACGTGGTCTAGCCTGTCGAAGCCTTGGAGGTCCCGGGTTCAGTCACGGCGAGGGGCGGGAATATTTCCTCGTTCTATCCCCTCCAGGATGAACCCAGATCCACTCAACAGATGGAGTCCCAGGGATCTCTGCAGGGGTTGTAAAAGGCCGCCGGTGCCATGCGTTCACCACCGTCCCCTCCTGGTCTATATTATGGTCATGGAAGAATGATAATTTTTCCATTAACAGTGAAGCTCTGTCTTGGAGTGATAAATCTGATCATGCTGCCATTAATTATTCCTAATAAAAGGCGAACGAACATTTGTCGAAAATGTATTTAAAATCTACAATTTCAGATAAAACGAACGAATTGTTATTCTTTAGGCATTTTCGGATGAAGGTGGGTACTAGTCATCAACCTCGCGTCAAAAGATTGCCAGGTGTATTTTTTTCGAAATCTGTTTTCAATTTGTTGTCTTCGTGGAATCCCACAAAATTTTACATTTCTATTTTCCAAATAAGGAAAATAGTAGGTAACAGAATATATTAACGACGACAAGTCCTGCTTACCATGACAAGACGTACAATGAAAGGCACAAACAGAAAAGTAAAACTGGCCTGCAATGCTTTCAGTAAATTAATTAGAGTTTCCAAAATGAAGCTTCCAATTCGTCTGAAATTGAAACTTTACAGTCAAAGTGCATAACCCATTTTGATTAAGAACAGCAGAACGTGAAGTTTAAGTCCGTAAATTGTTTAAAAACTGAGGGTTGCTCAACGATTAGTGAAGAGATGGAAGATGGGAATTATTAAATTACACAGAGAAAAAAAAGGAGCAGGAAACAGAGTGGAGTAGATGACATAAAGGTGACTGTAACAAAAATGGAAGTGAGATGGGCGGGACATGTAGACCGTGAATGGATGATGGATGGAGAAGGAAGTTCATGGCAGGATTTCGAGATATAAGGAAAGGACGAGACGGTGACCTTAACGGAGGTGGGTGGATGACATTAAAAAATTAGCAGGAGTTGCATGCATGTGTTTAGACGAAAACCGCAAGACGTAGAAAATTCTAGAGGAGGCCTTTTTTCAGCGAGTGATTGTTAGTGGCTGTTGCAGGTGCTGACGGAGACGGCGATGGTCTAATAGGCGTCTGTGTTGCAAAACAGAGAGAGCGGTCGCGCAATACCAATTGCTGACCGCCTGTCTAATGGCTTCCGGGGCTAATAAAAATTTGACTTTCACCATTTCGCATAATTATGGTCGGATTTAAAATGTCTCGAGGCACCATAACTGTCGACGTGCGAATTACCCATACTGTCCATATTTGAGAATTAGAGCATTTACCAACTTACAACAAACTTGTAGGAGGTCCACGATTAAGGAATTTGTTGCTAGCGCACTCGAGCAGATGTAATTTCGATGGATTGCTCATGTGCTGCCTGCGATATGTAAGCTATAAGAGAATCTCAGACCAGAGAGCAGTGTTGTCAGCAGTAGGAACTGTGTAGCAGTAGGAGTAAGTAGTTGCTAGCGAGCAGTCGTGTGTATCGAGTTGGCTGGGCCGGTCGTGGGGAGCGATGGCGGAGCTTGAGCGTTGTAGTATAAGTTAAAAGCAGCCTCGCGCATATGTAGTATTGTTATATCAAGTCCCATGTAAGTGTTTTAAAAAAAATCTCTTAATATTAATCTTTCACATAAAAAGTAACTTTTGACAATCATTCATTTCAATTTAAAGAATTTACTAATTTCTCCAATCCTTGGTCAAAAAAGTGGCTCTGAGCACTATGGGACTTAACATCTATGGTCATCAGTCCCCTAGAAATTAGAACTACTTAAACCTAACTAACCTAAGGACGTCACACAACACCCAGTCATCACGAGGCAGAAATCCTTGGTCATCTCGATTATTGAAAAGAAAAATCTGTTGTTCTTTTTATACACGACAAATCTATCGGCCAGCATTGCACTGGGCTGTGCCAGAAAAATTTCTTATAGAAGCAGATATATATGCGTTATCCGGCGACCTTATTGAGGTAAGAATTTTTAATTTATTCAGAATGATCTTTCAGGGCTCTGACGCAGCACTGCTGACGTCCAAAATTTACCAGTTTAAATTCACAGTCAATTATTGAAAGGTTATAAGTGAACCACAATTTTTTATTCAGAGATTAATCACATTTTATTATTGGTAGGTTACGCTAAAAATGTGAATGTTATATATTTATACATTTTATTATTGGTAGGTTACGAAATTCATTTATTGGGAGGTTACGCTGAATGTGAATTATAAATAATTACATTTTTTCTGTTGAGAGGTTACGGAATTTTTTTCTATTGGGAGGTTACACTAAATGTGAATATTATTTAAATTATTTATCTGTGGGGAAGTTACAAACTTCAAACATTATTTCAAGCTTCTCGAAATGTAATTTATTCTCGCTGACGCCGCCTCCTTCTCCCCACCCCCGCACAAAGTAATGAGACGTAAGAAGTTCATCACTCACTACATTTTGGTTATTTATGCAATAAAACATTATGAGACAAGAAGATTTCATTTACTATTTCTGTACTTCTAACTCTATTAGCTATAGAGTTTGCAGACAGTATCCTCGTATACTCCTGAATACACTCGTAAAATTATAACACTGCACGACACTTAGTTCAGAAGGTATGTCGTCATAAACAATGAGTAACGTGAAACGGATATTTTATACTTAGGAGCTCGATTCTTCAGAGGACGGAATAGGGGACGGGAGTAACTTATTAGGTTCTTAGGAAATACTGATAATATAGTTATTGTTTAAAAAGTTTAGATTCTTGGCAGATTCTTGTCGAACCATTCTTGATTTTATTGCTGAGAAAGTACGCCCAATGCCCCCGCCTAGGAAGCAATCACTAAATTTTGGGAAGCACAGGTATAAACCGAGCACCAACTCCCGTTTTTTTTAATTTTTTTTATTTTCCATCAAGACCGATGTTGTTTCGTGCGGAATGAGTGAATGCCTGCTGTTGATTTTGAATGCGAAAACGTAAACGTTGGTGGACGCTGATTTGGGAACGCGTTATCAACGGAATTGACGCTAAAAGGCTCCATGAATTTCCAGAATTTCATCTGCCAAATGTATTGCGATTTTGAAACTTCACTTTTAATAATGGAGGACATGTTTATGAAGCAATACACAATACTGATGGATACTATCCCGTCGTCCCTTTCGCTGACAGCCGCACTGCGCTACCTGGAAGGTGAAGAACGTTTTTTTCCACTGTGTCTGTCACCATCACACCCTATACGCCGGTTACCCATTGTTCGGTAAGTTGTTAATAGTTTAATAATCATACGCAAACAATCAAGTCTTTTCAGGGGAAGTACTGCTCGTTAGCCTTTTTGTTTTTTGCTCCTGGTTAAAAGAACCGCTTAAATTACGTACCCTTTTTTTTCTCCAACTCTGCCATTCGCGGCGTACTTTGTAGCCAATAACTCGAATGTAACGTTTTGTTTAAAGCGATTTATGTAGTCTGAATTTGTCGTCTCCTAGAGACAACAACTATGAAGGAATTTTCGATGTAAATGAACTCACCTTAGTTTGACCAGATTTCGAATTAACTTCTAACAAGAATTCAAATCGACAAATACTCTATTGCATAACAGAAGATCTCGGAACCTGGAGAGAGACTGGTGTCTCTTCTCCGTAAATGTCCGCACTGTCGCTACGCTGCAACTCGTCTCCCATTCCGAAAGGTTAATCATAGACTTGCGCTGTTTGATACAATTACGGAATCGTCTATAGACACGACTAAAGGTACAGCGCTAAATATGTATCGTAGACTAGAGTCGTGCAGCACATCTAAAGGTCGTACTGGATTTAATGTTACTTCACCTTCCAGGGTTGGCTTGTTGATTTGGGGGAGGGGACCAAACAGCTAGGTCATCGGTCCCATCGATTAAGGAAGGATGGTGAAGGAAATCGGGCGTGCCCTTTGAAAGGAACTATCCTGGCATCTGCTGAAGCGATTTCTGAAAATCACGGAAAACCTAAATCAGGATGGCCGGACGCGGGTTTGAACCGTCGTCCTCCCGAATGCGAGTCCATTATGCTGACCACTGCGCTACCTCGCTCGGTGTACCTTACAGGGGCTGTAGGGTCTTCGCTGTTGCTGATACAGCAACGCTTACAGTGTGTGATGCAGGCGTGGGGAATCACTCACTTTGCCCTGACACGTCTCGTAATCAAGAAAGTCTTCTTTTCCTGGAAGTTATCTAACTGGACAATTTGTATATTAAGCATAAAATATGACATCAGATCGCGGACAATTTAAACATACGTATGTGTGTATGTCTCGTGGCTCTCAATCCTTAGCTTATTAGGCTGAGTAGCCTGCTGTAACATCTTATCGAGATTTCTTAAACTTTGTTCTTGTAACACCACATTTCTTCTTCCGTATTGCCATGTGTATGCTGCTGATTTGCTGAACGGCAGATTCGTCCTTTCGTTGGAAACGTTCCTAATTTCCATGCATGGTACAGAACAAATACACAAATAACCATGGTTTCATAAATTTTCACCACGGTCTCTCATTATCACTGCTTTTTAAATTTTTGTTAAGTGAGTAGTTGTAATTGGTTGTTTCTGTTGTCGACTGTTTCTTCGAACAATGAGGGATACCCTGACTGTTCGAATTAATTTGTTGCCTTTATTTGTTTTATTTTAATTTTTGTTTCATTCCAGTTTGTAATTTATACGCAAGTTTCATGGCTTTATTATTGTTTCTCGAGATACGAAGACAAAGCTGATAGCTGTAATAGTACGTCATGAGCTGTCCCTTGTAACAATTTTTCGATTTTTGCACTTACACTGCCTGACAAAAACAATTGTGAAGAACCCAGGAGGAGGAAGTTAAGAAACTTTATGAGTCAGTCGGGAACAGATGTGGGGATATTGCTGGCCACAGGAGTACCTCTGCTTCACACAGAGTTCATAGAGAGACGTCCTATACCTGGACCAGCGCAATCCTGATGAAAAATGGCACCGCAGAACTGTCGTATGTAATATATGAGGACGTAGGATGACTGTGACGTAAGATTGATGATGATGTTTGGTTTGTGGGGCACTCAACTGCGCGGTCCTCAGCGCCCATACAAAGACCCAATTTTTACATAGTCCATTTCTTTTGCACAGTCCAATCTATCCACTGTCGCGAATGATGAAGATGATGAAATGATGAGGACAACGCAAACACCCAGTCACCGGGCAGCGAAAATACCCAACCCGGCCGGCAATCGGACCCTGGATCCCGTGATCCAGACATACCATTAAGCCATCAGAGTTCAGTCAACGACTACCAGCCGTCACCTGAAGTCATATCCGATGGCTCCCCATATCACGATACCAGGAATAACAACGCTGTGCGACTCTAAAACTCTGCAAGACTGACAGTACCAGCCAGGTCTCCACCATACACGTCGACGACGTTCATCCGGCACAGTGCAGGAGCGTAATTCATCGCTCAACAGTCCATGCTTCCGGGTCACTACATCACTCCAAACTCAGCTGTTTGTGTTGAGGTGTTATGAGCAGGCTAAGCATGGGACGATAATTCCCTGCTAATCCCCGTCCAAAGGTATGGGACGATGGAGGATGTCGCAGGCAGTGCATTACTTGTTCTCGGACGGCAGGCAAAGATACGAAGGAGTTACAATATGTTTGGTGTACAGTGCGGTGAATCCTCCCGTGTGGTGGTCACACGTGGTCTACCGGAAGCTAGTCGACAAGTACACCTGTCCTCACGTTCCGATGCAGTTTAACATCGAGCCATTGCCATATACCAATGCGCCACGAATCTGATAGTTGCACAACTCGACCAGCCGGCCAAATGGGGACCCCCAATGACTCCCCTTTCAAACACTGTGTGGTGTTGACAACGTCGTCCCACACGAGAATGCAACACTCCGTCTCCTTCAGTGATCACTCGACTTCTGATGATGTTAGCGCCCATTTTGTACCGCACTAGGCCTGGTAGCAAAACTACGAGTATACACGAACAAGGCTGAGGCACCGTGGCGGCTGTTTTGCCTGTCACAGAGATGTCTAGCTCTAATCTTACATTTCCGCCAGTGGTGTGTACGTGTACAAAGTTACATTGACATCCGGCCATGTCTTTTGGATGCTTCACTTGTTTTGTCAGGCAGTGTATTATTAGGTCATCAGAAAACAGAACTTCACTCTAAACACGAGATTACTTAAGTTGTATTTGTGGCAATTAAAGTCATGCATTGATTGACATAACATAATCTATCTATATAAACACTAAAAGTAGTGGCTTTTCTTGTCGAACGCCAAAATCTATTTCCTTTTTAAAATCTTTATTGGTGCCTGTTTCTGATGGATATTCCTGGATCGCTGTACAAAATTTCTATTATTTTTCCGAGGTGTAAAGATAGAATTACCTACAATTTTCTGCGGTTAATTTTATCGAAGTCTGTCGTATTATCTATAAAGGAGGTGTTCTTCCGTCTGGTATTCTGGATCATCTGAAATATTTTCTACATTTTCTTTAAAAAGAAAAAAGGAAAAGCAGGTTAAATATCAGCAGCCATCGACACCACTGTGAAATCTGCAGGGTTGCTTTGACTATTGCGCCGTATAGCACGGTCGTTAAGAACGACACTATGTAATCCCCTGTCAGAACTGTGCTAGTTGGGAGAATGCATTCCACCACGCGGAAGATCGCTGAAAAAAAGTATGTACAAAGAGTCAGTGTGCAAGAAACCGCAAAGGGTATGTAGCCTGATGTTAATGCGAAAGATCAGAGAATGCTGTATTACAGATAACAGGAAATCACTGTCTAGCTGTTCCACAAAATTGATGCAAGCACACATTGCATGCGAAGGAGAAAATTCTATATCTTGCGACATTTTTCGCAAGACACGGTGAGACGTCAACTTTCACAGCCGAGTAAGCAGAAAGACACTCATGGTGGGCCATCGTTAAAAAACACGAGAGACTGATGACCGATCAAGATCACCGATAAAAATACAGTTTTCGTCTTTCCCTTTGGCGTTGACAACGGGCTGCAAGGCGGCAGTTTGGTAAAAATCATAGAAGAGAATTTTTTACTGTGCGTTACAGCACGGAAGCCTTACCAGGGGTACTCAGGATTTGCCAATCAACTGATCAGGACCGGGTATTCACTTGTACCGTGTGAAACAAATTCAGTAAAACGGGGCTTGAGTTTGATCTTGTCATTCTCAGCAAGACAACGGTCCTAAGTGCGAAATTGGGGATTATTCTACTCGGTGCTTCAATAAAAACTTCACAACTTTTTGGATGTGCATAAACGTATTGTGACGACGCGCATCATTACTTCTCTAGTTATAGCTTCACGAAATACGTCATATTTTTAGCAGATAGGTTTCAAGGATGAGTGTTATTTTCATGGTCTTAAAAGTTATATGAATTCTGGTTCTGCCTAGTGCAGCTTATCGTAGACGTAGAACTTCTAATGTGACGTATATTTTTGCTCGAAACCTTGGCAAAATAGATGGTCGGGTTCGATCTCAATAGTATGTCCTTGAGGAATCCTAAAAATCAAAAATCAAGAGATGTCAATTCAGGAAAACGATGTGAATATACAGTGGATCCATCTCAATCGAGAGGTTGATTTGGAAACCACTTACTGAGAAGGTGCTGAAGGTCGTTAAGGTAATGCAGATGTGCGACTTCCTGCGAGAAAAGTGTTCAGTATTCTTGATCAGTCTCTTCAGTCTGTTAGCTTAAACTATTTAAAATTAAGATTAACCTATACCTGCATTTCGGTGTACATTAAACCGCTGAGTGTTCACTTTAACCTTCATACGTTGGTTTGTGAATGTGTGTGTACAAGGTTATTTCTCACAGAGGAATTAAATTTTTGCTACCCGTTGCTTTATGAGTGTTGTTTTATTTTGATGATAACGATGCGTTTCGACAGTAAATATTCTCGTTTTCAGGTGCTCGTTTTTACTTATTTTCTATATTATGCTGTAGTTGTACGTTATTCACGACTGAGGTGCTGTATTTAATATCTTTTTTTATAACTTTATAAAATATGCAATTAGACTGTGGTAGTAATCTGACAGATGTTTGGCGCTGGAGTAATTCACTTTGTCAAAACACAGTTCCTGAACTTAAAACATTTAAAGAAAAACATGAAAACGCTCATATTTACTTAGGTGAAATTTACATATAAACAATATCAGAACTGTTTTCTGCACAACCAAGAAATTGCAACTGAAAAATAATGATACGTGGATAATACTGTCCATAACATCCCTGTAAGATATTCCAACCAGGTGTGTGGAACACAAAGACATAAAAAATCTGCAATACACACACATGAACACACACACACACACACACACACACGATACGCTTCATCCATTAACCAGACATCCAGACATAAAACATTTTAGAGCAACTGGAAAAATTTTGGCCCCGCGAAAAATTTGGAACTAATGCACTGGATGAAAATTTGGAAATAAGTTCAAAATTATTTTCAAATCTCTTTCAAGCACATTATAGAAAAAGTGCATTCATGATTCTAACTCAGATATCGCATAAACAACACTCAGAATGTGATTCGTAGCAGAAATTCATATTCTTTATGGGAAATAAGATAGCATTGATTTGGTATTGAAAAAAAATAATTTTTTAAAGAATAAAGGAAACTAAGTTTTAGACTGTCACAAACGTAATCTAAATGTTACCACGGATTTTCGTGGCCACATATCCAGCAGCTGTACCTATTCGTTTTGGAACATTTACTGATGAACCAAAACATTATGACCAACTACACTCATGCTCATAAATTAAGGATAATGCTAATACATGGAGTAACAACGCTCTGGTGGGCGGTTTGCGAGTTTAAATCACCTCGGGGTATGACCATGCGGTGCATTTGACCAGCGGTCGTCGCACGGTGGCGCTGGCAGCAATCCACATATGCAGAGGTGTGTGTTGGTGCATGTCAGAGTACGGTGCAGCGAGTAAGTGTGCAGACGTTTTCTGACGTGCAAATGGTGACTGTTTGTTGAAAAAGGCTCAACGAACACATATTGATGAAGTTATGAGGGGTAGAATACTAGGGCGAGTGGAGGCTGGTCAAACACAGCAGGTCGTAGCACAGGCCCTCCGTGTGCCACAAAGGGTGATCTCAAGATTATGGAAACGATTCCAGCAGACAGGAAACGTGTCCAGGAACTACAGTACAGGACGTCCACAGTGTACAACACCACAAGAAGACCGATATCTCACCATCAGCACCCGCAGACGACCACGGAGTACTGCAGGTAGCCTTGCTCGCGTCTTACTGCAGCCACTGGAACGCTTGTCTCCAGACACACAGTCTATAGCCGACTGAACAGATATGGTTTTTTCGCCCGGAGACTTGCAAGGTGCATTCCCCTGACCCCTGGTCACAGGAGAGCCCGTAAATCCTGCCGTCAAGAACACAGTACATGGTCATTGGAACAGTGGTCCCAGGTTATGGTCACGGACAAGTCCATGTGTAGTCTGAACAGTGATTCTCGCCGGGTTTTCATCTGGCGTGAACCAGGAACCAGATACCAACCCCTTAATGTCGTTGAAAGCGATGGTGTGGGGTGGGATTGTGATTGATGCACGTACACCCCTGCATGTCTTTGACAGAGGAACTGCAACAGGTCAGGTGCATCGGGACGTCATTTTGCACCAGTATGTCCTCCTTTTCAGGGGTGAAGTGGGTCCCACCTTCCTCCTGATGGATGATAACGCACGGCCCCACCGACCTGCCATCGTGCTTCTTAAACCCCTGTACCACGTTTCTGGCCCTGTGAATCCACTGCCGTCGGAAAGGACATCAGGCAGCAAGGGACCCAGCTGCTCCGCAGTAGTGTTCACGTATTCCACAGCTGTAACATTAGTAACACTGGCCCCGTATAAGTACAGGTGAATGTCCCCAGTAACTTAATATTGTGCCATCAGGGACTCGCTTCATAGTATGCAAACGAAAACTACAAAGCCAAATAAAAGTTTCCCGTCCGTATGACAAAGGCCCATCTCCAGGGGAAGGTGTGAAAATAGAACGCCTGTCTTATAGACAACTGATGGGATCAACTTATCTCTAGAGCGTGATACTAATAATTAAAAAATTTAAATTCTACTAAAATTTTTAATGAAAACCGTTGTGAGCATAACGAGGTACTGGATGGTAAACACCAGAGAAACAGAACTCCTATTCGCCTCATCGTGGTCATGCCGTTGGATGGCGATAACTACTTCAGGGATGTTCTGTCAGATAATAGTAAATAAGACGTCTCAGTTATTGCTCATGTGGCAAAACGTGACAAGCTGGAAATTTTTGTTCCGGCACCAAATCTGGAGAGCTGGTAGACAGCAAAAGTGAAAACAAGTAGTAGTATCATGTTAATGCCGTCTTTCAAGCTGATGATGGCAATGCTGATCCAATAAGAATCAGCAAAATTTCTTTTCACGTGCTGGTAGTCACCGTGAAACAGTATTTACGTTACTTTCCGTGAGCGTGGAGTTGTATCGGTGGCTCCGTTTTCCAGGGCAAAAGTGATGTGGTTATCGCAGGTACGAGCTGCCGAAGGTGACAGTTTTGTGTTCAGTTCTGGGGCCAATAGCTTGCGGGAAGAGGTGATGGTCGAAGAAACGCACATGGTACGTCGTGATTTGAAAATGAGGAGGCATACGTTCTTCCTTTCGTTGCACTGAAGTGTTTGATTTTGAGTGACTTTTTTTTCAGTCCCTTTTCCGAACTGTTACTCTGAGACTTTTGTTTTATCAAATACAGTGTAGGCTGAAAGGAACTGGCTGGGAAGCACTGTGACGGCCTTGTGTTGTTCTCGGCCGAGTGGCGGGATCGTCATGCGAGTTCTGTTTGCTGCACTAGCAGAGGCGCACGTGCCGCGAATAACAAAATCATGTGCGCCGCGGATCGCTACGACAGCAGCAGACAATCTTCCACGATCTCGCAAGCAGAAGAGGAGAAGCTGCGTTTCACTATCTGTTGCGCTACGGGGAAATTTTCCCATTCCTCACAACCTTTCCAGGCACAAACTTGTCAATCTGGTTTACAATACCCATACTTTTTCCACTTATCTATTCCTAACAAAATGGTTCGTTCAGATATTTTATGTGATTTTCCTGTAGCATCTGCACACTAGTGTCAAATATGTCCACTTCATGAATAAAGTCAATCTTTCCTGTAACACACTGGTACAGTGTACAGGAAATCGTCTTGCGATTGCGAAATGAAGGTCTGCAACCTCGTGAAGGTGTGTCGCCGGTGTCCTTCCTAGAAGAATAGTTCAGAGGCGCGCGAACCATTACTCACATTCTCAGAATATTACGAGGAACTGGAATTATTCACTTCATTGACAAAGCAGACAGGCCTATGTAATGGAAAATCTATAGAACGATATGTGTATGTGAGCGCCTAGAGTTGACATATAAAGTGATTTTTTCCTTTACTGATTATAAGTTCAGACCGCATTCAGGTCTTTTAAAAAAATCTTTCAGTAAAAAAATAAACTCTTTCTGATAGTCTAAACCACTTACTTTTTTTCTTTAATGAGATGAATTTATAGAACGTATATATTTCAACCTGGCTCCTAGATAAGCCCAGTATTTGTAAAATCTGTTCCGATTTGCGTATCTTGCTTCAAAATGTTGATAATAAGGTACTTTTCAACTGTTATATTAACGTTTTCAGTGAGCGTCATGAACATATTTTATGTTTCTTGCATATCTTTGCGAACCTACATCTACGGTCGTGCTTTTACCAATCATATTTTGGCATTTAAATTTAATGCAACGTTAGTAAGTCTAAATAAAGACTGTATTTAAATACAGAGATATGTAAACAGGCAGAATATGGCGCTGCGATCGGCAACGCCTATGTAAGATAACAAGTATCAGGCGCAGTTGTTTGATGGGTTACTGCTGCTACGACGTCAGGTTAAGATTCAAGTGAGCTTGGATGTGAAGTTACAGTCGGCGGACGAGCGATGGGACACAGCATCACCGAGGTAGCGATGAAGTGGGGATTTTCCCGTTTGACCATTTGACGAGTGTACCTTGAATATTAGGAATCCGGTGAAACATCAAATCTCCGACATCGCTGCGGCCGGAAAAAAATCCTGCAAGACTAGGACCAACAACGACTGAAGACATTCGTTCAGCATGGCAGAAGTGGAATCCTTCCCCAAGTTGCTGCTGATTTCAATGCTGGGCCATCAACAAGTGTCAGCGTGCGAACCATTCATCGAAACATTATCCATATGGGCTTTCGGAGCCGAAGGACACTCGTGTATCCTTGATGACTGCACGACACAAAGCTTTACGCCTCGTCTGGGCCCGTCAACACCGACATTGGACTGTTGATGAGTGGAAACATGTTGCCTAGTCGGACGAGTCTCGTTTCAAATTTTATCAAGCGTATGGACGTCTACGGGTATGGAGACAACGTCATGAATCCATGGACCCTGCATGTCAGCAGGGGACTGTTCAAGTTGGTGGAGGCTCTGTAATGGTGTGCGGCGTGCGCAGTTGGAGTGATATGGGACCCCTGATATGTCTAGATACGACTCTGACAGGTGACACGTGCGGTAAGCATCCTGTCCGATCACCTACATCCACTTGTGTCCGTTGTGCGTTCCGACGGACTTGGGCAATTTCAGCTGGACAATGCGTCATCCTAGACGCCCGAATTGCTACGGAGTGGCTCCACGAACACTCTTCTGAGTTTAAACATCTCCACTGGCCACCAAACTCCGCAGACATGAACATTATTGACTGTATCTGGGATGTGTTGCAATGTGCTGTTCAGAAGAGATCTCCTCCCCCTCGGATTTATGTACAGCCCTGCAGGCTTCATGGAGTCCGTTCCCTCCAACACTACTTCAGACATTAGTCGAGTCCATGCCTCGTCGCGTTGGCTCTTCAGTGTATATGTAGGTGCTAGCCAAGCCTGCAGGTTGCGCTGTGTGCATGACTACGAACGGAAGCTCTGCAGTGCCCTCAATACGTTGCAAGTGTCTGCCGTAGTCAGAACAGGGTTCTGTGTAGCTCAGAGTGCATTGTGTCGGAGCTAAATGCATAAGCACGTGGCCAATTGTTAGTGCTAGTATGATTGATGCTTCCGTAACCAAAGGAACCGAAGTTTTTGGCATTTCAGGAGACACCTTATCGAAGACTTATACCGTTACAGGGAAAGCTGAATAAACGTCCGGTAACTCACAATGCAGACGAAAGTGTGAGTTGAGTGATAGTGACAGACGGTCAGATTGCGACGTAACATAAGAGAAAGAAAGCTACAAAAGATACTGCAGACTGAATGTCGTACTCGCGAACGCTGTCAACATCAAAATAATACGAAAAAAGCCACAGAAGCGGGGAACTGCAGAGCGGCGGGAATTCCGAGAGCACTCGTCAATAACGCAAATTTCCATAAGAGGAAAACATGGTGCTGAAACCATAAAACCTGGACTTTGGAGCAGTGGATGAACGTCATTTGGTAGGATGAGTCTCTTGTTTGACACTGTTTCCAACTTCTGGTCGAGTTTGCGTCCCAAGAATGAAACTTGAGGTGGGTTCGGTGATGATTTGGGCACCATATCGTTGTATTCCCTGGGCGCCATGGTTACCCTGCAAGATCGCGTTGCGGCCAAGGATTATGTGACCTTTTGGGTTGATGAGGTCCACCCCATGGTACAATGTTTGTTCATCAATGTTGAAGCTGTGTTTCAAGACAAGTGGGCCCCTGTTCACACGGCTCGCGTCATCCAGGACTCGTTTTGTGAGCACGAGGATCAATTTATCGCATCTACACTAGCCACCACAATCACTGGATCTCAATATAATTGAGTAATTGAGGCTTTGCGGTCTACTTTGGGACGGAGGACGAGTGATCGCTATTTTCCTCCATCATCGTTAAGTTCAAAAATGGTTCAAGTGCCTCTAAGCACTATGGGACTTAACATCTGAGGTCATCAGTCCCCTAGACTTAGAATTACTTAAATCTAACTAACCTAAGGACATCACACACATCCATGCCCGAGGCAGGATTCAAACCTGCGACCATAGCAGCAGCACGGTTCCGGACTGATGCGCCTAGAACCGCTCGGCCACAGCGGCCGGGGCGACCGGAGTGGCCGAGCGGTTCTAGACGCTACAGTCTGGAACCGCGCGACCGCTACGGTCGCAGGTTCGAATCCTGCCTCGGACATGGGTGTGTGTGATGTCCTTAGGTTAGTTAGGTTTAAGTAGTTGTAAGTTCTAGGGGACTGATGACCTCAGAAGTTAACTCCCATAGTGCTCAGAGCCATTTTTCAACAGCGGCCGGCCATCGTTACCTTGAACATGCCACTATTTTGCAGGAAGAACAGTATAAGAGTTCCTCAAAAACCATACAGGACCTGTATTTATCCATTCCGAGACGACTGGAAGCTGTTTTGAAGGGCAACAGGTTTTCTGCGTAACATTAGGTATGGTAATGTCTTGTGCTTTTGGTGTGACCGTGTCTTTGTCCAGCCTCTGTGCTTTACCGAAGTGGTCTCGGTATGTCTTCTTCAGTATCTTGATTTCACAGTCATATAGGAGCAGTCTTGAAAAGAACGTATTGAACTTGTTTTTCTTTACTGTACCAAACCAACCTGTGCACTGAGATTTGTCATTTATTGAAAACACGTTTAACCGTCACGACCGTTTTTCTGATTTCTGTACAGCATCTGCCGTACTCCGTAATTAAGATTCCTAAATAATACAACTTCTCAGCTCTTTTGTATTTTATTTCTTTTAATTTTGACGTTATGTGTTCTTGTCATAATTTATTTCCTATCATAATTTAGTTTTTCACTATTAATTTTAAGTGCGAACGTTTTCACAATTGCTGCAGGCTTAGATACTATATTCAGCGTAAGAATGTCGTCAACAGCAAACCTTTTACAATTAAAGGGAGCGCCGATTTGAAGACAGGTTGTGATAGGAGAATGGGGAGTAGTGTCTGCGGATGATAGCACGCTTCCAGGACTTCTGTCTGTAGTTATTGATGAAGTGGACCAATGACTTCAGTAGCAGACGAAGATCAGAATCTCGAAGTAGAGGAGCTCTAAAGCCCTCTTTCCTGTAGGTAGAAACAGCGCTGTCAGTGTCACCAAAACGCAGAAGACCCGTTGTGTTAGTATACACAGTGACTTGATGTTTACCAGCATAGTCAAGACAACTTTGCAATAAATCTGAGAAGTGGAGTGCAACAGAAAAACTGCTACACTGTTGCCTAAGTACTGCAACTAAGGAGAGTACAAAACTACACAGTTCGGGAAACAGTAAACAATGGAAATTAATGAGTACGTTCTTTGTCCTGCGAGATGAACTCGGCACCGCATATCTTAAAATGACTTCCGGAGTAGGTGCAGAAGACATGGACACTGTAGGCTTCAGAATGGAAGCTGCCAGACCGCAGCTTACAAGGAATTACTGGGATTCACGAATGAGTGAGGTTTGCGTGGCTGCGGCCGCGTAACGCAGTGCGTGTCGCATGTTGCGTGCAAGCCTCAGCGATGACGTGTTCAAGACCCTGTTCGCATAACATGTGAACCTGACTAGCGAAAACTTCCCGAGTGTTGCGTAGCAGTCAGCTGTGCTTCCCGGCCCGGCATTTTGCGGTGGAAACATACAGATGCGACTAAATGAGAAACTGATACACAGGCTTCCAAACGTTTTGATACAGTGCACAGGGAATGTCACAGCTTCTATTATAGGCGTCTGTGGGTCATAAGGAGGACTACAGAAAAACATTTGACAAGGCGCCTATAGCCGCGAAGGTACCGTTTTGATGTAAAATAACTTCTTCTATGCCGGGCACGCAGCTTGCATAATGTTATAATATGACAACTTCTTTACCCTTCTGACAAAATTAGATACACATTGTTTATCTATCGTTGACTACGTAAGTCACGACAAACTTATTGCAGCATATGTGTCATTCTTAAGGGGGGACGTTGATGAAATTGACCAAAAATGTCAAGTTTCGATTTATTTTTTATTTGTTAGTACAACTCATGGACAATAAGTTCCCAAAGTTTAAATCTTGAAATCGCATCCGAAGTGCCTCAAAATTAATTGAAAATGTGACGCGGCCTCCCTGCCACGCCCACGTTTTGAAGCAGCACTTCAATACCAGCTCAGTGAGCAACGATTCTGTGTATTACTTTCAACCAAACGTGTGCAGGATACATCTAGAAGGCCGTGAAACATACTCTTTGGTTTTATAGATCATCTCTGACTCTGTTCCGTATCTTATAAACAATAACAAACTAGCTGCATCGTTTATGACGAAGCAGTTTTTTTGCCTTACTGGCGGAGATTCTTTCTTCATTCAGTTATGCCACGATCACAAAAAGTGTATAAAAACTGGATAAATTGCGTTTGGATAAGTTAGTAAATGGAAGACGTGAGAAACAACGACAAACCAGCAATGAGGCTACGTCCGAAGTAAGAACATCTGCTGAAACTGTGAACTCGTCTCCTAGCAGCTCCAAGCGAAAAATTGGTGAGGTGAATGGTGCATACTGCAGTGATGAATCTCGGTACACTGGATTTAGATTAATTGACCTTGAATTATTGACTGCAGCAGTGAAATTTTCTTGTGTTTGTAAGACATGTGGTAGTGATAACATTCAGATTATAGATGATGGTAAGGGAGTAGGCTTGGCAGCCAATCTGCATATTGTGTGCAAAAAATGCGTTGCTGATAGCTCATTCAAAACTTCTAAATATAAAAACTAGTGCTATGAAGCTAATATGAGGTTTACCTGTGGATTGAGGTGCATTGGAGTTGGGAGAGAAGGGGGAAATTTATTGTGTGGAATAATGAATATGCCAGCTCCAAAATCCAAATGATTCTCTAAATTCACCCATATGGAAACGATGCCCTAAAAACACATTTGCTTCTGCTACAGTTGCCATAATTGCAACTTATGATGAAGTTATTGTATTTAATGATGGGAACGTCGGGAGGATGAAGGTATGGTATTAGAAAGAATGGGCTTCAAGATAGGAAATTTTACTCAAGACATTCTGAAAAAATAGATTTACAGCGCATCTCTGCAGCTGAAAAGTCAGTTGAAGACCTGGTAAAGGAAACAAGACAGACAACAAGAAACCAGAAGAGAAGCCTTGAAGGGAAAGACGATCCAGAGTACAAATGTGGTGCCTTCTGAAGAAGTGACATCAGGAAAAAAGTTAGGTTGAACTTTAAATTGCGTTTCCTGAAAAGTCTGTTTTTTAAAGTTTATGTACCTTTTCCTCAGATTCTATGAAAGCTAGAATTACGAAATTTTGTATACGTATTTATGTGAACCTAATAAACATTGTCTCAAGAGAAAATTTTGAAATTTTGATTGCAAGCTGATATACGGGGAAAGTGCTTGGAATTTTGCATGAATTTAAAATTGTACTTGTGGAATTATAATTAAAAAATTATGAAAATTCTCCTGTTTGACCTATTCCAAAAACCTAAAGAGAGAAACTTACAACATATAAAGAGATGAAACAGATAAATTTTTGTAGAAATCTCTTGAATGCTTTCTGAAAAAAAAGGAACATACATAATTTTTTTAAAATAAAACTTCAAATTTCATTAAAACCAGTTGAATATAATCAAAGGATTTTATATATGTGTGTTTGTTTCATGTAAAGCGTGGTACAAAATTTTATTGCCATATCTGCACAACTGTGGATTTGCTGCATTTTTGAAGTAGTGTCTGTTTCTCATCAACGTCCCTCCCTTAACTGTTCCTGCTGAAATTACATTTATAATGTGTATCAACTTATTCTACGTCAACATTGATGGTTACAAACCCGTCCAGGAGATAGCACCGTCACCTGGCGAGGAATGACTGCTAGTCAGACAGACTCACGGGTGTGTAGCATCACTGAGCGTGCTGTCCTCGTGTAGATTGGGGAAGGTGTCTTATCTATCTGAGTTTGACCGAGGGCGGACTGTGATGGCCCGGAGGCTCGGTACAGTCAGACTGGTAAAACAGGACAGGCGGCGAACTGTGGCAGAACTAACATCAGACTTCAATGCTGGGCAGGGTACAAATCTGTCTGAACACATAGTGCTCCGAACACTCCTAACGATGGGCTTCCACAGCCGACGACCCATGCATGTACAGATTTTAACACCAAGACATCAGCAACTGCGAATGAAATGGGGACATTACCATCTACACTGGACGTTGGCGCAGTGGCAGAACCTTCCATAGTCTGATGAATCCTGATACCTTCATCATGCCGATGGGAGGGCGCGAATCCATCGTCTTCCAGGGGTAAAGCTACTCGACACCTGTATTGCGGGACAGATGTAAGCTGGCGGCGGCTCCATTATGCTATATGGAACGTTCTCGTGGGCATCCACGGATGCAGTAGAGCCCGCACAAGGCAGCATCACGGCCAGGAGTATCGTACACTGGTTGCAGACCACGTACACCCTTTCATGACGACCATGTTTCCTGGCGCCAGTACCATTTTTCAACAGGATAATGTGCCATGTGACAAGGCCAGGAGCGTGATGGAGTGGTTCGAGGAATACAGTGGCGAGTTCCACTTGATGTGCTGGCCCCCAACGCGCCAGATCTGAGCTTGATCGAACACATCTGGGATACGATTGGACGTGGCGTCAGAGCTCATTGCCGCCCTCCCCGGAGTTTACGGGAATGAGGTGACTTACCTGTGCAGATGTGGTGCCAACTCCCGCCAGCGACCTACCAAGGCCTCACTTCTAACATGCCATGACGCGTCGCCGGTCGTTGTGGCTGAGCGGTTCTAGGCGCCTCAGTCCGGAACCGCGCTGCTGCTACGGTCGCAGGTTCGAGTCCTGCCTCGGGCATGGCTGTGTGTGATGTCCTTAGGTTAGTTAGGTTTAAGTAGTTCTACGTTCTAGGGGACTGATGACCTCAGATGTTAAGTCCCATAGTGCTCAGAGCCATTTGAGCCATTTTTGAACCATGACGCGTCGCCGCTGTTATCTTTGCCAAAGGTGGACATACCGGCTACTAGGTAGGTGGTCATAATGTTCTGGCTGATCAGTTTACAAGGATATTAAAAAAGTGCCAAATATTTGGAGAGGTAGTAGTACTCAGCGAAACAAGAAAAACAAATCCATTAGTTTGGAAACAAGACTTGAACACTTGCTCATAGGATGGGGTTAACGTGACGTCCATCCATTACAGGGCATACACTTGCCCTATGTCGTGAGGCATCACTCATACTTTTAAGAATCGAAATTGTTAATGAAGTACCGCAGGGACAAGGGGATGACTAACACATTCCGCGTCTACAAAGTACTTGCTGGATTTTCGTCAGTATATGTAGAGCACATTCCTTCATCTCTGGCGTGCGAACTGTTTACCTTTTGAGTAGCCAGAGAACCGCTGTCCCTAATACGCTGAACAGTCGACTGAACAGTTTATCAGGTGGTAATTCGCCACATGGATAGTTCAGAGTCCAGAGGCTGTAGACTCGTAGGTTAGTTCCAGTTGTTGAAACATTCCCTCTTAATCATTTGTGTCCGCCTCCATAGCTGAGTGGTTAGTGCAAATGACTACCATGCGGAGGATTTGGATTCGTTTCCCGGTATTGCAAAGGATTTTTCCGTGGTGGGAGGACTGTTACGGTTGCATAGAGTCTTGTGATGCCAACTGAGGAGCTACTGAAATGAGAAGTAGCGGCGCCAAGATCTAGTAAACCGGAAAAACGGCGTGGAGAGTAGAGAGCTGACACATGCCTCTCCAAACCGCAGCTAGTGACGTCTAATTCAGAGGTTGACACGATCATGACGATAATGGCTCCCGACGGCAGTGGCATTTTTTAACAAGATAATGCGCCATCTTACAAGGCCGGGAGTGTGGGTCGAGCAGCACAGTGGTGAGTTTCCAGTTGATGCGCTAGCCTCCCAACTCGCCAAATCTGACCCTGATCGACACATCTGGCATGTGATTGAACGTGGCGTCAGAGTTCATCGCACGATCCCTCCCCCCCCCCCCCCTCCCTCCCACCGCAATTTACGGGAATTAGGTGGCTTGTGTATGCAACTGTGGTGCCCACTCCCTATTGCGACCTACCAAGCTCTCATTGCATTCATGCTACCACGCGTCGCTGGTGTATCCGTGCCAGTCACGCTTTTCTTTTATTCATATTGTATACGACGCGTTTCGGAAAACGATTCCCATTCTCAAGTGTGTTTTCTCTTTGTTCTATGCCGCTTTCACGTAATGTTTTCACTGTGTGAGATACTGCCTTGTTGTGTTGACATTTTATTGTATAGTACTGTATGTTATCCGGGGACCTAGAAACGACGGAGAGACTCCGTGCCCGCCGCAGCCGCAGTGGTCCACAACCCCATGACGACTGCCGCAGTCCACTTCACCCCTCCGCCGCCCCACACCAAACTCAGGGTTATTGTGCGGTTCGGCCCCCGGTGGACCCCCCAGGGAACGTCCCACACCAGACGTGTGTAACCCCTATGTTTGAGTGGTAGAGTAATAGTGGTGTACGGGTACGTGGAGAACTTGTTTGCGCAGCAACCGCCGACATGGTGTAGCTGAGGCGGAATAAGGGGAACCAGCCCGCATTCGCCGAGGCAGATGGAAAACCGCCTAAAAACCATCCACAGACTGGCCGGACCACCGGACCTCGAGACGAATTCGCAGGGCGGATTCGTGCCGGCGACCACGCAAAAAAATGGTTCAAATGGCTCTGAGCACTATGGGACTTAACATCTGAGGTCATCAGTCCCCTAGAACTTAGAACTACTTAAACCTAACTAACCTAAGGACATCACGCACATCCATGCCCGAGGCAGGATTCGAACCTGCGACCGTAGCGGTCGCGCGGTTCCAGACTGTAGCGCCCAGAACCGCTCGGCCACATCGGCCGGCGGCGACCAGGCACTCCTTCCCACTCCGGAAAGCCGTGCGTTAGACCGATCGGCTAACCGCGCGGGCTACTTCGTTGACTTTACTGCAATGTATAAAAAATAATCGGAATTTTCAATTAGTTACCCATTTCATATGTAGTTACTTGCGAAATTTGTAATAACTTGTGCTTACATTTTTTTATGGTCCATTTGTGCAAAGTCTCACACACGTTAAACATCACACACAACTTTCAGTGCGCAGTATTTATCGAGTGTAACTTACTTAAACAAACAGTTACGAAGATGTTTTTAGATGTAGTTGAAAGAGATAATGCTACAAGTCTTCCACAGCGAGTGGTTTACTTTTATACAGAAGGTATTTATCTTAACGTTACAGATCATAATTTGCTTATATCTGTTTCACAGTGGCGCTTATTTCCATGAGTTTCCATTTTTATTTAAGTGTACTGTCAAAACATCTGAAGAAATCAACTGATACACTTTCAAGTTTTTCGTGTAACATTTTGTTTCATATTTTCTGTACTGTGAATAAGTCTCCAGTACCTCTAACAAATCCATTTTATGCTGTTTATTTAGTAGGTGGAATTGTTTTACATTTTTCTGTACTTTTACATTTTTCTCTACTTTTCCAAATGGGTGTCCAGTATTGTGAATGTGTGTGGTCATTGCTGATGTTGTGTGTCAATTGAATGTGTAGGCTTTAATATGGTCTGTGTACCTGGTGTTGAAATTTCGGCCTGTTTGTCCTGGGTACAGCATCGACCATTTCTGGCATGTTACTTTGTTTATTCCAGTGTCAGAGCACTCCACCGACTAAATAAAGGACATAAAATAGATTGTTAGAAGAGCTAGTGATACATTCATATTATAGAAATATGAAGACGAAATGTTAAACGAAAAACTTAAAAGCGAATCCGTGGATTTCTTCATATTTTTTGACAATACACTTAAATAAAAATAGTAACACTTAGAAATAAGCACCTTTGTATAACAAAAGTGAGCAGATTATGATACATACTTTTAAGATAAATACCCTCCGTATATAATCATATCACACAGTGTGGAAGACCAGTAAAATTATCTCTGTCATCTACATCCAAAAGACCTTTGTAACTGTTTGTTTATGAAAGTCATTCTCGATAAATACTGTGAACTGAAAGTTGTATGTGATGTTTAACTTGTTTGAAACTCTGCACAAATTGACCATGAGGAAACTTTAAGTACAAGTTCTTCCAAATATCGGTACTGAAGTCAAGAAAACAAAGCGTTACTGAAGTCAAGAAAACAAAGCAGAAGCTCACACTTCGAAAACATTACGTAAAAATGGCATAGTACAAAGACAAAACACATTTGAAAATTGGGATCATTTCCCGAAACGCATCGTGTACAACAGGAATGAAAGAAAAACGTCACTGGTGTCAGAAAATTTATTTATTAGCAAGCCCACTGTCTTCACAATCGCAGGTATTCGCAAAACCAGTTGCAATGACGAAGTTAGGTAATCCACAATACCTGTTGCAAAAGACACCTCTAGCTATCTAACATGTAATTTACTTGTAAAGATAAAGCACCATTGAAATGATCTGATATTTACAACTGTCAAAAAATAAGACGAAATTTCTACAGGAATGCTGTCCTATGTTAAGTAAATGGTACAGAAAAGACCTCATGTTCTGCGATGATTTATGGACGTTATTCCATCTAGACGTAAACACAAGATAAAATATCATAGTACTGTTACATTGACACTGGAAAGATCTATCATTTTACAAATGTCAACAAATAATATGAAATTACAGTATTATTCTCCTACAGAAAGTAACTAGTGACCTATGTTAACAACATAGCACATAAAAAACTTACGTTTCGAGATGATGTGTGGACCTCACTCCATCTAGATTCTAATATAAGATAAAATTTCATACTACTATTACGTAGACGTAGGTTAGGTTAGTGTCGTTTTAACGTCCCGTCGACAACGAGGTCATTAGAGACGGAGCGCAAGCTCGGGTTAGGGAAGGATGGGGAAGGAAATCGGCCGTGCCCTTTCAAAGGAACCATCCCGGCATTTGCCTGAAACGATTTAGGGAAATCACGGAAAACCTAAATCAGGATGGCTGGAGACGGGATTGAACCGTCGTCCTCCCGAATGCGAGTCCAGTGTGCTAACATAACCACTGCGCCACCTCGCTCACGTAGACGTAGAATAAAATGATGTATAAACGTAATGTCAACAGGAACACTTGATAATGGTACATATGGCGAAACAGGCTTATCGTGAACTTGCTTAATCAAGAATAAATAAAGGATGAGTAGCTACTTTCGTCAAAAATATAAACAAGACGTAAAGTAAGTTTGAAGATCGGATACCTGTCACATCTCCCCCTTCACACGGTGCGCACACAGCGGAGACAATGAGCTCTGCCCCGTGTGTTTACGGAGCCCATACCATGGACAATGTTTCAATTACTCGTCGTCGCTTTCTTCTCTTCTACGTGACGAAGGACGTCCTCTTCAAAGTCGATGGCGCGCCGCGTCCTTCGAGAACCACGCTCAGCCGTCGTAGTTGCGAATGTACCAATTTCACGCAGCGGTTGTAGTCGGACGAAAATGTTACGCGACGTCATATTTACAGCAGTCCGCCTGCCTAGCTGAGTCGTACCGAGCTTGCCTCCCATGCAGCGGGTCCGGGTTCCATTCCCGACCGGATTGGCGATTTTCTCCGCTCATGGACTGTGTGTCGTGTTGTGCTCATCATCATTTCATCCTTATCATCGGCACGCAAGTCACCCAGTGTGGCGTCGACTGAAATAAGACTTGAATTTGGCGGCCGAACCAGAATGGGGCCTCCTAGCCAATCATTCAATACGATCATTTCATTTCATTTTTTCATAATTACAACAGGGACTGATGACTACGCCCTCTTCTCAGTTGGTGTGCGTGCCGTGGAGTGGGAGATTTGTAAATGAGTCAGACTTCAAACTTATTTTATATCCAAACAGGAAAGTCCGGTAACCAGTTCTCTACCAAAATTTTATGTACTAAGCCACTCTACAACCCTAAAAGTCTGTGATAGGAATTGTAAAGCACCTGTACGTTGCTGTTTGACTTTCAGTACGTCATTTTTCGCAGAATTTGAAGTGTGTTCAAATAACACGTGAGTTACGGCTTTTTTTTTAATTATTACTGTTTCACATCACATTCTACTTTCCATTGTTCATGAAGTGAAAGTGCTGCATGAAGCATGACGTTATGATTTATAACTTCTTTGCTGCAAACTCTGTTTGCAACGAATTTCGCACAGAGTATTCATATGTGCCGCTGAATGTATCTATATTATTGTATGATTATAGAACACACAGTTCAGAAGATATGATGTAATAAACAGTGAGACGCGTGAAAAACTGCCGCACCATGCATGACGTATAAATTTATTACTTTTTTTGCCACTAGCTCCATTCGCTATAAATTTTACATACAATATCCACATATGCCCCTGAATTTACCTACAAAATTATATCATTGTACATCATATATAGTTCAGGAGGTATTATGTCATAAACATTAAGCATAAGCACGAGGCTGCGCAGTATGGGCGTGGACCTGCAGGATGGTAAACCATCGTGGACTTGCTTTTCAGCAAGATAATGCCCATCCGCACATGGCGAGAGTCTATACTTCTTGTCTTCGCGCTTGCCAAACCCTACTTTGGCACGCAAAGGCCGCCGGATCTCAGTCCAGTTCAAAACATTTGGAGCAGTATGAAAAGGGTCCTCCAACCATGTTGAGATTTTGACGATCTTATGCGCCAACTGGACAGAATTTGGCACGATGCCCCTCAGGAGGACATTCCACAACTCTGTCAACCAGTGCGAAGGCAAATAATTGCTTTCATAAGGGCCAGAGTTGAGCCAACGCTTTATTGACTTGCTGAATTTGTGAAGATCTTTCTCTTGAAGAAATGATCCAATTTTTCTGAAATTGTAATTATTTATTTTGCTGTACATGTTCATCACACCTACTGTTTTCCTCCATTTCAGGTAATAAGCAAACTCATATAATAAGACTTTTGTAAGACTGCTTATAACAACGATGTTTCGCGTCCTGAAATTAAACCATCACCTCTCCGAGACTTACCATTTCTTCGTCGAACTGTGCCGTACACTCTTTTATAATGGTCATTTTGCGTAATGTGTTTCAGATAAAAGAACGAAGGTAGAAGTAACTGGCGCGGTACTGCTGAAGACGTTACAAAAGAAAATTTGTTCTGGAGTTGGAATTGAGTAATATCAACGGTATGGAAAAAGATGAGTTGGACAAGAGGTATAACACTTCAAAATAGTAGAAAATAGTATTGTTATGAGTACAAATACTGAAATGCAGTAGTAATGCTTCGCAGTGCTGGATGGTATGCGATTTCTTGAATTATGATAGCTGCTAAGAATCTCCTCTATACGTAGGACCTTCTCCTCCATACGTAGCAAAAGAGGCTTCGTTAAGGTCCCTCGTAGCCAGATTTTCTGGAAATCTGTTGTGCGCGATTCCATTCCTTGAGATGATGACTGGGAAGATATTAAGGTTACCTAACTTTCCTTGATCCTGCACTTGGCATGCCAACTTAGGTTATTATATGAGTTTGTATTAGCAACTTTTTTGGGTGTTTGATTACCTGCAATAGCTGCATCCATAAGGAAGGCAGTTCTTAGCGTTTTGTTATGATAATATAATTTGGTATGTTTGACCAGGCACATATCCAGAAAAATTGTATTCAAGAGCAGGGCGTGATTTGGATTTGTAATAGTATGTCCTAATTTTTTTTTTCAGTGCAGTTGGACAGTTAATTGGTATGTGTTGTCAGTTTAGGTGTGTTTCGTGCTGTAGCCATCTTACGTACTACGTAGGTGATTTGCTACAGTCAGTATTTTCAGGTACACTACAACATTTTACGCAATGGTTTGGAAGTACGTGCACACGTATTAGATGTTTTGCTGAGGGCACATCATTTACAACTCGCCAGCATACAAACAATCTTTTACCACCTAATACTACTTTCGTTAGCCGCTGATCAAATAATGCAATATCAATATCAGCCAGATGGCTGCGGAGTGGAAATTGTATCCAGTAATTTTGAAGATGGGATCTTGCTACTGAAATGCTTTTGACAGGACCCACTCTATTTGTTACAAAGAGTCTTTGTTCTTACCAGTGCCCACTCATCTTTGTTTTATGGTACAAAGCAGGAGTTTTGGATTGTGGATTCACTGTTGAGCAACTTAGCTCTTTTGAGATGTTGTCTGTAACCATTGGCTAGGTTGGTAGGTGTATGACACACAAGGGCAGAAAATGCGTTAATGGGATTAATGAGGAGCAATGAGTCATTTATTGTCACTGAAGGATTTGCCCATGACTTTTCGCTAAATTTGGTTTTTGTTTATTAGTTTGGGGTGTCTGTTTCATGCTTATGTATTTCTATTGCACATTTCAATATACTAGAATGATATTTTCAACGTCTGTTGATCGTGGGTCTCTGTCTTAAGCTCTGTTATCTGTTATATGGAGATTTTTGCATTTGGTATGGTCTAATTCTACTCATAGTGCATCTCAAAGCTACGATCTGTGAGTAAAGTAGGAAAGTTGTTGGTTGGAGAGTGCGAGAAGTGTATACGTGTACTAAATGTAGCCAAAAGATTATTTTGTTCATACGTGAGTTTTTACGGAGAAGCCTGTTCTAGATATTTGCAAGGGTGACGCTGGATTGACTTTCGGGAGGACGACGATTTTAATTCTCTTCCTGCCATGCAGATTTATCTTTTCTATGGTTTCCGCAAATCTCAAGGCAAATACAGGAATGGTTCATTTGAAAATGACTTGGCATAGTTCCTTCTCTGTGTTGCTGTATCTTAAATGTCCTCGCCGTCGACGTGACTTAAAGCTCAATTTTCCTACCTTCCTCTAAATTAAACAACATAGTAATTTCGTCCCATCGGAGAACCGCACATGCATGAGAGCGGGCTCTTTTTTTCCAGAATATTCCTCTGCAGCTGTATTCACCAACTTCACGTATCGATCCCGTACAATTTAGCATCATCTAGTGGAAAACATGTATCCGATATGAAACTTCCTGACAGATTGAAACTGTGTGCCGGTCCGAGACTCGAACTCAGGACCTTTGCCTTTCGCGGGCAAGTGCTCTACCATCTGAGCTACCCAAGCACGACTCATGACCCGCCTTCACAGCTTTCATTCTGCCAGTACCTCTTCTCCTACCTTCCAGACTTCACAGAAGGTCTTCTGCGAATCTTGCTGAAAGGATATTGCAGAGACATGGCTTAGCCAAAGCCTGGGGGATGTTTCCAGAATGAGATTCTGGAAACATCAACGCATTCAGATCCAGTGAACAGGATGGCTTACCACTGGACCTATTCGACCAGTCCGTCGAGACTGAAACACTGGTGTGAGGTAGCCCTACTGTCGCCTGATACGTAGTAAATGGGATGGTGCCCCATCGTTCATAAATGACAGTCGAATTTCTGATAACGGTAAAGTTAAATAGGGCAAGTGATTCATTCCGCAGAAATCGGTGGTACACAGCATCTGTTTGGTAAAGTAAATGACTCCATGAATCTGTCACCACCACGTCCTGCCCATACACTGATACTGTGGCGGTACTAACGCATCGCCTCTTTCATATTTCGAAAATTTGCATTTGCCCACAGGTGCGTATTGTGCCAAGCTACTATGCCATCGCTTGTGGATCCTGCCTCATCCCAAATAAAGTGCACATAACTCGTCACAAATAAAATAGCCCAAATCTCAACAAGTATTCGTTTCCGGAAGTATAACATTTTGGTTTAGTTTTGACCAATGCTACCTTATGTAGGAGTAAGTGATGTCTTTTTTTTTAAATAGCCTTTATTTCTAGATTCCGATCGTATAACAGCGCCGAAGTTCTGAATAGCTGTGTGGTTCCTAAGTGGCTTGGCTATAAATATCTGATATTTTTAACCCTCTTAAGAACTGTAACGGCTTTACGTGGGCCGCTGCATGGTTCTATGAATGTTAAGATCAGTGTGGCCAACCATTGTGTAGAGTTTCCAATGCTGCTGCATTGGATCAGAGAGGCATTAGTGGCCAGTGTCAGCACGCATTGGTACAGGTAGAAACCGCTTCGCTGTCTGGGCCCTTCCGGCCACCGTGTTTGGACCCCGAACGGGAGAGATGATTAGGTTACTCTTCCCAAGGACGCCGGTGAGTACGGATACCCTGAGTAGCATCTCCGTTTGCGGAGTTGACATTTGTGAGAGCTTTGACTGAGTTCCCGGCAGCCACTCTGGTGCGTGGCACTGATAATCATGCCGCACCAACTAATTCAATCAGGGAACGGTGTTAATTTCAGTAATACTCAGTTTATTCGGTGAGATCTTTTTGCAGCTGTAACTCGGCGTGGACGAGCGGTGCCACCACACGCTGTACAACTTTAGTTAGTTTAGCGTTTCCGGGCGGGAAGGAGCGCTGGTTCAAGTGGCTCTGAGCACTATGGGACTTAACATCTGAGGTCATCTCTCCCCTAGAACTTAGAACTAGTTAAACCTAACTAACCTAAGGACATCACACACATCCATGCCCGAGGCAGGATTCGAACCTGTGACCGTAGCGGTCGCGCGGTTCCAGACTGAAGTGCCTAGAACCGCTCGGCCACTTCGGCCGGCGAAGGAGCGCTGGTCCCCGGCACGAATCCGCCCGGCGCATTTGTGTCGAGGCCCGGTGAGCCGGCCAGTCTACGGATGGTTTTTAGGCGGTTTTCCATCTGCCTCGGCGGATGCGGGCTGGTTCCCCTTATTCCGCCTCAGCTACACTATGTCGGCTATTGCTACACAAACAAGTTCTCCACGTTCGCGAACACCACCGTTACTGTACCACGCAAACATAGGGGCTACACTCGTCTGATGTGAGACGTTCCCTGGGGAGGGGGTGGGAGGGGGGGGGGGGCGAACCGCACAATAACCCTGGGTTCGGTGTGGGGCGGCGGAGGGGTGAGGTGGACTGCGATAGTCGTCGTGGGGTTGTGGGCCTCTGCGGCTGCGGCGGGGACGAAGCCTCTGTCGTTTCTTGGTCCCCGGTTAACATAACATAACATAACACAACATAGTTTAACGTATCATGTATGAATGTGTTGTGTGGAATGCTTGTTCTAAATTTAATTTAATTTACGGTCCAATTTGTATTTCATTCCCACGGACTTAGTAGCCCGTACTCTGGTGCACCACGTGTGTTTCTGTGTACACCATGAGGCCCCAGTTCGAAGTAAACACTTCTCCTGTTCCAATTGAAGCCTCAGTTTCATGATGGAGTAGATGTATTCTGGTAAACGTACTTACAAAATTACGGAGCTATACAGTATTTTAGATGTGAACTTTGCTCTCTAAAATTGACCGTTAAATGCGCCATCACCCAGTAAATTTACATGTGGGTTAGGAAAGCTTTTCTCTAAAGTCTCTCTTTCTGTCTGTGAGAGACCAATGTGAACGTGGTGCGTGTGATCTTCATAAATCGTATCCAGTAATTTAGCAGTCTTGTCCCAGATGTGTTGGTCCAGATGCTGCGCTGTATAGTATGCCATGTGTCGATGCACGCGCTAGCATCCCAAGTAACTGCATTTTAACTTCTGTCTATGTGTGTTACTGTTAATCAAAAAATAAATGTGAATTATTGTTAAATTCTTTGCTATTACATCTCACAGCGCTATTCCGCTCCCTAGTCAGGATTATTAAAACCAGTCAGTTTGCACCTCCTCTTAGCAGTGTTTCAATAAAATTTATCATGATCATTGGATTGGTGTTTTATTAAATCATCAAATGATCTGTGAGGTGGCGGCTGTTTATCGGTTTAATTAATTAATATTTAAATAAATTTGGCCGACTAATCAGAAATATTGTGTTTTGTACTTGTTGCAGGCAAGCAAACGTACCCTCTACTTGCAGAGTCATTCTTAGGAGTTAGGGAGCCAGAAAAGAGATATTTTGCGTAGCTAATCTTACCAGAACCTTGCAGTAGTAAAAGACGAGAGGTATCATTCAGAATACATCCCCATACCAGATGTTCTCTCTGGTGTTTTTTCCACACCGATTCGTTGTAATGGTTACTATCTTCAACTTCACGCTGGTGTCTGGAAGACGTTAACGGTTTATATGTTTTGTTATGTTCTTGTGTTTAAAACAGTGTTTCATTTTAGAAGTCGTGGGACGAAGAATGGAGTTGTCTTCATTAGGAATGCAAACATATTTTACCTGAATGAATCAGTGATTAGTAACGAGAGGTGTTGCAGTGGGGGACGTGCGAAACGCCGTCGTTTTATTGTGGATGACTGCTCATGCGCGCTACGATTTGCGCTGTGATTTTCCTGTTCAGTTTTCCTTGTCTCATAAAGCATTTAACGTCATTGCTTATTTTTTCACATTTGTAGGCTGTAGATCGTCCTTCCTGTTCATAGATCATCATACACTCTAAGACCAAAAAAAGGACACACCACGAAGGAATTGGCCAAATACGACGAAATCAGAAAAATTGGATGATTTATGCAAGAGGAAGAGCTTCACAATTTGAACAAGTCAGCAACGAGTTGGTCCATCTCTGGCCCTTACGAAAGCACTTATTGGGCTTGACATTGACTGACAGATTTGGTCGCTGTCCTCCTGAGGGATACCGTACCAAATTCTGTCCGACTCCTACGTTGAATCGTCAAAATCTCGAACTACGCTCATGCTCATAAATTAAGGATAATGCTGATACATGGTGAAACAACGCTCTGGTGGGCGGTTTGCGGGCTTAAATCACCTCGGGGTATGACCATGCGGTGCACCTGACCTACGGTCGTCGCACGGTGGCGCTGGCAGCAGTCCACATACGCAGAGGTGTGTTGGTGCATGTCAGAGTACGGTGCAGCGAGTAAGTGTGCAGACGTTTTCAGACGTACTAATGGTGACTGTGTGTTGAAAATGGCTCAAAGAACACATCTTGATTACGCTATGAAGGGTAGAATACTAGCGTGAATGGAGGCTGGTCAAACACAGCAGGTCGTAGCACGGGCCCTCCGTGTGCCACAAAGTGTGATCTCAAGATTATGGTAGCGGTTCCAGTAGACAGGAAACGTGTCCAGGCGCTGCAGTACGGGACGTCCACAGTGTACAACACCACAAGAAGACCGATATCTCACCATCAGTGGCCGCAGACGGCCACGGAATACTGCAGCTAGCCTTGCTCGGGAACTTACCGCAGCCACTGGAACAGTTGTCTCCAGACACACAGTCGACAGACGAGTGAGCAGACATGGTATATTCGCCCAGAGACCTGCATGGTGCATTCCACTGACCCCTGGTCACAGGAGAGCCCGTAAAGCCTGGTGTCAAGAACACAGTACATGGTCATTGGAACAGTGGTCCTAGGTTATGTTCACGGACGAGTCTGAACAGTGATTCTTGCCGGATTTTCATCTGGCGTGAACCAGGAACCAGATAACAACCCCTTAATGTTCTTGAGAAGGACCTGTATGGAGTTCGTGGTCGGATGGTGTGGGGTGGGATTATGATTGGTGCACGGACACCCCTACATGTCTTTGACAGAGGAACTGTAACAGGTGTATCGGGACCTCATTTTGCATCAGTATGTCCGCCTTTTCAGGGGTGCAGTGAGTCCTACTTTCCTCCTGATGGATGATAACGTACGGCCCCACCGACCTGCCATCGTGGAGGAGTACCTTGAATCAGAAGATATCAGGCGAATGGAGTGGCCTGCTTCTTCTCCAGACCTAAACCCCATCGAGCACGTCTGGGATGCTCTCCGTCGAGGTATCGCTGCACGTCTTCAAACCCCTACGACACTTCAGGAGCTCCGACAGGCACTGGTGCAAGAATGGGAGTCTATACCCCAGCAGCTGCTAGGCCACCTGATCCAGAGTATGCCAACCCGTTGTGCAGCCTGTGTACGTGTGCATAGTGATCATATGCAATACTGATTTCAGGATACATGCTCAGGAAACAGTGGCATTTTGGAGCACATGTGGTTTGGGACGGTTTTCTCATATTATCACCAATACCGTGGACTTACAGATCTGTGTCGTGTGTGTTCCCTATGTGCCTAAGCTATTAGCGCCAGTTTTGTGTAGTGCCACGTTGTGTAGCACCACAATTTGTAATTATCCGTAATTTATGAGCATGAGTGTAGTCGGAGGGCCCTACTCATAATGCTCCAAACTGTCTTAATTGGGGAATATATCTGCCTATATTGTTGGCCAAGGTAGGGTTTGGCAAACACGAAGAGGAACAGTAGAAACTCTCACTGTGTGAGGGCGGGCATTATCTTGTGAATTATAATAATCCGAGGCTGGCTTGCCACGGAGGGCAACTTAACGGGGCGTAGAATATCGTCGTAAGTACCGCTGTGGTGTAAGGCTGCTGCGGATGACAACCGAAGTGGTCCTGCTACGAAATGAAACAGCACCTAAGACCATCGATCTTAGCTGTCGGGCCTTATGGCGGATGATAGGGGGACTGGTATCCCAACGCTGCCCAGGGCGTCTCCAGACGTGTCTTCACTGTTCATCGCTGCTCAGTTCGAAGCGGCACTCATCATTCAAGACAATTCTACACCAGTCAATGAGATTCCGTACATACATAATTATTACAACTACTCAGCACACAACATGTTATCTAGAAGTTAATATTTATGAATGAGCAGACGACACTCAAGCGGGAAAATAAGACAGTGGTTCGTCTCGAAATCTGAAGCACTTCAAGGCGTCCAAAGAAGATTAATCTTCGCTTCGCCATTACTTCTGATAATGTCTATACATTTTCGTTTATATCCGCGTTACATCTCATTTTTCAACCATCTGTTCTTTGTATCGCACCTATTATTTTTCTAAGAATCCATCTTTTAGGTACCTCTATTCTTTCCAGGTTATAGTTAATTGTTAAGCTTTCGCTTGCATACAAACATGCTGGACTTACAATTTTACAGTTGTTTCTTCTAGATATGCATTTCTTGTTGTGGATGTCTCTTGTCAAACTTTTTGCTCTTTCCATTTTATTAAATTTTTCTAAGCCATTCTGCTGCGTATTTTCTCCAACTTATTTACATTCACTAATTCGCTCTATTTTAGCTATTTGTCTTCCTATGTATTTTAGCGCATTTTTGTATTTGTCATAAATTATTATTTTTTCTTTTTTTCTTTTCAAAGAAGCATGATGCGTTGTAGCGACACAAGTGCTTGGTGGAAGTTTAGAGAAAAAAATGGCAAGACTCGAGCGTAGTACCGGAAGACTTCCATACTGCCGCCACAACCGATTACGGTAACGCCGGGGCCCGACGCCTGGTGCTCTCGTATAGCGGGCTCACAAAACTCTTCCCTGATTTCGCTTGTGAAGAGCATCGTGCTAGAGCAGAGTCTGTTTATTCTAAGTAGGTACTACAACTGTGCGGAAGATCAGCAAAATCTGTAACCCTTTGCCTCTATACTTTCCGTGCAAGATGAGGAGAATGAGATTTGCAATCTGTGTGTAAGGGCATCGCAACCATTCAGTTTTGGTTTAAAAAAAAACGAGTGCCTCTTTCTTTTAAAAAAATCGGTAAGACCTAGAGCCGAACTTGGAACCCTCAGCCTGGAAGAGTGTGCGTTTGTCAGTCAGCAACAGAAACTCTCGGAGAACTTGCCCAGATCAGCTACTATTGCATGTCGTCTGCAGATGATGTATCGTAATCAGAGAAGATACTGTGACTTCTTAAACAAGATGTAGAATGCAACAGGACTAATTTTGCGTAATATTCAGTATAATATCGCTACTTAGGCGTGAAATGTAAACGTTACGTTTTTGTGCTGTTAAGTGTACATGCTGTATTCTAAATACGAAGTGAAAGTGAAAAAAATAATAATTATCAGAGCGTAAAAGAGAAAGTTTAGCTGCGCGGGGTAGCCGTGCGATCTGAAGCACCTTGCCACGGTTCGCACGGCTCTCTCCGTCGGAGGTTCGAGTCCTCCCTCGGGCATGGATGTATGTGTTATGCTTAACGTAAGTTAGTTTAAGTTAGATTGAGTAGTGTGTAAACCTGAGGACCGACGACCTCAGCAGTTTGGTCCCATAGGAACTTACCACAAGTTTCCAAGAAAGTTTAGGACAAAACAGGTTTTAGGTCACTTCCGACTGATTTTTTTTTAGGGGACAGAGTCTGTACAAGATAGGGAAATGTATTTGATGCCTTTATACTGACGAAATAATTTTATTGGCATAAATGTTGTTAGGTAACCCATCTAGAAACGGGAGAGAATAAAGTTTGCTACAAAATTCTTGTTACCAGCAACCCACCGACCCCATTTCTTTAAAGAATGGAACTCTCACGTGTAAAACAATTCAAATGTCTGATTACTTTGTACATGACTTAATATTTCAGATCTCTGATGTTAATCAAGTAAAACTTTTATGTTTGGTTTTTCATCCATCTCATTGTTTAGAACATCACACCTCCTGAACTACATGTCTTGCAGTTACAAGGGTTGGAACTTTAATAGTGGCAGCTACGTGTAGAACGTATTCAAAATAGTATATATTTCAAACTTTTACTCTTCTTCAAAGTAGTGAGAAACATTCTGTATCACCGTTGCCAGCGATGTGAAGCCGTAGGATTCCCTTAGCGCCGCCAGTTGTGTTGTTAGTTTGATTGGAGCGGTTTATTGCACGACTAATCTCTGTAACACCTCTTACGCGAATGCCATGAAGTGCGACATTCAATTTAGGAATCAGGTTGAGGTCACAAAAGCTTACGTCCGGGGAGTGTGGAGGCTGGTGCAGCACTTCCCGCCCCATCGACTGAACAAACCTATTATAACTTGCGCCTTAAGGCCCCCTAGCATTGTACTGCAAAAGCATGGAAAAGTCCTGCAGAAAGCGTCACAGGTTCTTTCACTAAGCTGTTCGGTTTTGGAACACAACCTATGATCAGCTTTTGAGAAAGGAGAGGCGACATTTCCTATAGGACCCGCCCGTCATTTAGCAGGACAACGCTCGGCCACCTGTGACGCAAGTTATGACCGATTTGTTGGACCGGTGGTCCTGGGAAGTGCTTAACACCCACCACGCTCTCCATGCTTAAGCCCTTGCGACATCAAATCGATTCCTAAATTGAAGGAAGAACCTTATGGCATTTGCTTCAAAACTGTTACAAGAACTCATCGTGCAAATGACTGCTCTACTCGAACTATCAACAGAACTGGCGCTGCTAAGGGTATCCTACGACTTCCTCATAACTGCACACTGATTATACACAATTCTGGTGACTATTCTGAAAAATAATAAAACTTTGAAACACCTATCTATTTTGTATATATTGTAAATAAATATTAGCTAATATAAGAGTTCCACCACTCGTATGTTTAGTGGTAGATGTGGATACTGCCTGCGAAATGTGTTGCGAACAGAGTTAGTAGTAAGGTTACGCGTAATTCTGAAGTTTTATTCCATGAAGAGCAAAATGTAGAATCGATAAAACGTATTCCATTCATTATTTTTGTGGTGTCACCGCCAGACACCACACTTGCTAGATACTTGTTATATTGCTGGAGAAGGCCGAAATGCACGCGTTAAACTCACGCAGGCTGGCGTGAGGTCTGAAACAGGATACGTAATGAATGCTATAAAGAAAAGTACGTAGCTGCTGGAATACTTAACTTTAATCCATCATTTGTAGACATCGCTCTTGATGATACATGCTTCATAAAATATATAAACGGTTAATGGCGCCTTGCTAGGTCGTAGCCATTGACTTAGCTGAAGGCTATTCTAATTATCTTCTCTGCAAATAAGCGGGGCTTCGTCAGTGTTGCATCGCTACCTAAGTCGTCCGTACAACTGGGGCGAGTGCTAGTAAGTCTCTCGAGACCTGCCGTGTGGTGGCGCTCGGTCTGCGATCACTGACAGTGGCGACACGCGGGTCCGACATGTACTAATGGATTGCGGCCGATTTAAAGCTACCACCTAGCAAGTGTGGTGTCTGGCGGTGACACCACAATTTTTGTGTCCGCCTCCGATAGCTGAGTAGTCAGCGCGACAGAATGTCAATCCTAAGCGCCCGGGTTCGATTCCCGGCTGGATCGGAGATTTTTCTCCCCTCAGGGACTGGGTGTTTTGTTGTCCTAATCATCGTCATTTCATCCCCATCGACGCATAAGTCGCCGAAGTGGCGTCAAATCGAAAGACGTGCACCCGACCAACGGTCTACCCGACGGGAGGCCCTAGTCACACCACATTTACTATTATTTTTGTGGGGGAGTATCAACGGGAAAAATGTTTCCAAAAGGCTTAAAATTATGTAATGGTTTGTTGGAAGTCGCTAAGCCATCTGATTATCAAATACTAGATGCATAAAGTCTGGATAATTGGCCTATTATGAGGCACGCAGTCTCCAGATATGTAGACAGTTCCAAGCTGATACTATGGAACAAAACAAGAAAAAATGTCCAGTAAACAAGGGCTCTAAAGTGCATACTTTAAGAGCTATGAGCACTTGTTCATCTTCGCTGCTGTGAAACACATCTTTTTTTATTGAACAATTGCTCATAGCTCACTTTAGAGCTCATATTTGCTAGGCAGTTTTTTCTTGTTTGGGTCCACTATCTCCTCCCAAAATATGGAAACCAATGAGCTTGCAGCAGAAGAGATTCGTTTCACAGTACTGAACAAGAATAAACGCTCATGGCTCTTAACGTATGCATTTTAGAGCCAACGTTTACTGGACTTTTTTTGCTTCGAATGACCATTCCTGTCATATCCGCCGGCCGAGGTGGCCGAGCGGTTCTAGGCGCTACAGTCTGGAACCGCGCGACCGCTACGGTCGCAGGTTCGAATCCTACCTTGGGCATGGATGTGTGTGATGTCCTTACGTTAGCTAGGTTTAAGTGGTTCTAAGGTCTAGGGGACTGATGACCTCAGAAGTTAAGTCCTATAGTGCTTAGAGCCATTTGAACCATTTGTCATATCCCTGAATACGAATTTGTCCTATGGGCCAAGGCTATTGGATCAGCTGTGTACACTTTGTCCTATTGCACATCACTTCTGGATCACCCTTTGTGATAAAGATAATCTTCCATTCTTCCATCGCTGGTGACACCGCTTGTTGCTTAGCACTTCATCTAGGAGGCAACAACGTTAAATGTATCCTTAGTAAGGTCAGAGGATCCAACTCGAATTCAAGATCGTCGGTGTCAACGTGAATGGTCTCGCGTTTTGGCTGATCAATCACTGTGTACTCTTTAATCTGTGGAGGAGCAGGTCGTTCTGCATCAGTTGGCCGGTTCGTATTTGATCTCAGCGAACAAGCTTGCTCTCCGTTAGCAAACTCGGCGTTCTCAGCGCCGTGAAGTGTCCACAGTAGTAGCTGGCGCAAGTCTGGTGCAACAGTGTCCACCAGGAAGTGGAATGCCCGTAAAAGGAGTGATAAGGCAGGGCTTTGACTGATGCCAAGTTCATCGTGTTAACCGGTGCGTCAGCTCCCACTGGGCGAACCCCGATGTGCATAAGATCCCCGTGGTCTGACACGTTGGCGGCGCTAACCGAAGAGTCACGATGCGTGCGTGTACGGCAACCAGGGGATCTCTAGCGTCAGGCGGCACTTGCTACACCTGTCACAGGAAACGGACAGCGAAGGGCACTGTGTCGGACTGGCGAAAGTCACGTCGCTCTTGCAGTATGCGGCAGCCGCCACAGTGGCGGAAACTGTTTGCACCGAGCGGTTTGTCGGGTGATTCACAGCCAGCGTGGAAGCTGACGGCGCGGGTGTTAAGAGGCGCCAGAGGCAAGCTGGGTGAGGCGAGGAGGTAATAGTTGCTTCCGCTGGCGAGGATTCACTTCCTCCAAACGGCAAGTGGTAGAGCGATCTCTTTGCGCTTGCTTCAGAGAATATTGATTGTTATTGTTGTTGCAGATGTTGTGGTGGTGATCTTCAAACTGAAGACTGGTTTGACGCAGTTCTCCAAGCTACGATATCCTGTGTCGTCTTCTGTAGCTCCGACTAACTACTGCAACATACCCTCTACATCCATTGTGACTTACGTACTATATTCATCCCTTAGTCTCCTCTACACTTTTTATCTTCCACACTTACTTCCATTACCAATGTGACGATTCCTTCATGCCTCAAACTGTGTCCTGTGAAATGATTCGTACTTTTACTCAGTTTCTGCCATAAGTTTATTTTCTCCCACGATTCCATTCAGAACCTCCGTTTTACACACTTGGCCCAACCATCGCATCGTCAGCATTCTTCTGTAGCACCATATTTCAAAATCCTGTTTTCTTATATGAATTGGTTGTCGTCGACGTTTCACTTCCGTACAAGACTACTCGCCACACAAATATATCATTAATAATATTCATATAACATTGCAATAAATGTTTGGGTACATAATATCATACACAAATGTACCATCTTGGAAAGAGTATAGCACCTATTGTATTTGGTTAAGGTCTTCACATGCAGTAAGTAGTGGCAGGACATTAACATGAATTTAATGGACACTTATGGAATATTGAAGTGTATGGCGAGGTACATAATATAGGTCACATACATACCATGCTGTGCCTATCTCCTCTATCCCACCATGCCGACATCCTAATCTGTTGCATCCCTCAGTCACCCCAACACTTCCGACTCGCCCTCAACTGTCCCTCCCCCCCCCCCCCTCCCTCCCTTCCCATAACATTCACACACCGTCATCTGCCACTCCCCTTGCCATCCCTCCACCCCTTCATTCTCCCACTGCTGAACAGTCGTGTTCCGTTGTGGGAACTGTTGTATCGTACGTAGAGAATGTCGCCAAGCGGTTCTGGCTCATGATCTTTTATTTTCTGACTTTGTAGCGAGCCCGCCATTTGAGTGGGGTCGTGCAAGTTGCTGCATGGGTGTGATATCTTTCATGTAAGTCTCCATAAATCAGTCAATTACGATTTTATAATATAGCAGCCACGCGATCGTTTTGAGATCAAAATGTTATTATGCATCTAAAATTGTTATATTTACACCGTGAGTATGGAGTATTACAATGTATCCCTGTAAGAGGCTGTTACGAATGTGTATTACAAGGACATGTTAAGCATTTAGCTAAATAATATCCCATCTTCCCTTTCTTGGTAATACCTGTGGAAATGCAAAGATCATTTGGCTTACATAGCGGTGCTGCTTTGTTACGATCTCTGCCACTGTTATGACATATGCTAACATCAGATGATGAACAAAAGTGGCGAATGCAGGTAACAGGAGTACCATGTGTTAACGGTTTTCCACTGTGCTCATCTCAGCCGTGTTCACTGCGTTTACACGCGACACATCTTCCGAAAGACGAAAACCGGATTTCGGAAACCGTTTTTCGCTCTCTTGTTGACATTTTAAGCTCTGAAGCGGATTTGCTAGCCCAGTTAAATATGGCGCCCGAAAAACAGCTGTTACAGTTCCTTACTTAGTCAGCACAATCGCTGTTACTCTTAATTTAGACGAAGTGTAAACAGCTTCAGTCTAATATTTCAACTTATCGCACTTTACAGAAACCCACTCCGTCCATATTAGCCGAAAATGTTTAAAAACAAGACGACGCCTGACAACCCAAGTATATTTCAAAGCCGGTTGCGTTCACATGGGAGCGAAAATCGATTTCGGAATGATTATGAATCTTCGATATACTCATAGCCTGTAGTGCGACAACTCGTCTGTAAGTACAGGTATATGTTTTCTTTCAACAATGACATGTCAGATATATTTTAACATGTAAGTAATGTTTTCCAAAACGTAATGGCTTCTTGTTCCTTTGCCCCGCACAGTATCATACATACGTTTTATTAACTTTCAGTTCAACGTGCACTTGAGAAGGACTGTAAAGCCAAAATCATGATTGTGTAAAATAAATGAACAGTTAACAGTCAAAGGACGGAAGTTTCTTTTAAAAAAGCAGATAAATACCTTTAGAAAAGATTTCCTAACACTTGTATTTATGTTCCATGCTAAAAAAAAATCCTCTTCTGCAAAAATATGTTTCAAGCTATAGCCAGTTCGTATTTCATATCCTCTCTACTTCGGGCATCATCCTTTATTTTACTGCCCAAATAGTTAAACGAGCCTACTGCGTTTAGTGTCTCATTTCCCAGTCTAATTGTCTCAGAATCACCTAATTTAATATGACAACATTCTGTTACTCTTATTTGACTTTCGTTGGTGTACATCTTATGACCTTTTCAATACACTGTCCAACCCGTTCAGCTACTCTGCCATGTCCTTCGCTGTCTCTGACAGTATTAGAGTATCACTAACATACTTCAGAGTTTTTATTTCTTCTCCCTGAACTTCAATATCCTCTCTAGATTTCTCCCTGTTTTTCCTTTATTGCATGCTTAATGTACAGACTGAACAACTCCGAGGATAGGCTGGAACACTGTCACATTCCCTTCTCAACCACTGCTTCCCTATCATGTCCTTGACATTGACAGACTGCAATCTGGTTCCTGCACGAGCTCTAAATAACCTTTTATTCCCTGTATTTTATCCCTCCTACTACTTTCAGAACTCCATGGAATGTTTCCCAGTCAACGTTGTCAAAAGCTTTGTCTAAAACTAAAAATGCTATAAACGTAGGTTTGCGGCCGAGCGGTTCTAGGTGCTTCAGTCCAGAACCGCGCTGCTGCTACGGTCGCAGGTTCGAATCCTGCCTCGGGCACGGATGTGTGTGATGCCTTTAGGTTAGTTAGCTTTAAGTACTTCTGATTCTAGGGGACTGATGACCTCAGATGTTAAGTCCCATAGTGCTTAGAGCTATCTGAACGTAGGTTTGCCTTTTCTTACCCTATCTACTAAGATTGGTCGTAGGGTCGGTACTCTCTCACGTGTTTCTACATTTCTGCGGAACCCAAAGTGATGTTCCCCGATTTCGATTTCTGCCGGTGTTTCCTTTCTTCCGTAAATAACTGGTATCGGTATAATGCAAGAAATATTTATTAAACTTATGGTCCGGTAGTATTCCCAGCTGGCGGCACCTCCGCATATGTTCTGTTGATAACTTCTTGCAGAACCATTTCAGCTTGGTTGTTCAGTGAGGACTCTCTCTCAGTGATCCAGAGTACATTGATTGATGTACGATCCCGATGCCCACTAGCCTTTGTGAGTCACCAGCTGCGGCTATTGTGGCAGCTCTCCTTGCCCACAGGGAACTAATTGCCCGTCGACTTGTTTAGCTGACCGAAACTGCCGGACTGTTTACTAGTAGCCTTCGTTTAACAGTAAACTGTTTGGTACATTAGACCAGCTAAACGAGCCCACGTTTGAAAATTAACGAACCATTCCCTGTTCAAAATTACTGTAGGATTCATAGCTACGAAGGGCATAGTGTGGTGAGGTCATGCGGGAGGCACGAAAGGCATTCAGCAAATCCAGTGAGGCTTCTTGCCTGACAAACCGCCAGGGATTGCCAAATCCCCATCCAGCATCTACAACATTTGGTGCCTGCACTATGTTTCAAGTGCAGGTATTCTGGGTCATGAATGATCGTTAGTGGGGTGCTGTGACTTTGCTTGTTTGCAGTTTTTGCAGTTGCAAGTTTTATCTACTTTTGTTTGTTGTATATTTTGTGATGGCTGAAAACTGGGATAGTTTAACATTGCTTTCTGGGTCAGAGGATTGCCGCACGAGCTTCAAGAGCAATAGTTTGTGCGCTGCATGTCTGTTTTGCGGAAAAAAACTGAATTACGACCTGCTTCTCTCCGCTGAGTAGGTAGTCGAAAGAACGTTTGTGTGTCTCTGAATTTAATTAAAAACAATGACGTCAAAAATGACAAGGAATCGTTCAAGAATGAACAGGACTCTGGAAAATCCACGAAAAATACGTTGTTTGGATAAGCGGATTACCAACATAGATGCAGTAGCTGTAGAAGTGATAGTTGTTCGTGTCACACACTGTCTGGTTTGTAATCCCTGTTATACCATGTAGTCTATTTTGTACCGCCATTCTTTTTTTGTCCCAAGCCGATAAACTTACTGAAGATCAGTTTTGGCAACTGGATTAACACAAACAAATTTCTGTTTGCTGTCTTAGAAAGAATAAGGCTGATCATAAAAAGTAACAACAGTTTAATTATAAACCTAGCGATCAGGTCCAAATAATGAAATTTAGCGTACGACCGCTGAGCCCTTGAACGCGAGCTGACCATTATGCAACACATTTATCTCATACTACCTTGTACTGGAGATCTCTGGCAGAATTCTGGTTGGGAGCGAACGAAAATATAATGTATTCTTTAGATTTCGTTCCAATAATTTCTTCACCTAAATTGAATAACAAAAAACTTTCCCGAACATCGAAAATAGTGTAATGTCATCACGAATATTATTTTACCTTCTCAAAAATTCCGGAAATAAAACTGAAATGAAAACGTAGTGCAACTTCTCGAGATCACACTGATGCCATTTGCACATTTTCCACTGAATATTTTTTGAGTTTCACTGATCTGAATTAAATGTACGATTCAGGCAATTGGCAGTTCATGGGCAACGACTATGCTGCAATTGATACACCGGTTCCCGTCAGATCACGGAAGTTAAGCGCTGTCGGGCGTGGCCGGCACTTGGATGGGTGACCATCCGGGCCACCATGCGCTGTTTCCATTTTTCGAGGTGCACACAGCCTCGTGATGCCAATTGAGGAGCTACTCGACCGAATAGTAGCGGCTCCGGTCAAAGAAAACCATCATAACGACCGGGAGAGTGGTGTGCTGACCACACGCCCCTCCTAATCCCCATCCTCAGCTCAGGATGACACGGCGGTCGGATTTTCCCGATGGGCCACTTCTTAAACTTATTAAAGAAATTTCATCCACAAAATAAATACCAAGACGTGCTGAATGAAGAAAAACTGACAGGAAGAGAGAGATAATATTAGAGATCTTACTGACTTGTACAGTTTAAAATGAAATGTTCTATCTGCAGTAACAGCGACATCCGCTCTTCAACCAGAGGGTTTTAAAGTACAAACTAAGACAAGAAATTATCGGAATGAGTCGAAAATCTGTAAATGTGATGTACATCTACAGACAAACGAATGATTACAATTGTACAAAAATTGGGTGATATATTCAATAGAACGACCTTCAGAAATTGAACAAGTCAATAAAGCGATGGTCAATCTCTGGCCCCTATGCAAGCAGTTGTGTGTGTGTGTGAATTCCTAAGGGACCAAAGTGCTGAGGTCATCGGTCCCTAGACTTACACACAACTTAAACTAACTTAACTCTAAAGACAACACTCACATCCATGCCCGAGGGAGGATTCGAATCTCCGGCGGGAGGAGCCGCACGATTAATGACATGGCGCCTCTAACCGCACGGCCACTCCGCGCGGCTGCAAGCAGTTTTTCGACTCAACACAGACTGGTAGAATTGTTGGGTGTCCTCTTGAGGGGCGGCGTGCCAAATTCCGTGCAATTGGCGCATTAGACCGTCAAAATCCCGAGCCGGTTGCAGGGGCCTGCCCATAATGCTCCAAACGTCCTCGACTGAGGAGAGATCACGTGGCCTGGCTGCCCAAGGTGGCATTTCGCAAGAACGACGACAAGCAGTAGACCCTCTCTCCGTGTGCGAGGTGGCATTACCTTGCTGACATATAACCCCAGAATGGCTTGCCGTGAAGGTCAACAAAAGAGGGAGTAGTATACCATCGGGCTATGCTGTAAGGGTGCTGCAGATGACAACCAAAGGGGTCCCGCTGTGGAAAGAAATGGCGCCCTACATCATAATTCCTGGCTGTCGGGCCGTACGATGGGCGATATCAGGTTGGTAGCCCACCGCCGTCTCGGGCTTCTTCAGGCACATCCTCGACCTGGAATATCATTGACTGGAGTGGAATTGTCACCCGCCGTAAGGCCCGGCAACCAGCATGGGTGGTCTGCGGAGCCATTACTTTTCGTAACAGGACCCTTTTGGCTGTCACCAGCGGCACCCTTACAGCACAGCGGTCGTCGACGATATTCTACTCCACGTTTTGTTGCCCTTCATGGCAAGTCATCCAGGTCTTACATTTCTGCAAGGTAACGCCAGACCGCACACGGCGTGCTTGCCAAACCCTACTTGACCAGATCTCTTCCCTATTGACAATGTCTGGAGCATTGGGCAGGGGCAGGGCCCTTCGAGAGTTTGACGATCCAACGCGCCAGTTGGACAGAATTTGGCACGATATCCATCAGAAGGACATCCAACAACTCTATTAATCAACGGTTGCATAAGGTCCAGAGATGGAGGATAGCGTTGTTAACTTGTTCAATTTGTTACGGTCTTTCTCTTGAATAAACCTAATTTTTCTGCAGTTGTAATCATCTGTTTATCTGTACATGTTCAAATGGCTCTAAGCATTATGGGACTTAAGATCTGAGGTCATTAGTCATCTAGAAATTAGAACTACTTAAACCTAACTAACCTAAGGACATCACACACGTCCATGCCCGAGGGAGGATTCGGACCTGCGACCGTAGCAGCAGCGCGATTTCCCACTGAAGCGCCTAGAACCGCTCGGCCACAGCGGCCGGCTCTGTACATGTACATCACAGCTACTGATTACCTCCCATCGGATAATTCCTCCGTGGTGCGTCGTTTCTTTTCTTTTTTTTCCTTCTTAGAGTGTACACTATCTGATTAAAAATATCCGGACATGTGTATGGAATGAGGAACTGATTGTTAGAGGTCACGGGAGGCGGACCGGCCAGCATAAGAGGAAGCCGGGAGTCTTGTGTTGTCAGTAGGGAAGCAGTAAGACCACAGTGGGTCGGTCAGGAAAGCTCGGAGATTTCACAAGTGGACGTCATTGGATGTCACCTATGTAACAACTCTGTCAGGGACGTTGCACTCTTTCTAAAGCCGCCAGTTGGTGATGTGACTGTCAAGTGGAAACGCGAGGGAACAACATAGCTAAAACAAATCCATACACAGCTCATGTTCTGACGGACCGTCCGAGAATTATGGTGCACAAAATCGCATGAAATCAAAGGAAAGAACTACTAATGAGTCCCAGAGTGCTGCCTGCGGTGCAACTATCACAGTGACTGTGCGTAGGATGTCAAAAGTATGTGGTACAAGCCACACATTTCTGTAGTCAGTGCTAAACATGGTTGGAGTGTGCATAAAGAGCGACGGCACTGGCACGTGGATGACTGGGAACAAGTAATTTGGAGTGATGAATCACGCTATGCCCTGTGGCAATCTGATGAAAGTGTTTGGGTTTGTGATTGCTGAAGAACGTTACCTCTCATCATGTGTAATGGCAACAGGGAAATTACGGAGGAGGTGGTATTACTGTGTGGGGGTGTTTATCGTGGCTAAGATTTGGTCTCTGTATTGCACTTAAGGAAACGCTAAACACGAGAGGACATGAACACATTTAATAGTGTTATACACTGCGTATAGTAGAGAAATAATCCGAAGACGCTGACTGTTTGCATCAGCGTGACAGCGCACCCTGTCATAAAGGAGAACGACTGAGACAATGCTTTGTGGGCAATAACATTCCTGAAATGGACCGGCCTGCCCAGCTTTCCGACCTGAACCCAATGGACCACCTTTGGGACGAGTTAGGACATTGATTTCGCTACGGACCTCAGCCGTCAACATCACTATCTTCTCTGATTTCGGCTCTCGAGGAAGAATGGGCTGTCATTCCTCGCAGACTTTCAGACACCTCACTGAAAGTGTTTCGAGTAGAGTTCAAGCCGTCGTAGAGGCGAAGAGTAGACATAGTGTAAGAACATCAGAAAGGTGTTAACTTCTATGCAGTTCGTAAATTCAGAAGAGACGAGTTTGTTTGAATCTTTTTAAAACTGAAAGCCTGATTTTTCTCAGTATTACATAGATAGGAACAGAGGTCTTCCATGATTTTTGGCTTTGTTGATAGTTTTGTGGTTGACAGGGAGCAGGGAAAGACGAGAAACCGGATATCGTGATTTTGAGGCTGGTAAGTAGCAGTTGTGGATTTGGTGAAAGCTGTTAAGTGTTTGGGAAAGTAGCTAGAGTGGAGCGTAAATGATAGAAAATGTATGACCTTGTAAAATTCGCTTAGGGAGGGAAGGATTCCTAACATGGAAAGGAAGAGAAGTATTCTGTTAAGTCTTGAAAAGCGGATACACCTGTAAGTGCATTTCAGGTTCGTGCAGGGGAAATGAATATAAATTTTCTTCGTTATGATATGATATGGTGTGGTGTTGAGAGATGTGAAAATTACCGAACTATCAGTTTAATAAGGCACGGCTGCAAGGTACTAATATGAATTCTTTACAGGCGATTGGAAAAAGTGGTAGAAGGCGACCTCGGGGAAGATCAATTTGGGTTGCAGAGAAATGTTGTAACATGATAGACAATATTGACCCTAGGTTAAGGAAAGGCAAACCTACGTTTCTAGCATTTGTAGACTTAGAGAAAGCTTTTGTCAATGTTGACAGGAATACTCTCTTCCAAATTCTGAAGGTGGCAGGGATAAAATACTGGGAGTGAAAGCGAAACCAGGTTGCACTTACAAACAGTCGAGGGGTACTAAAGGGAAACAGTGGTTGAGAAGTGAGTGAGACAGGGTTGTAGCCTATCCCCGATGTTATTCAATCTGTATATTGAGGAAGAGTAAAGGAAAAAAAATAGAGTAGGAATTCAAATCCTTGGAGAAGAAATAAAAACTTTGAGGTTCGGCGATGACATTGTAATTCTGTCAGAGACAGCAAAGAACCTCGAAGAGCAGCTGAACGGAATGGACAGTGTCTTGAAAGGAGGATATAAGATGAACATCAACAAAAGCAAAACTAGGATAATGGAATGTAGTCGAATTAAATCGTGTGATGCTGAGGGAATTAGATTAGGAAATGAGACACCTAACGTAATAAATGAGTTTTGCTATTTGAGAAGCAAAATAACTGATAATAGTCGAAGTAGAGAGGATATAAAATGTAGACTGGCAATGGGAAGGAAAGCGTTTCTGAAGGAGAGAAATTTGTTAACATCGAGTATAGATTTAAGTGTCAGGAAATCGTTTCTGAAAGTATTTGTGTGGAGTGTAGCCATGTATGGAAGTGAAAAGTGGACGATAAATAGTTTAGACAAGAAGAGAATAGAAGCTTTAGAAATGTGGTGCTACAGAAAAATGCTGAAGATTAAATGGGTAGATCACTTAACTAATGAGGAGATACTGAATAGAATTGGGGAGAAGAGGAATTTGTGGCACAACTTGACTAGAAGAAGGGATCGGTTGGTAGGATACGTTCTGAGGCATAAAGGGATGACCAATTTAGTATTGGAGGTCAGGGTAAAGGGTAAAAAACTTAGAAGGAGACGAAGAGATGAATACACTAAGCAGATTCAGAATGATGTAGGTTGCAGTACGTACTCAGAGATTAAGAGGCTTGCACAGGACAGAGTAGCATGGAGAGCTGCATCGAAGCAGTCTCTGGACTGAAGACCACAACAACAACACCACATGGTACGCAGAATGTTTGGTGTAAAGATGGTGTGAGAATAGCGGAGTAGGAGATTAGTGTTGTTAGGTATGTTGTATTTCAAATGGCGAAGTGGTGCAATAAGCCTGAAGACTTTCCTTCTCGGATATTACGGAAGCTCTTTCAGAACTGAGTCATCATAGTTAGGCTGTAGTGGAGAGGATTGTGGCTCCGTAACTTGGTGGTGGGCGGCCCGTATGCAAGGCAACTGGCAGCGAGGAGTCCCTCATTCCTCGCCTTCCCTCGCCTGACGTGTTTTCCTCTCAAGGTGACTGCTCGTACCGGCACGTCCTTCCACCACTCGGGGAAACGCAGTGAAATGCGTTTCCTCCAAGCGAACCGTCTTGACGTCAGCGGCGCGCACAGAACACGCTTCTGCAGAAATGACTTTCTCGCATAGGTGTAATCGTTACGCCACGTGTGTGTCACACAGCGCTCCTGCCATGCAACTATACCGGGGATCGCTCTGAAGTTCGCCTTTAGTGAATGGGCTCCTGCATTACGTGAAAAGATCAGTCTCACATTTTCTGTTAAAGCGTAGAGCTGCAGTCTCCAGATCAGTTACAAATTGCGACAGCGATTACCTAAGTCACCATACTAAAATGATTCGTACCGTTCCTTTCATAGATGAAGCTCAGAAAAAAGATATGTGCAGCACATAATCTAATAATTTCTGTCTACATAGGAAATCAGTTTCGAAATTCGCCCTACTGGTAGCTTCTCGCATATCCCTTGTATAAGTAACTATCCCCACCGTACCAGAAATAATACACAAAATGGCTCTGAGCACTATGGGACTTAACTTCTGAGGTCATCAGTCCCCTAGAACTTAGAACTACGTAAACCTAACTAACCTAAGGACAACAAACACATCCATGCCCGATGCAGGATCCGAACCTGCGACCGTAGCGGTCGCGCCGTTTCAGACTGCAGCGCCTAGAAAGAATACAGGCAGCTTTTCTCTACTAAAGGGACTGATCCATAAAACCACATTATATATCACCTGCCTCGAGTGTTGCGGAATTCTTCAATATATAGTGCTTTCAAAGATAATGACTAACACGGAAGAAATGATGCCGAAACTTGTACCTCAGACGTGCAACATACTGAGAGTCATCGGTAGATATAACTAAATGGATATGAAACTTGCATTTTCTTTCAATTTGGCATTTAAAAAATCATTCACGCTGGACGTTCGTAGCGAAACATCGATTGACTGCTGCACAAACTCCCGTATGGAATACGTAGAAACAGGCATCGCTAGCGTTGAATGTCATCTGAAAGAGTAGGTTCACATGTGGTTCCAGTTCGGTTGTGCAAACAATACTCTTTGGCACTCCCCCCTGCGGGTTCGGGGGTAAGAATAGGCCCGCGGTAGTCCTGCTTGTCGTAAGAGGCGACTAAAAGGAGTCTCAAACGTTTCGGCCTTATGTGATGGTCCCCTCTCGGGTTTGACCTCCATCTATCTAAATTATTCCGAAGAGCGAGCCAATTGGGGAAGGGCACCTTACATGGTGCACTGTATCCTTCGTGCAATTAGACCTATAGCCGTCTTTCTCGTCGTTGCAATGGTGTCCCGCTCGTTTTCGATCTCTTGGGCGATTACCACGCTGCACTCTGCAGTGTTTCTTTTAACTGTGACGACGACCTTGGCCATTTTTGCACCTAAGATCCAGCACGGTAGCCAGTCCGTTGTGGTGGGGTCGCCATGTACCCTCTTGGTTGTAGCCCCCTGACAACACAGGGATCGCTCTACTGATGCCTGCGCCGTTCACTCCCCACGTATGCCAAGGAGTAGATGCCCATCTCCCTGGGGCATCTGGACTCCCGGCAATGGCCGTCCTGCCAGGTGGCCTTTGCTGTGGCTGGGTGGCGCCCGTGGGGAGGGCCCTTGGTCGGAGTAGGTGGCATCAGGGCGGATGACCCGCAATGAAGCGTGGTACATCATCTCTTGCTGGCGGCCAGCCGTCAGCAGTCTCTAAGCGTTCCAAGGCTCAATTCAAGGCTAATGTGTATGACCCCAAATCGTTCCCCTCCCTGGCCACACCATGGGAGGAACGAAGGGCTATGAATGAGAGCGAAAGATACTCGCCCCGGTATCTCGTCTGTACCAGAGCTGACGGGGAATCTTTTATGTCCGTGAAGCCTCAGTTCTTTGTAGAGCATTTAGAGGACAAGTTTGGGGAGGTGGAGGGCTTGTCTAAAATGCGCTCTGGGTCAGTACTGATACAAACGGCATCCTCCGCCCAGTCCCGCAGGTTACTTGCTTGTGACAAGTTGGGGGATGTTAACGTTTCTATTACGCCACATAAGAGTTTAAATATGGTCCAGGGTGTTATTTTCCATAGGGATCTCCTTTTGCAGTCTGATGACGAGCTGCGCGCCAACTTAGAACGTAGAGGTGTTCATTTCGTCCGGCGCGTTCATCGGGGTCCGAGGGAGAATCAGGTTGCTACCGGTGCCTTCATCTTGGCCTTCGAGGGTGATACGTTACCGGAAAAGGTCAAGGTGATGGTCTACCGATGTGACGTCAAGCCCTATATCCCTCCCCCGATGCGGTGCTTCAAGTGCTGGAAGTTCGGCCATATGTCTTCCCGCTGCACTTCCAGCCTCACATGTCGAGATTGCGGACGCCCGTCTCATCCCGATACTCCATGTGCCCCGCCTCCCATCTGCGTCAACTGCGGGGAGCACCATTCACCTTGCTCGCCTGACTGCACAGTCTTTCAGAACGAGCGCAAAATCATGGAATATAAGACCCTGGACCGGCTGACCTATACTGAGGCCAAACGGAAATATGACAGACTCCATCCTGTGAGAATGACATCTTCGTATGCAGCTGCTACAACAACTGTGCTAGCTCCATCAGTTGCGAGACTTCCAGCCAGCTCGATAAGCAGTACGACTCCTTCTGCCCCCTTGCCCGTGGGGGGCTCTCCCCAACCGGTTGCTCCTGCACCACCTACCTCAGGAGCAACCTCCTCCCACCCGTCGGGGACGTCCGTCCCCGCTTCTCAGCCGGAGAAGCGCCTAACTTCTTCGGCTACTCTCGCCCGTAAGAGTTCCCTTGGGACGCTCCCTTCCCAGGGTTCCCCCAGCGGGAAGGATGACGGCCACCAGTGGCATAAGTCCTCACCAGCAGCCGGGCGTAGGGCTTCACGATCCTCCTCTGTCCCGGAGACTGAATCGGTGAAGCCTTCCCAGCCGGTGAAACCCAAGGTTCAGCGAGAGAAGTCCAAGAGAAAGACCTCTAAGGCTAAAGAACTTGCGGTGGCACCAACCCCACCGCACCTTTCGCGCTCTGCGTCTGAGGATGAAGTCGAGATTCTAGCGTCCGCTGAGGACCTTGATCTCGCTGGTCCCTCAGACGCCATGGATGCCTCTCGTCCGGGTACTGAATCGGTGGCAGTGAGTGAACAAGCGGCGTAAATTGCCTTCCCAGTCCTTTCACGCCTTTCTCAGCCATGGACAATACCATCCTCCAGTGGAACTGCGGCGGTTTTTTCCAGCATTTAGCTGAGCTCCGCCAACTTCTCAGCCTTCGCCCTTTCTTCTGCATTGCTCTCCAGGAAACTTGGTTTCCGGCGATGCGAACCCCCGCCCTCCGTGGCTATCGGGGTTATTACAAGAACCGAGCAGCTTATGAAAGGGTGTCTGGTGGCGTCTGCATTTATGTCCTTCACACTCTGCACAGCGAGTCTGTCCCTCTCCAGACGCCTTTAGAGGCTGTCGCTGTACGCGTGTGGACGCCACAGGCTGTTACCGTCTGCAGTCTTTACATTCCACCGGATGGTGATGTCTCGCAGCATGTCCTGGCTGCACTGGTCGCCCAGTTGCCGCCACCTTTCTTGCTATTGGGCGACTTTAACGCTCATAACCCTCTGTGGGGTGGGTCAGTGGCAACAGGTCGAGGCGCCATCATTGAGCATTTATTGTCGCAGCTCGATCTCTCGCTGTTAAATGATGGTGCCTTCACACACTTCAGTGTGGCGCATGGCACCTACTCCGCCATTGACCTTTCAATCTGTAGCCATAGCCTCTTACCGTCTGTCCAATGGAGTGTGCATGACGACCTGTGTGGTAGTGACCATTTTCCGATCTTTTTGTCACTACCACAGCGCCACTCTTCTGGGCGCCCTAGCAGATGGGCTATGAATAAGGCTGACTGGGACTTGTTCTCCTCCACTGCCGCTTTTGAGCATCTCTCTACCGATGACATTGATGCGGTGGTTCAATCGGTCACCACCGGCATCGTTACTGCCGCCGAATCTGCCATTCCCCATTCCTGTGGGTCCCCTCGGCGGAAGGCTGTGCCTTGGTGGTCGCCTGAGATCGCTAAAGCGATTAAAGATCGCCGGCGGGCGCTCCAGCGTCACAAGCGACACCCCTCCCTCGACCACCTTATCGCCTTCAAACGGCTGCGTGCGCGGGCCCGCCTCCTTATCCGCCAAGGCAAGAAGGAGTGCTGGGAGCGGTATGTGTCCACCATTGGCCTCCATGTCACTCCCTCGCAGGTCTGGGCCAAGATTCGACGCGTCTACGGCTATCGGCCACCTGCCAGCGTCCCTGCGCTCTCACTGAATGGAGCAGTTTGTACTGACTCCGACGTCATTGCCAATCGCTTAGCAGAGCATTTTGCTATGAGTTCCGCTTCTGCGAATTACCCCCAGGCCTTCCGCTCCATTAAAGAGCGGATGGAACGTCGGAGCCTTTCGTTTCGCACCAACCACCCAGAATCTTACAATGCTCCATTTAGTGAGTGGGAATTTCGCAGTGCCCTCGCTGCTTGCCCTGATACCGCTCCTGGGCCAGATGGCATCCACTGTCAGATGCTGAAACACCTTTCAGTGGACTGCCAGCGGCGCCTTCTCGATCTTTACAACCGTCTTTGGGTCGAGGGGGAGTTTCCGTCGCAATGGCGGGAAGGCATTGTCATCCCCGTTTTGAAACCTGGAAAGAACCCTCTGGAGGTGGACAGCTACCGTCCCATTAGCCTCACCAACGTTCTTTGCAAGTTGCTTGAACGGATGGTGAGCCGGCGCTTGCATTGGGTACTGGAGTCTCGGGGCCTTCTGGCTCCGTCTCAGGGTGGGTTCCGTAAAGGCCGCTCCGCCACCGACAATCTGGTGAGCCTGGGGTCGGCCATCCGTACTGCCTTTTCCCGCCGTCAGCACCTGGTCGCTGTCTTTTTCGACATGCGGAAGGCGTACGATACGACGTGGCGTCATCACATTCTTTCTACGCTCCATGGATGGGGTCTTCGGGGTCCTCTGCCGATTTTTATCCGCAATTTTCTGTCGTGTCGTACCTTCCGCGTGCAAGTCGCGGCCTCGTTTAGTTCCTCCCACGTCCAGGAGAACGGTATGCCACAGGGCTCTGTTTTAAGTGTCTGCCTGTTTTTAATAGCCATTAACGGGCTTGCTGCGGCCGTGGGAAATTCTGTCTCCGCTTCCCTGTATGCTGACGACTTCTGCCTTTATTACAGCTCTACTGGCATTGCAGCTGTTGAACGTCAGCTACAGGGCGCTATCCGTAAGGCGCAGTCTTGGGCTGTAGCGCATGGGTTTCAGTTTTCGGCAGCCAAGACCTGCGTTATGCATTTCTGCCGGTGCCGAACAGTCCATCCTGAGCCGCGGCTTTATCTTGCCGACGAACTCCTTGCTGTGGTGGAGACCCACAGGTTTTTGGGGGTGGTTTTCGATGCCCGGTTGACTTGGCTGCCTCATATCCGGCAGCTGAAACAGACGTGTTGGCGGCATCTAAACGCTCTGCGATGCTTGAGCAACACCCACTGGGGCGCCGACCGCTCTACACTGTTGCGGCTCTACCAGGCGTTAATCCAGTCCCGTCTGGATTATGGGAGCCTGGCTTATGGCTCAGCATCCCCATCTGCGTTACGGGTGCTGGACCCGATTCTCCACAGCGGGATACGCCTTGCCACTGGTGCTTTCCGCACCAGCCCTGTGGACAGCGTACTAGTGGAGGCAGGTGTACCTCCGCTGCGGTTCCGACGCCACCGTTTGCTGGCCGCTTATGCTGCCCATGTTCTAAGCTCGCCCGGGCATCCAAACTATCGTCTCCTGTTCCCGCGGTCGGTCGTCCGTATGCCAGAACGTCGGCCCCGGTCTGGTTGTACAATAGCGGTCCGCGTCAAGGAGCTTCTCTCTGGGCTCCAGGGTTTCACTGTTCCACCTCCTTTCCGGGCTACTTTGCATACACCCCCATGGTGTGTTCGTCGCCCTAGCCTTCGGCTCGACTTGGCACAGGGCCCTAAGGACTCAGTCCCTCCAGAGGCCTTCCGCCGCCGCTTTTATTCTATCCTGGCCACGTATCAGGGCTCTGGTGTTGTTTACACTGACGGTTCGATGGTTGCTGGTCGTGTCGGATATGCGCTCACTCTAGGGGACCTTTCCGAACAACGTTCCTTGCCGGATGGCTGCAGCGTTTACACTGCTGAACTGGTCGCCATCTTTCGTGCCCTAGAGTACATCCGCTCCTGCTCAGGCGAGTCCTTCGTTATCTGTAGCGATTCCCTGAGCGGTTTACGAGCTCTCGACCAGTGTTTCCCTCGTTCTCGTTTGGTAATGGCTATCCACGAGTCTCTGCATACTCTCGCCTGTTGCGGCCGCTCTGTGGTCTTTGTGTGGACCCCCGGTCATGTCGGTATCCCGGGTAACGAACATGTTGACCGCCTGGCGAAAGAGGCCACCAGTCAGCCATCTCTGGACGTTGGCCTCCCAGAGACTGATTTGCGGGCAGTCTTCCGCCGCAAAATCTTGGCGCTATGGGACGATGAATGGCGCGAACTGCCAATGCGCAATAAACTCCGTGCTGTCAAGGAGACGACGGCTGTGTGGCGGTCATCTCTGCGAGCCACTCGCAGGGACTCAGTAGTTCTTTGCCGGCTCCGCATTGGCCACTCCCGGCTGACACACAGTTATTTACTGCGCCGGGAGGACCCTCCTCTCTGTCGCTGTGGGGCAGCTTTGACAGTGGCCCACATTTTGCTGGCCTGCCCCCTTTTAGCAGTGGTCAGGCAGACATTTGCGCTGCCTGCTACGCTCCCTGCCCTTTTAACAGACGACTCCACTATGGCTGACTTAGTTTTACGTTTTCTTCGGGCAGGGGGATTTTATCATTTACTCTGAGTGTTTCTGTTTTATTTTATTGTTTTGTGTTGACTCTGGCCTTTGGCCTATGATTTTCCACTGGTTTTTTAATGTGTTTCTAAGTGGTTGGCTTTTCCTTATTTATTTCTATGGTCGGCCAACCACCGTCACACTCTGTGTGGTTTTAGTTCGTTTTGTCTTGTCCTTGTCTCCGTCTCTCTTGTTCTGTATCGTCTGTGATCTCTTCTGTTCCTCTTTTTTGTATTCTCTGTGGGTGTTCTTTGTCTTTGGAAAAAGGGACCGATGACCATGGCAGTCTGGTCCCTTTCATCCCCCAAACCAACCAACCAATCTTTGGCACTGGCCGCTTACTTAGCTTACATCTTTCGTGAACCTTTCGCCCAGGGGAGAGTTCCAAGCGACTCGAGAAAACCCAGGTGAATCCCGTTTATAAGAAGGATAAAGAAAAAAACCGAAAAATTAAGGGTCAGTATCCTTAACTTCGGTTTGCCACAGAATTATTGACCATCTTCACAGTACGAATATAACAAATTTCCTTACGAGACACACGAATGAACACGGTTGGATCGCTCGTGCGAAACACAGCTTGCCCTTGTCTAGCACTATATCCTACGAACCATGGATAAAGGGCGATAGGTAGATTCTATAGCGTGGCCAGAAACAGCCAGAAAAGCTTGTAAGGCTGTTGCAGGGTAGGCTGTGCTGATAAAGAACTGTTATGAAAACAATTAGGCACGTCGCGCGGTTTCTAAGTTTGCCAATCAGGCCGTGCGCGCGCCAATTGAAGCGGCGCGCTAGTCAGTTTTTCTCACAGCATAGGCGACAGCGCACGAGACTGCTCAGCCTTTGGCTCGAGTTCGATCCTTACTACAGTCAAAAAGGGTTCAAGTGGCTCTTAGCACTATGGGACTTAACATCTGTGGTCATCAGTAGAACTTAGAACTACTTAAACCTAACTAACCTAAGGACACCACACACATCCATGCCCGAGGAAGGATTCGAACCTGCGACCGTAGCAGTCGCGCGGTTCCGGACTGAGCGCCTAGAACCGCGAGACCACCGCGGCCGGCTTACTACAGTCTCATGTCAAGTTTTCGTATCGCTCTCTTGTTCGGTTTCAGGAAAACTAACGAAGAACACGTTTAGCGACACCGTCTCTGGCGGGCCGCTTGAATTTGCGCGGAACGGCCTGATTCGCTAATTAACTCCGCAACGACAAAACGTATCGAATTTCTTTTCTGAACAGTTAATTTTCAGCCCAACCTAACTTGCAATCCTGGTCGGCGAATATTCATCGGAGTACAGGAAATCGTCAAGAATGCCTCACAAAAGTGTAATAGGACCACTTTTGTCATCTATGTACATAAACATTCCGACGGACAGGGTGAGCATCATTTATTTTGCTGCTCCAATAGCAGAGCTTGCCTACTACTTTCAATTTCTGAGGATGTTTGCTGACGGCGCCGTAGTCTACTATGGTCGAATCCTGCCTCGGGCATGGATGTGTGTGATGTCCTTAGATTAGTTAGTTTTAAGTAGTTCTAAGTTCTAGGGGACTGATGACCTTAGAAGTTAAGTCCCATAGTGCTCAGAGCCATTTGAACCCTTTTTGTAGTCTACTGAAAACTGCCGTCGTTGAGTGACTGTAAGAGGATAGATGATAACATTGACAGAATTTCTGTTTGGTGTGATGGATGACAGCTTGCTCTAAATGTAGATTAATACAGAGTATTAAAGAAATTAACTCTGTAATGTTCAGATACGGCATCACAGTCACGTCGATTAAATATCTAGGCGCAGCATCGGAAAGCGACATGAAATGGACGAGGAAGTGAGAGTGGTCAACTTATTGGGAGACTTCCAGGAAAGTGTAGCTAGTCTATAAAGGAGACCACATAGGCATACTTGTGTGACACATTATTTAGTGTTTGTGATCTCCATCAGCTCGAATTAAAGGAAGACATCGAAGCAGTTTAGAAGGAAGGAAGAAAGGGGTTTAACGTCCCGTCGACATCGAGGTCGTTAAAGACGAAGCACAAGCGCGGGACTGTTTCAAGGATAGGGAAGAAAATCGGCCGTGCTCTTTCTAAGGAACCACCCGGCATCTGCCCGGAGTGATTTAGGGAAAGCGCGGAGAATGTAATTGTGGCTCGCCGGACGCCGATTTGACCCGTCGTCCTCCCGAATGCAAGTCCAGTGTACTAACCATCGCGCAGGCAGTTCAGAGGCGTGCTGGTGGTTTTGTTATCGGTAGTTTCGATCAACACGCGAGTATCAGGGAAATGTTCTCTGAACTCAAATGAGACTCCCTGAAGGGAAGAGGATTTTCTTTACGCGAAACGTTATTGAGAAAATTTGGAAAATCGGCACTTGCGACAGCCAGCAGACCGATTCTATTGCCACCTCCATACATTTCGGGTCAGGACCGCGAAGATAGGATAAGGGAAAAATCAGGGACCGTATGGAAGCGTACAGACAGCTGTTTTTCGCTCGCTCCACTTGCGAGCGGAACATCTAAGACACTGACTGGAGTGGTACAAGATACTCTGAGACGCACCGTATGGTGGCTTATGGAGTATCTGTGTCGATGTACGTGTAAATTCGGATTATTCTTAAGGCTTATAGTCCAGTACAACACTGATGTCGAGGTCTTAATAGGTAGATCGCAGCTCGTTATCGTGCATGGAGAGTCATATCTACCGGTAGACACAGAGTAAACTGCAGTTGTGTCCCAGCACATAGTGATAGAGCCATTAGCGTTGTTTTTTTGTTTTGTATCATTCGCTTTAAGGTAAATGTTATTTACAAGGTGTGATTTTACGCAGATAATGCGTCCACGAGGACTGGTATCCTATAAAATTAATAATAATACCATGGAACACGACTAAACGACAGCCTGGATGTGTAGTTGCAAATCAAGCGCATGCCCCTGACTGGGACGTGTCAGATGGAATGCGATATAAAACTGTAATGTACAGGTGTAGTACTTAGAACCTTTATCAAGTAATTATTTGATACCCTTTTAATTTTAATATGTCAATATACGTATGTTATCAGTTGTTGAGAGGGGGAGAATTACTAATGTGATTACGAAGAATTATAGAATGGGGTATCGAACTTCAGACATATAGCCATAGATAGTATTTTAATCGGTATGGCTGCTGGCTGTTACAACTTCTCTTTCATTCAGACTCCTCGGGATGTTTATCGCCCTGGCGGATACGTTACTGAAACCTGTTTTAGCGCGTGGAGGAGTGGTGCAGGGTCCGGCAACATAAAAAGAAGTGTGCCGTCCCTGACGGCCCATTGACTTTCCCTGAGAGAACGATTTGTGGTGCGCTATGAGCAGACTGGCAGCGAAACATCATGCCCCTTCCACATCTTGAACATTCCTGGTCTTTTTAAGCGCTATACTATAATCCGCCAGCCACACTCGTGTTCGACCTGTAGAAGAAACAACGTGTAACTCGCAGCAAGTTAGGGAACACGGCGCCACTTGCAACGAGAGGCCACGACGTGGGGATCACGGATTTACTTCGAACTTTGTACACCTTTAGTAGGCCATTAAAACAACATAATATGCGAGTATTAAGGTGCACTACTGCGGCAGTTCCGAGAAATTCGCGAGAGTTTATGCGTCTACTTTGCACTGAATGTATCTGTGCATAAGTACTAGATGCTAGAGCTAAAGATGGTGAAGTGGTTAGCGTTCTGACTTGGTAATTCGAAATGTCATTTTATAGTAAGCTAGCCATTTTTGTTACTGTTTTTGTGGAATAAAAAAATATGTTTTTTTCTCATCACCGGTCATATTATTTAATTTATATGACATTTGAGAGGTAATATAATTTTAAAAAACCAGTTGTATTTGGATGAAGTTTAGTTAATTTTATGTTATTTGGCTACTGAGTATTTTTAATGAAATTTAATTATTTGAACAAACATATTTATAACTACCGATAAGTAAGCGAAGAAACGCATGTAAGTTTCCTCAGAATGTGTGCCTGTCGTGATTTGCGAAATCGCTTGTACTTGTAATCTGGTAAGATACTAGGACCAACTTTGTGCCTCGACACTTTGGCTGCAGACGTAGAGGCAGGCCCCATTTAGCAGTTAAACTGCCTAGCGGTGAGAAGCTGCTATTGTAGCAAGAAGATACGAAATTCAGTACGGCGTTATGAAAATACAAGTGATTTTTTTTTAATTATATCAACCCTCAGATGTCATACAAATCAAATGTGACCAGTGATGAAAGAAATATAGATTTAAAAAAAGTTCAGTGGGATTCGAACTGCGGCCTCGTCGAGAGCCCCTTTTTACGTTTCGTCAAGTGGACAGCTGTACGTTTTACTCCATCAAAAAACTGTTGCCAGTTGTTGCACCATGGACGTTATTCCGCAATGTTGGCTATTCTTCAGTCTTCTAGGTGGCACCAGTATTTGGAGAGATTCTGAAGGTATAGCTGTTGAAAACGATGATCCTGCCCCTAACGGGAGTCTACGTGTTGCAGAGGAATTAGGAACGTGGGTCTCTAATAGATATGGCAACATAATACACCTTCCACTGTGCGAGCGCTAACCAGTTGATCCCAGTGACTTCTTACGGCCGGCTTCTTCGCACAGATACGTCAGTTACAAAATGGATGCGTAAAGCTTCTCTTGCGATTTTCTCTGAATTGCCAAAGTAGTGCACCTTACTACTTGCAAATTATGGTGTTTTAACGGCCTACTAAAGGTGTACAAAGTTTGAAGTAAATCCGTTATCCCAAAGTCGTGGTCTTCCCTTGCTAGTAAACACCAGTGGAATGTGTACTGTGCTGCCATATCTATTAGAGGCCCACGTTCCTAATTCTTGTGCAACACGTAGACTTGCGATAGGGACAGATCGTCGTTTTCAACAGCTATATGTTCAGAATCTCTCCAAATATTGAAACTGGGGCCAACTAGTAGACTGAAGAACAGCCAACACCGCGGAATAGCTTCAGTGTTTCAGCGACTGACAACAATTTTTTTTTGATAGAGTGGAATGTACAGCTGTCCACTTGACGAAACGTGAACTGTAATAACCATTCTCAATACTCGATTGCACGCTGTTTACTTGAGTCCACAGCCATGCAGTATGTTAGAAAATTGCTTGACAAAAAAATTTGAACCACCGAGAAGGGGAGCAGGAAACAAAATGAAACTTCATAAGTTGAGAGGGAATACGATGATACTGCAGTGATTACAAAATCCATTCAAATTTACAAAGAACATGGTAGTGCGAAACCAGTTATCAGTGTGACACTGCACCCTTTCTGGCCTGGATTCAAGCACCGAAGGATGTAATAAAGCCGTTGTACCCTCTGTTGAGCCAACCTGACCTCCAACGGTCCTTGATATCCCGGATACTGCCACAGGGACGTAGTAGACGTCCGAGCTGGTCTCACAGATGTTCTGTAACAGATCTTGCTGGCCACAGGATTAGTTAGAGATCACGCAGACAGTGCACAGAGGCACGTGCCATGTATGGAGGAGCGTTCTGCTGTCGACTAATGGCAACACAACACCATCGCATCCGAGGTAACACATGAGAACGCAGGATGTTCGTGACGTACCGTTGTACCACCACATTTTCCTTGATCTCAAATCAAATCGGAAGGATCTTCACACCCTGACGCCGAGAGTAAGGCTGCAGTGCCTCTCCACCATAGCAATGAGAGGTTGAGACCTCTGCCCAGGTCGCCAACGATGGCCATTCGGCATAGTGCTAGTCACGGACCAATGGTACAGGATGACACAGAATGTCCATTACCTGTTCTCGCATTACAGGCACAGATCTAAAGGTATTACATTGTTCGTGGTTGTACGTTGGTATACTGTGTCGCCCGGAATCTTGACGATGAGTATGAGTACCCTCATGCTCCCATGTCGTCCAACATCGGGCCACCGTCATATCCCACAGGTCTATATGCTGCACAATCGCACCAGCCGGTCAAATGGAGACCCACACTAAGACCCCTTTCGTACACCGTCAGGTGCTGATAACACTGTCTCAGTCGAATACGTGCCATATTCGTGTGCTTCGAAGTGATCACTCAACATGTGACGTTGTTCAAGCCCCTTGTATACCATACGAGGCGTGGTGACAGTAGTAAACACGAACGATACTAATGCAGTCTGATGCCCGTTCTACCTGTCACAGAGAATCACAACACTGAATCATTTACATACCCGCCGATTGTGAGTACATTGTAAGGTGCCTCTTACGTGAGGAAGACATTTTTACCAGTTTTAATAAATTATTGTCGCTTGTTGATGTATTCACGACAGTTAGGAAGTGCTGTAGTCCGTAGCCGGCCATGAGTCGGAGAGCATTTCTCACGCTGGCTGGCGACCATATGTCGCGCGTAGTGGGGTGGGGCTCGGCGCTGGACCGTAGCAACAAGCGTCAGCCTGGGAAATATACATGACGGGAAGTACCGCCATCTTGGCGCCAAAGTCACCTACTTTGTTTGTATATATTTAATAATTAAAGTCATTTATGACAACATGAATACTAGAAGGAGCCTCTGGATGTTTAAAACTATTTATCATAATTTTGCCTCGTTAAAATTCACACCCGTTCATTAACAAATGCATACCTTAGTAAGTACGAACTTGATCGGAAATCCACGAACTGTGACGAAACTAGTAAGAGATACGGACCGCGCGCCAAAGTCTGCAGTCGGCGTTAAGAGCTCTTCCTGTCTTGTTCGATGGTAGCCATGCTCTCGGTTACGAGTAGTTTGCGACATGAGTGTTTTATTATTGATCTAATAGAAATGAAAGCCATATTACGGCATTCTGAATGTTAATTTCGAGTAAATAGATACCCCAAAGTTGATCGACAGCAATTTCAGATAATTAGCTTCCACCGACAGAGACATCCAATGCGCCAATGAAGAATCTGCACGGGACGACATTTACGAAAGCTGCACCGCGCACAGGTAGGAGGAAATCCGACGACACGACCCACCAAGGCGGATCAAGGAAGGTCCGACCTACACTCGCAAATTCCTGGTGGAAATGCTGACCAGTTACACTGTACGTCACATATACCACCCTCTACGGACTCGCGGCCAAGCTGAGTAATAACAGTATCAGTTTAGAAGCGAGGGGATCTTGCAACATGTACAACAACGTTACATTGATATGTGACCGTGTTTTCTGGATTCTTCGCTTTTTTTGACAAGCAGTGTATTTATTCGCCACGATCACGATTTGGTCCGAATGTGCCGTTCTCGAGTGACAGTTCACTACTAAGTGCATCGAAACATGCCGTTCTTTTTGAAAGGAAACTGTCCTCACGCAACTCATGTTTACATATTTCATGTGTATAATAAGACTGGAGTCTTCATCATTTATATAAAAGACCGTAGCTCTTCATGTGATGACTACTATCAAATCCATGTCATTTGTGCAGTATTCACTCCACGTCCTCCAGGTGTGAGGTTTGAAAGTTCGCGATCGTTATGCATAAAAACATTTAATAACACTCCATGAGACAAATGCAGTCGTTTCTAAAATATTCAAAAATTGATTAGCGAGTAAGAAATGGAATCAGTCATGTCATAATGTATTTCCTGTTTGAATGAAGCCTCGTTGTTTGTTAAACAGAAAATATTTGTTTATTTTAGAAGAAATGTACAAGATAATTTACTGAAAGTAGTGTTCTTAGGTGGCTACAACCTTTTCTCACTATTAGTTTATGTTTAAGTCGCGATTCAAATTGAAAATTTGTCGTTTATGGCGTTTATCGTTCACCGTTCGACCAGTTACATCAGCTCATGGTTCAACGCACCTGTCTGGACGTATTTTGGCACTCACTTCATAAACGCAGTTTCTGAGTCGTTGAAACCAATCTCTTCACGTTGTTTCCGACAGAACATGTTCTCCATACTCTTTCACTAGCAAACGATGAGTTTCCGCAGACAGATTTTTTGGAGATGAAAGCAGAAGAGAAACATTTCCAGTAAAAGGTGTTTTGTAGATACAAGCCCCAACTTGCTCAGGCCACTAAACACGCATGTTCGTTTCACTCCACTCGATAGTCACATAGAGATATGAAAGCACTATATTTCTACTGTTAAATGGGCCTCGTGTCGCTGCCCGCTATGCTACATTCGCTGTCCACTATGTCACATTACTTCAACTACTGCCATCTCTTCGTCAACAGCGAGAATTACTTCAAACGCACAATACCCGGGAGAAACAGAGAAGTATGTGAAGTTTGACGACCACTTCGTCTCAGTTACCTATGAACTCATGGCAAGATTTCTATGCACTTGTGTGATATAGGGAAATGACAGTTTGTTTACAGAAGATAGTATTTTTAAAGCATTTGTACGTTGAGTAAGTTACAGGGAAAGATGGATAATAAATAATATGTACAAGAACCAAGACCAAGAACGAAGTGTTCCGATTAAAAAGGCAGTGAGACAGGGATGTAGTCTTTCGTTTCTACTGTTCAACCTGTACATCGAAGTAGCCATGATACAGATAAAAGACAGGTTCATTTGTGGGGATAAAATTCAGTGCGAAAGGACGTCCAATAATAAGATTCACTTATCAATTTGCTATCATCAGTGAAAGCGAATAAGAGTAACAGGATCTGTTAAATGGAATGAACGGTCTAATGAGACCAAAACAGGGATTGAGAGTAAACTTAAGGAAGACGAAAGTAACGAGGAGCGGTATAAATGAGATCAGCGATGGAATTAGCATCAAAACCGGGGACCGCGGCTAGAAAAAGTTAAGCTATTCTCCTACCTTGGAAGAATAATATCGCGTGACAGACGAAGCAAGAATGCCATAAAAGGCAGATTAGCAAAGAGGGCATTTCTGGTCAAGACAAGTCTGCCAGTATCAAGTGTCGGCCTTAATCTGAGGAAGAAATTTCTGATAATGTACGTTTGGAGCACAGCACCGAATGGTAGTGAGTAATGGACTGTGGAAAAACCGAAAAAGAAGAGAATCGAAGCGTTTGAGATGTGATGCTGTAGAAGAATGTCGAAAATTAGGTAGATCGATGAGACAAGGAACGAGGAGGTTCTCTGCAGAATCTATGAAAAAAGGAACATATGGTAAACAGCAACAAGAAAGGAAGGCAGGATGGTAGGAAATGTGTTAAGACATGATAATGGAAGGAGCTGTAGAGAGTAAAAACTATACGGGAAGACAAGCTTGAAATATAGCCAACAAATAACTGAGGACGTAGGCAGCAAGTGCTACTCTGAGATGAAGAAGTTGGCACAGGAGAGAAATTCGTGGCGACCCGCATCGAACCAGTCAAACGACTGATGACCATAAAAGTCAGTACACTATGTTACTTGTACGTAAATTGTTCGGTACTGTCGTTGAAGAAATAACGTTGCAGAAATAAGATTTGGCGCCATTCAGGCGCGATCGGTTACGTGTCGCGTGTGGAGAACACCAAGTCATCAGAGTTTCTGGGAAATGTGCGGAAGTGTTGACGCCCATTTTAGAGAGTGGATTTTTGGTGTAGGGCTTCTGTGGCGGTCAGGAAGGGCTTCCCTGCAAAGCCAGTGACTCAGCCGCGAGGCAACTCTTCGGGCTGACGCAGCGGCGGGTAGCAGAGTAGCAATGGAGACGGAGAGGATGGAGGACCACCGAGGCTCGGTGCAACGTCCCGTCGACGACGAAGTGGTTTAGCAACAGTTTGCTATGTGCGGAAATTTAGTGCAGCGTGCTGCGGAACACGCTCGCATCTTCCGCCGTTCAATGCGAGCCGCGCCACGCTGAGTGAGACGATTTCCTACACGCTGGGCGGTGCGCTCAGAACGTAAAAAATGAAATTGGAGACTACTATAACTTGGCAGAACTATCTTCTGCTCCTTTTTAATTCAATGAAATGTTTGTGCTTTTGAAACAGAGAAATGTTTTAGCTTTTAAGAAAAATTGGTTTTTGACACTACTGAGTATTTATCAGCCACATCTAAACTATGTGCCGTACAACAACATGTCTTCAGCAGCACGCGTCAAAAATATCTGCAAACTTCCGGGCCAATACAGCCAATAATAATGAAGTAACAAAGTAAGGCCTTGCGTCTGCCACCGAACTTTTACCAAACCATCGTCCGAAATGTAGCAGGCGACGAACTTTTTCCTGGTACATTTTTTTGTGGAGGGAGGGAGGGTGAAAGCGAGAAAAATTTTCGGAATGGTTTGAATTTATTTGTACAGTTTGTCTGAAGTCGATGAGTTCCAGCGCGCTGCGAGGAACCTTTTGCTAGGCGCGTAGCAGTGCGCTGCAGTGTTGGCCAACCATGTAGCGCGGAGCTCGATATAAAAAAACTTAACTTTGGAACTCCGAAAGTACATGGAAGCTAGAAAAGAGGAGGAAGACTGTATATTACTGGGAAGAGTACTCAGGAAGCGCAAAGCAGTCAGACAAATATTCTCACATCGTGAAGCAAAAGGAGCGTTTAATATTTCGGTAACAAAACTAGACTTAGCGGACAAGTGCAAGGCATTTTTCAGATTCATGCCTAGCCAGTTTCATTGTCTCCTTTCGTTAACTGAAGACAAATTGAGTGGCAAAACGAATTATACCAGAACAAAAATGGTTCAAATGGCTCTGAGCACTATGGGACTTAACATCTGTGGTCATCAGTCCCCTAGGACTTAGAACTACTTAAACCTAACTAACCTAAGGACATCACACACATCCATGCCCGAGGCAGGATTCGAACCTGCGACCGTAGCAGTCACGCGGTTCCGGACTGAGCGCCTAGAACCGCACGGCCACGCGGCCGGCGCACCGGAACAAAAATTCGCAATTACATTAAGGTAAGTTCATCATTAATAAGTAACGTTGATGTAAGATGTCAGGCGACGTGATGTAGCATCGACTGTTATAAGTTCTCCTGGCCCATTGTTCCAGCGGAATATACGCTGATTTGCCGAACTTTTGCTACATTAACGGAAGTGTTGACCTTACTGGAACGCATTGGACTGCATTCATTCCACACTAATTAAAATTACACACGCAATTTTTGCTGTTTCCGAAGAGAGGTAATGGTACTGAGAATGGTACAAAAATTCAGGTTCTGTAATTTGAGTGAAACATATTGCAGCGGAAAAAAAAGAAAATAATACTATATGGCATAATATAGAGAAATCATTTCGGTTACCATAGAAAACGAGGTCTGCAAGGGTGTGTAGGGTAGAAGCAGAAAGGCAAGATAACGATGTGCCGCTATTGTTTTCCAACCGAAACGGCGAGATGTTGGCATATCCTTGATCTCTCCGATTCGTGGTTTCGAAGTCCATCACAACGTTGCCGCTCTCCCGAATGCTAGTCCAGTGTCTTACCGCTGCTACGCCTCGCTCTGTGTTGTCAACCCTAAGAGAAGCTTAACCAAATAGAACAAATAAAAAGGTGGTCGTAGATTAAGTAAGCACTATCTGGGACATGCATGCTCTTTAGAGTATCAGTTAGCCCTGCGAATTTTTTTACAAAAATCTGTTAGAAAAAATATAGATACTGCTCAAAATGCAATTAAGAGAGAATAAACATTGAGACAGGGCATTTAACTCTACACTCAGGATGCAAGTTCTGCTGCTTGGGTAACAGAGTAAATGACGGCAATGCAAGTATAGTGGCTCTGAGCACTATGCGACTCAACTTCTGAGGTCATTAGTCCCCTAGAACTTAGAACTAGTTAAACCTAACTAACCTAAGGACATCGCAAACATCCATGCCCGAGGCAGGATTCGAACCTGCGACCGTAGCAGTCTTGCGGTTCCAGACTGCAGCGCCTTTAACCGCACGGCCACCAAGTGTAGTGTATGTTAGAAATAAAAGTAATTTACTGACGAAGAATTATTATTATAACTATCGAGAAAATGAGCCATTTATTGAAATATTTTAAGGCATGTTTGTGAGGGGTCGACACAGAGAAAGTAGAAAGTAAAAACTTAGAAAAAAATCTCATCGTCTACTGCACGTTAAATTCTCGTACTTCTGGATTCATTAGAGATGTAGACATACTAGATCCTAGTACTCTTTAAAGTTAGTTAAACGATGAACTTTAAATTATCAGTCGGCACCTCATATGCTATACAAGATTTCGAACTGTATTCGAAGGTGCGCCAACTGTGTCTCTAGTCTCTTTAGTTTCTTTCTCTTAGACAAATATTTGTCTGTTCTTAAAATTTTTATTGCTTGTTATATCTCCTCATAACAATTCAGACAGAAGGAATAAGTTGGCGTGATAGGCTCTCTACAGCGTCAGAAGGAAAGAATAATACGATTCCTATCGCTATCTAGATTTCGAGAGTATCTGCCGTCTACAGCAATAATTAAATGGTCGCTGAACCACACTGAATTTCTGTATGCTGTTTACAAATAATAAATCAATTTCTTCTGTCTTAAGTTGGTCTTGGAATGCCTCAGTAGCTTACTAAGTATTTACCGTGTGATTCAAAGGCATCTCTTCCAGCTCCAACGTATAATAAAATTTTTATAATATATTTTTGATATTAAATTAATTAGCGTCTGTATGCACATCCAGCAATAGCTTTCTAGCTTCAAAAACTTATTTGGTGTTGTAAGCTTTGTACATCTGAATAAAAAAGCCAGTCTGTTCAAAGTAGACTCCAATCAAAACCAACTTCAATTAATCTCCCATTATAAAACTTACGATAAAAGTCTCGCGGAAAACCCGTGGGAAAAACAAGGACAGTATGTGATCGTTGCTCCGACGGAGGATGGCCTTCGGCGTGTTACAGCATGTGAGAAGGTACTCGCCAGCCCTTCTTGAACGCGTCACACATTGTCCCTGTGATCAGCCGTTACCTGGGAAGAGAAAAATACAATTTCTGTGGCCACTCGACGAACATATTTCTTCACATATAATGCAACTTGTAAAAAGGTTTCTATATAGATACGATAGGTAATTACAGGTGCTTACGTCACCGACAATTTCGTGACACTACAATGCCTACGGAAAAAATAACAGCCGTAGTTTCCCCTTTCTCTCAGGTGTTCGCAGTACCAGCACGGCAGGGCCATGTTTGCTATCGTTGCAAGGCCAAATCAGCCAACATTCAGACTTGTGTTGTGTCCTCGCAACTACTAAAAAGGCTGCTGCCCCGCTTCTGGAGCCATACGTTTGTCTGGCCTCTCTGCATATAATCCCTAAAGCTCTTCCACCCACCACCGTTGTTGAACCTACGATACGACTATTTGTATCGCTGAGGTACTCAAGCCACTTCACCATGATAAGGTCCATGATCCATGAGGGCAAGGTCTAAATAGATGTAAGTGAATGGTATAGATGGCGTGAGATGGAGAATATGATTGCAGTCGACGAGATGAGGCCTTTATTGGACAGTGATTACCCTGTTTAGTGACAGACATTCCACCAGTCGATTCTGTTCTTACAGTTTCGAGGAAAAGCACGAACAGAATAACGATGACTTGCAGTACGGGAATAACACGCACTTCCGGCGCGAGCCTGACACAGCCCTGGCTTTGGATAAGAAAAGTGGATGGGATGGCCTTTGGCTTGGTCTGCGGGATCCTTTTTCCTCTCGTCACTGGATTTGTTGAGCACGCTGTCAGGGTCGTTTCCCGGTGGGTTACGAATCAAGTTTTCCCCAAATTTTCATTCTTGTGTCCAGTCACCGGAAAACGGTTCATTGTGTTCTTTGAGTTGTTTTAACTCTGTACACAGCACTGTTGTTACCCGTTCCCACAAATTCTCCTTTCCGGTTACTCTCTGCGATCGCACGGTACCCAGAAGCACATTTTTCCTATTCCCATGTGGGGCATTCGGTACGAAATACACAGAAATGGGAAGCGCTTACTGGAGCGGAAAAGAGTACTCTCTAAGTTTGATATTTGGATGAAATTCTCGTTTCCTGTAATGTGCGTAGGGCATCTGCTTGCGGGGTTGCTTTCCGCCACAAATTTCTGTCGGGTACACCCTCAGATTTGAAGACTCGTATGTTCTCGTTGATCTCGTCTGACTTACTAACTGGGACGGGCACGGGGTCGTCTTTCTCCTGAATCGTAACGGAGGACAGTTTTTTTCCGTTGACTTGCCGTCGTTCATGTGCCCACAGCACCTATATGGTACTTCTCTTCTGTTGTAGCCGGCCGAAGTGGCCGTGCGGTTAAAGGCGCTGCAGTCTGGAACCGCAAGACCGCTACGGTCGCAGGTTCGAATCCTGTCTTGGGCATGGATGTTTGTGATGTCCTTAGGTTAGTTAGGTTTAACTAGTTCTAGGTTCTAGGGGACTAATGACCTCAGCAGTTGAGTCCCATAGTGCTCAGAGCCATTTGAACCATTTTTTCTTCTGTTGTAGCTAACTGCTGTCACTCCCATCCGTTCCCTTACATCTTCGTGTTTGGTACGGTCCAGCACTGTGACACCCACAGACCATCGCAATGTTTTCGTTCGCATTCCATGCAGCACTTGTTTATATTTTGTTGTTTCACATACTAGGTACACAAGACAGAAGTGAGTTTTGTTTTTGAGTCATTACTACACTGGTTTGACGCTGCCCGCCGTGAATGCCTTTCTTGTGCCAGCATCTTCATCTCAGAATAGCTCTTGCACCCTACACCCTCAATAATCTGTTGGTTGTATTCCAATCTCTGTCATTCCCTACCATCTATACCTCCCTCTAGTACCATGGTAAATATGCCCTGAAGTCTTAATACGTGTTCTGTATCCTGTCCTCTAAGCTTGTCAGTGTGTTGCGTATGTTCCTTCGCCGATACTGCGGAGAACATCCTCGTTCCCTATCATACGTAACGTGCAAGGGCTCAAATACCCTGGGGCAAGGTCTCCACCCACTCCTCTTAAGAAAAGGAAAAAAATTGTGTAATCAAGTGTTTTCCTTTCAAGAAATGATTTAAAAATTGATATTACACAGGTATTCGACAGAGTCGGAGTTGTAACTTTGTAAGTAGACTGTTTAGGTTTTTGTCTTGGTAACGCCAAGTAGCGCTCTGTATGAAAATCACTGACTGTGTTGTGTGCAGTCTGTGGCTGGTTGGCATTGTTGGAATACTCGCTATTGTAGTGTTGGGCATTTGGATGTGAACAGCGCGTAGCGTTGTGCAGTTGGAGATGAGCCGCCAGCAGTGGTGGATGTGGAGAGAGAGATGCCAGAGATTTGACCTGGTCATGTGTCCGCCAGAAAAAGGAAATTTGTAAAGATGGATGTTCTAACAACCCTACCACAACAAAGGTCAAAATTTAATAATGATTGTGGTGTTGCTCACGCTGCTAAATACTGCATTATCGGGCAACAACAAAGTGGTTGTGTGGCAGGTGTCATTAGAGCACAGTTAATAAAGTCATTTCATGTAGTAATGAATAAACTAGGCACTCATCTTTTCGTGTTTCCCACGCTGGTCTCGTTGTAAAATCATGGCTCAGTCGTCGAAAATGTAGGTGGTGATGATTCCAAGCTCGGATGCAAAGAGACCTAGGTTTTATTCTGCTATATTCAAAAGTTTTATAGATGTGTTTCACAAACCATTCTTGAAGATTAAACCTTTGAAAGTTAGCACAACGGTGATGTAAAAAATAATCAGCACTCGGAATTTAAGTTACACTTCCTTTTTATTGCTTTTGTTGCAATATCGCGTAACACGCAAAACATCACTTCCAAATACAAAACATACTTGAAAACATCTTTCTCACTCTTAAAGTTCACATTTTATAAGCTGACTACAATATGCGTCTTTCCAACATGACACCCAAGACGACTTTCTCAAGGTCCGACTCTCTAACAACTAACTATTAATCGCTTACGCGCCCAAAAATCAGAGTTACAAGTACGTCAAAGATCATAGTGGCAAAAGAAAGAATACACATAAGAATAATATCATTGCAATACAAACATATCGATGTATCAAAGTACCTCTACATTAATGAAATCAAATCTGAATGTTGTGTCAGAAATACGTCAACTACTTTACAGAAACACAGTAGAATATTGCTGGTATCGAGAGGTTCAGGTGAGCTGCCGTAATGGTTACGTAATTCAAGTACCATTACAATGTCATCAATTGATATATATATATATATATATATATATATATATATATATATATATATATACTGTCAGTACTTAGTGCCTTCAGTAGTTAGAATCTTTTATTTAGCTGGCAGTATTGGCGCTCGCTGTAAGGCAGTAGTTCGAGTAACGAAGATTTTTGTCAGGTAAGTGATTCATGAAAGGCATAGGTTATTTTTAGTGAGGGCCATTCTTTTGTAGGGATTATTGAAAGTCAGATTGCTTTGCGCTGAAAAAAAAATTGTGTGTCAGTTTAGTGATGATCAGAATAAGTAAAATGAGAACTCTGAGTACTTTCAGTTTTGCTAAGCTGTTTGAAAATCAAATAACGTAGAAGTTTACCGGCACAGTAGTTTATAATTTTCCGAAAGGGACGTTTCAACTTTTTTATGGCTACTTACGAGTCGCCCTCCGTTTTCAAAAATATTAAAAATTCGCCATATACCAGGGTTTGTCTCCCTGTCCCCCCTCCCAGGAAACTATCGTATAGGCGCCGTTTATAACACTGAGTCCCATTCTAAGGAAGTGACTGTTGGGGAGCGGATGGAGGGATCGTGCCTCGCTGTCCGGTGGAAGATGCTAGTGGGTATACTTTGCCATCGCCTTCCTCCGACCTGTGACGAAGTGTCGGGTGCGTATCTGTGTCATGTGGATATTTCCGATGAGTGCTTGTACCGCATAGTGTTGGGTTTGTGTTGTTATGGGTGAAAACAAAGGAGAAGGCTAAACACAGTAGCAGCACATAGCCTACTCTTCGCGAAAAGCACTAAGAGGGCCGCCGAACTACCGTCCCCATCCGAGGGACGGATCACCATCAACATTGCACCCCTCCCCCCCTCCCCCCCCCCCCCCCCCCCCCCCACGACAGCAAAATACTGACATAGAGAAATTTTCAACCACCACGATTCGAATCGGCTTATCCAGAGACAAGCGCCACTGCGCATGTGTGTGTTGGCTATAGAGGCAGGTTTCATTCTTTATCAGCGACCTAATTTTCAACATCCTTCTGTAGCACAGCATCTAAAACGCTTCCATCATTTTCTCTTTCTGTTTTCTCAAGATCCATGATTCACTACCATACGAAGTGTATTCCAAACATGCATTCTCAGAAATTTCTTCCTCCCATTAAGACCGATGTCTCATACCAGCAGACACCTCTTGGCCAGTAACGGGCGTTGTGTCTCTACTAGTGTGCTTGTCCTCCTTTCTATGTGTCATACGTTGCTTTGCTTCCTAGGTAGCAGAAGTCCTTAAGTTCCTCGCCTCCAGTTTTGATGTTAAGTTCATCTTTAATCTCAGCCACTCCTCATTACTTTCGTCTTTCTTCGGTTTCCTCTCAATCCACATTGTGTATTCATTCGACTGTTCATCCCATACAACACGTCATGTAATTCTTATTCTTTCATCCTCAGTTTTGATCCAACTTCCGAACCTTTCATTTATTTCGGGTCATTGCCTCTTTCACGTATGGACTGAATCTTTTACCAGTCATGTTAAAAATAATAAAATAAATATAGTATAGATCAGACTCGGAAGCAATATGTGCACTATGCAGAACGACTCTTCATGTAATGTACGCGAGGAAAGTAAAGAAGCAATTCAACAGATCGCTAAAGAGGCCATAGGGGGGGGGGGGGGGGGGGGGGACTTAGGTCTCCCTATCCAGTTATTCAACGTGGAATCCGTAAGAAGTTTCGTTTTCTGACGAAGCTCAACGACATTGAGAGATGATTAAAAAACAAAGGTAAAAATCTGTGTTCTGGACAGGATTCGGTCCCGTGACCTTGCGGCAGTGGCGTAGCGAACATAACTGGCGCCCGGGGGACAACACTTTATTGCCCCCCCCTCCCCCCCTTGGCGCCCGTCGTACGACACTACACTTTACTCGCACCCCTCCCCCCCCACCCCTCAACCCCTCCTCCACCCTCCCCCTCCAAAATGGCTCTGAGCACTATGGGACGTAACTGCTGAGGTTCAAATGGTTCTGAGCACTATGCGACTTAACTTCTGAGGTCATCAGTCGCCTAGAACTTAGAACTACTTAAATCTAACTAACCTAAGGACATCACACACATCCATGCCCGAGGCAGGATTCGAACCTGCGACCGTAGCGGTCACGCGGTTCCAGACTGAAGCGCCTTTAACCGCACGGCCACACCGGCCGGCTTTTCGGACAACAGTAGAGCAAACTCTAGTGCAGCCCCAGGCTGTCGTGGGTGCAGATGGTCGTCACACTGAGCAATGTTTGTAACCTGGAACGTAAGTATGGTACGCAATTAACAAAATTATTCTCTCACGTGGAAATTAAAATGTTTTTCTTTCGATGATTTATTCGTTATTCCTCTTCCGCATGTTCTTACAGACTTTTCCAGAAAGTTTAATTGTCCTAGGATCATTCGCTTTTCGTGAGTGCCCTTTCAGGTAGCGAAAGTTTAATTATAAAAGTCCTGTAAATGAGGAAACTTGGGCGATGTCAATCACAAGTTTTCGAACGTAAAATGTATGCAAACCACCAAACTGATTTTATGCAACAGTTAATTAGATCTTATTAATCATTATCAACTCATAACGCAAATATAGTAAATTAAAATAATATACTAAAATGAAACTAATTATGAAAATTTTAATTAGTGGCATCCATACCCTATAAAATTCTAGAAAATTCCCGAAACACTGAGACATGGCTGTACGGCCTCAGTTCAAAAGAGAGCAGAAAAACAATCAGAACAGTAAAAAAAAAAAAAAAAAAAAAATGCTGACCTACTGCAGTCCAACAACAACAACAGTCGGCATTTGGGAGTCGCAGCGGACGGTGATGCGAGCGTGTAATTGTTTGATATTGTGCGGTTCTCAAGTGTGTTCGTTTCGTGATCGTTTCCGGTACGTGGTAGCTCGTTTCAAGTGTTATGTACGTGTATCTTCTGTGGTGTCACCGCCAGACACCACACTTGCTGGGTGGTAGCCTTTAAATCGGCCGCGGTCCGTTAGTATACGTCGGACCCGCGTGTCGCCACTATCAGTGATTGCAGACCGAGCGCCGCCACACGGCTGGGCTAGTCTGGAGAGACTCCATAGCACTCGCCCCAGTTGTACAGCCGACTTTGCTATCGATGGTTCGCTGTCTACATACGCTCTCATTTGCAGAGACGACAATTTAGCATAGCCTTCAGCTACATTTGCTACGACCTAGGAAGGCGCCATATTCAGTTACTATGGATGTATTCTCGACAGATAATATTGTGAATCATGTACCGTCAAGAGCGACGTTCATCATTAATGGATTAAAGTTAAGTATCAAACTAATTACGCCCGCTTTCTGAATTCTCATTCCTTGTCATGTTCCAGACCTCACGTCAGTATAGTTCTTCCCTCCTCACGCCAGCCTGCGTGAGCTAAAACGCGTGCATTTCGGCCTCCAATCGTAACACGGTGTTGGCTTTTCTGCCAGCACAACATCTTCACTATTCCAGTAGTGTAAATGAAAAGTACAACTGCACTGCGAATATAGTGCAGCCAGCCTTAGAAATCCAGCAAAGGGTAACTACCGATCTCAGACTTATCAGCTATCCAGTAGGTAGAATATAATTCAATAACACTGAGTCTGCGATTTAGTTTACAAAATTTTGTTTGGGAGTGTTCAGGAAACTTTGAAATGGTACTGACTTCCGTACTTGCCTCGAAATTTTCTGTCATTGCAGCAGAACGCAACTTGACTAATGTGAGAGCATCTAATATATCAATGGCAGTACCGAACGAAGTTGCAAGACAAAAGTTACAGTCTTTGGGGGACATTCGTGGTACTCGAAACGAGGCATGGGTTAACTATTAACCGTTTCCCATTCCGAGTGGTGTACGATCAGTAAAATTGGAGGTCAAAACGCGAATTCCATCAGTGATAAACGTAGGGTTCTATCAGGGCACTATAACGTATCTGGGATAACTACCATCATGTTTCAAGTCGACTATGTTCAGCAGGATAGTCCGGGACAAAAATTTCGTATCGAAATAAATGTTGCGAAACGTCAGTCTGTGTCAGTGTTCACAAAGGGCTGTTCCTGATACCGCTGATGCAATAGGTAGTTTAGTACAGCATCTACCGTGGGCAGCAACATTGCTTGTAGAGAATCGATTTGACATTGATAACAGCAAATAAGTTCCGGCAGCTGCCCACAAACAGCCTTATCACACAGCTGAGGTGAACAGTGCAGTTCACATGAACAGTGTTGAAACATGGTATAATAAGCCGCATGAGGTTCCAGGTGCAAGTGCGAACGTGGGGTGGCAAAGTACAAAAACCAGTTTGACCACTTCCCAAGTTTTGGCAAATCGAGTTGTAGCATTGTATATGAAATCGGTAGCACACACTGAAGTGAAGAGGAATATCCATTCCGGAGAAACAGTCATAGAATAACAACTTCAATTGGCAGAACAGCTGCAAAAACCAACAGCTGAAACTCACAGTGTAAGACTACATATATACATGCAGAACGAACAGTCTAAATGAAGATATCTAAGAGTAGCATTAAACAAACGCAGGAAGAAACAGAACAAGAACTCTCAGCAGAGTCAAATACCGAACTTTGTGAGAGTGACGTCAGAATCTTCAATATCCCTCCACACCGAGCAAAACATACTTATGGAAAAACGGGAAGGCGGAAAGAAAACACCGAATCTGGGAATTGTTGTAGCTGCTGGAAGTAGGCGTAAATACAGAAAAAAGAGACGCCAAACCAAATCTGATCTCTAAACTTAGACTTAAAATAAATACCGGAACCGATTAGCAAGAAATCGACACAGTCAGGGAGTGACAATGGCGTTGCAAAACTATGAAATCTGCACTTTCAGCTGTAGCAAACTCTCAACACGGTTAAAACTGGTGTGTCTTCAACAATTGTTACATGCAGCTGAAACAGAAATAGCATTACTACGGGAAGTTGCTACGGATAATCTTGACTCAGTTTCAGGCTACAGTGTAACGTGTAACAGTACTGTAAACCTTGGCACAGCTACATTAACGAAAGATTTTATACCAACTGCAGAAACTGGAAGGCTATAAGCAGATGGGAGTTAGCGATTTCCGTAGCAAGCACACGTTTTATAAAAGTATACGCCTCGTCTGGAAGCTACTACACGGTCCAGGCGCATTAACGTGACCACCGACTAAGTTGGACGTCAACGTGCAATAACCACTCACAGACGACAGGTGGAAGCACTAGCAGTGGAGGACATACAAAGCGTGTCGGGGGGACGTGCAAAGTAGTGCAGTCGTTGTGGTTTCTGCGGTTACTTCACGAAGTATTGCTTGTCTGTCAGCAGCGACGTCACACCGCAAACAGCGCTGATCTGAGTCGTTAAATGAAGGCCGTCGGCCACTGCGTTGGCTGTGGTAAGAGGTAATGCCTAAATTTTGGTATTCTCGGCACAATTCTGACGCTGTAGATCTCGAAATACTGAATTTCCTGAATGAGATTTTCACTCTGCAGCGGAGTGTGCGCTGATATGAAACTTCCTGGCAGATTAAAATTGTGTGCCCGACCGAGACTCGAACTCGGGACCTTTGCCTTTCGCGGGCAAGTGCTCTACCAACTGAGCTACCGGAGCACGACTCACGACCGCTACTCACAGCTTTACTTCTGCCAGTATCTCGTCTCCTACCTTCCAAACTTTACAGAAGCTCTCCTGTGAACCTTGCAGAACTAGCACTCCTGAAAGAAAGGATATTGCGGAGACATGGCTTAGCCACAGCCTGGGGGATGTTTCCAGAATGAGATTTTCACTCTGCAGCGGAGTGTGCGCTGATATGAAACTTCCTGGCAGATTAAATTTCCTGAATTTCCTAATGATATCCGAAATGGAATGTCCCATGCGTCTAACTCCAACTACCATTCCGCGTTCAAAGTCTGTTAATTCCCTTCGTACGTCTGTAGCAACGTGGCAAAACCTTTTCTCATGAATCACCTGAGTACACATGACAGCTCCTCCAGCGTACTGCCGTTTTATACCTTGTGACGCGATACTACCGCCATTCCAGTATGTGCATATCCCTATTCCATGGCTTTTGGTACATTAGTGTAACACAAATCGAAGCGCAAACCACATTATTGCAGAGAAGGAAGTTGGAAGCTCTTAAATTGATATAAACACATCACAACCATCATACAAGAGGAAACTGCTTCCCTTTGGCATCTAGCCCGAACAAAAAAACGGGCTTAATACAAAGTAACTGAGGAACTTAAAGTAGGAGACGGGTCAATAGGCCAACAGGATCTCATAAAATAAGGAATTACCGAACATATTCGTGAATTACATGCGAGAGCGCAAGCAGACGAGAAGTGTGAAGATTAGTTTCGGCAGGATACCGGTGCTACCATAGGTGACGCAGGAAACAGCACCCTTGCTGAGGTATTCATAGAAGATGAAGTGTTTGGAGCATAGCCTAGAAGTCCGAGAGGACAGTCACCTGGTTTACATCGATTGCCAGCGGAATTCTGACTTACGTATTGGGGCGTCCTAAAAGACGAACATGTTGACGTATTTAACGACGCTTGAAACATCCTACAAACTTCCTTCAAGTTTCCAGGAAGGACTAACAGTTCTAGTACCGAAGAAATACCCACCAACAAACACAGTCTTTGAGACCAATAACTTTTATGCAGACAACAAAAACTCTGGCTCAAACTATTCACTCTTAACTAAAACAGGCAATGAAAAACTTCATAATAGAACACCAGACGTGCTCAGTATTCGGACACAGTATCATAGAAGCAGTAAGCGACTTCCGTAGCAAAATGGCAGTGACGGACATCTGCAAAATTAAACGCCTCCGTAATTGCTATTGACTTTTCTAAAGCATTTGTCAGGGTCTCCCATCGTTTCCTGTCAACACAGTGGAGGTATCTGGAATTAGATAAATTCAGACAAATCATCAAAGTCTTGTAGAACGGGGCAAAAAAAAAGATTAACGGGTAAATAACAGGACCCTTTAACATCAAGCGATCAGTGCGACAGGATTGTCCACTATCAAAGGCTCTTTCCGCAACCGCGGTGGAGCCATTGTTGGGGAAGATCGACAATGCGATCCCAGGTTTGACGTTATTAGGGAGAGAGGTTGTCTGCCGCGCATTTGCCGGCAACCATAGCGTTTTTCTTTTTTTTCTTTTCGGCACAAGTTCAGATAGCACCCGTCAAAAGCATTCTTGATAGTTATTGTCAAGCTACTAGAGCCATTATCAATTACAACAAAGTCGAATAATGAACCTTGGCTGTGGTCAACGGTTAGACGAACAACAGTGGTTCCTTGTAGCGACGAAGATCCGAAGTCTAGGGATCGTCCTCGTATCACACCCACAAAAGGTCTCGGTTTGCAGTTGCCGTTTAGTGCTGCACGAAGTTAGAGCCGGCGACCAAGTACAGTAAATGCACCAGAAAACAAAACTGGTAAACGGCTGCATCATATTGAAGGTTTACTGTGTCGTATCTATACTGCCAGTCCGATTCTAGGATACTTCGTATGTCGAGCAAATATATTCACTGTTAAGTAAAAGACTTTAACCTTACCTGAGTGGCGCAAAGGAAAAGTGCAATGCCTTGCTAGTTCACAGCTTGAATAAAAGAACAAAAGTAAAAGTTCCCAATCTGGCAAATATCCTTACAAACGCTGTTACCCCTGAAAACCATAAAGCACGTGTTAATGCTGGGAAAACTCATCCAAAACTTAGCTTCTTGAAAACGGCAATAACTGACAGTGGCTACGTATGTTGGAGAGACAAAATATGCACTGCAAGGAAATGGTACGGCCACTTCACAAAAATATCTCCAAAGTACAGAACAAGTACCCTCTTTTAAACTGAATTAAAGTTTGGAGAAATATTAATAATCATCAACTAAGAGCAAGTACCAGGTCAACATGGGATGAGGTTGTCAATGAAACCATTTCAGTACGTCATAGGCTACATGGTATTCACTTAACCAGTTCGCCCAACCGTCTAAAATGTAAGAAAGAACACACATTAACTCTTAGATTTACATATTGCACAGCCATTGAAGTATGGCAGTGGCTTCGAAGAAGACTTTCTGTCATCTTAAAAACTGCGATACAGCTCGTGCACATAGAAAGGCTACTACAGCCAAATGTAAAGGAATTTCCAGTTCAAAAACATAAAATTGTTATTTGGTCAATTTGTCCAGCATGCAGTAAGTGTGGAGAATCCAGAGCTCTAAGAATTCAAATGTAGATTTACAACAGTGCAGGATAATCTGCAGAAGAAACGAAGATACAGAGAGACATTTGCTACCTATGCAGTGGCATGGTATTCTTGTAGTTAGTATTGCAACCATTCCTTTCTGTTTTGTTTCGATATCTCTAAGCGTTGTAATATTTAGCCAGTTAACAGTGAGAACACACATTTAACTTTATATATGCAAAAGAAAAGACTGAAAATGAAATAGGGTATATTTACCAGAAATTTTGTAAATTAGACACTGTATTTGTTAACTGAACTGCGTAATTTTATGTCGGAAAATAAAGCATTGCTGTAGCACAAAAAAGTCTGTATTCAGCTTTGATGACAACCTCAGAGTCATTCGACGGTATGTGTAAGACAGCATAGTGTTGTTACGCACTATGCAGAGTGGAGAGAAAAGTGAATGTTTTCTCATTTGTAACTGAAAATAATCACTGATACTAAATGTAAGCGACTTACCGTTTGGTATAATTTCTGTGAAATTTCCAATATTAATTAGGTAGTTACCGTTTTAAAATTTGGGCATGTACAACATTAGGAATCTACCGTCGCGTCGGTAGGCATCACGTTCCGAGTTTATACGGTCAGCTGAGAGTGATGAGCTACCAGCGCACGTGTCGGAGAGGACGTGCCCCGCACTAGGCTGGAACAACGTCACAGATATGCGGTCGTAGAACATCGAAACGAATGTGGGAAAGACACACAGTTCGAGGAAGTTGGCGTGCTAGCTCGGCAGGCACTTACCGTCAAAAGGAATGTAAGGGTGGCGATCGATACAGACAAGCGGCCCACCAAGACGAACATTGGTGATGGATGCGCGCTTGTAGAGTCTTGGTTGTGCCAGCAACAGAATCCAGCCCACGGACAGAGAGTAGTCGCAGGCTACCACCTTGCTCACGGACATAAACACTTCATGAGGTGGGAGGCACACCATGCAGCGTGCTGGCCCGTCCTCACTCCCACGGAACAACGCACCACGCCACATATTCAGCCCCCCCCCTCACCCCGTGATTCAGCAAAGAACAACACCTACCTTTCTGTTGTGGACTGGCAAGACAGCCAATCCACAGTGACGGGTAACCGAAAGGCACGCGTTTAACTCACGCAGGCTGGCGTGAGGTCTGAAATAGGATACGTAATGAATGCTATAAACAAAAGTACGTAGCTGCTGGAATACTTAACTTGAATCCACAATTGGTGAATATTGGTCTTGTTACTGTACATGCTTCATTAGATACATAGCAAAGGATAAATGGCGCCTTGCTAGGTCGTAGCAATTGACTTAGCTGAAGGCTATGCTAACTATCGTCTCGGCAAATGAGAGCGTAATTCTCAGTGAACCTTTCCTAGCAAAGTCGGCTGTACAGCTGGGGCGAGTGCCAGGACGTCTCTCTAGACCTGCCGTGTGGTGGCGCTCGGTCTGCAATTACTGACAGTAGCGACACGCGGGTCCGACGTATACTAATGGACCGCGGCCGATTTAAAGGCTACCACCTAGCAAGTGTGGTGTCTGGCGGTGAACCACACTTTCCCCTCCACTTCCGACATCCAGTCATACAACGAATTTTATTTATGTCCCTTTAAAGCAAGTGCGCTGGTAACAAACACACTAAAAGTAGGGGAATAGTTTTGCAATTTGGGCTGCAAAATAACTGACTATGGCTGGGGTAGGAAAAATATAAAAGGCAGATTTACAAAAGCAAAAAAAAAAAAAAAAAAGTTTTTCTGAAAAGACTACTGTAGGGATTTTTATACAACTGTCACTAATAGGTAGACTGATTCACAAGGAAGGCTTATGTATACAGTTTATAATAATAGTACTTATGAAAGTGTAGTATACTAGAGAACCTGGCAATGCTTCGCAATTGCAAAATATGTATGCGTTCTAATCTCCGTTACCTTCTCTCTTTATCTATCTCCTCCTCCCCCATATCTCTCTCCACCACCACACCTTCTTCCCCCTGTGTCCCCCCCACATTCACACACACTCTCTCTACCTACTCGATCTCCTCACTCCGACCTTGTTTGTTGTTAGTTCAACCATGTCTTGATGGGAATTGAAGTCGCTTCAAATGAAAGGTTAAATCGGTTCAGATTATTGGTGTACAGGGTATGAGAGACCTCTCCTGCTGCTGGATCTGTGAGGAGAGTAGCTTCAGTTACAGTGTTTTGCATAGTTTGAAGCTGTAAACTTGTAGGATTAGGGTGTTCCGGAAGATTCACATTCTTTAGTAGTATTCTAATCATCAGCCATAAATACAGTTTTCTTGTTTTTATGTTAAAACCGACTGTGAGGAGAAAACAAATCGGCACACTGTCGTGTCTACAATTTTTGTTTAAAATTATCCATAAGAAAAAAGAATATGTGAGAAACAATTGCTGTAATTGTTTAAACGTCGTACTATCGCAGTCGATTTTTATAGAAAATCTGTAAATTGTTGTTTAAAAAAGTCCGTTCGTACATTTATTGATGTGCCGTGTAAAAATTTGAAGCAAATCGCTACCGAACATTTCGAGATTTTAGGTAACACCGTTACACACGGACCTGTCTTTATACAGTTGTATAGATGTATTATCTGTTCCATATTTAATTGCTATTTGGAGTGTAATTTCGTGGCTATGATGGGGATTAAGAGTGTGTCAGCTGCAGTGGAATCTGTACCTCGCGGGAAAAGCCGCAACTACACAGAATAGAGAACTTTGAGCAGAACTTAAAAGTCGGGCCTGGTAGCCGGTAACGTGCAAGTCGGCAGACGGAAAGGTCGCGGTTGCGGGCTGATTTCTTGTAGGGCAACGGGTTTTTCGGCCTGCTTTCTAGCCTAGCGTTCAAATCTCAATGATGTGGAAATTAGCCAGAAAGGACGCATGCTTCGTATCCCCGGTTAAAATGTATGTTCCCTTCCCTGTTTGGATAACTGACGTAACTTAGGGACACGCAAACCGCCAAAGGGGTGCCCTTTATTATTGGTAGAATTTATACCTCTATTCATATTTTCTACTTCTTCTATACATGTTATAAACTGACGCCCATCCCCGAATTTTTCTACTAATCTCACAAACTAATATAGGGATTTTGATACGGTTTTCAGTGATAGATAAAGTGATTCACGAGGAAGGTTTGCATGTTTAATTTTTTTTACCGCTATGTGAAACAAGTTGAAGATACTTAGTGCTATCGTGCGAAGCCGGAGAGTGTTGCTAGTCAATTATAAATTTACGTGCGATGAAGGCTTTTCTGAAGGTAATTGTCCGGAGTATATAGCCTTGTGCGAAAGTGAAACGTGAACTATAAACGGTTCAGACAAGAAGAGGAAAGAAGCTAAATGTGAATCTACAGGAAAATGCTGAAAATTGGGCGAGAAGATCCGATAACTACTGACGAAGTACTGAATCGAAATGGGGAGAAAAAAAATTTGTGGTACAACTTGATCAAAGAACGGGATCGGTTGATAGGACTCATCCTAAAATATGAAGTAATAGTTAATTTGGCAATGCAAAGGGGCGTGAGGTTTGAGGGGAGAAAACAGTAGAGGGAGACGCACGCTAGAATACGTTAAGCAGGTTCAGATGGATGTAGGTCGCTGTAGTTAAACGTAAGATCAAGAGACTTGCACATGACAGACTAGTATGCAGAGATGCATCAAACCATTTTTCGGACTGAAGACCGTAATGATAAGAGGCAACAATGAAGACACTACTTAATAGTTAAAAGTGATATCGTCCTAGTAGTGTACACCCTGACGAAGTCTATTTACAGTAGTGACTGAAACATTGACGTATTTTACATCGAAACGCAGTCTACAACCCAGATAAGTTGTATGGAAATTGACTATCGCGGAAACTTAAGAACTTACACTACAAAGATTAACTGGGATGTTGGGAAATACTTTTCATCTAAAAGTGCCATGGGCGTACTTCGTTGGGTTGTGCTTGTCGGGTAATTCACAGAAATGAATAGAAAAGTGGGAAAAATGCTCATATAAAGAGGACTCAAGCCTATTTTCCTGATACAGCCATTCTGATGATTTTCCCAGATGATCCGATTGGAATACAGCGATGCTTTTACAATCTCTGTATATGATTAAGCACTGAAAAATGAAGTAAATAATTATATTGAATGATTATTGATTCAGATGAATGCAAACAAAATAAACTACCGTACAAGTCCACAATGCAGCCTTTGGTTAACTGGAATCCGCTGTTGATCTACGGCAGATATTACTTATAGAACATTCCTGCGGACTCTACTGAAGTTCGACGTTGTGGATGGGATTCATACCATATTGGATCAATAATAGACATAGAGAGTAGTGAAAGAACATGAACATGAACGTGAATGTGTGTGTGTGTGTGTGTGTGTGTGTGTGTGTGTGTGTGTGTGTGTGTGTGAGAGACAGAGAGAGAGAGAGAGAGAGAGAGAGAGAGAGAGAGAGAGAGAGAGATCAGCGAAAAACTTGAATTGACATTTTCTTCAAGAATATTTCGCAAAAAATTAGTCACATTATTTTGGGAACAAATTTTGTGTGAGCACTTCTGCCGCAACACCAATCATTAAGACGAGTTAAAAATCAATTGTAACCACTCTGATACATAATGGCAGTACCCCAACAGTCGTGTAACATAACGTTATGGAGTGAAACGTTCCTTCTGGCACAGTAATGACTGGACGTAAATTTAAATTCATAGCCATGCTTGTATTATATTAAGACGGGGCTCCCTGTTGAAAGTTTATCAGCAACAAAGGTAAGTCGCGCGGAGTGGCCGCGCGGTTATAGGTGCCATGCACTGATTGCGCGGCCCCTCCCGCCGAAGTTTAGAGTCCTTCCTCAGGCATGTGTGTGTGTGTTGTTCTTAGCATAAGTAAGTTTAAGTAGTGTGTAAGTCTAGGGACAGATGACCTCAGCAGTTTGGTCCCTTAAAAATTCTCACACATTTGAACATGTTTTGAACAAAGGTAAAAGACTAATTCCAGCGTTACATTTGCGGTTTAGTACACATACAAAACTACAATTACGCATTACGGCGTCCCTGTTGATGCCCAAAACTGATGTGTAAATAATCCATGTTGTTTTTCTTTCGTTACAGGTCTTCTGCTGTAACTCCTGACAGAGAGGTGAGTGATGCATAATATAAAAATAGTTAAAATGTTGCATTTAAAAAAAAAAAGCTGAGTGCTGATACTTTTATACAAACAAGTGTCATAACCGAAAATTCTATTTTTCCGTACCATTGAGGGACATGTCAATTTTATGCTGGCTGCTGTAGTTACCTGTGTAGTATTGCTGAGGAAACTAGTTAATGCTATCTCAACGTGGATGGTTTGAGGAGAAGGTTTTGTTCGCTACGGATTGCGGCATTGGAGGTACATTTACATCTGACACTTTTCTCCGGAAATATATCTAGAGTGTCAGATAGAAAATCGCTTTGGCGGTATACATATTGCCAAAAGTCAGAAGAAATTTATGTCATGGATATGTTTCTAACAATTCCCGAAATGCTATAATTTGTAATAAACGCACGGCCCGCTTGGATATGATTACATCTAACAGTTACTACAAGATACAAACAAAAAGTCCCGTGTAGTACATCTGTTTCAGTCTGTTTGTTATGTTGAAAGCAATCGTTAATTTTAAGACTTTCGTTACTATTTTGAAGTCTATAAATATTTAAAGCTGCAATATGATCAGTCCTTACTACAAATAAGAAATATCAGATAAGCTTCACATTCTGTACGTGTACAATTTCTCACTGTGAAAATAGGACCAGTCTTAATAACAAGGTGGTAGGTTATTTGTAAACGGCAGAAATTAAAATAAAAATATCGCGGCCTGTGTAATTATATTAAAGATGTTAGAAAAGAAGAAAAAATGTTCTTTTTGCCTTCCAGAGTGGATTTCTGAAAAGTGAAAATTTCGGTGCGTTCTGTGAATTAATGTCTGAGCTTGTCTGAGCTTCGTATTGAGGATACAGCGCTGTTTGCGAATTTCTTTAAAGAAATGAGCTACTTTCGAAAAGCTCGCTAGTAAAATTGGGCGAGTTATATCAAAGCAAGGTACCAAATTCAGAAAACCTGCTACCATAACAGAACAAGTTGTGAATTTTAGCATCGGGTAAATAGGTACTAACACTACATGATGGTATAGTGTTTCATTTCATAAAATGTTTATTAAAAGAATATTGTTTGAAACGTTATATGTTTACAGGTGATTCTTACTCGTTGAGCCTCCAAGGAGAAATAACGACAAATTATAGTATGGCCATTTTGATACATGCAAATCTTCAGTGGCCAGGACGGATTTTGTCTTCGCACTTTTTTTAAAATTCACTGTTAAACTGATTTCTTAAGTTACGAATTTTTCTGTGAATTTTTCTACGGTCGTACTAAATCCTTCTGTTTCCATTAAGCCATTAAGTTTCTTTACTCTATCATAACTTATGCGTGTAACGCAAATAGTTATGGTTTACTGCGGTATAAATTAATTAATTCTTCTACTTCGACTTCTAACCACTGCTTTTTATCATTAATATTCGCTCGAACATTTATTGCTCAGTGCCAGAAAAGTAGACGAGCAAGCAGCTTCAGCGATATCTGTCGGACGAGTTCAAATGAACAGTGCTTGCATGTATAAATGCGTAGATACATATCTCTGCTGGTAGAACTTCATAGCTCTGACATAAATTCTTTGTTGTTTACATTAGATACGATTTACGTCTGACATCAATACATGTAATAACTGTCAAGACACAAAGAAATGACTGACATTAGCAGTCGGTGGGTGTCAGACCCAAATTCTCTACTTAAATCACGCACTACTGATGTGTTGCCCCTGCTCTTTAGTCGTATTAGTCACGGCACTTGCCGATCCCCGTAAAAGTTCCAGCCAATAATCTCTTCAGGGCAGATGCACACGAAGCTCTAAGTCTTACGGGAACTGGCGAGATACTGCAAGTAATGAGTGTAATGAGCAGGGGCACTAAATTAGCAGTGTATGATATAACTTGAGAATTTTGGTCTGATGGGGGCATGCTAGGGTAGTCCATGCAGTTGTGGAGACCACCTATAATGCACCGTGACGACGGCTGATTGGCCGTCCACGACGCCTGTTTCTTTTGTAGTCGGGAACGGCATTGTCTCGCAGCAGATTTTGATCATACCACGTGCGAACCAGCTAACTCCCTCATGTCTCTATGCACCTGAATATGACTGCATAGTAGCCGCTCCTATATCTATTTCAAGTGTTGCGCTGTATTACCTTCTGTTCTAGTACCCAGTTTTGTGTTAAGATTACTGAATGTGCTGATTCTCAGATGTCCAATATAGAATCTAATGGAAGTACCTAATTTAACAGACGGTCTAATGTTTTCTCTGATGTTTTCCCGGCATGTTTACGAGGGCTATTCGGAAAATAAGTTCCGATCCGTCGCGAAATGGAAAACACTGTGAAAATCCTATGAAGCTTTGCACATATGTGTTGGGCAGTTTCTCCAGTACGCCCGTCGATCTTGTCACGTCACTCTTTTCAGTTCTGAGCGTACGGTAAGCACATAAAAATGCCTAGAGTATAGTGACTCCTGCCACGTACGAGGGCCTGGTGACAAATTTCTCCTGAAACTATGCAGCCCGCATAAAACAACTGTCATACGTTTCCTTCCTCAAGACAATTCTCAATCGCATTCTGCAAGGGCAGTGAAGATGCTCCTGCAGCGTTTTCGATAGGAAGTTCTTGATCACCCGCAATACAGCTCGTAATTGGCTCCTCTGCGTTTCATCTCTGCTCACATGAACCGCTAGCTATGACGTCAACATTTTGGCATAGACAACAAGCTGTATACCAGCGTGGAGAATTGGCGGAAAGCACTGGCGGCTGCGTTATATGACGAGGGCGTTGGAAAGTTGGTACAACACTACGATATACGTTTAAGTCAGAGAGGCGACTATGTAGACATAGAGTGACACTTATTGAACTATATGAAAAAAATTAGTTACAAACTAAGGCCTGCACATACTTTATTCAACACGTAAATGTCACTACAGATATTTGGATTTGGACTATGACATGTTCGATATGCCTGCTATCATTGCCGCTAATGTGGCTCAGACGAATAGCGAAATTCTGAAGTGTCGGGACATCGATGCTGTCGATGACTCCGGAATGGCTGTTTTCAGCTCAGCAATGGTTTTGAGGTCATTGCAGTACAGATTTTCTTTAACATAGCCCCACAAAAAGGAGTCGCAAGTGTTCAGATCTGGAGAATATGGCTGCCAATCGAGGCCCATGCCAGTGGCCTCTGGGTATCCCACAGCCAGAATGCGGTCCCCGAAGTTCTCCCCCAGGACATCAAACACTCTTCTGCTTCAATGGGGTCGAGCTCCGTTTTGCATGAACCACATCTTGTCGAAATCAGGGTCGCTTTGGATAACAGGGATGAAATCATCTTCCAAAAACTTCACGTAACATTCATTAGTAACAGTGCCATCAAGGAATATCGCACCGATTATTCCGTGACTGGACACTGCACACCGCACAGGGTGAAGAGGCTTCTCGATCGTGAAACGCGGATTCTCAGTCCTCCAAATGCGCCAATTTTACATATTGATAAAGCCATCCAAATGAAACCAAACCATACAACGCATACTAATTCCCATCATTTCTGGAGGCCAGCCATGCAGTTTGAACGCCCTAGTGCAAACCATTCAGTAATTGTCACCCTGTAAGTAGCTGGAAGCTGTAGCCAATTGAGCAAATAAAGCATTTTTGATTCTCACAGTGGGTTCCATTTCGCGGCCGATCGGAACATACTTTCTGGATACCCTTCGTATAACTCGTACAATACTCGGGCACCCGCCCGGATCACGTTGTGTGTTCTCCACGCTATTTCGCCAAACAGACGCAGTTTTCAGGTGGTTCCAAATGACCGCTGCTCTGGTCGAGTCGGCGTCCTGCGTACCTTGCTCCGTCACTCCACTTCTGTCGCTCTTGTGAGGATCCGCTGTAATGGGTGGGGGTGGGGGTGGTGACACCTGCTCTGAATTGCAGCCCCAAATCTCCGAGCTGTGGCGGTCGGGTGCGGACCCAAAAGGACAGTAACAATTTGCTTTTTCTCCGCTCATTACAGCATTCAGCGCCTGACTCATTTGTAGGCCATCTTGGACCCTCACTTCAGTGGCCTCTTTAATCGCGCAATCCCGGAGGAGGGTTATTGCCTAAGTATCTCGGTTTTGTTGTAACCTGTAGTATGGTGAGTTTTTACACTATGGTCGGCCATGGATGATTTGATGGTGTGGCATAATTCAGTGTGGCGTCTATGTGCACGGCACTTCTACCATGCACATAGTTTTCCTACGGTATGCCTTGCCGCACTGGCAAGGAATAGGATAGACCTCTGGTTTTGGAAGGGCTAGATCATCCAGTACTGAAACTAGTAGTGTTACGGGTTTTGGGGTTGTGGTGTGGGGGGAGGGGGGTTGGAAAAATACACCATGACATTGCATCGATCCAAGATTCTGCTGATTTTTCTGGATGTATGGACAACAAACATGTGTTCTGGTTTTTCTTCCTGCTGTTGTCTTGGAGTAAGTTTCTAAAAGCACACTTTATCTGCTCGGTGCTGTACCCCTTCTACCGGAATACTGTGTCCAGGTGTTTCAGAGCAGGTGGCAGTCTCTCTTGGTCGCAGATGGATCGCGCTCTGTCGACAAATATATAAGTATGTAACGCACCTTAAGCTGGGAGTTTTACTGAATCTGCACTGTGCAGGCACAAGTCAGTCAGACATTAGTTACGACACATCCTCACATCAATTCCGCCAACGCTGCTCTCCTGCTTTTCAAGCTTCACAGAAGCTCTTATACGTACCTAGAGGACTGGCGCTGCTGGAAGAAACGATGCAGTGGGCAGTGAAGAAATGCCTTAGTCATTTCTCAAGGGTTGTTTGCGGAACGGATGTTTCACTCTGCAGCGATTTGTGCCACGCTTTAGAATTTCCTGTCGGATTAGAAATGTGTGTCGAACCTGAGCCGCACATTTAGAAGGCGATTCTCGTTCCGACTGAGAAATCCACGCATAACTACGAACACGTCCCCAGAGTTTTTCTTTTGCTAGTACGTCTGTCCTACTTTCCAAACTCCACCCGATAAGCAAAGTATGAATTTGAGTCACATTTCTGTATACATTTTCATTTCTATACTTAAGCTTTTTGCTTTCACTCTCGTAACTTTGTCCCCGCAGAGCAATGCATCCGGACGATAGCACAGATCTAGATGACGGCGGGTGTCAGCCATTCCTGGATAGCTCAATCGGGAAAGGCAACGTTTCCGGGAAAGGCAACGTTTCGGGCTTGATTGCCGGCCCGACAGATACGTTTCAAAACAGTACAGCATCCTTGGTAGAGTAGAAAATTAATACACTGACAAAATTTTGTCGTTGATGGCAGTTTTAGGTACGCTAAATGGATTTATTTTATATAATTTCTCACGTCACAGTTGTGATACCCGCTGATGTATACATCGGAATGTATCCACCCTGGACGCCAGAAGTAACACCGCTGTGCCTCTTCAAAACATTGGAAGACTGGAACCTCTCCCCAGGTCGCCAGCATACTCGCCGATGATAGTCATCCGAAGTAGCGCAGTATTACGATTCATCGCTGGACACAATATGACGCCAGTCCAGTAAATGCTCCTCGGTCACGACATCGCTGCAGACGCAGCCGTTGGTGTTGTGGTGTTAACAGCAGCCTACGCAATGTTTGGTGATTCCGTAATCCAGCTGTTGCTACTCTCCAATCAATTGTGGTGAATGTTGTAAAGGGTCCACTACTAGGCTGAAGTGCCAAACAAAATGGTATAGGCATGCGAATTCAAATACAGAGATACTGACCAGACATAATACGGCAACGCCTATATAAGACAATAAGAGTCTAGAGCAGTTGTTAGATCGGTTATTACTGCTACAATGGCAGATTATCAAGATTTAAGTGAGCTTGAACATGGTGTTATAGTCTGCGCACGAGCTATAGGACACAGCATCTCAAAAAAAAAAAAAAAAAAAAAGGGCTCTGAGCGCTATGGGACTTAACATCCGAGGTCATCACTCCCCTAGAACTTAGAACTACTTAAACCTAACTAACCTAAGGACATCACACACATCCATGCCCGAGGCAGGATTCGAACCTGCGACCGTAGCGGTCGCGCGGTTCCAGACTGAAGCGCCTAGAACAGCACGGCCACACCGGCCGGCTTCACGAGTGTACCGTGATTATCAGGAACTCGGCGAAACATCAAATCTCCTACATCCCTGCGGCTGGAAAAAGATCCTGCAAGAACGGGACCAACGACGACTGAAGAGAACCGTTCAACGTGACAGACGTGCAACCCTTCCGCAAATTGCTGCAGATTTCAGTGCTGGGCCATCAACAAGTGTCAGCGTGCGAAACATTCAACGAAACATCATCGACATGACCTTTCGGAACGGAAGGCCCACTCGTATACCCCTGATGACTCCACGACACAAAGCTTTACGTCTCGCCTGGGCCCGTCAACACTGACATTGGACTGTGTATGACTGGAAACATGTTGCCTGGTCGGACAAGTCTCGTTTCAAGTTGTGTGGAGTGGATGGAAGTGTACGCGTATGGAGACAACCTCATGAATCCATGGATCATGTATGGCAGCGGGGGACTGTTCAAACTGGTGGAGGCTCTGTAATGGTTTGGGACGTGTGCAGCTTGATTGATACGGGACCCCTGATACGGCTAGATACGACTCTGACAGGTGACAGGTACGTGAGCATCCTATCTGATCACCTGCATCCATTCATATCCATTGTGCATTCCTGCGGACGTGGGCAATTCCAGCTGGACATTGCGACACCCCACACGTCGAGAATTCCTACAGAGTGGCTCCAGGAACACTCTTCAGAATTTGAACACTTACACTGGCTACCGAACTCCCCAGACATGAACATTATTGAGCATATGTGGGATGCCTTGGAACGTGCTGTTCAGAAGAGATCTCCACTCCCTCGTACTCTTATGGATTTATGGACAGCATTGCAAGGTTCATGGTATCAATTCCCTCCAGCACTACTTCAGATATTAGTCGAGTCCATGGCACGTCGTATTGCGGTACTTCTGCGTGCTCGCGAGGGCCCTACACGGTATTAGGCAGGTGTACCAGTTTCTGTGGCTCTTCAGTGTAGTTCTAGCCATTACACATGTGAAAGGATACGGTGTGCTTGGTCCACAATACAGTGACGCACCCTAATGGTGGTCAGCTGTGGTCGACCGGAACCTTTATGAGGAGCATGCTTGCCCTCAAATTCCCATGCAGTTCAACCTCAGGCCACTGTCACATCTGAACGTCCCACAAGCCTGGATATTGCGCGATTCGACCAGCTGGCCGAACTGAGACCCACAACGATGTCCCTTACGAATTCTGTGAGATGCATTCTCACGCGAGTTCGTGGCATCTCCACAGACATATTGAATACAAGCAATTCTAATGCACTCTGGTGGCCATTGGACCTGTACACAGAATTGCAAGTCTAATCATTTGCATACGCGCCAGTGATCTGGACATGTGCTGACATCCGGTCTTGTCTTCTCGGTGCGTCACTTTTTTGTGAGGCAGTGAAGATAAAATTTGTAAAATGCACCGACATTGAGGCATTTAATAAGCAATGCCTCTCCCTTATCGTAACGGCCTTGTCAGTGACACTAGATGTTTTTTATTATTTATTTTTGACAGCTCAGAAAGGACGTTACCAAGAAAGTGCGAGGTCATGCTGTAAACTAATGTCTCCAAATTTTTTACTCAATTCTCAATATTTGATGTGGTATTACATGTCATGCATGTTACTGGGTCGACATTCACGCACTTGCAACATTCTGCCGCTAGAGGACTAAGAACTGTATTATTTAACATATCGATGTGCAACGTAACTACGCCGGTGCGTGAGAAATAGAGTGACGTAATCCAGTTTCTAATAGCAGAAAACGTGCCTCTAATTTATATCCACTGAAGAATGAAAGCTGTGTACGGTGATGATCGTATCGACATCAGTAATATTCGGCGATGTGTTGTTCGTGCTCGTAATGAAGGAAACGGTAGTGCTAACTTAAGCATGCGTGACAGAACCCGGAGAGGACGACCGCGTACGGCAACATCAGAATCGGATTGATGAACTCGAATAACACAGATGCAGGTCTCTGGTATGCACGGAGAGACCATCACTGTAGAACTGTGGTGCAGAAAACTTCGTGCCCGGCGGGTGCTCCGAATGCTCACTCCTGGCACGAAACAGAGGAGATTGGCCACCTGTACACGATTTCTTCTGCGTCTTGAGCCTGAGGATGATGCGGTCAGTAACAACATTGTGACTGGTGATGAAAACTGTGGTGACCATTTTCACCACGAGAACAATAGAGCACCAGTGGAGTTCCGTCACAAAGGATCACCGTCGCCAAAAACGTTGAAGACCAATCCATCAGCATGGAAAGTCAGGCTCGCAGTGTTCTGTGATGTTCAGGGTGTGGCGCATGTTCCTGTGTAAAAGTCAAGCGGCGGCACGACGGTCAGTAACAACGAGTTAAAATTTCATAGAGTGGCTATAGGTCCGCCATGTTTGAAGCAAATTGAAGTTCTGGCCGCCATGTTTTCTTTAGTCAAGGCATTCGTCTGCTGTGTCCCGCCCCCTTGTAACTGCGTTTGACTTACTTGAAATAGCCCATACTAGCTTTATTTTTTCTAAAACAAGCAATAGACAGCAGTGATTTCAGTGTACACTGACAGCAAAAAGGGATGTTTTTGTCGAAATATGGCTAAACTTTTCGATGTAGATAACACTAAAAGACAACTCAAATAAGTCTGTCCATCCACTATAACGTTACTTGTTGCCCATAAATTAATGCAATTAGAGCAGGTACCACCAGAATATTATGGTGAAACTTCTAAACATGCTGTGGTTAACTATTAGAAAAAGTAACGGGCGCAGAAATGCGATATTTTTGTCGCTATTTCAAAGTAAACAGTCAAAGCCTCAAAAACCAGTACACTGTGAACGAGAATTTATTTGAAATATGTGTTACAAGTAGTTAACACAAGCATAGTAATTCAATAACAAAGTCGAAGCGTTCTTGGGTGGGGTAATTTCACAAATTTTCGTAAGTAGCTGTATGCCTTGGCAGAATAAAAGTGTAGGGTCAGGGCAAATTTCCTTATTTGCTGAGAATAATGGCATACTTTAGCACTGCACTGAAGTTCCAATAGCTCCTTCAACAAACCAACTACATGTTCACTGTTTAACATATCAGAAACTGAGCTACATAGCCTTCTTCTCAAACCAGCAACTAAAGTCTGTAACTGCACTATTCTTCTTTTGTGTCGTACACTAAGTTGCTTCATTTGCTTTATCCGCTTCTTTAGTCGCACATTCTCTGCTTGTACTCTGTTACATTGTGTTTTCAACTTCTTAGGGCTTGGTAGACAGTAATTGTGGTCAGCAGAAACAGATGTGGGTCCGACAGGCACAGAAAGAATGTAGTTACATCATAAGTTTATAACAGAGTTACACCATAAGATTATAATAGAAAGTATGTAATTCAAAGTAATAAGAACACGGAGTAAAATTAAATTATTGACTTACTTTGTGCTAATGATGTCACTGTAATAGCACTATCTTGCAAATTGTCGAAAGATCGCTTTCTGGGTTGTGGTCGTAATACTTTATCTTGCTTTTGTAAATGTGGTGGAACGTTAAAGATAGTAGGTACTGGTTTTGACAAAAGGCGCCTCTGGACATTTGTGTGGTACATATATTTCTCTTCAAAATGAGCTGAACAGAGGTAACTGGCTGTAGTAGGAAACCAGTTTTCTCGCTTCATATTTATAACCCATCTTTTTGTAATTTCCTTATCTTTTAAAGGAAATCTGTAATCATTTGTCTTAAGCATAATTACAGTTCCAATGCAAATGACTCTTCAATAAACATTAAAAAAACGTGTGTCGTATTTCGGTACTAATACACTTACTTATAATATGAAATATTTGTTGTTTTATCGCTGCGATTTGTGCAGTTGAACGCTGAACACACTGCAGGCATGTTGACTTCATATTTTGTAACAAAAAAGTCAACTAGAAAAGTTAAATATTGCAGTAATATCACATCTGACACACTTCCAACACAAACAACAGTAACGCTTTCCTAATGTTTTGACTAAGGAGAACATGGCGGCCGAGTTAGCGTTGGATGTCGCTAGGAGCGCTGTAACTAGTATCTCAGCCACTCTATGAAATTTTAACTCGTTGGTCAGGAACGGTAGAGCAGAGACGGCTGTGGAGAAGACGTCAGCCATTAGTACGCTGACCGACCCCTCTCTAGGACGACAACGAGGCAGTAGCGGGCTCTGGCCGAAGAAGCAGCGGGCTCTAGCCGAAGAGGACATAAGCGCCGCGCCGCCTGGTTCAAATGGCTCTAAGCAGTATAGGACTTAACTTCTGAGGTCATCAGTCCCCTAGAACTTAGAACTACTTAAACCTAACTAACCTAAGGACATCACACACATCCATGCCCGAGGCAGGATTCGAACCGCGACCGTAGCAGCAGCGCGGTTCCAGACTGAAGCGCCTAGAACCGCTCGCGCGCCGCCTGGCCGCGGCCTAGTTGAAGAGCTTTCACACTTAAAATTCGGAGGCATTACTTTTCAATATGCCCTCGTAACTTTGTGGTTTTACTTCATGATGGTAGCGCGGTTAAAATTTGCCGTTAGCGGAGAATTGTTTCATCAGCAGCTGTGAGTGGTTATGAAATACTACCCTTTTGTGTTTCAGCATCCATGTGAAACGACGTCCGGTCAGAAAACAGACTTTTGATCCCGCTAGCAGAATCGACTCGGTCGTAACACGTAAAGATGGCAGCAGAAACCCCGTTTTGGTTTTCGGCAAGGTGTGTCTCGTGTAAACGCAGCGTCGCGCCGGCCGCTGGAGAAGTGTGCCGCGGACCACGCGGCATCAGGCAGGCAGACGGGCGGCGCGCGCTTCCCGGAACGTGACTCAGCACGGCTCAGCAGCGGCCAAGGACGCGTCGCGTCGCGTCGCCGTCTCCCTGCCCCTCTGCCGGAGCGCAGCCGCGCCGCCTCCACTCCGATTTCCGATACAGTTGGCGCTCGGCAGCGAGCGGACCAGACCGTTACCTCCAGCAACACGACAATGGAAGCTGAACGGGCATTGTCGGCTGTCACTGCGTGGCCGCTTCCGCTGCACAAAGTATGAAACAGAGCCGTCGGCAAAAGCCGTTGACTCCGACCAATGATACGATGACAATCCCCGCAATGCGACGCAAAATTGATTTTAAATGGCGACCAGCGGCAGTACCCGAAGCCAAAGCGCTAGAACATAGACTTCAAACACAGAATCATTCATGTTTTTGATAATAAATATTGGAAGCTAACGGGACAGCCGTGGGAAATTGGAGATTTTGGGACAAGACGAACTAAAATAACAACCGCTATATCACGGTAATACTAAAATATCCTAAACGAAACAACCAGAGAAATGCGATACAATGCAGAGTTTCAAAGACGCAAAAAACTCAACTTTAGCGCGAACTAATTTCTTAATAAGGATCGAAAATATTACTTGACCTTTACTCTATGTAGCTCAATTTAAAACGCCAATACCGATACGAAAACCTAAAGCCGTACAAACAGCAAAAATCTACACCAATAAACGTAGCCAAAACATCATTTGGTTGCAGATGACAAGCTACCTTTAGTAATTAACACAAAAGTGATCCACCAAATTCATGCACACTAAATGTAAAGGTATTTACAAAAAGAAATGATCTGTTGTTTGAACTGAAAATCCACATAATTTTATAATCATTTAACAAAAATGTTCACATTGCAGAATAAATAAAAACGAAAACCCACTAATGATGGCAAAGTGGTGCCGAAACACTGCGGAACCTTGCGGAGTATAAATGTAGATATAGAGAGATTCGAGCGCGCACGGAGGCTTACCGGCAGTCGTTCTTCCCGCGAACCATACGCGAGTGGAACAGGAAAGGGCGGTAATGACAGTGGCACGTAGGGTGCCCTCCGCCACACACCGTTGGGTGGCTTGCGGAGTATAAATGTAAATATAGATATAGTTAGATATAGATATAGAAAAACGGTGTTTTGCATAACTGGCGGACCTCACATCCAAGAGCTTTATATTCCAAAGGAAAATGGATTCATAAAAATTCCAAGTTCACATAAATGGTAATCACTATTTTCGCTCTTTACTAGGAGAAGTAATAATAATGTTTAACCTCTGACTGATGGATGACGTCACGCACGATGCCAGTGCCACATCACGGCTCAAAACCGACGGGTGGTATCGAAAGCTCAAGTTGGCCCAAGCATGCGCCTGCCACGTCTCAAGTAGGAAACCATCCCTGAAGCGAAACTTTCGGCAGTTGCAAGGAAACAGCATAACTCTCACCTGACCACCACTATGGCGGATCGCTGTATTGTGGACCAAGCACACCGTACCTCTTCACATACTTAGAAAATCTAGACCATACGTGAACGTCAGTACTACGTGTTCATTTGTATGAAATACACACACTAAAGCTCATTCTCGTTACGCGTTAAATATGGTCCAAAAGAAAAAGACATTTTCGGAATCTTATATATAACAAAAACAATATTATACACAACTTCGGTAGTATTTTGGTGACGACGGAAAAAAAAGTATTCCCGTTTCTGAAACGACAACGTTACCGCCTTTCTTTGTAGTTGTTATTTATTCTCCACTACTGGTCAGTTTCGGCTGTTATTCTCAAGCGATAGTTTATGTGGATGAAGACGAGCCACCAAGCTGTCCAGTCACCAGCATATGATACGCAAACATAAAACTTTCAAGGACTCCGGCGCACCCTTGGTACAAAAGCAGTTCCAGAAACGAGAACACGACACAGGGAGAACAAACCGTAATAGAATAAACTGTCATAGTACCGGCAGTGTCGAACAAATAATGTCAGCGGTTCTAGGCGCTTCACTCTGTAACCCCACTGCTGCTGCGGTCGCAGGTTCGAATCCTGCCTCGGTCATGGATGTGTGTGATATCCTTAGGTTAGTTAGGTTTAAGCAGTTCTAAGTCTAGGGTACTGATGACCTCGTATGTTAATTCCCGCCATTTGAACCAAATAATGTCAGCAACAGATTGCACGTTCAGGTGTTGTTCTCATTGGCGTGAATGCGAAGACTACTGCTGTCAATGTCGCAGCTCAAAGATCGTCACATATGTCAGTTGCTAATGTTACTGCCATTTTGATGATTGCCGGTGCTGTGACAGTTTATAATTACAGTTGCTTTGCACTGGGCAGTGCTAGCGCTCCGCACTTGGCAGTGCTATCATTTCTGCTATTACTTTTAAATTTTGTATACCGATTTTGCGCACGACGTGTCTGCCGACGGAAATGAAATGGACACAGTAGCTGAGAGGGAAGGAAAACAGAATTTTAGCCTTTCCTCAATGTTACACAATCTGTACATTGAGCAAGAAGTGAAATAAACCACAGAAAAATTTGGAAAAGAAGTTAAAATTCTGGGACAAGAGGTAAAAATTTTGATGTCTGCTGATGACATTGTAATACGTTAGAGTCAGCAAAAGACTTGGAAAAGCAGTTGGATGGAATGGAGTATGCCTTAAAAAACGTTATGAGAAGAACATCGACAAAAATAAACCAAGGGTAATGTAATGTAGTCGAATAAAATCAGAAGATGCTGATGAGAGTAAATCAGCAAATGTGACATTAAAAGTATTTCATGTTTTCTGCTATTTGGGTAGAAAAATTACTGATATAAGATGCAGACTGCCTATAGCAAGGAAGACATTTCTAAAAAAGAGAAATTTGTTGGCATATAAAATAAATTTAAATGTTAGGAAATCGTTCCCGTTGGTGTTAGACTGGCGTCCTGCCTTGTACGAGAGTAAAACGTGGGCAATAAACCGTTGAGAAACGAAGGGAATTGAAGATTTTGTAGTGTGGTGCTACAGAAGAACGCTGAAGATTAACTGGGTAGATCGAATAACTAATGTGTAGGTAGTGAATCGAATTCGGCAAAAAAAGAAAAAAATTGCACAACAAACGAAATGATCAGTCTTTAGGGCACATTCTGAGGTATCAAGCAGTTGTCAGTTTGGTACTGGAGAGAACTGTGTGTGGGGACGAATGGAGTTAAAAATTGCAGAGCGAGACCAAGGAATGAACGCAGTAAACAGGTCCAGATGGGTGTAGGTTGAAGTAGTTATTTGGAAACGAAGAGCTTTGTAAAGGATAAAGTAGCTTGGAGAGTTGCATCCAACTAAGATTCGGACAGAAAACCACATCAGCAACAACAACCACGCACAACTATTTGTCTGCCTTATGAGTGTCTGCCACAAGCTGGTGGCCGGGCAGTTTGGTGGCTTGTCTTCATGCACGTCAGCTTCTCTTTGAAAATGTCATAATAGCCAAAATTAACCAATAGCGGAAAGTAAGCAGTAATTACAATCGGATGGAGAAATGTCATTTCAGTTATTTTGTCCTGCTGTGGCACCTGCCCGAAGGAAAGCATTTTAGTGAATTCTGTAGTTTTCGAGTCCGCCTTAGTAGCTGCATGGTCAGCATGACGGATTGCTAGCCGAAGAGAACCGGTTTCGATTCCCGGCCGGTCGGAGATTTTCTACGCTCGGGAATTGGATGTTGCGTTGTCCTCACGTTCGAGTCGTCGTAATTGATATCCTACTGTTGAGATAGCTATACTGGTACATCCTTAAAGCGAAAAATTTATAAAGAAAATACAGTTTTCGAGACAAAGTTAGCAGTTCTTAGCAGGACCGGAGAAATGCACTTTTTCAAAAACATTAAAATGACTTGGTCCCTAATTAAATGCAACGTGTCCATAATTAAAGTTCCAATTTCAAAACGCTGTATAAAGAGACCACTGCTGAGAATGACATTATATTTGAACAGCGTATTATTCACGCAGAGGGAAACGTCGTGGAAAAAATTTAACAAAAACTTTACCCGTAGACGGGACTCTAAGCCTCTTAATGTAAATTGAGTCGGCTGCAAATGACAAATGAATCGCAATACGACGGCTATGATTTGTGTTGCACATTACACTATCCATTGTTCAATGTGGATGATCGCACAAGTTCGCATTCAACAGTAGTTAAGCCCATCCGCCACGGCAAGATCGTATCACTTCGGATGAGGAAAACCACAGAAAAACAACAATCACTTGGGTTTTAATTGCCCTGAGGCCGAAAGCCTCATAAAAACAACAACAAAATCGACTTTCAATAATCGTGAGACTGGCGCAAGACATCTTCAGTATGCCGTCGACCGTTTTCTGCCACAAGATGAAATCAAGAAACAACAAGTTATACAACCGATCGGATCGTCTCGGGAGTCACGTTCAGAATGCGTTGCGTAATCCATGGCTTCAGTTCAGTTACGTTAGTAATTGGAGCAGTGAAACTCAACATCTTTCAGATAACCCTACAGCCAGAAGTCATACGGATTAAGATCAGATTATCTGGACGACCACGCTGTGGGGAAACAGCCTTTGCAGTAGCCTTTTCATAGGCTGTGCAATGTGCGGAGGGGCGCCCACTTGCACGAAAACCATCCACTCTGTTGAAGAGTTGGAAAGACGTCGGTGCACAAAAGACTTTCATAGGGTTTACCAGTGACGGTACGGGTAACAGGACCCGCAGGACTCATCTCCTCGAAAAAAATAAGGCACTACGATAAACGATGTCGTCAATCCGCAACACACATCCTCTTTGCAAAATGAAGTGCTGCCGTTTGATGTGCGTGCGCATTTTCCGTTGTCCATATTCTGCAATTCTGCGTATTGAGGAGTCCTTGGGGATGGAAATGGGCAACGTCTGTCCACAGAATGTTCCACAGCCCTCCATTGTCCACTTCCATGCGAGCAACAAATTCCAGAAAGAACGTTTGTTTGTCTTGCTGGCAGATCAGTAGGAACGTGGGTGATTTTGTATGTATAGCAATGGAGGATGTTTCGTAGGTTTTTACGCATACCCAACGTTCGGGAAATTTCACGTGCAATGGATGTTTGCACACCACCGCTCAAGCCCTCCTGCAGCGCTGTGGTCACATCTTTAACAGACGTCAGAGCAACTACTTTCTTCCCTCTGTCACATTCCACTTCAGAAGAACATGTCGTTACGAATTTTGTGATAATTTTCTTCAGACCCTTAGCAGACATCGGAGCAGTGCATTTATTCGTACCCTTGAGTGCCCGGAGTTTCTGCTGGGCTACTGGCGCACAATCATCGTTCTTGTAAAAGGGCTTTACCAGAAGCGCACGATCCTTCATGGAGGCAATCATCTTGGGCGCCTCGGAAAACAACTGAGGAAGAGCTGTATGTCGCGTCTCTGTTGGAGTGAATATTCCGATGATTAACAAATGTTCAAATGGCTCTGAACACTATGGGACTTAACATCTATGGTCATCAGTCCCCTAGAACTACTTAAACCTAACTAACCTAAGGACATCACACAACACCCAGTCATCACGAGGCGATTAGTAACAGCGCTGTTTCTTGGGCCGATTGTTTCCCCCTGCGTCAATAATATTCTGTTAAAATTTGAAGTCATTCTGAACAGTGGTACTTTTTCTACAGAATTTTCAAACAGGACCTTCAGTAATGGACATTCTGTACACAAACAGTCTGCCCCGATAGCTGAGTGGTCAGCGTGATGGACTGCCGTCCTAAGGGGCCCGGGTTCGATTTCAGGTCTGGGATTTTCTTCGCTCACGGACTGGGTGTTGTCTTAATCATCATTTCATCACCATCCGGCGCGCAGGTCGCCTAATGTGGCGTCGAATGTAATAAGACCTGCACCAAGGCGGCCGGGCCTGCCCCGCAAGGGGCATGTAATTTTTGTAACAGATAGCGAGTTTAAGGAGATTTTCTGTAGCTGGCGAGAACGGAGTGTTTTGGTGACTACCCGCAGAAAGTACTTATCGTGACAACGTCGACACTTTGGACCTTAAACGTCAGATGCCAACTAATGTAAATTAGACCATATCTATGGGTACAACCGTGCACGTTGCACATTCCTTGCGATTTTCAATATGGAACTGACTGAAACAAAACGAATGGTTGAAAGCGACACTTCAGTTCGGAAGAGTGCTCCAATTTTATTCCTTGTTCCATTGGATCTCTGTATTGCTACAACAGGTTACGAAGTGGTTCTGACTGAGGTGATACAATATGCGGTACGACGCGTTACAATAAAGGTCGCCTAATGCGACTGCTGTCAGTACAACATTCGTTTTCCCACAGGAGCGATACGGCAAGCAAAAAGACACAGCAGGTGGCAATAACCTCGCGTGTGGTACTTCGCTGCCGGCCTTGTCAAGGCCAACTTCCAAATACGTCACTTAGTTACTGTTCAGAGCTGTGGCTCTCCGTCGAGCGTTAAAAACATTTTCCATACGTTACCTACATTTGGTACGTACAATTATATGACTTAAAATGCACCAAACATAAACTGCCCATTGATTACGTTCATTACTGCAAACTTTTCAAAATATGCACCGTGTGTTACTTAATTTCGACGTATCACAATAACTATGGGCGAAGAAAACCAGTTCGTTGCACAGGCGCTTGCCTCGCACAAATTTATAAGCAACAGCTAAAGTGCCGATTAGCCCTGTACGACCAATAATTCGACAAATAAGGCCGTTCAAATAGTTTCTCACTAAGTACTGAAGAAGAAATATTTCTGTAAACAAAGGATCAACTAAACCAAGCCGGCCGCGGTGGTCTCGCGGTTCTAGGCGCGCAGTCCGGAACCGTGCGACTGCTACGGTCGCAGGTTCGAATCCTGCCTCGGGCATGGATGTGTGTGATGTCCTTAGGTTAGTTATGTTTAAGTAGTTATACGTTCTAGGGGACTGATGACCACAGCTGTTAAGTCCCATAGTGCTCAGAGCCATTTGAACTAAACCAAAACAAAATCAGACGTGGGCAGCCACAACGAAATCTCGTATCAAAAAACGGGGAAATTGTAGCTTGCTATGATGCTGACAGTGTGAAATAAAGAACATGTGTCACTGTTAAATTGCGTCAGTCCTTTGATAACCTATTAGTCAGTGGTACCTGTACATAAAAGTTTTTTGTCCTCCTTCTACACATTTCCTAAAGTAGTGAAGCTTTGCCCGCATCTCGTGGTCGTGCGGTAGCGTTCTCGCTTCCCACGCCCGGGTTCGATTCCCGGCGGGGTCAGGGATTTTCTCTGCCTCATGATGGCTGGGTGTTGTGTGCTGTCCTTAGGTTAGTTAGGTTTAATTAGTTCTAAGTTCTAGGCGACTGATGACCTCAGCAGTTGAGTCGCATAGTGCTCAGAGCCAGTGAAGCTTTGAGAAGTAATTGTAGCTGAGTTCTTCCCCCTCCTTCCTTGTTCGCTTTGTAATGGGACTGGAAAAAGCTAGCGGTTCTGGCAAACCTCTGAAGCATTTCTGCTTCCTCGTTTGTCTCGTTCGATATACCTTTAATGGGATTGCATATAATCACACATACCTGATTATGAAGATATTTCCCTGCATACATGGCGCTCCAAGACAGCGGTTGCACGACAGGCAACTGAAGCGGCCACCACTGCGAAACAAAGGGATGGAACCGGCCAACGCTCAGGACAAGAAAGGCGTTTCTGCACATGGGACAAGTTATTTTCTGCATGCTCTACAAAATATGGTACATTTCTCTGGGACGCTGCTACAGTATGAGTTAATTAGGACAACGAGCGTGCTGGTGGATTTCCCACCAAAAATAATATTTCTTTCAAAATACATTTTTATTCTCCAAGAAACTCTTAAAGAAAGCTCTAGCTGCTTGGCCGCAGCTTCCTCAATTACAAGTAAGTTTACTCACAATGCCATTTATCTTTGCAAAAATAAGAAATAAAAAATTAATAAATTTGTTACATGTGTAATTGGTGACAACTTATTACTGAATAACTTGACACTTTTACCCAATAAAAAGCTTCAAACATAAAACTCAATAAAACATTAAAGCATTAACATTATAAACAAACAGCTTTCTTTCAAATTTCACTAAAAAGCAGTTGGTCTGAACACAATTTAACATTAATGAATGAAAGGAATCAGTGCACTATCGTCATGCCTCCTAAGCACCATGGGGTTCTCGACCACACTGGTGACAACGTCTCTGACAGAAACTTAAACGCTGTAGCATTAGAAGTTAGTTTAACCGCCCCTAAATTTCTTATAAGAGTAGAATTATCGTCAACGTCTCTGACAGAAACTTAAACGCTGTAGCATTAGAAGTTAGTTTAACCGCCCCTAAATTTCTTATAAGAGTAGAATTATCGTCTAATCGCCGGCCGATGTGGCGAGCAGTTCTAGGCGCTTCAGTCTGGAACCGCGCGAGCGCTACGGTCGTAGGTTCGAATCCTGCCTTGGGCATGGATGTGTGCGATGTCCTTAGGTTAGTTAGGTTTAAGTAGTTCTAAGTTCTAGGCGACTGATGACCTCAGCAGTTAAGTCCCATAGTACTCAGAGCCATTTGAACCATTTTATCGTCTAATCTGCCCAATTACCCAACGTGACATATTCACTCTACCAGATAGTGATGACAAAATAACAGAACAACAGATCTGAAGGCTGCCAAATGAAGATTACGTTATCACCCAAACAACAGCTCTTGCTTGTGAGCAAGACAGGAAGAGGTCAGACGCCGACTATCCTTTTAAGCACAGGTCTAACAACGCTACCCACATCAGCCTAGGTCACGATCAGTTCTATAGAGCTGATCTCGTGATGTCCATAGCTGCGGTAGATATGGCGCAAGCACTTGTTCACATCAAATTGCGACGCCTTCAGTCAGCCCGACTACGGAAACAACACACAAGCTCTTCTGGACGCATGGCGCTGACGCTGCAGATAGCTCGGCCGTATCCTTGGCATCAGCGTTACTACTACATAGTGCAATTTACAGCTGTCTTCCTCGCATTCGGTTTGTCTCCTTCGTCACTGTTTACTGAGTTGTCGGTGCATCGCCGAATGGTAGTGGTCGCTTCCTTCAGCCACCCGTCCGGTTCCGCGCATGCGCTTTATGTTCTTTGGCGGTAGGCGGAGTTGAAGAAACCAAAGAAAGCATCTCAGGTTCAATTGAATGCAAATGTCTGTAGTTATGCAAAAATGGAGAGACGTGCAGATAAAGCAGCGTGAAGAGGTGTATCATACCAGTCTTCGAAGTGAAGACTACAACAACAACGACAATAACAACAATTAATTGCATAGCTTTCATCTGCCGACAGCGTGTGCTGGATAACAAGTGCTTGCCCTGGTTGACGCACCCTGGCTCCTAGTTTGAGGTGGCTTCATGCAATGACCGCTGTTATTGGAGTAGTTATGTTTTCGTAGAAGTTTGGAGTCATCTTCCGGCATGAAACATAACCTCTGTAAAAAAACTTTAATATTAACAACAGATTCTACATACGTTGTTCATTTTGGCGTCCTTCGGCGCTGCAGCTTCTCAGGACCTGAGCGTCGCTCGTGTTTCTGTCTGTGGAAAAAACCCCGCTCCTCGCTATTGTTCGACTACCGCCGAAAGCCAAACAGCCGCGCAGTACATGGCTGGCAGTAATTCCCCGTTGGCGGCTGTCTCAACCTGGGATCCCCGAATGTGCTGAGCAGACAGGTAGCTGCTTGTAGAAAATTTATATGGCCAGGCGTAAGGGTCACATGTCAAAGTGAAGTCATAGTTGCTCAGATCTTCGATACGGCATATGCATATGCTTACTATCGATATTTTTTTCGTCTGTATCTGGTAACAAGTAGCGTAACTGGTGCCCAGGGCAAACTTCGACTTAGTGCTCCCCCCCCCCCCCCCCCAATCCTGCGGACGTCTACATGGTATGTTTAATCTTCATCGCTGCTTATCCTGTTTATTGAAACGACATTATAACGAAGTAAAAGGTAAACATTTTGGTAATATATTTTTGTATGACGAGCACGGGTAGCAGTATCTACCACCGAACAACTTATCTGGCATACTGGTAGTATACTGTCCTCGTGAATCAGTCTGTCTATTGTAGAAAACCCTATTAAAATCGCCACAGTATGTAACACGCCGGGGGTACAAATGGCGAGGATACCTTTAACTGGTTCTCACTTCGCGTTTCTTGACCGTGCGCCCTGTCCACACCACGTACCTGATAATCCCGCGGCGGTCGTACTGTTCTGCTCCACACTGCTGCTGGCTTGCCTGAAATTTTGTATCTAAATATGCAAGCGGATTTAGGGGAGCCACTCAACATTAAACAGAACACGTCCTACGTCTGTAATGAACAACTATATTCTGAGACGATAATAAAGTCGTAGGTTGTACTGTTTACATTCTAAGTCATAAGTGTTTCTCTCAATTAGCATTCTTGATGATTATCTGTCCACAATATGAATTGGACGAGCGTACGCGTAACCGACACGGCGCGGGTGATTGTTGATGATGTGGAGGCCGAATGATCGAACGAAAGTGCTTACGCTCGTCACACATACACAGATATTTAGTACCAGTCCTCCTTGACAATAGTATTGATATAACCTGTTCATAAAGTTAATTTTTCTGTTCTCACTTGTACGAACGTGCGCGTAACCGTCGCGACGAGGCTGATGTTGATGATGCGGAAACGCAATGACCGAACGCACGTTCTCACGCTCACTGCAAGACACTGGCACTTGAAAGCTCTCTTTCGTGGTAAACTATATTGCTGATCGACATTAGTTCATTCTGAGAGGCCAAACACGGCGCGGATGATTGGTGTATGGCGCGACACGCAACCAGTGGATACAGAAATACATTTTCGGCGACACTGCTTATTTTTAATTAAATCATTACGCACTTTCCTCTGAATCACTGCCATATTTCATCACTTTACTATAATAGCACTTGTAGCAACACTCGAACTTCCATAATAACAATGCCTCTCACGTGCAGAGTTACCCACAACACAGCATAACAATTCCGTGCCCCGTGCTCGACTGCAAATGCGCTGCCCGCAAAGATACTCCGCAACTAAGCCAGCGATATGACAGTACGCTTACAAGTAATGTCTGAGATTACCGTTCACCTACAGACAGAATAAAGCGGAGAGGAAACAGCACTCAGGAATATCGGTCTAAAATGTTGTGAACCACTGCTGCAGAGAATCGAATTTTGACGCTGTACTCTCAAAATTCCACATTTCAGTGGGATTCGAGAAACATACGACCTTTTCCATCGCCCAGCCGGTTTTTAAATGGATTCCACTCCACGTACATGAAGCAAGAAGACGTAAACGCCAAGACGCTGCAATACGATTTCAGTAAAAGGAAGGAACATGAAGTCCTAACGTCTCGTCGATACTGAGATCATTATAAACGGAGCACAAACTTACTTTGTGAGAAGAATGGGGAACGAAACCGGCCGTACCACTCAAGGGAACCGTTCTGGCATTTGTGATAAGCAGGTAACAGAAATCACTAAAAACTTAAATCTGGATGCCCTGACTAGCATTTGAACCGCTTTCGTCCCGAATACGATTCCATTGTCGCACCACAGCTCCACTTCCCTCTGCAATATGACATTTGTTCACTATCAGCTTTGCTAACACTGTCCTCTTGCGGATGACGCAACAAGGGCTTCCTGACTTGCTAAGGTAGCAACTGGCATCATGTATGGTGAAGCAGTTAATCCTTCATGGTATGAGTTGACAATAGTTTCCCCTAGGAATGTCGCACGACTTGATTACGTTGTCCATAAGAGGACACAATTATAGAAACTAGTGGCGGATAAATAAAAATAATAAATTCATACATAAACATAACTTCTCTTCAGGCTCTCTCTTTGGATTCAGAAAGGGACTGTACACAGAAAATTTTGTGTGTTTTCTTGTGTTTGGGGCACTAACACGCCTGAACGACAGGTTGGGGACAGTAGGTGTTTTTTTATTTAACGAAAGTATTTGATTGTGCGGACCACACAGCAGTTTTGTTTTAGTTTCTGCGAAAAAAAGTTTTGCAATGGCGCACTTCGTATCTGGAAAGTAAGAAGCGGAAGATTGCCATCCAGTGTCAACAAACATGGAAGAGTTTTGAATCCGACTAGAGTCATTTAAATTGGGGGTGGAGTGATATATGTTAATGATCTGCCACTAAATGTGATAGATAACAAGAAAAATGATCTCTTTGCAGATGACTCCGGTGTTGTTGTGAGAAACGTATAACGCAATATAATTGATGTAGCTAATAACGTAGCCGGTAACATCAGCACGTGAATTTCACAGAACGGATTGCTTAACTGCAACAAAACGGAATGCTTACAGTTGCTGACACGGAACACGCAAAAGCGAAGCTTTACCGCCCCAAGATTATCGAACAATCATTGGAGTCGGCCGTTTTAAATTCATACAGCTGAGATGGAAGGCTGTCCTGGAAGTATCACGCTCAAGAATTTGAGCAGAAACTGAACACTGTTTTCTAGTCATAAGAATAATTTCCACCCTCTCTTAGTTTCACTTTGTTATCACATATGTTGTATTTTAGAACAGCTCTGTGGACCTATCAGGAAAATTCGTAGCTCAGAAAAGGGCAACCAGACTGATCTGGTGAGTCATTTCGCGAACATTGTGTAGGGCGTTGTTCAGGTGTCTCGAAATTTTAACTCTGTCGTCCCCGTATATTCCGTAATCGGCTTTTTGTTGACGGTGTTGGCCTATACAGGCGAAAATGCAGCACACATTCAACGAACACTAGATGGAGAAACGATATACACGTGGGTAATACTTCCTTAAGTAATCTGCGGAAAGGTGTGCAGTGTTCAGCAGTTTTCATTTTCAGTAGGCTTCCACCAGAAATAAAGAAATTGAGTGACGATCCCCAAGAATTCAAATCCAAGTTGAAAGGATTCCGCGTCCCACGCACTTGTTCTGTACAGGAGTTCTTCGCGATAATTGCGAACTTTTCTCTGTAATGTGTTATTTATTCTTATGCTCTTCCTTTTTTCATATTTTATTAAGTATTTATTTCTTTGTTTATACATTTTTTAATAATCGCTCTATAAATTGTCTGCTGAGTCATTTCGTGATCAGTAGCTGTGGCTCGCATTTTTTCACGGAACCTGATAAGTAAATGAAATACATAATCTCCTGTAAAGACCGCGAATATTATATCAGAGTTGTTCGGACGTGTATGCAGGGATAACTACGAGTACAGTCGCCGATTCCGCGGCCTACCTGGCACTGGAATAAGAAGAGGGCAAAATTAATCTGGAATGATGCACCCCACCCCCACTATACACACTACGATGGTTTTACAGTTTTAAATTGCCTGTACTCGCACTCGGAAACGTCACCCACGATAAACGTACTACGCTAAATGTTGTAAGCCAGAAAACCCTGTGCCATGCCGATGAATAAACCCGCCTGGTCTACAACTTGCTTTCTCGATAACTTCTCGTTGTTGAAACATATTTTACTACAATCAAAAAACGCTTCAAATGGCTCTGCGCACTATGGGACTTAACTTCTGAAGTCATCAGTCCCCTAGAACTTAGAACTACTTAAACCTAACTAACCTAACAAGGGAACGTCCCCATCGCACCCCCCTCACATTTAGTTATAAGTTGGCACAGTGGATAGGCCTTGAGAAACTGAACACAGATCAATCGAGAAAACAGGAAGAAGTTGTGTGGAACTATGAAAAAAATTAGAAAAATATACAAACTGAGTAGTCCATCTGCAAGATATGTAACATCCAGGATAATCAGGGCTTAGGATCGCCGTGGTCCCCTGGTTAGCGTGAGCAGCTGCGGGACAAGAGGTCCTTGGTTCAAGTTTTTCCTGGAGTGAAAATTTTAATTTTTTATTTTCAAACAGTTATCAAAGTTCAGTCACTCACACAAAATCAACTTCGCACTCCAAAATTCCAGTAGATTTTCAGATTTGCTTGGACTTATGCAGGATTTGGCGGTCTACACACGGAAAAATTTGAAAACGTTAAAAACATGTTTTGACAGAATACAGGGAAAACTGTGCGACTGTGAAACTGTAGCATTCATTTGTTGCAGTTTATATGACAAACTCTTATGTTTTCATCACTTTTTTGGGAGTGATTATCACATCCACAAGAAAACCTAAATAGGGCAAGGTAGAAGAATCTTTTGACCCATTCGCCAAGTGTACAAGTTAGGTGGGTCGACAACATATTCCTGTCACGTGACGCACATGCCGTCAGCCGTGTCGTATAGAATATATCAGACGTGTTTTCCTGTGGAGGAATCGGTTGACCTATGACGTTGCGATCAAATGTTTTCGGTTCCCATTGGAGAGGCACGTCCTTTCGTCTAGTAATCGCGCAGTTTTGCGATGCAATCGCAAAACACAGACACTAAACTTATTACAGTGAACAGAGACGTCAATGAACGAACGGACAGATCATTACTTTGCGAAAATAAAGAAAGTAAAATTTTCACTCCAGGAAAGACTTGAACCAAGGACCTTTCGTTCCGCAGCTGGTCACGCTAACCACAAGACCACGGCGCTCCTGATCGCACACTTTCCTTGTTGTGGCTTATCTTGATGATGGACTATTCAGTTTGTATATTTTCCTTATTTTTTTTCATAGTTCCACACAACATCATCCTGTTTTCTCGATTGATCTGTGTTCAGTTTGCAAGACCTATCCACTGCGCCAACTTATAACTAAATCTGAGAGGGGTGCGATGGGGAGGTTCCCTTGTAAGGACATCAAACACATCCATGCCCGAGACAGGATTCGAACCTGCGACCGTAGCGGTCGCGCGGTTCCAGACAGTAGCGCCTAGAACCGCTCGTCCACATCGGCCGGCTTACTACGTTCGTTGCTGCTGTTACCTCCTTTAATGCAACATGCTTGGGGGAAGGAAGAACAACGCACATTCTTAAGAAACTGACAGCGTTTCGGGAATCCCGACGGCTGTGCGCATGAGGCAGTGCATCGGTTGCAGGCAGGTTAACTAACAGCACGCTGGAGCTCATTCATATGCTGACGTTGTGTTAGCGTTGCCCCACCAACGACGTTTCCTTCTTGTGAAGTGGCGCAAAGAAACATACGCCTCTAATCTAACCAACGCGTTACTGACAGCGGCCAGACACTAAAGCGGAAAAGCAATGCGGAGTTATCATTCCTTAGGGACGTCGTCGGAATAAGGCAGATAATGTCATTGTGCGAATGTACTGTTTGTGCCAGTATAAAAACGCTCTAAAGATATAATTTAGTTTCGACATAGTTACATGGTGGCTTTGAAGTGTGCTAATCTTCTTCAGTAAGCGAAACAGTGGAAGGTGTTTGATATTTAGGCACATTATGAAACTGGACTGGCATGTCTACATCTACATTTACGTGATTACTCTGCTATTCACAATAAAGTGCCTGGCAGAGGGTTCAATGAACCACCTTCATGCTGTCTCTCTACCGTTCCATTCTCGAACGGCACACGGAAAAACTAACACTTAAATTTTTCCGTGCGAGCACTGATTTCTCCTATTTTATCGTGATGATCATTTCTCCCTATGTGGGTGGGTGCCAACAGAATGTTTTCGCAATCGGAGGAGAAAACTGGTAATTGAAATTTCATAAGAAGATCCCGTCGCAACGAAAAACGCCTTCGTTTTAATGATTGCCACTCCAATTCACGTATCATGTCTGTGACACTATCTCTCCTGTTTCGCGATAATACAAAACGAGCTGCCTTTCTCTGTACTTTTTCGATGTCATCCGTCAGTCCCATCTGGTGCGGATCCCACACCGCACAGCAATACTCCAGAATAGGGCGGACAAGCGTAGTGTAAGCAGTCTCTTTGGTAGACCTGTTGCACCTTCTAAGTGTTCTGCCAATGAATCGCAGTCTTTGGTTTGCTCTACGCATAATATCATCTATGTGATCTTTCCAATTTAGGTTATTTGTAATTGTAATCCCTAAGTATTTAGTTGAATTTACAGCCCTCAGATTTGTGTGACTTATCGCGAAATCGAAATTCTGCTGATTTCTTTTAGTACTCATGTGAATAACTTCGCACATTTCTTTATTCAGTGTCAATTGCCACTTTTCACACCATACAGATATCTTATCTAAGTCATTTTGCAAGTCGTTTTGATCATCTGATGACTTGACAAGACGGTAAATGACAGCATCATCTGCAAACAATCTAAGACGGCTGCTCTGATTGTCTCCTATATCGTTTATATAGATCAGGAACAATAGAGGGCCTATAACACTTGTTTGGGGAACGCCGGATATTACTTCTGTTTTACTCGATGACTTTCCGTCTATTACTACAAACTGTGACCTTTCTGACAGGAAATCACGAATCCAGTCGCACAACTGAGGCGATATTCCGTAGGCACGCAGTTTGATTAGAAGACGCTTGTGAGGAACGGTGTCGAAAGCCATCTGGAAATCTAAAAGTATGGAATCCATTTCACATCCCCTGTCAGAGCGAAACGTTTCGTAAACAACTGTATTTATTAGTTTTTCTATTTCTTTGTTGCCCTTTCATAGTAGCCATAAACGAGTACGAATTGTGCCCAATACATTTAATATAGCTGCTGTTGAAGTGCGTAAATTCACATAATAACATGTATGTGAATTAACACGAACACCAAAGTTCTACGTCCATGGGAAGTTCCGCCTGCGACCAAAGGGCTTCAAAATCGTCGAATATTTTGAAATGCCTCAGTGGAAGAGCGTGTGGAGCTTGAAAGGTGCCGCCTCCTGCAGTTTTACAGCGCATTTGTCACATCACGGTTAGATTACGGCAGCGTGACATACGGATCAGCCCGTATTTTTTACTTCAAGATGTTGTACGCTGTTCACCATTAGCGCATCTGGATATCGACTAGAGCCTATCGGACCAGCCCAGTTAAGAGTCTGTGTGCAGAGGCTGGTCAACCACCATACTGGATTCGGCGGCGCCTCTTTCTGCTTCGACAGGTCCAGATAATCTCAGCGTTGCATTTAGCGCGGCGGTCCACCCCAACATTGAGCGGCTGTTCAGGAATCGGCCCCATGCGACCGCGCCATTCGGCGTAACGTGCTACTGAAGGTGTCAAAGTTCTGATGTATCAAAACTCCGAATACACACCCACGGGCAGAGCAAACTGTCGCCTCGGCGTCTTCAGAAGCCCAAAGTCATTTTAAGCTGAACACTGTACAAGCAAAGTCGTACTCCAGGTTACAACTCTGTTATGTTCAATTTTGAGTGGGTACCACAGTTTTATCGTTGTTTATGCAGATGGATCCCGGCAAGAGAATACCCCTTGTCGCGTTTTAAAAGTGCGTCTTCTGGAACACTCTACGAATTATGATGCGGGGTTTTACGGCAATATCACGGCACTGGCATCACGGTACAACATTTCTCGTCTGTTCTTACTCGCTCAGAGAGCTAGAAATTGTCCACTAAATGTATTCCTCAGACCAGTTGGTTCAGCTCATCCATGACTAATTACTGCAGCTTCAACACTGTGGCAAGGAGGTGACCTTTTGCCAGATACCTTGGACACATTGGGTACGGAGAACCAACGTGGACGGCCAAGCAGCCAAAGGAGCATGTCCAGTTGGTGTTATACGTGGATGTGCCGTCACTTTGGTGCCATCATCGAATCATGGGTCAGTGCGAAACTGAATAGTTGGAGGTGGCGGAAAATAAACTGCGATCATTCAAATCGACAACACAGGCATGGCGAACTTCATGGCAACAGCCTCGATGGAAGGGAGTGATGCTCACCAGACTGTGCATAGGATGTAGTCCGTTAACACATGGTTTCCACCTTCGGCCAGAGGATCCACCACTCTGAGAAGCTTGTGGTGTGCCACTTTCGGTTCAGCGTATTTTGGCTACCTGTGCCTTACATACTGCCATCATGACAACCCTCGGTTTGGCTGGAAATCTGCCCTCCATCCTCGCCAATACTAACACCAGTGTTACATGGGTTCTGAAATTTTGTGAACTGTCTGGTCCCTCATTCCTGATTTGCTCTGGACGGGAAGCGGACTTAACGTGCATTATAGCCTACTAAGCATGTGGGGACGGATTGCGTCCCTCACACGAGAATGACATACTGTCTTTTCGTCAGGGTGCTGATGACCCTGCGGTTGAGCTCCCCACATCCAAAATCATCACCATCAGTTTTACCAGCTCTTCATTGTTCATAAGCTAGACACAGTACGTGAGCCAGAACATATTTACTGTAGCTTAAAATTTAAAGTCTACCGAACCCGTGGCGCACGCACACAGACACACCCAAATACACACTTTTTTTATAATAGCACTTTTCGGGAGACACACAAAAATGTATACGTCTCATGCACATGGCTGTCCCGTGAATCACTGATGTTTAGGTATTATCAAAGCGTTTACGATGGTAGTTGAAGCCACGGAGTGTCCTTAAAAACATAATTTCATTGAATTCCGAACTTCGAGATATCGTGGATTATACGGTTGATACACTCTTGGGAATTATGACTGATCAGAGTTAAAATAGTGGGGACGAAAACTTACCTAAAACTTGCACAGAAACCTGACTGCAGTTACAAGAATCGAAGGACACGAGAAGGAGATAGTAATTGAGAAAGGAAGCAGACAGGGGTACATAGATAAGAACTGAAGCAAACCAACGAGAAATTTGGGAACAAGTTGACAGTTCAGGGAGAATAATTAAAAACTTCAAGGTTTGCTGATGACATAACAATTCTGGCAGAAACGGCAAAGGACTTGAACATTAACAAAAGTAAAACACGTGTAATGAAATGCAGCTGAATTAAATAAGGCTGTGATGAGGGAAGTAGATTAGGAAATGAGACACTAAAAGTAGTAGGTAAGTTTTGCTATTTGGGCCGAAGAAAAGTGGACATAAAATGCAGACTGGATGTAGCAAGGAAAGCGTAACTAAAAACAGAATATCAACTTAGGATATAAATTTAAGTGTTTGGAAGTCTACGAAGTCTTCTCTGAAGGTATTTGTTTCGAAAGTAGTCTTGCACGGATGTGAAGCGCGGACGATAAGCAGTTTAGGCTAGAAGGGAATGGAATCTTTTGGGTGTGGTGCTACAGAAGAAAGCTGAAGATTACGTGCGTGAATCGAATAAGCAATTAGGAGGTACTGAATTGAATTGACGAAAAAAGAAATTTATAGCAAAACTTTGCTAAAAGAAGGGGCCAGTTGGCAGGACACATCTTCGAGGCATTTAGTTGTTGAATGTAGAGTGGTGGGGAGAGGGGGAATGGTGGAGGCAGACCAAGGCTTGAACGCAGTAAGCAGGTGTAAAAGAATGTAGGGTGCAGTACTTATGTAGAGATGAAGATAGTTGCACACGGTAGTCAAGCGTGCAGAACTCCATCAGACTAGTTTTTGGACTAAAATCCACTACAACAACAACGTATACTTAGCGCACACTAATCTCAAATGGAACAGCAAGGGACATAACTCGCAGTGGTACCGAAGGTATGTGCCTGTTTGTGTGTGTGTGTGTGTGTGTGTGTGTGTCTGAGAGAGAGAGAGAGAGAGAGAGAGAGGTTCAAAAATGGCTCAAATGGCTCTGAGCACTATGGGACTTAACATCTATGGTCATCAGTCCCCTATAACTTAGAACTACTTAAACCTAACTAACCTAAGGACATCACACAACACCCAGCCATCACGAGGCAGAGAAAATCCCTGACCCCGCCGGGAATCGAACCCGGGAACCCGGGCGTGGGAAGCGAGAACGCTACCGCACGACCACGAGATGCGGGCCAAGAGAGAGGTAAAATGACGTTATGTTACGGTATGTAAACATCTCAGTCCAAGGTAGTAACTAATCTTCTCCTAAGTCCCAGTCTTCTGTGAAAAAATGGCACAGTTACATCTATGTGTCGCGCTTCTGAAAAAACTGATAAAAACAGAAAATAAAATTTGTCTCTGGTGGCCGAAGCAGAATCCTGAAGTGAATCCAGTAGGTAAAAGCACTATTATATTTCTTGTAGAGTGCAGAATTACCTTAAAAAATGAAAATTCCGAAATTAGCCAATGTTACGAAAAATACCTCACGTGCGACTCGAACCCAGGGCTTACCAGATAACAACCCAGAATCCGCTGTTCTTACGTAGCACAGTTTTAATGCACTAGGTCCACCATATTTGCATTTTTTCCACACTAAAATTGAAATTTCCCTCCAATTTTACACAGTACGAGTGACCAATGACCGCATCTTAGCATTTTAGCTTATTGTTAGTACACAAAAACCATCTTCAAAATTATTCCCGCTAATTTTGCTGGAAATAGCAGATACGGGCCGATGGCAGTGTAACATCAGGTGCCGCGCGGGATTAGCCGAGCGGTCTACGCGCTACAGTCATGGGCTGTGCGGCTGGTCCCGGCGGAGGTTCGAGTCCTCCCTCGGGCATGGGTGTGTGTGTTTGTCCTTAGGATAATTTAGGTTATGTAGTGTGTAAGCTTAGGAACTGATGACCTTAGCAATTTAGTCCCATAAGATTTCACACACATTTGAACATTTTTAACATTAGGTGACATTGTCATTGGCAGGAATTGGAACTGCTGCGCCAGCACTCACACTAATAAGTCGTAGAACTTTCATCTGCCGTTAGGAGCAAACTTTGGGTTAAAAAAAATTGAAATATGAAGCTTTCCAGAAATCTGTGTGGCCCGATGGCAAACAAATGTAACTACTACACCAGTGATTTTATACGGTTAGAGGACGAACATCAGCCAAACAGAAGAGAAAGTAGGGACCATGTAAATGCGCTAAAAAAGTAGGGACATCGTTAAACGTTGGCACTGGAGGGAAATGCGGCAAGACTGTGCACTTGCCTTCGGAGTATCCGTGAAGGATGCTGGAAAAAGAAAGCGACGGGAGCAAAGTCCATTGGCAGTGGGGACAAAACGTTGGAGGACAGTTATGCAAGATTCCACTTGTGCAAGTCACGTCTGCAGAACCGTACTGACGACTGGACTTCAGAAGTAGACTCACGAGGAACTGTTTTCGGAATAGCTCCTTTGTTTGGGAGTGATAAAACTCAAGTCGGAGGAAAGTGATGGCCACGGTACTGGCCCAGCCCTGAAAATCAAACAAATCGGGAAAACATTTTCTATATGTGCTCTGACGTCAACGGCAAAGTGTCTTGGGCTTCCGTCGTGCTGGCACCACAGTCGCTTCCTGACTGCTAAAGGCACATTATCCAACATTTCCGGTAGTACTTCACGGATAAAGATAAGGCAATTTCTTCCAGCGGACTTTTAAGCTGAAGGTCGGCCAAGTTATATAGTGAACAATACCAGCTCACACATTTATGGTAAATCTCTTTTGCTGGTGGAACACACTACTTGTCATAGCATTTTGCAACTCCCAGACGTGGCTAATGTAGTTATTGAATATACCCTCCCTTGTGAAGGCAGCCTTGTCAGTAAACACATCACACGGTCTGAAATCAGGGATGTTTACTGTTTGGTGAAATACCATTGGCATTGTTGGTTGGTCGGTTTGGAGGAGGGGACCAACAGTGAGGTTATCGGTCCCATCGGATTAGGGAAGGATGGGGAAGGAAATCGGCCGTGCTCTTTCAAAGGAACCATCCCGACATTTGTCTGAAGCGATTTAGGTAATCCACGGGAAACCTAAATTGGGATGGCCGGACGCGGGTTTGAAACGTCGTCCACCCGAATACGAGTCCAGTGTGCTATCCACTGCGCCACCTCGTTAGGTGCTGACAGAGCCCCACATACTGGGGAAAGTTATTAGCCGATAGGTCTTAGATCTTCCGATACTTGAATGGAGGTATGCCCCTCATCCGCAGGACGTTCTAGTGATTGCCGTTGGAGGTATTCACCTCCTTGGCTATGGACCAGAGGCTGGTGCAATGGGTTGCCCTCACTTCGCTGTTAATGCCGATTCATCAGGATGAACAGTTCGCGCACTGCGAGGTCTACCAGTGTTTTACCGTTTCGTTCTACAGGATCCTGTTTCATGAAGACGATAATCCAGTCTTCGAAATGACACATGATTTGATAACCTCCTCCCTGGAAATCGTTCTGCATACAGCCACCTTGCTGCTTGACTGTTGCGTGGTACCTCTCCATAAATGAGATGCATGTCAGCAAGTTCGGTTACAGTGTAAATTAGTGAACAACAACCTGTCGACGATATCAGAAACTGACATGTAAACACAACATAACATGAATAATAATATTTACTTGTTTATTCAAAGACGTGTACACTGCTACCGGTAGTGAAAACTTACCTTTCCTAGAAGTAAGATGTTGCAAATCAGATACAAATGCCAATGCGTAGCATACGAAGCAGTTAAAACAACTGTAACGCTGGCCTAAAGGAAGTCCAGCGTCAAACGCTTAAAAGACCTCTAGTGGTGAACCGGTGCGCCTGTGATATTAGATCAAACGAAAGTGTTTCCTTTTATCTCCTCTAAAAACTCTACAGATCTGCATAATTACGAGGGTTGGAACTTAAATAGTGGCAACTACTTATTCACAACCGATACAAAAGAGTTTCATGTTTGCACCTGTTACTGTCCTTCAAAGTAGTCACCACCGTTGTGTAGAACCCTTTGCCAGCGATGTGGAAGGCGTAATATACCGTTAGTAGAGCCTGTTCTGTTGATGGTGCGAATTGAGTGATCTAAAGTTATGGTGATTCTCGTGTACGACTGTGATGGTGTTATCCTAACGCATTACTTTCCTCCACGGCAGACTGTCAATGCACAGTATTACTGTTCGATTTTGGAGCATCACCTGCGACCAGTTTTGCGATAGAAGCGGCGACACTTTCTGCGCAACCCACCCATCGTTTTGCACGACAATGCGCGGGCGAATACAGCGCAAGCTGTGGCTGCTCTTTTCGGTCTGTGGGACTGGGAAGTACTGTACCATCCACCATACTCCCCGGACTTAAGTCCTTGTGACTTTGATTTGATTCCGAAAATGAAGGGACCACTTCGTAGCATTCGCTTCAGAACTGTTCCAGAGATTCGAGAGGAGGTATACTACGCCTTGCACATCGCTGGCAACGGGTACTACACAACGCTGGTGACTACTTTGAAGGAGAGTAACAGGTCCAAAGATGTAACTCTTTTGTATCGGTTTTGAATAAATAGTTACCACCATTTAAGTTCCAACCCTCACAGCTTTTTACACCATGTATATTACCGAGAAAAGGCTGAAGGAATTCCTGACACTCCTCTATTTTAATGCCCTATGTATGCGTAAGTTTCCCCAGAAGGGAGACATTCAAGACATCAGGTATTCATTTGACATATCTGTAAAAAAGCCTGAACGTAAATTCATACGGCCATGCCAATTGTGAGATACTGTAAGAGAGTTTGTATTGTGCAATAGCGATAATTCGACAGGTAGATCGTTACAGAGTTGTTCTAGATTAGTTTAGTTTAGAAAGAACAGCCGCCCGGAGTGGCCGTGCGGTTCTAGGCGCTACAGTCTGGAACCGCGCGACCGCTACGGCCGCAGGTTCGAATCCTGCCTCGGGCATGGATGTGTGTGATGTCCTTAGGTTAGTTAGGTTTAAGTAGTTCTAAGTTCTAGGGGACTAATGACCTCAGCAGTTGAGTCCCATAGTGCTCAGAGCCATTTGAACCATTTTTAGAAAGAGCACAGTACTATCCGATAGATGGAGGAGTAATGAAAATAGTTGCATTAAATCATTAAAACAGTGTTGGTAACACGGTAAGTAGAACCCTTTTTCCCAACAACACAGGCATTTTTAGTACCAAAGTAATGGGCTATAATATATCAACAAATTTAGCAATAGTTATATGAAACGGGTGGAGACTCACCCGCATTACCTACGAGGTCTTACTACCGGCATAAGTCAGTCAAACGAGAAATTAGCGAAAGCTGTGAGCAAACAACATACCGGAAAACTCTTTAAAAATTCCTGTAGGGGGAGACAGGTAGGTCCGTGTGATTTCGTCTTTCCAGTCGCGTACCAGGAACAGCGGCGACAAGCGTACGCCGGTGCAACGCGTTCGAGGAAAAAAGCCGGCGAAATATGTGCAAGCTCGGATGGCCTCCTTCATTCAGATACTACGAAGCCTGACTCGTAGGCTAAGGTCTTCTGTGTCGTGTCCGGTTCGTGGTACCTGGACAGCGAGCAGTGGCGACTGGCGAGTTCCTGGCTGGACTCCTACTAAGTCGTGAGAATATTTCTCGGGAGTTCGTGGTGGTAGTCATTTCTGTGATGATCATGATGTTATTTCCTTTAAGAGTCCCCTGCATTTTAACTGAATACTCATTTTTTTCCTCTCCTGCGTCAACATCTATACTCAACAAGCCACCTTATAGTGTGTGGTGGAGAATACTTTATGCATACCACTGTCACTTCTCTCATTTTTGTTCCGGTCGCGAATGGTGTATGGGAGACCAGCTTCAGTCTTTCTGATTTTGCCTTCATCGTCTGTTGGTGAAATATAAATAGGAGGGAGCAATATATCGGTTGACTATTCTAGGAACGTTCGGTCTCGGAATTTTAACATTAAACCACGCTGTGATGCAGAACGCCTCTTTTGTAGCGCCTGCCTCTGGAAATGAGTGAGGTCCTCTGCGAGAGTTTAGCACTTACCAGACAAATCTCTGGATAAAGGCTATGCTCTTCTTTGGTTCTTCTCTATTTCATGTGTAATACTATATAGTCAGGGTCCAAGAGTGACAAGCAAGAGTGAAGTATCGATCGAGCGTATGTTTTGTAAGATATTTCCTTCGTGGATGACATTCCAGTGACTCGCAGTTCCGTATCTGCCCCTCCTACGATTAGTGTAATGTAGCCGTTCCACTTTATATCGCTCCATACGCATCTTGCAAGGTATTTAATGGATGTTACGAAATTGGCCCCTTCCCTAACTAATATTTATCGACAGTCCGCAGACAGATGAATAAGAGCACAAGTCTCTCCTATTTATAAAAATGGTTTACAACAGGTGCACGTAATTATAGGCCAAACTCAGTGGCGTCCGTCTGTTTCAGGAGCTCGAACGCTATTTTCTTGAAGTTAAATAAGCTTCTCTGTAAAACCAGCGACGGACTGAGAAAAAACGACTTGTGAGAAAAAGCTTTTTTTTCACATACGTTGTCTTGCATACGGTAGATGTAGTACACGGTCCAGTCACATTAATGGGACCACCTATCAGAAGCTTGAATAACCACTTCTTCTTCAAGTGTTCAAATGTGTGTGAATTCCTAAGGGACCAAACTGCTTAGGTCATCGGTCCCTAGACGTAACACTACTCAAACTAACTTATGCTAAGAACATCACACACACCTATGGCCGAGGGAGGACTCGAACCTTCGGCGGGAGGGGCCGCGCTAACCACTTGTTGCAGCAGGGACTGCTGTGAGACGTGCGGGAAAAGAATCAATGTGGCCCTGGAAGCGCCGATACGGATGTGGAGCCATGCCGACTCCAGAGCTGTGCCTAGCTGCTGTATGTTAATTGGTTGAGGACTACTGGCACGAACCGCGCAATCGACGTAGTCCCAGTGATCCTCGACTGAGTACGAATCCTGGGAATTTGGTGGCCTGGGGAGCCCTGTAAATTCATCCTGGTACTCTTCGAACCACGCACGTACGCTGAGAGTTGTGTGAAACGTTGCAATGTCATGCTGGTAGATGCCGTTGTGCTGAGTTAAAACAAAGTGGATGTAGCGGTGGACCATGATCCCAAGGATATAAGCATGCTTGTGTTGATCCATCCTGCCTTCCAGAGTGACGAGTTTCCCCACGGAATGCCACAAAAATATTCCGCAGACCTCAGTGTCCCTCTTTCGGGCTAGACCTTCCCTATGATACAGAGGTCACTTGTGCGGTGAAGCATAAGACGTGATTCATCTGAAAAGCCCAGCTGCCTCCACTGAAAGAACGTCCAGCTCCGGTGCTTGTGTACTAATTCCAGCCATCGTTGCAGATGGGCATGAACCGGGCGCCTGCTGTGGATGTTCATATACGCAGCAACCTTCGCTGAACAGTCGTTCATGAGACGCTGTTGGTAGTCCCTTGGTTCATCTAGTCGGTCAGTTGCTCAACAGTTGCACGTCTATTCGCTTGTGCACATCTTCACAGCTCGTGGTACAACAGAGTTGCCTCGGCACCCGTTTTAGACAGTCTCACTGCCGTCCAAGGTATACTTCGACCACGGCGGCACAAAAACAGTTTACAAAATTAGTCACTCGGGAAATGTTTCCACCGTGGCCCGAAAGCCAATGCCCATGCCGTTTTGAACGTCAGGTAAATCGCTGCGTTTTCGCATTACGACAAATGGTTCAAATGGCTCTGAGCACTATGGGACTTAACTTCTGAGGTCATCAGTCCCCTAGAACTTGGAACTACTTAAACCTAACTAACCTAAAGACATCACACACATCCATCCCCGAGGCAGGATTGGAACCTGCGACCGTAGCGGTCGCGCGGTTCCAGACTGTAGTGCCTAGAACCGCTCGGCCACTTCGGCCGGCATTACGACAACCACTGCACTGTTTTCCTCGCCCATCCAGTTACCCTTTGTATACCCCCTCCCCCCCCCCCCCCACTGCTAGTGCTGCCATCTGCCGTCTGTGAGTGAATACGGCACCGTTGACACGCGAACATAGGTGACCGTCACATTAACAGGACTGGACCGTGTATATTCCGTCTATCTAAATTTCCTAAAGGCATTCGACACTATAACAAATTAACGACTATAATTCACATACGATCATATGGTGTATCTTCACAGACAGACGACTGGTTCAGTGTATGTACATCACTAGACGTCTGAAACGGTCAACCAATCCCCGTTGCAGTTGGTTGCCTGTGTACCTAACGGCTTCCAGGATTGGATTTTCGATACTTCGTGTATTTACTGACCGAAATTTGAAATTTACAATTTAAATTTCTGTTGCAGTCTACTCACTTCAAGCCATGATCATAAATTAAATAAGTCAGAAACTGTGTACCGATATATGTCTTGACACAGTGTAATTCATGGCGTCCAAATTACCCGGACTACATTCACCAGTGGAGAACCAGAGCACTTAGCGACTTTCACAGGCTGTACCCATAATTTCAAACCGTTTCAAACCTTTTTCTCTCCAACTTGATGTAATGAATAACAAATGTCTTTAAATGTGAACCATGCCTGTAACACAAAAATACATACGGATAGCGTTTTACTACAAAAAACTACAAAAATATCGGAAGCATATCACATTGCATAAACACTCGTATTTAGGGGTAATGGTAAGATGAGAAAAGATATTTGGATGATGAGGTAGTATCAGTATTGGGGAAGATTAATGGAAGACTTGGATTGAAAATGGCTTAGAGTGCGTTCAGTAATACATGGCCCCCGCTGTGTAGGCTGCTCGGTAGGTGAGGGGACAACCCCGGCCCATTGCAGATGGAACAGCGCGGAAGGGGATATTTAGTTGTAGATGATATACACCTTTGCTATTAAAACACAATGGCTACAGGATTACGCTGAAATTGCAGCAGAGAGAGCGATTTATTTTTGTCTTGTACACTTTCTTTCTCTTGGTCGTCCGCAGCTCGTGGTTTAGTGGCTAGCGTTGCTGCCTCTGATCACGGGATCCCGAGTTCAATTCCAGGCCGGGTTGGGGATTTTTCTGCCAGGGGACTGGGTATTAGTGTTGTTCTCAACATTTCATCGTCATAAACATTCGTAAGAGTTGCTCGATTCGACAGAGTAAAAATTGGACTGCGTAAAAATTGGGACTTTGGATGGGCGCTGATGACCGCGCACTTGAGCGCCCCACAAACCAAACATCATCATTTCTCTTGGTGCCAATTGAAATTAGCTTCTTTCTCCGAAAATACAGCGCTTTTTTGCGCAGTTTCACCTCACAAACATGTTAATCAGCTGCAGCAGCGACAAAGCACTGAAACAATCTGCTATTAATCAAATAATTGTCGGCCGTTGTGGCCGAGCTGTTCTAAGCGCTTCAGTCTGGAACCGCGCGACCGCTACGGTTGCAGGTTGGAATCCTGCCTCGGGCATGGATGTGTGTGATATCCTTAGGTTAGTTAGGTTTAAGTAGTTCTAAGTTCTAGGGGACTGATGACCTTAGATATTAAGTCCCATAGTGCTCAGAGCCATTTGAACCATTGAGCCAATCAAATAATTGAGGATAGGTAAGGTCAATATCTTAGGAAAAGCTGATGCTCGGTGTAAAATAAAAGTGTGATTCCTTCATTTACGTTGTTACAAACCCATAAAGAATTACATTATGCCATGGAATAAATCTGCAGTCAGTCGTATACCAGAGTAGATGGAAAAGTTTCGCATGTTAGCTTTGTGACAAAATACTCTTCGCTTTGCATCCTATCATTTGCCAAATAATCGTTTCGTTATCTCGAACTGTTTATGTGATATAGGAGATGATATGTATTTTTCACTTCTACTCCATTGTTAACGCACTCGATCTGAAGTGAGTGCACTACTTACAATCTATTTTCTCAAGACTAGCGGTAGATATAGATCCCGTCTCAGCTTTGAAGAGAAATTCAGTATTCTAGCTCCATTTCGTGAGCAACAATATGTGATCCAGCTTGCACTAGACCTCAATTTTTCATTGCAAACTATTCGAATTTCGGACGCTACCTTGCCAAATATATGTAAATATCGCAATAACTGTGACCGTTAACATGATGATAGGCAGTTCATCATAAAGCTGACGAATGAGGCTGAGAAATGTGTGAGTCATTAAAATCTATTATGGCATATTGTAGTTCAGCCAACATGTGTATGCCTCTGGTTCTGCAATGTAGCAGGGAAAGGCAGAGAATGCGTCGTCCGTAACGGATAAAGCTCACAGCTCGGTAAGCGAAAAGTAACTGAGGCAGCCACCACTTCGGAACTCGCTCAATCCTGAGAACGAGGATGCGTTTCTGCGCACCAGCCATCTTATCTTGTGGGACCTCTCCAAGAAGCTAGTGTGGCCAATTATAGCGTACTTCGCCAGCGTTTGGACAACAGGCGAAGACGAATTCATAGAGGCGATGCTCGGATTGTAACCGGTCGGTAGAGCCCATACGGAAGTGTAACAGATGATTGGGAAACTTACACTACTGGCCATTAAAATTGCTACACCACGAAGACGACGTGCTACAGACGCGAAATTTAACCGACAGGAAGAAGATGATGTGATATGCAACATTTCCGTCTTTGATAAAGGTCGGATCGTAGCCTATCGCGATTGCGGTTAATCGTATCGCGACATTGCTGCTCGCGTTGGTCGAGATCCAATGACTGTCAGCGGAATATGGAATCGCTGGGTTCAGGAAGGTAATACGGAAAGCCGTTCTGGATCCCAACGGCGTCGTATCACTAGAGGTCGAGATGAGAGGCATATTATCCGCATGGCTGTAACGGATCGTGCAGCCACGTCTCGATCCCTGAGTCAACAGATGGGGACGTTTGCAAGACAACAACCATCTGCACGAACATTTCGACGACGTTTGCAGCATCATGGACTATCAGCTCGGAGACCAAGGCTGCGGTTACCCTTGACGCTGCATCACAGACAGGAGCGCCTGCGATGGTGTACTCAACGACGAACCTGGGTGCACTAATGGCAAGACGTCATTATTTCGGATGAATCCAGGTTCTGTTTACAGCATCATGATAGTCGCATCCGTGTTTGGCGACATCGCGGTGAACGCCCATTGGAAGCGTGTATTCGTCATCGCCATACTGGCGTATCACCCGGCGTGATGGTTCCATTGGTTACACGTCTCAGTCACCTCTTGTTTGCCATTGACGGCACTTTGAACAGTGGACGTTACATTTCAGATGTGTTACGACCCGTGGCTCTACCCTTCATTCGCTCCCTGTGAAACCCTACATTTCAGCAGGATAATGCACGACCGCCTGTTGCAGGTCCTGTACAGGCCTTTCTGGATAGAGTTAATGTTTGACTGCTGCCCTGTCCAACACATTCTCCAGATCTCTCACCAATTGAAAACGTCTGGTCAATGGTGGCCGAGCAACTGGATCGTCACAATACGCCCGTCACTACTCTTTCTGAACTGTGGTATCGTGTTGAAGCTGCATGGGCAGCTGTACCTGTACACGCCATCCAAGCTCTGTTTGACCCAATGCCCAGGCGTATCAAGGCCGTTATTACGGCCAGAGGTGGTTGTTTTGGGTACTGATTCTCAGGATCTATGCACCCAAATGGTGCATGTCAGTTCTAGTATAATATATTTGTCTAATGAATACCCGTTTATCATCTGCATTTCTTCTTGGTGTAGCAATATTAATGGCCAGTATTGTAGATTGGAAACTTTAAGGGAAGGGCAGCAGTTTTCTTCTGAAATCCCATTGGGTAAATTTAAAGAAATGGTATTCGAGGAAGCTACAGGGGGCATGGCAATACTACGGGAGCAACTAGGGTAGCTACAGAGGTATATGTTAATTTGTTCCTCAGAACATAATTGGAATAGGAGAAAAAACCACTAATATTGCTACTAAATACTCATCGCCATAAAGTTTGGAATTCCTTGCGTAGTATCTTTATAGATGTACGTACAGACTTATTCGTTGATCCAGCTGGTCGTTCAGCCGTTTCCGGCTACTCAGAGCAAACTGCGAAAGAGCTGTATCGTGTATCATTTCAGCTATTTCTCTGGCCGCTGGTTGGTAAGCAAACAATTGTAACTATGTGTACTGACTGACAGACAGCCATCTAAGAAATTCGAAGAAAGCAGGTAGTCAGATGTCAGCGCTGCTGAAACCATCGCCTGCGGCGGGCTGTTCTCAATTTCTTCGTGAATGAGCGGAGTATCTTTTGCCCAGGAGGATAAAAAAGCAAACAAAATATCATTACTGTTCTGATGAATCGTCCCAGGAAAGGTTCTTCATTTGACCAGCATACACACGCTGATTCACAGTTGAATCCCTCACCTCGTTCGCTTTCTCTGAAAGGAAACGCGAGAGTTGTGAGTCTTCCTGTCTCGCTTCGCCGACCGCGGGACGCCCAGCAGCAAATGATGTTTGCGAGCTGGCCTCACGGGCGATCGTTCACTCGTGTTACTCACAGGACTGAACGACCTCGAGCGCAGCATGTTGACCTCACTACTGCCGACAGCGCCGATGTGCGTGGCGGAACTCAGGTTCCAGCGCGCAACTTTCTGTTGTTTAATTTCATTCGAATCTGACGCGCTCACTACATTAGTAGTACGCTACTAACAACTCGACACCCGATTCTTTAAAGAATTCAATTCCTCTGTATAAAAGATCTTCAGATGTCTGATTCCTTTACAAATGAGTTAACGTGTTATGTATTAATCGTTAAGCATGCTGATGGCTGAAGGAGGAAAATTATACCAGTTTCGGATTATTCTCTGGATAAATAATTCCCTTTAAGAAAAAAATGGCTCGGAGCACTATGCGACTTAACTTCTGAGGTCATCAGTCGCCTAGAACTTAGAACTAGTTAAACCTAACTAACCCAAGGACATAACACACATCCATGCCCGAGGCAGGATTCGAACCTGCGACCGTTGCGGTCGCTCGGCTCCAGACTGAAGCGCCTAGAACCGCACGGCCACTGCGGCCGGCTCCCTTTAAGAAAAGGACTTTTCATGCATATCTGTAATCATGACGTAACATCTCCTAACCGAGGCCTACGAGAAAGACGGGCCGCGGCGCGTACGTCACGAAGGTAGGCCGAACTCACTTGTCGTTCGCTCAGCTCCGCAAACAAACTGCGTTTCTTCACCTGTAACTTGTAACTGGGCGTGCATCTACAAACGACAATTGCATCTTCTGCTGGAATCCACTGTTGTAGAATTTTATTGTTTAGTAGTCCCACAACAATAATAATTTGTTACCTCTGTACTGGGTGCAATAAAATTCAAATCATGCCAAAATGATTATCAGTTGCATAAGGCACCACATATTGCATGAAGTAAAGACTGTTACGCAGAAAAGACTAAATGGTCTAGCCGGCCGGCGTGGCCGTACGGTTCTAGGCGCTTCAGTCTGGAATCGCGTGACCGCTACGGTCGCAGGTTCGAATCCTGCCTCGGGCATGGATGTGTGTGATGTCCTTAGGTTAGTTAGGTTTGATTAGTTCTAAGTTCTAGGCGACTGATGATCTGAGCAGTTAAGTCGCATAGCGCTCAGAGCCATTTGAAACATTAAATTGTATAAAAAAGTCGTTATACCATTTATGTCGAGAATTAATTTTAAATTCTGTTGTACGACTAGTAATCTGTCAGACTTCATAATAGCAGATTCCAGTAGAAGATGCAATTCTCGTTAGTACGTACATACCCAGTTACGAGTTAACAGGTTTGGAAACGCAATTTGTCTGCTGAGTGACGAAAGCGCCGCGGCCTGTCTTTCTCGTAGGCCTCGTTCTAAACTGTGTGTCGTTCAGTGATATAATTTTGCAAGCATATTTATTCGATACTGTTGCAAAATGTTATGGAAGTGAAATAGCTAAAATGGCTCTAAGCACTATCGGACTTAACATCTGAGGTCATCAGTCCCCTAGACTAAGAACTACTTAAACCTAACTAACCTAAGGACATCACACACATCCATGCCCGAGGAAGGATTCGAACCTGCGACCGTAGCAGCAGCGCGGTTCCGGACTGAAGCGCCTAGAACCGCTCGGCCACAGCAGCCGGCTACGGAAGTGAAAGAGAGAGAGGTAATGAGAGAGATTTACGTGTGTTGATAACTCATTTGGACAGTAACTACGCCCCGCAGACATACGCGTGAACTTTTGTACCCCGCGTGGATAGGCGGCGTGTGGATCTGCTCCTGTGAACTGCTTGTGTGAGAGTGAAGGGAGCGAGTGGGAACAGGAGAGGTGAAGCACTTCGATACTGCATGCAACTTTTAACACTTTTCACTAGAGTCAAAAACAGAAGTAAATAACAAATGCATACATAAATTTGGCTGGGATGAGCACGTAGGTGTGAAGCCGTAGTCCATGTCTAATCAAAGTCTCAATAACAAGCTAGCCCACTCGGTAGCCGAAGCGATGTTTCCAGGCCGTCTGATCTTGTTGAAAATGGGCCGAAATCAAGACGGCTGAGCTCCACAGCGTCGGCCAGAGGGCGCTGTGGTCTCGTAGTGCCAACTTACGAGAGCGTGCACCTACGTTGTGGCATCGTAACTATCGACGCCATATGAACAGCATACGCAGATGTCAGAAGTTGGGAGACGATGTGTAGTTCGGCTCAAAAAAAAAGCCTATAGGAGTAACCGGCGAATCGCTCGACATCTGAATAGGTGCTATGACATCGACGATGTTGGCAGGAATGGGTGAACCGTGGCAGAGAAGCGTCAAGAAGAGAGCAGTTGACCTAGACAGACGACAGGACATGAGAGAAGTGATCACTCGTCAGAGAGGCGCTCATCATTATAAGCGATCCGACGTGCTTCTTGTGCTTCAGTGACCATGAGGATGATTAATAGGCGGCTCACAGGAACGGGGCTGAGCTTTGTGGGACGTTATTTCTATTTTGAACTGCAATTTCCTTAACCTTTAATGTAAATGGAGTGGAAGGACTTGACCCATACAGTGGCCATTTCATTTCAACATATTTATTTGCACCATAGATAAATCATTAAGAGAATTACAATCATAAATCAGATAATAATTTCTTTAAGAAACGCCATTCAGGCAAACTTTACAAACTGCTTGTTATATAAAACCACAAATGAATTAGTCTCTTTAAAAACCCGCCTCTCAGTCCAATTTTACAAACTGCTTGTTATATGAAACCACAAACGAATTAATCTCTTTGCAAACATTTAAAAAAACCGCCACTCGGGCCAATTTAATCATTTAAAATAAACTTTACATCAAATAACCAGGAAATGAATTATTATTTCCACATAGATTGAAAACCGCCCATCCCGGGCGAGATATTACCAAACAACTTTAAAAGGTTATAGACAGTTTGATCAATAATAATCCAGTTATTTCCCCATCAAAATTGATATACGCCACTAAGGCTGAATTGCGCCGCAGTTTTAGAAAACGGTTGCAATTAAGACACATTCTTCTAGAAATCCCTCAAAATTCTTAAGACAAATATTTAAAACATTTAACCCGGGCAAACTTGCAGAGCCACCACAAGTTTTAGAAAAGTGCAGCTTGTACAATAACTGAGGCTCGAGATTGTGAGGCCGCGACTTGGCCACGAACGGTGGAGGCGACTGGGTACTTATCTTCGAATTAAGACGTGGACTCCGTTTGTACTTCCACCCCGTTCAGAACACCGAAATCGAAACCAAACAGCACACGCGATCTCAGGCGAAGTCCACCACCCCTACGCCCGCTGGTAATTTAAAAGGGGAGGCTCTGCACCTTGGTGGCCCACTGCTTCCAATCTCTGAAACATAGAAGCGACAACAGGAAACCAAACAACCCTTCCTTCACCTTAATACTCAAACTTATACAGAAAACTACTTCGATAAAATTGACAATAATAAAACTGATTTCATTCCTTTCAGCAGAACCACGTACACGAATGATGCAAACGGAACTGGCTCATTAAAACCCAAGCATCACATGGAGCACCGTATGTGGGCCTGTAAGGTACCACACGGCAATCTTTAGACACTGAATATAGATCGTTCGGTAAGGCTGCGCACACGTATCAATGTTTTAAAGACTTGCCAGCTGAAGTAAGAACAATACTATTAAGGGGCGAAGCACACACTCAGTAAGAGGCATGAAATATCACATCACAGTCCTTGCAACGCTTTGCTGCCTCAAGAACAATCATCATTATATTTCACTAATCGTTGGTAGGACTTGAATTACTTGAATTGATGCCAGCTGCTGGATCGATGGGGCGAAGACGCCAGACTCTGCTTAGTCCGATAGTAACAGCGTGTTCCTTCTTGGAAGCGAGCACATGGCATAGCTTCACGAGGTTGCCAAGAAGCCACAGCGCCGGCCCGCTGTTCCCGACCCCAGTTCGATCAAGCGCTAACTGCCGCCCGTACTCAGGCACACCATGCTCGCTGTCGTCTATCCAACGGCTCGCTAATACGCGCACTTCCGCGTGCCGTGCCCAAAATTGTTCTCCCCTATCCACTCGGTAGTGCCCCTATATCCTGAGCCGGCCCAGGCTCCTAAGACAAACTGCTGCCAGAGGGAATCGATAGTGCCTAAGCCAAAGATGTCCCTGGCGCCAGTCCCGCCACGGTTCACTTTGTACACCAACTCGCCCGTCTGCAGTGATGTCGGGCACATTCGGCCTGGAACCTTATTGGTTGGAATAGAATTGTCTTCAGTGATGAGTCCTGCTTCGAACTGAGCTCAGATGGCAAGCGAAGACTTGTCTGGAGGCGCGGTGGGACACCACCGTGACTGTCGCTCGCCATACCACCCGACAACCAGGTATGACAGTCTGGGGTGTCACTTCGTTTCATAGCAGGACCCCTTTGGCTGTCATCCGCTGCGCTCTTACAGCACAGCGGTAGGTCAACGATATCCTACACCACGCTTTGTTAGCCTTCATGGCAAACCATCCTGGGCTTACATTTCAGCAGGATAATGCCGGCGCGCATACGGCGAGAATTTCTACTGCTGGTTTTCGTGTTTGCCAAATCCTGATTTGATCATCAAGGTCGCCTGATCTCTGCCCAACTGAGAACGCTTGGAGTATTATAGGTGGTGAGCTCCAACCAGCTCGGGATTATGACGATCCAACGCGCCAACTGGGCGGCATTTAGCACGATATCCCTCAGGAGGACATCCAACAACACTAGCGATCAATGCCGAACCCAACAGCTGCACGCATAGGGGCCAGATGTAGACCAACGCGTCACTGAGTTGCTCGATTTGTGACGCTTTCTCTCTTACATAAACCATCCAATTTTTCTGAAATTGTAATCATTTGCTTGTCTGTTCATGTACATCACATCTACCGATTTCATCCCATTTGGAGAATTCCTTCGTGGTGCGTCATTTTCTTCTTTTTCCGTCTTAGAATGTACTTTCCGGAAACATTTTGCCTATCCTCTAGTACGGGCAGCAGCCTGCATTCGTATTTCGTCCCACTGTACTTGCCAAGAGTTACATGTCCTCGGTTTAAGTTCATTCTTGTGGTGGGATGCATTAAAATGGAGGATAGATAGGTGTCCATAGTACGCTATGTCCTTTGCGAGCACTACTAGTTTTGGGGGATGAGAAGTTCCGCCTTATGCAAGACACCTTTTTCTGTTTTGTTTCACCCATACACGTTTCAGCACTTTTGTGCTATCGCCAGTGGGTTCAATTTTTATTTTTAACTGTAAAATTGTTGTTACATATTAACATTTGTGTTGTTTACAGCATTATGTAAAAGTTCCATTTATAACTTAATTGGCGAAAAGTGGATGTAAGCATTAGTTAACGTACTTTACATGATGTTATTGTCCATTTATTTTGGTATTCTGCCACACAATATACAACTTGTCATCTGCAAACATCAAAACGTAATTTATTTTTCTGTTTGTTATGCATTTACGAACGAAAGTGATTCTGTATCACGTTTTTTGTGTGTAACTTACAGTTTTGAAGTTGTGGTGCGTTCTCCTGCGTTGTTGGCGAAGTAAATAGGCTTACTTCTTAACCTATGGTCGCTTGGCACTGCACTTTTTTTCAGTTTCTCAAAACATAGGCGGAGCTTTCGCTGCCATTACGTGTTCTTGTGGCTGTGTGGTGTTTCATTTGTTTCGTAGCGTGTTTTGCTGGGTGTGGGTTTTTTATTTTTATTTTTTTTTTTCCATGAGTAGTTTCGGTGTGGGTGTTATTTGTATAGTTCTTCTATTGTGGCGAAGAGGGGTTTGTTGCACAGTGATGTGTATTCATTGACTACTTTTTTTCCCTGGGCTATTGATTTTTGGATGTGGTAGTTTTCTTCTGTAGTTAATTTTTGGTATAGGCTGCTACTAGTTTTTAGGATGTGTAAGTCAACTGAATTAAGTTATAAATGGAACTTTTACATAATGTTGTAAACAACACAAATGTTAATATGTAACAACAATTTTACAGTTAAAAATAAAAATTGAACCCACCGACGATAGCACAAAAGTGCTGAAACATGCATGGGTGAAACAAACAAAAAAAGGTGTCTTGCATAAGGCGGAACATCTCATCCCATTTTCGTAGCAAGCACGGACACAACAAGAACTGCACCACAAGACGATTATTACTTGTTTTGTTGGAGGCGATGATGTAATGGCATCTAGTAACAGTCCGGGAACCGATATTGTATTTGCGACAAACTTAAGTTGTGAAAATCGTCTGCTGAATGCTCCGCAGTTTGTATATATTCGACAAAGGAGATCTTGTCGTGCACAAAAAGATGTACTCCAAAAGTATTTATTTGCCTTACCCGTATTAGGGCATCTAACAATACACTGTGCACAGCCGGCCGCGGTGGTCTCGCGGTTAAGGCGCTCAGTCCGGAACCGCGCGACTGCTACGGTCGCAGGTTCGAATCCTGCCTTGGGCATGGATGTGTGTGATGTCCTTAGGTTAGTTAGGTTTAAGTAGTTCTAAGTTCTAGAGAACTGATGACCACAGAAGTTAAGTCCCATAGTGCTCAGAGCCATTTGAACCATTTTTTGAACACTGTGCACATCTATATCAAACTACATACTTGTCAAGTGTACAAACTTAATGGTGATTATGAATGATGTCGATCTTGAATTCTAGTTCATATTTAAAAAATAATTACAACCCTGAGCATAACCATGCATCTATTGCCAAGTTAGCGGCTGGTTTGCTTCGTCTACTGGCGCTTGCGAATAATTTGATTTTTAACTATCGATTCCGGCGCACCTTGGCAAAGACTGATTCTTCCACAATAAAACCAACAAAAAACACCGTCCGAAAAGACCTTGTAGGCCCAACGGTACCGACCGACCGCCGTGTCATCCTCAGCCCTTAGACGTCACTGGATGTGGATACGGAGGGGCATGTGGTCAGCACACCGCTGTCCTGGCCCATGTCTGTTTTGGTGACCGGCGCCGTTACTTCTCAGTCACGTAGCTCCTCAGTTGGCCTCACAAGGGCTGAGTGCACCCCACTTGCCAACAGCACTTAGCAGACCCGGACGGTGACCCATCCACGTGCTAGCCTAGTGCGACAGATCTTAACTTCGGATCCTTCCACACGCTGAGGTGTAGTGCCTACGTCTGTCCCCATCCACGCAGTATATGGAGTAGCTGTTAAACTGTTGTGTACATAGTTCCGCGTAGGCAGCGCATACACAACTTTCCCACTAGAGCGCGCCCCGCTAAGCACAACAGCGCAGGCGCAGTGCTCGACCGTCTCCGCACTACGAGATGGCGCTGCCTTAGAGACGGACCAAATTCTGCTTCCGCCGATCCGCGTATTAAATATGTAATGCAGCCAATGAGATTGCTGCTAATGTAGAACTTTTTGTCCTCGCAGATCACACTCGCGCAGTGATACATGAACGCGTGAGGTATTATAACGAGTGTACATACCTCCGATTAGTCAGTCTACGTTTGTCTGCACCAGTCTGTACCAGTCTGCATTTGTCAGTACCAGTCTATAGTCAAGTTTCAGTCTGCGCCTAATAAGATTATCATATTCCTGTACATAGCTATGAAGAGAAATGTATAGACACATTGTCAAGTATCAGAGATATGTGAGTATAAGATAAACGTGCCAAGACCAAAGGAACTTCAGATTGTCAATTGTAAATAGCATCCAGAATCAAGTTAAGTAAGGTTTATGATTATTATTATTTTAATACATGTGTGTGAAAATTAATCAAGTTCTGTTTAAAGTTGGTCGCCGTCTATCTGCTACTCTAAGCATGCAAGTGCCATTTCTATCGTCTGACATAACGGCAGAAGATAAACACGCCACGATAAGACCACGAGACATATTGCTGACACTCGCCTACTTCGTTAGAGCGACAAGTCAAATAATCTGATGGTGTGTGTACCGAAGGTCTTACAGTACGCACACCACATAAACAAAGCTACCTGTGGTAGGGGTTCTGGAAGGAACAGTAAAAGTCTTGACAAGGCGACCGTGCTCCAGTCAGCCTTACTGAAACGCTTGGGATGAGATGACACCACCGGAACGCGACTGGTCCGCAGGAGCCATGCTTCAGTAAAAGATTATTTTTTCTTATAATTTCTGTTAGCAGGCGAACATATTTTTGTAATATGTTCACGTTGTTTTCCGAATCACAATCAATTTTCCCGTCGGAATTCTTGCCTGTGAGATGGAAATCCAGATTGAATAGCGAGTATGTAACAGACTATTGTTACAAACCTTTATTTCATTTATGTTGTAGTTATGACTTTTTTACGCTGCTTTAGACTCGCATGAGGGAAGTTGTTTATTAGCTTTCTTTTCATATTATCACTAACAAGGGGAGGCCACGACGTTGGGATCACAGATTTACTTCAACCTTTGTACACCATTAAAACAACATAGTTTGCAAGTAGTAAGGTGAACTGCTCTGGCAATTCTGAGAAAATTGCAAGAGAAGTTTTACGCATCTATTATGTAACTAATAATAATCAGCGTGTGGCGTTCATTGGTGGCCGGGAGACCCCTCGCGGGGCGGTTCGGCCGCCGCTCCCCAAGTTCTTTAATGCGACTACGGCGACTTTCGAGTGAATGAGGATGAAACGATGATGAAAGACACATAACACCCAGTCATTTCGAGGCAGAGAAAATCCCTGACCCCGCCGTGAATCGAACCCAGAATCCCGTGCGCGGGAAGCAAGAACGCTACCGCAAGACCACGAGCCGCGTACTGGTATGTGATTAATGTATCTGTGCTTAGATGCCGTACATTAGAGTTCATCGTGGTTAAGTGGAGCCGGCACGGTAGCTCATCGTGTTTGGTCAGAGGGTTAGGTGTCTTCTATAATAGAAGAAAAATTGAGTAAATGGATCAACGATGAACTTGAACGAGTGTCAAGGAATGTCCGCAATGAACAATAACAAACAAAATGAGATAAACATTAAAAAAGTGGTTAGCGTTGAGGCTGCATAGGACGAACGTGTATGAGGCAACGGTTCGACTCCTACTCAGACTTAATTTTTAATCTATTTTTTTCATCGCTGGTCCTATTATTTCCTTTATACGATATTTGAGAGGTAATATAATTTTTAAAAAATCCACATGTACTTGCATGAAGTTTTAGTGAATTTCATGTTATTTGACTACTTACTATTTCTAATTCAATCTGATTATTAGAACAAACACATTTATAACTGTCGACGTAGAGTTTTCCCGAAAATTTAGGCTTGTCGTGATTTGTGAAATCCCTTATACTTGCAATCTGTTGAGGTACCTGGAACTACTTTGCACCTCGGCGCTTTGAGCTGCAGACACAGAGGCATCTACACACATATACTTCAGTTACTATAACGGATAAAACTGCTCTTGCGATTTTCTCGGAACTGCCACAGTACTGCGGCTTACTACTTGCACTTTATGTTGTTTTAATGGGCTACTAAAGGTCTACAAAGTGTGAAGTAAATCTGTGATCCCAACGTCGTGGGCTTCCATTGTTAGTAAATATCTCTTGCAAAAGCATTTATTTAAAAAGAACAAAACCGCTTCAAGAAAATATTACTAAAATTTGTCAATTTCCTTTAGTGAAGATACCACTGTAATCTAATGCCACTCCTTCAAATTTAGTATTTTATTTAGTTTTTGCTCAGGTCATAAAAATGAAGCAGTATGAAATTAGTTAATAATTCATTTGATGTCCGTCATTTATCACAGTTGCATAGACCCAGATAGATATTTATGTAAATTTTGGGATCCACTCGGTAATGCCTTTGCCCAACTATCTACATATGTGAATATTGAGAGCCTCCCGCCATCCCGTACCCATATATCGTTGCATGTACATCAAAAAACGCTAAACGCAGTGTTGTTGACTATCTCTTTAAAATGCCTGTAAATACGATCGCCAGGCAACTGTCCTATGTTGCTGCAAGTGGTATAGATTATCGGACGAATGTTGCGATGTTCTGTAGGTGCTGCCTAGCGCATGGCGCGTGGAACCAAGGCCTTTACTGCCCTCAGTCACTACCCTACATAAAAATGATCTCTACGTCACATGGGTAAGAGTTTTTGAGTTTATTCCTGAGCATGCGGAAAAGGTTGGAAATGGACCATATCAATCCCAAATTTCAACGAGACCATATCCTTGCCTCACTCACGCGGCAGAGAGGTGTTTCGCGAATGCGAAGACCAAGGACCCATTTAACTGCTATCTAGACGGAATATTCCCGTTTGCATCCGGCTGTAAGGGACCTCGAACCGTGGTGTACAGTTTACGATACAGCGAACAAACTCTGGCTGCTGGAACAATATAAAAGTAAAGGTGACGCCGTGGTCTTCCCGGGGTATCACAGATGCAGAATAGGGCTTGGAACCTCACAATGGCCGGTCGTTGTGGCCGAGCGGTTCTAGGCGCTTCAGTCCGGAACCGCGCTGCTGCTGAAGTCGCAGGTTCGAATCCTGCCTCGGGCATGGATGTGTGTGCTGTCCTTAGGTTAGTTAGGTTTAAGTAGTTCTAAGTCTAGGGGACTGATGACCTCTGATGTTATGTCCCATAGTGCTCAGAGCCATTTGAACCTCCCAATGAACATGAGTGAAGAAGGTGTTTCAGGTTAGTGAAGGTGAAGTGATATGTTCCAGGGTAGTGTAGGTGAAGTGATATGTGATAGCATTGTGCGTGTGAAGTTCATGCCTCCATTGTTGGGAGTGCAAGTTCTCGCCAACACTCACACTTACAACGCTGTGTAAAAATCGGTAAAAGAAGTGCAGTCCCCTCATCTGACACAGGTTAAATACTTCGGTTTAAATTAGAGTTATACACTACTGGCTATTAAAATTGCTACACCAAGAAGAAATGCAGCTGATAAACGGGTATTCATTGGACTAATACATTATACTAGAACTGACTTGTGATTACATTTTCACGAAATCTGGGTGCATAGATCCTGAGCAATCAGTACCCAGAACAACCACCTCTGGCCGTAATAACGGCCGTGAGACGCTTGGGCATTGAGTCAAACAGAGCTTGGATGGCGTGTACAGTTACAGCTGCCCATGCAGCTTCAACATGATACCACAGTTCATCAAGAGTAGTGACTGGTGTATTGTGACGAGCTAGTTGCCCGTACACCATTGACCAGACGTTTTCAATTGCTGAGAGACCTGGGGAATGTGCTGGCCAGGGCAGAGCAGCAGTCGAACCATCCAGAAACGCCCGTACAGGACCTGCATCATGCGGTCGTGCATTATCCTGCTGAAATGTAGGGTTTCGCAGGGATCGAATGAAAGGTAGAGCCACGAGTCGTAGCACATCTGAAATGTAACGTCCACTGTTCAAAGTACCGTCAATGGCGAACAAGAGGTGACCGAGACGTATAACCAATGGCACCCCATACCATCACGCTGGGTGATACGCCAGTATGGCGATGACGAATACACGCTTCCAATGTGCGTTCACCGCGATGTCGCCAAACACGGATGCGACTATCATGACGCTGTAAACAGAAGCTGGATTCATCCGAAAAAATGACGTTTTGCCATCCGCGCACCCAGGTTCGTCGTTGAGTACACCGTCGCAGGCGCTCCTGTCCGTGATGCAGCGTCAAGGGTAACCGCAGCCCTGGTCTCCGAGATAATAGTCCATGCTGATGCAAACGTCGTCGAACTATTCGTGCAGGCAAACGTCCCCATCTGTTGACTCAGGGATCGAGACGTGGCTGCACGATCCGTTACAGCCATGTGGATAAGATGCCTGTCATCTCGACTGCTAATGATACGAGGCCGTTGGGATCCAGCAAGGCGTTCCGTATTACCCTCCTGAACCCACTGATTCCAAATTTTGCTAACAGTCATTGGATCTCGACCAACGCGAGCAGCAATGTCGCGATACGATAAACCGCAATCGCGATAGACTAAAATCCGACCTTTATCAAAGTCGGAAACGTGATGGTACGCATTTCTCCTCCTTATACGAGTCATCACAATAACGTTTCACCAGGCAACGCCGGTCAACTGCTGTTTGTGTACGAGAAATCGGTTGGAAACTTTCCTCATGTCAGCACGTTGAAGGTGTCGCCACCGGCGACATCCTTGTGTGAATGCTCTGAGAACCTAATTATTTGCATATTACATCATCTTCCTCCTGTCGGTTAAATTTCGCGTCTGTAGCACGTCATCTTCGTGGTGTAGCAATTTTAATGGACAGTAGTGTAGATATAATAACAGGTAGTTGTATAGATACAGTCAGTGCAAAATAAAGTGGTAACTTTATAACGTAGCATGACGTTCTTTCGTTAGCGTTGGAAACGGCCTTATGAAGGGAGCCAAGCCTGTACATCTTCAGAGCATGTAAGTCACACCTGAAAGACTGTCCGGAAGTGGAATAGTAACTTCTTCAACTAGCTGTGAGATGTAGACTCGATTTATATTCGAGGGCCACAACCCCAGTGGCTGTGAACAGCTATAATGAGAACTTAACCAATATCTGTTCCGTTTTTTTTTTTTTTTTTTCTTACGACCTTAGTTAGAGTTTTCTAATTTTGCGCTTGCTTTATACAGTGTCTTGTCACATTAATGAGACCACCAGTCAAAAGCCCGAATTACCACCTTTTGCAGCTCTAAGTGCAACGCAGTTGCCACGGTACCGGTTGTGGATAGCGCCATTTTTCCATGCACGGTGTTCTTTAACCACACACGCACCCAAACAGTTCGCAAACTTATCCGTTTCGGAAATGCATCCCGATAGTCAGTCATTGTTCCCTTTTGGATGTCAGATAAATCGCTCAGTTTCTGCGCCATGACAACGATTGCACTGTTTTTGCGTGTACACCAAACACGCTTTACATACCCTCCACTACTAGTGCTGCCACCTGCCGATGTGAGTGTTTATCGCACATAGGCGATGGTGATATTAACGTGACAGGACCGTATGAATTATATACGTAGTACTTAAAGGTTGAACAAACCAGAAGCACAGCTGTTATTCTTCACTTTACTGTTGTACTATCAAATCACACCATATATACGAAATTCTGAATGAAATACACAAAATTGTGGATTTTCTATATTATTAATTTATTTCATCAAACTGTTTACGGTTTACAAGGACAATATTCGAGTTTAACTGTCTGTCGTTGTCAAAGAGGAAATAAATTAATCTGAAGAACAGTTCGTATTTTGCGCTTTTAATTTCTAATTACGAATCGGTTATATGATATAGAAATTGTAAACGAATGGCATAATTGTATATGATTTCATTGTTGTAACTACGATTATTAATTGTGCCATTGAGGTCTGTCATAGTACCGGGTGACCAAAAAGTCAGTATAAATTTGAAAACTTAATAAACCACGGAATAATGTAGATACAGGTAAAAATTGACATACATGCTTGGAATGACATGGGGTTTTATTAGAACAAAAAACAAAAAAGGTTCACAAAATGTCCGACACATGGACAGCAAAACGTCAGTAACTGCTACCGTCACGGGTGAGAGGTACGCCGATATGTTACAGAGTCGCATCATTCCCAGCCTGGCTGATAAACACCTTCTGGAACGTACGATGTTTATACAGGATGGCGCTCCACCCCATATTGCTAGACGCGTGAAAAATCTCTTGCGCGCGTCGTTTGGCGATGATCGTGTGCCCAGCCGCCACTTTCGTCATGCTTAGCCTCCCAGGTCCCCAGACTTCAGTCTGTGCGATTATTGGCTTTGGGGTTACCTGAAGTTGCAAGTGTATCGTGATCGACCGACATCTCTAGGTATGCTGAAAGACAACATCCGACGCCAATGCCTCACCATAACTCCGGACATGCTTTACAGTGCTGTTCACAACATTATTCCTCGGCTACAACTATTGTTGAGGAATGATGGTGGGCATATTGAGCATTTCCTGTAAAGAACATTATCTTTGCTTTGTCTTACTTTGTTATGCCAATTATTGCTATTCTGATCAGATGAAGCGCCATTTGTCGGACATTTTTTGAACGTTTGTATTTTTTTGGTTCTAATAAAACCGCATGTCATTCCAAGCATGTGTGTCAATTTGTACCTCTCTATCTACATTATTCCGTGATTTATTCAGTTTTAGCCGGGCGCGGTGGTCTCGCGGTTCTAGGCGTGCAGTCCGGAACCGTGCGACTGCTACGGTCGCAGGCTCGAATCCTGCCTCGGGCATGGATGTGTGTGATGTCCTTAGGTTAGTTAGGTTTAAGTAGTTCTAAGTTCTAGGGGACTGATGACCACAGCTGTTAAGTCCCGTAGTGCTCAGAGCCATTTGAACCATTTTTTATTCAGTTTTCAAATTTATACAGACTTTTCGATCACCCGGTATATCAACGGCAGACCACGTAGTTCTCACAGAAAGTAAATAAAGAAAATAATAGAATAGTTTCTGCGTTATATCTTAGAGGTGTTCATAGTTGCCGGTCGTAGGGGCCGAGCGGTTCTAGGCGCTACAGTCTGGAACCGCATGATCGCTACGGTCGCCCGTTCGAATCCTGCCTCGGGCGTGTATGTGTGTGATGTCCTTAGGTTAGTTAGGTTTAAGTAGTTCTAAGTCTAGGGGACTGATGACCTCAGAAGTTAAGTCCCATAGTGCTCAGAGCCATTTGAACCATTTGTTCATAGTCTCCACTACCACATTTTCATGAAACAACACCTCCTCTCTCTCTCTCTCTCTCTCTCTCTCTCTCTACCTCTGTCTCTGTCCCTCCCTCTTTCTCTCTCTCTCTCTCCATTTGTGTCAATACGGTTAACAGTAAGTTATTGCACTGAAACCGTCACGATATTTCGCTGAACTGTTAGTTAGGTGGCTGACTGACGGTGGTGGTGTGTTGCAAAGGTTTATCCCCGCGGATAGGCAGAGCATTACAGCCGCGGAAGAACGCGCGCCAGTGTCGTGTCGGCGTGCGGGATTCGCGGGAGCCCAGTGAGGCAGGGGAGCCGGAGAGGCCGATGCGATCGCCACCGAGTGACGTCAGCGGCTTCCCAGTACTGCTCTCTACTGTGCCGGCCGCCCGGACCTGGCTCGCCAGCAATTGCCGCCAGCGTCGCTGCCCGGAACTCTCAAACAACGCAGCCGTCCGTTGCTTACGTCTATTTTAATTCTGTCTTCTCGTCAATCGAATCCAAAACCTATTTCAGCGTCTTCTTTCTGGGTTCTTGTTATTAATTTTTTAAATATCTCCCACTCCGTAATATCATAGAAGCCAACAGAGTCGATTATTTATTTATATTATTTTATTTTTTTGTTTTAATTTGACTGATTTGGTGCAGACCGTATGACTATCTTTCCTGGGTCAATCTCTTCACCTTAAAGTAGCGCTTACATCTGACGTCCTCAACAATTTGTTGGATGTATTCGAATCTCTTTCTTCCCCTGCAGTTTTTACCTTCTACAGCTCCCTCTAGTACCGTGGAAGTTAATCGCGGATGACTTAACGAATATCCTGTCATCCTGTTTCTTCTTCTCACTGTTTTCCATATGTTCCTTTCTTCAAGATTCTGCAGATAAACTCCTCATTCCTTATCTTACAAGACCACCTAATTTTCAGCGGCCTCCAACAGCGCAACATCTCAGAAGCTTCGATTATGTTCTTCTAAGCTTCCCCCGCGGCCCACGATTCACTTCCGTACAGTGCTGTGGTCCAGGCGTGCAATCTTAGTAATTTATTCATAAAATTGAGACCAATGTTTGATACTAGCAGACTTCGTTGACCAGGAATGCCCTCTTTACCCGTACAGGTTTGTTTTCTAAGTCCTTGTATTTTATTTTGCTTTCAAGATAGCGTAATTCCTTCACCTCGACCACTTCGTGGTGCCCAGTTTTGATGTTAGGTTTAATTTCTGTTCTCATTTCTGCTACATTTCATTACTTTCGTCTTTCTTGGGTTTACTCCAGACCATTTTTTGTGCTCAGCAGACAGTTATTTTCGTTCAGTATGCGCTGTAATTCTTTCTCGCTTTCCATGAGGATAGCAAAGTCACCAGGGAAAGTCACAGTCGATACTCTTTCACTCTTTATTGTAAAGCCACTCTTCAAACTTGGTTTCATCCGTCATTGCTTCTTCTCTGTACAGATTTAGCAGTAGGGGAGAAGACTGCATCCTTTTCTTACAATCTTTTCAACCCGAGTGCTTCTTTTGGTCTTCCTCTCTTACTGTTCCTTCTTGATTCTTATACATATTGTATATTACCCGTTCTTCCCCACAACTTAGTCTTATTTTGCTCAGAATTTCAAACATCTTGCATCATTTAATGTCGTCGGACGCTTTTTCTAGACCGACAAATCCTATGAAGATATCTTGCTTTTCCTGAAGTCTTGCTACCATTACGAAGCACAACGTCAGAACTGCCTCTCTGGCACCTTTACATTTCCTAAAGTGCAACTGATTGTCATCTAACAGATCATATGTTGTTTTTTTTCCACTCGGTAATGGATCGAAAAGAAAAGGTGGAGGATTAGTGTATAACGCCCCGTCAACCCATGGTCATTAGAGACGAAGCACAAGCTCGGATTGAAGAAAGACGTGGAAAGAAATCGGTTGTGTCCTTTTCTTAGTATCCATACCGCCACTTTCCGTAAACGATTCAGGAAAATCTCGAGAAACCTAAAGCTGGATTGATGGACGGTCGTTTGATCCGTACTCCTCCCGGATGCGAGTTCATTTACCTTAACCATTGCCCCACCTCTTTCGATCGGTAATGGAATCAGTCACCGCTCACATAATGCTGAGAATTAAGAAAAGTTACGAAAATGAGAGATCTGTGACGTTACTTACACGTAACAGCGTAACACAGCACAGCGAAAGCATTGAAACTACCTGTAGGGGCTCCTCTACAGGGTATGAGGAGTGGGTCGCAAGGAATTCTTTTAACTTAAATTTGAAACACTTTAAAGTTGCCTCTGAAATAGCTACTTTCAATTTTCTATTATACTTTTACGTAATTTTTGAAAACCAGTTATTGTTGAAGTGAGGCAAAGATGGTCTTCGTGGCAAGAGCCGGAGAGAAGGTTTTCCGGTTCATGGTTCCAATAACATCGCCCCAGGAAGTCTGTGTTAACGTTTGAATAAGTCAGTCGTGTGAGAGTGATCGATAAGTGCTGAGTTGAATGCAGCCAGTCGCTGTGTTTGGTGCGTGGTGAGATAGTGTATGTTACTGGGGTTACTTCATTGCGCATGCATGTGGACATTTCATTACGTGGTGAAACTTACGCTGATTTACGTGGCGAAGTCGCTACGAACGCCACGAGCGGAATTATGTTTCACGTGCCATTGCTTAACTTTTGTGTTATGATGTCAGTAACTCAGTCATTCATGCATCCAGTTTACCTTCTTAAATGTTTCGTGTCACGTATATAACTTGGTTCGTATGATGTTTGTACGAAGGCTATTCGGAAAGTAAGATCGCAAAATAGAATCCACAGTAAAAAAGTCAACCACCTTCCAACAACTTCTCTACATAGCCACCGCTCCGACTGAGACATTTGTCGTAATATTGTACCAACTTTCCAATACCCTCGTTATAGTAGGTAACCGCTCGTGCTTTCCGCCAGTTCGCTACATTGGTCTGCAGCTCGTTGTCTGTGCCATAATGATGCGTCCATAGCCAGTCGTTCATGTGAGCGGAGATGAAACTCAGAGAGAGCCAAGTCCATGCTATGTGATGAGTTGTCCAACACTTCCCGTCGAAACGCTGCAGCAGCATTCTCAGTGCTCCTGCAAAGTGCAGCTGAGAATTGTGAGGAAGAAGAAAAATTCATGACAGTTAAATTATGTAGGCTGCATGAAATCAGGTGAAATCTCTCCAGCACTCATACTTGGGGGGGGGGGGGGGGGGGGGGGGCACTGTTTCCTCGGTCCACTGTGAACTGTTAGAACTGAAAAGAGTGACGCGACGCGATCGAAGGGCATAGTAGAACAACTGCCCATAACATTTGTGCAAAGCTTCATCCGATTTTTTACTATGCTTTCCATTTCGCGACCAATCAGACCTTAATAAAGCAATAGCCCATATATACCTGGCTTACTTACCACTTATGTTTGTGTTGCTAAGGGGTCATGTATTTCTCTGTTCACTTGATTTTTGTCTCAGTTATATGGCTCTGAGCACTATGGGACTAAACATCTATGGTCATCAGTCCCCTAGAACTTTGAACCACTTAAACCTAACTAACCTAAGGACATCACACAACACCCAGTCGTCACGAGGCAGAGAAAACCCCTGACCCCGCCGGGAATCGAACCCGGGAACCCGGGCGCGAGAAGCGAGAACGCTACCGCACGACCACGAGCTGCGGACTCTCAATTATATGAAGTGGATCTTAAATACTCTCTCTCATTGCAGTTTTCCTGATGTTTATTTAAGACTTAAGTACAAATTAGCATGAGTTTTAGTCTGCCGTCATTACGTGATTTTGTGTTGCAAGATGCAACCATTGTCTCTGCTAAATGATGCATTTGATAATTTTCTTCTAATATTTCACATCATAAGTAGCAACCTCCCGTACCACTACGTGTTCCAGTTCTCTGCATGTTTTCCACAGCAAGTAATGAGGGTCCTGACGCTGGTGCAACTCTGAGAGACTCTGATAGGTAATTCTGCAGAAGTGTATATGTTCAGTGTTTCATGTTTGTTACGAAGCGGCATGTTCATCACCATAGCACTGTAACTGACCATACATCGACTTGCTTTAACACATTCATGTTTCCACTTGTGTTAGATTTTCTGACGCTGTGCCCGCTATTGGTCTTGTTACAGTCAGATTTCGTTCATTACTTAATTACAGTGGTCATTACTTTATCTATTACGGGGCATAGCTAGGTCAAATGAGGGTATGCTGGTCTTTACTTCACTAGTAAACAGAATTTCAGATAGACACATTACAAATAGTTTTTTATCTCTCAAATATTTCTGGTATGGAAGAAGGCTGTTGAAAACTGAAAAGAGCACCCGTTTCTGTTTAGCGATCAAGGTAAAGCCATACGGGCCTAAATAGTTTTCGTTCTGTAAAGGCTGTCAGAGTATCTCTTTAAGTGAAGAATAGTTGAAGAGTTTCTAAGTAGTGTTCTACCATTGGTTGTATACAGTGGCTATTGTAGGAGATGACTATTGAATTCGTAACCGGTCGGAGCAAATGGAGGGGACGGTTAATTGACCAGAGTGTATCTGCTCAGCGATTGCAGTTAACTGGTGAGTTTATCGCAATTTTCGACTGGTGAGCTCTTTCCGATTATCTACAGTATTATCGTAGGAGACGCTGATAAACTAAGTTGAAGAATGGAGCGGACGTTGACACTGTGTGTAATATTATACGCTGAAGTACCAAAGAAACTAGTATAGGCATGTGTATTCAAATACAGAGATATGTAAACAGGCAGAATACGGCGCTGCGCTGCGATCAGCAAAGCCTATTTAATACAACAAGTGTCTGACGCAGTTGTTAGATCGGGTACTGCTGCTACAGTGGCAGCTTATCAAGATTTAAGTGAGTATGAACGTGGTGCGATGGAACACAGCATCTCCAAGATAGCGATGAAGTGATATTCCCGTACGACCATTCTACGAGTGTACCGTGAATATCAGAAATCCGTAAAACATCAAATTTCCGACATCAATGCGGCCGAAAAAAAAGGATCCTGCAAGAACGAGACCAACGAAGACTGAAGAGAGTCGTTCAACAACACAGAAGTGCAATTATTCTGCAAATTGCTGCAGATTTCAATGCTGGGCCATCAGCAAGTGTCAGCGTGCGAGCAATTCAAAGAAACATCATCGATATGGGCATTCGGAGCCGAATGCCCACTCGTGTACCCTTGATGGCTGCACGACACAAAGTTTTACTCCTCGCCTGGGTCCGTCAACACCGACATTGGACTGTTGATGACTGGAAACATGTTACCTGGTCGGACGAGTCTCGTTTCAAATTGTATCGAGCGTATGAAAGTGTACGGGTATGGAGACAACCTCATGAATCCATGGACCCTGCATGTCAGCAGGGGATTGTTCAAGCTGATAGAGGCTCTGTAATGTTGTGGGGCGTGTGCAGATGGAGTGATACGGGACCACTGATACGTCTAGATACAACACTGATAGGTGACAGGTACGTAAGCATCCTGTCTAATCACCTGCATCCATTCGTATCCGTTATGCATTCCGACGGACTTCGACAATTCCAGCAGGACAGTGCGACAGTCCCCAGACATGAAAATTACTGAGCGTATCTGGGATGGCAACGTGCTGTTCGGAAGAGATCTCCACCCCCTCGTACTCTTATGGATTTATGGACAGCTCTCTAGTATTCATGGTGTCAATTCCCTCCAGCACTACTTCAGACATTAGTCGAGTCCATGCCACTTGGTGTTGCGGCACTTCTGCATGCTCGCGGGGGGTCTGCACGATATTAGGCGGGTGTACCAGTTTCTCTGACTCTTCAGTGTACTTTAAGTCTGACGCAGAACAGCAGGAACGTTGAAGTTCATACAGATTTGCGGTCACTGCTTACAAAAGTGCCTTGCCTGAGAATACTAAATTGATTTTGGTTACGACAAATATATGTCAGATGTGTGGTAATTATTTGAAGGAGCGTGTGACTACAACAGACTGACAGTGTACTAACTTATGGGGAATGTTACCAGTTATACTGCATAACGAGAAGCAGAGCGCATCGAGAACCACCATTTCGTAGCAACAATAATAACAATAAATAATAGTTAGATTAGAAACAAACGAATTTCATGTCAGCACCTCGGTAGTTAATAAGGTTACGAAAACACGCTGGTAGTTATTTTGTGAGCCCATTTTGAGTATCACACACACACACACACAAACACAAACACACACACACACACACACACACACACACGACACAGGTGCATATACAAACGCGCGTACACACACAAGCATATGGGATTCGCAGGGAGCTGGTTGGGCAAGGTAATTACGTGAGCAGGCTCCCCGGTGTTTAACCGGTTCCTGTCGGAGTGCTGAGGGAAGTCGTATATTAGCCATCGTGTACTACTGTGATACACCAGCCGTCACGCTAGCAAGTAATCCTGAGCAAGAAGTGAAACATCCAGCCCCTGACACTTTCAACTTGTACCGTATGTGAAACGTTGCCGTTTTATCTGGATGATGCCAGCGAGTCATGTCGTCCGTTCGCTACTATTATTACATTTGACCCCTTGGCTTAATTCCCACTCATTTCTTTATATAATTGAAGATGCAATTAGTTTCCACTCTTACTGAAGTTGTCAGTTATTATCTCAATTAGGGAGAGATCCGGTGACATTCCTGACCAAGGCAGGATTTGAGAAGCACAAAGACTAGCAGTAGAAACTGTCACGGTGTGCTGGCAGGTATTATCGTGCTGAAATGTAACCCCAGGGAGGATTTCCTTGAAGGGCAACTAAACGGTGCATAGAAATCGTCGACCTGCCACCGTGCTGCAAGTGTGCAGTGGATGACAACCAAAGGGGTCTTGCTGTAAAATGAAGAGGGCATTCCAGACCATAACTCCTGGTTGTCAGGCTATATGGCGGGCGACTGTCAGACTGGTATACCACGTTGTCCAGGGCGTCTCCAAACACGTCTTCCCTGGTCGTCGGAACTCAGTTCAAAGTGGGACTCCTCAGTGAAGTCGGTTCTGCTCCAGTCAGTGAGATTCCTGTCACCACTGCGTAACCACCCCCCCCCCCCCCACTCCCGGGATGGAATATGGGTACCTTAACTGTTTTCTAGTAAAATTATTCGTGTGAAATGAGTGAAAGTTTGCTAAATGTTGACGAATCTTGTAACTAATACATGACTTTGGTACCAGCCCGTTACTCTTCTATTGGGATGTGGGAAACCGCCTAAAAACCACACCAGCAGCCCGGCACATCGACCTGATCGTCAGTCCGCCGGGCGGATTCAATCCGGGGCAAGTGCATCTCCCCATCCCGGAAAAGCAGTTTAACACTTTCAGCTATCCGGGCGCGTGAGAAGTCTTCTTTATTCTTCCATCCCAGACATAGCTTCATTATTTTTTCTTCTCATAGTACCATACTTTATGTAATTGCTGTTCGTCATTCTTAAAATCAGGGTTTTGTCAGTGTTAGTTTCCCAGCAATGAAAGGGTATGCTGTGGGGCTATACCAACCCCTGACACCGCTGGAACAGGAGTCTTGGCCTTGGTAATAGCTTAGGAGGATTGAATTTCCCTGAGCATCTGGTCCGGAGGCTAGGCAGTCCTTCCTTTCCTAAAGGTAGGCGCGCCCAGCTTTTAATAAATTGATGATTCATGAAAACTGAATTGTTCGTCATCATTTTTTTTGGTCATCAGTCTACTGAATGGTTTGATGCGGCCCGCCACGAATTCCTTTCCTGTGCTAACCTCTTCATCTCAGAGTAGCACTTGCAACCTACGTCCTCAATTATTTGCTTGACGTTCTCCAATCTCTGTCTTCCTCTACAGTTTTTGCCCTCTACAGCTCCCTCTAGTACCATGGAAGTCATTCCCTCATGTCTTAGCAGATGTCCTATCATCCTGTCCCTTCTCCTTATCAGTGTTTTCCACATATTCCTTTCCTCTCCGATTCTGCGTAGAACCTCCTCATTCCTTACCTTATCAGTCCACCTAATTTTCAACATTCGTCTGTAGCACCACATCTCAAATGCTTCGATTCTCTTCTGTTCTGGTTTTCCCACAGTCCATGTTTCACTACCATACAATGCTGTGCTCCAGACGTACATCCTCAGAAATTTCTTCCTCAAATTAAGGCCGGTATTTGATATTAGTAGACTTCTCTTGGCCAGAAATGCCTTTTTTGCCATAGCGAGTCTGCTTTTGATGTCCTCCTTGCTCCGTCCGTCATTGGTTATTTTACTGCCTAGGTAGCAGAATTCCTTAACTTCATTGACTTCGTGACCATTAATCCTGATGTTAAGTTTCTCGCTGTTCTCATTTCTACTACTTCTCATTACGTTCGTCTTTCTCCAATTTACTCTCAAACCATACTGTGTACTCATTAGACTGTTCATTTCGTTCAGCAGATCATTTAATTCTTCTTCACTTTCACTCAGGATAGCAATGTCATCAGCGAATCGTATCATTGATATCCTTTCACCTTGTATTTTAATTCCACTCCTGAACCTTTCTTTTATTTCCATCATTGCTTCCTCGATGTACAGATTGAAGAGTAGGGGCGAAAGGCTACAGCCTCGTCTTACACCCTTCTTAATACGAGCACTTCGTTCTTGATCGTCCACTCTTATTATTCCCTCTTGGTTGTTGTGCATATTGTATATGACCCGTCTCTCCCTATAGCTTACCCCTACTTTTTTTCAGAATCTCGAACAGCTTGCACCATTTTATATTGTCGAACGCTTTTTCCAGGTCGACAAATCCTATGAAAGAGTTTTGATTTTTCTTTAGCCTTCCTTCCATTATTAGCCGTAACGTCAGAATTGCCTCTCTCGTCCCTTTACTTTTCCTAAAGCCAAACTGATCGTCACCTAGCGCATTCTCAATATTGTATATTATTCTTGTAAGCAGCTTCGATGCATGAGCTGTCAAGCTGATAATTCTCGCACTTGTCAGCTCTTGCCGTCTTCGGAATTGTGTGGATGATGCTTTTCCGAAAGTCAGATGGTATATCGCCGGACTCATATATTCTACACACCAACGTGAATAGTCGTTTTGTTGCCACTTCCCCCAATGATTTTAGAAATTCTGATGGAATGTTATCTATCCTTTCTGCCTTATTTGACCATAATTCCTCCAAAGCTCTTTTAAATTCCGATTCTAATACTGGATCCCCTATCTCTTCTAAATCGACTCCTGTTTCTTCGTCTATCACATCAGACAAATCTTCACCCTCATAGAGGCTTTCAATGTATTCTTTCCACCTATCTGCTCTCTCCTCTGCATTTAACAGTGGAATTCCCGTTGCACTCTTAATGTTACCACCGTCGCTTTTAATGTCACCAAAGGTTGTTTTGACTTTCCTGTATGCTGAGTCTGTCCTTCCGACAATCATATCTTTTTCGATGTCTTCACATTTTTCCTGCAGCCATTTCGTCTTAGCTTCCCCGCACTTCCTATTTATTTCCTTCCTCAGCGACTTGCATTTCTGTATTCCTGATTTTCCTGGAACATGTTTGTACTTCCTCCTTTCATCCATCAGCTGAAGTATTTCTTCTGTTATCCATGGTTTCTTCGCAGCTACTTTCTTTGTACCCATGTTTTCCTTCCCAACTTCTGTGATGGCCCTTTTTAGAGATGTCCATTCCTCTTCAACTGTACTGCCTACTGCGCTATTCATTATTGCTGTATCTATAGCGGTAGAGAACTTCAAACGTATCTCGTCATTCCTTAGTACTTCCGTATCCCACTTCTTTGCGTATTGATTCTTCCTGACTAATGTCTTGAACTTCGGCCTACTCTTCATCACTACTATATTGTGATCTGAGTCTATATCTGCTCCTGGGTACGCCTTACAATCCAGTATCTGTTTTCGGAATCTCTGTCTGACCATGATGTAATCTAATTGAAATCTTCCCGTATTTCCCGGCCTTTTCCAAGTATACCTCCTCCTCTTGTGATTCTTGAACAGGGTATTCGCTATTACTAGCTGAAACTTGTTACAGAACTCAATTAGTCTTTCTCCTCTTTCATTCCTTGTCCCAAGCCCATATTCTCCTGTGACCTTTTCTTCTACTCCTTCCCCTACAACTGCATTCCAGTCGCCCATGACTATTAGATTTTCGTCCCCCTTTACATACTGCAGTACCCTTTCAATATCCTCATACACTTTCTCTATCTGTTCATCTTCAGCTTGCGACGTCGGCATGTATACCTGAACTATCGTTGTCGGTGTTGGTCTGCTGTCGATTCTGATTAGAACAACCCGGTCACTGAACTGTTCACAGTAACACACCCTCTGCCCTACCTTCCTATTCATAACGAATCCTACACCTGTTATACCGTTTTCTGCTGCTGTTGATATTACCCGATACTCATTTTACTAAGCAAAATGACGTGGCGCTCGAAGAAAAATGGAGACCCCATTGCTGACTGTCTCAAACCTACCCCCACTTACAAAATAAAACTATACCGCCACTAGGTCCGAACAACACTGTTCGGCATTCAGTCAAGGTTGAAATGAAGATATAGCGTTCTCACAGCAGCCAAGAACTACGAACATTAGCCCGCCCGGCTAGCCGATCGGTCTAACGCATGGTTTTCCGGAGCGGGAAGGAGCGCCTGGTCCCCGGCACGAATCCACACGACGGACTTGCGTCGAGGTCCGGTGAGCCGACCATTCCGTGTCCATGGATGGCTTTTAGGCGGTTTTCCATCTGCCTCGGCGAATGCGGCCTGGTTCCCCTTATTCCGCCTCAGTTACACTATGTCGGCGATTGCTGTGCAAACAAGTTTTTCACGTACGGGTACACCACCACTACTCTACTACGCAAACATAGGGCTTACACTCGTCTGGTGTGAGACGTTCCCTGAGGGGGTCCGCCGGGGGCCGAACCGCACAATAACCCTGGGTTCGGTGTGGGGCGGCGGAGGGGTGAAGTGGACTGCGGTAGCCGTCGTGGGGTTGTGGACCACTGCAGCTGCGGCGGGGACGGAGCCTCTCCGTCGTTTCTAGGTCCCCGGTTAACATACAGCATACAACTACGAACATCAAACAGAAACTGAAGTTGGTTTCAAAAGACCATCACTGAATGGAACAATCAGAAGAACTAGCTCTTCGTCATCTCAAAACCTGGGATGTCTGGAAATCTTTCAAATAACTGTGGACAGGAACAACATGATCCGAAGTAAATCTTCTAAAAGGAGGGTACTCAGGATTGTCAAACATGTGCAGTTGTGGTGAGATCCAGACAAACCAACACCCATATTCCTGTTCCGATTGCCTCACTCAGTGTAGCTTCGGTAACCTCGTATCAGCAAATTCAAATCCGTCTGACATCGGTAGCATCCGGGCAAAACTATCCTAACTCGGGATTTTGTTAGTCTTGCAACTTTTTAGATTGTCGACGTCTTGATTTTTCTTCATTCTTCCTTGCATTGTCAAGCGCAGAGTGGGAACTGCCTTTGATGTCTTTACCTTTTCTAATGGCAAACTGATCGTCACCTAAGAGATGCTAAGAGATGCTCAATTTTGCTTTCCATTTGTCAGTATATTACTCTTGTCAGCAACTTGTATAAGCTATTAAGCTATTTTACGATAATTAACATAGTTTGCTGTCCTTGCTATCTCCGGAATCGTGCGGATGATATTTTTCCGAAAGTCTTTGATTCTACACACCAGCTTGATAAGTCGTTTTGGTACCATTTCCCCTAAAAATTTTAGAAATTCCGAAGGAAATGTCATTTATGCCTCCTGTCTTACTTATTACAAGCCTTCCCCACAACAGTCATGCTATGAGTACAATACTGTATCCCCTAAGTCTTCCAAGTCGATGTACGAGCACTTCCTCTGTCACATCAGCATACAGCTCCTCGTTCTTGTACAGGGTTTCTGTACTCTTACTACGAATTTCTCTGCCCTCAGCGTTTAATAACGTACCTCTTCTTGAACTCTTAATGCCGACGCCTTTGCTTTCAATTTCACTGAAGGTTGTTATGACTTTCGTATATGATGAATCTGTTTCTTCTACCGCTATTTCTTATTCGATTTCTTCACATTTTTTCTACAGCAATTTCACCTTTGTTTGCCTGTAGTTCGTATTTAATTCATTCCTGAGTGACTTATATTGCTGTATGCCTGTCTTTTTCTGAGTACGTCCTTCTTTCGTCGATCAATTGAAGCAGTTCTTCTGTAACCTAAGGTTTCTTCCCCATTGCCTTACTTGTACCTATAATTGCCTGTCCAACTTCTGGGATGGTGCTTTTTAGGGATGTTAAGTTTTCATCAGCTGAACTGTCACAGTATCTACAGCCTCAGAGAACTTCAAGCGCACCTCATCATTCCTCAGTAATCAGTACCCAATTCCTTTCCACTGTAATTTTTCCAGACAATTCTCGTAAACTTCAGCCTATCTTACATAACTATTAAGTTGTGGTGTTAGAATCGAATATCTGATTTCGAAATCTTTGTCTCACCATCCATGATGAAATCCAGATTGTACCTTGTCACATTTCTAGGCCGCCTCTAAGCATACGTTGGTATTTTAATAGTGTATTTGCTGTTACTGGCTGAAATTTATTGCAGAACTCAAATAGTCTTTCTCCTCTCTCGTCCCTCCTACCGAGCCCATATTCTAACATAATGATGTTTTCAGTTGCTTCCCCTATCTCAGTAATCCAATCCTCCGTTATTATAATTTTATCATCTCCCTTTACATATTGAGCTATCCGTTTGACAATCACACACTCTTTAAGTCTTAATCTTCTGCTTGTGAAGTCAGCAGGTATACCTGAACAATCGTTGTTGACATTGATTGGCTGTAGATCCTTTAACGCAACTGTTCATAGTAACTCACTCTCTTGCCCTGCCTTCCTTTTCTTAATGGATCTTGCTCCTGTTATTCAATTTTCTGCTGCTGTTGATATTACCTTTTATTCGTCTGCCGAGAAGTCCTTAGCTACCACCATTTCACTGCGGTGACCTGCACTACATCTAGACTGAGCTTTTGCATGATATCTGATGGCTTTCCCGCCACGTTCAAACTCCTGACATTGCACTCCCCGACCCGAAGAATGTTACTCTTTGCTATTCAGTTTATTTCTCATGGTTAAAATCCTCATCCGACTACTCACAATCAGGTCTTCGACGGTTCCCCTAAATCGTTTAAAGGCGAAGTGGTTCCTTAGAACAGAGTCTCGCCGATTTACATCTCTGTCCTTCCCGAATCCGAGCTTATTCTGAGTATGTCATGACTCCGTCATGAAGAGCCGGTATGCTCGCGCGCTACCATTCTACTGGTTCAGTTCGGAGCCAACCTCCTGCTGCATCAGTTACCTCATCATCCCACGAAGTGCATCCATCACTGGGCCAAATGGATGTAAGTCGGAAGTTGCGAGATCCGGGCTGTAAGATGGATGAGGAAGGACAGTGCAATGAAGTTTTATGAGCTCGTCTCTGGTGCACAATCTTATACGAGACCTTGCGTTGTCATGAAGAAAGAGAAGTCCATTTGTATTTTTGTGGGCACGAACACGCTGCAGTCGTTTATTCAGTTTCCTGAGGGACATGCAATACGCTTGTTGATCGTTGCATGATCAGGGAGAACATCAAACAAAATAACGCATTCAGAGCTGCAGAACGCTGTGGCCATCAGTTTAACAGCTGTGAGTGCCGGCTTTGAATTTTTTTTCGAAGGAAAGATGATGTGGCGCCACTCCACGGATTGCCGTTTCGGTTCCGGCTCGAAGGGATGACCACATGTTTCATCGCCTGTGACGATGTTCGACGAAAAATTCTTACGATCAGCCTCGTAATGCGCGAGCAATTCCGCACAGATAGTCCTTCCTTGCTCCTTAAGGCATACTATTAGGCGGCCAGGAAGCAAGCGGAAACACACCATAGAGTACCCCAACTGGTAGACGAGTGTGTCAGCGCTACCAACAGTGACGTCCAGTTGTCCAGCGAGGTGTCTGACTGTGATCCGACTACCGGAACTTCATGAAATTATTGGGGCTGAAGAGGGAATATTCCACAGAGTCCCACAACAAGTTCCTCCTTTTTTCCACTGAAACTACCTGAGAAAAAAAAAGTGTTGCATTACTTATTGAACGCCCCTCGTAAATAATGCCATTTTACTTTGCCTTTTCTATCTCTTTTTCCTTCTATGTTCGAAAAAACATCGAAAATACACTACTGGCCATTAAAATTGCTACACCACGGAGTTGACGTGCTACAGACGCGAAATTGAAACGACAGGAAGAAGATCCTGTGATATGCAAATGATTAGCATTTTAGAGAATTCACAAAAAGGTTCGCGCCGTGGCGACACCTACAACGTGCTGACATGAGGAAAGTTTCCAACCGATTTCTCATACACAAACAGCAGTTGACCGGCGTTGCCTGGTGAAACGTGTGTTGTGATGCCTCGTGTAAGGAGGAGAAATGCGTATCATTACGTTTACGACTTTGATAAAGGTCGGATGTAGCCTATCGTGATTGCGGTTTATCGTATCGCGACATTGCTGCTCGCGTTGGTCGAGATCCAATGACTGTTAGCAGAATATGGAATCGGTGGGTTCAGGAGGGTAATACGGAACGCCGTGCTGGATCCCAACGGCCTCGTATCACTAGTAGTCGAGATGACAGGCATCTTATCCGCATGGCTGAAACGGATCTTGCAGCCACGTCTCGATCCCTGAGTCAACAGATGGGGACGTTTGCAAGACAACAACCATCTGCACGAACAGTTCGACGACGTTTGCAGCATCATGGACTATTATCTCGGAGACCATGGCTGCGGTTACCCTTGATACTGCATCACAGACAGGAGCGCCTGCGATGGTGCACTCAACGACGAACCTGGGTGCATGAATGGCAAAACGTCATTTTTTCGGATGAATCCAGTTTCTGTTTACAGCATCATGATGGTCGCATCCGTGTTCGGCGACATCGCGGTGAACGCACATTGGAAGCGTGTATTCGTCATCGCCATACTGGCGTATCACTCGACGTGATGGTATGGGGGGCCATTGGTTATACGTCTCGGTCACCTCTTATTCGCACTGACGGCACTTTGAACAGTGGACGTTACATTTCAGATATGTAACGACCAGTAGCTCTACCCTTCATTCGATCCCTGCGAAACCCTACATTTCAGCAGGATAATGCACGACCGCATGTTGCAGATTCTGTACGGGCCTTTCTGGATACAGAAAATGTTCGACTGCTGCCCTGGCCAGCACATTCTCCAGATCTCTCACCAGCCGGCCGGTGTGGCCGTGCGGTTCTAGGCGCTTCAGTCTGGAACCGCGTGACCGCTATGGTCGCAGGTTCGAATCCTGCCTGGGGCATGGATGTGTGTGATGTCCTTAGGTTAGTTAGGTTTAAGTACTTCTAAGTTCTAGGGGACTGATGACCACAGATGTTAAGTCCCATAGTGCTCAGAGCCTTTTGAACCATTTTGAACCAGATCTCTCACCAACTGAAAACGTCTGGTCAATGATTGCCAAGCAACTGGCTCGTCACAATACGCCAGTCACTACTCTTGATGAACTGTGGTATCGTGTTGAAGCTGCATGGGCAACTGTACCTGTACACGCCATCCAAGCTCTGTTTGACTCAATTCCCAGGCGTATCAAGGCCGTTATTACGGCCAGAGGTGGTTGTTCAGGGTACTGATTTCTCAGGATCAATGCACCCAATTTGCGTGAGAATGTAATCGCATGTCAGTTCTAGTATAATATATTTGTCCAATGAATACTCGTTTATCATCTGCATTTCTTCTTGGTGTAGCAATTTTAATGGCCAGTAGTGTATTTTTTCTTGTTGAATAAATGTGACTTACTCACTTTTGAAACAATTTTTTAAAAAAATGGCTTATCAGTTTACGTTCTTATTTACGAGAGGCTTCTTCTTTGACCAGATGTTGTAAAACTTAAATACCTTTCTGCTTTGAGATATTTTGTCTCTCCTACGGATGAAACTACTGAAAAATCAGTATTTCTTCAACATGCAATAACAGGAGGATTAAGAAGACACAATAGCACAAAATCCATTACCACAGTAGCACAGAGTTCAGCGAAAACTGGTTAATTTTCGATGTTAGCGTACGAACTCACACTCCCCCGTTTCTGCGCCATGCGCAGTCCGATACGTACTCAAGAATTTAGACTTCACGCTCTGCGCAGTCAAATGGTCACTGATGTCACTGACTCACTCGCTACATTGTTGGCACCTGATTTACAAGTGCTCACACGACGCGCTCTCGCAACGAGTAGTCGATTTTTCGACCAGAAAGTTGCACGTATCAAATAGGCTTTAAAGACTGCAACGCCCTGCATCCAACCACGCGAGACCCCCTGCGGTTCCAGTGACCTACAATGGAGTGTTATCTGAAGAGCGTATGTCCGCTGCAGTAGCTAATTCTGGGCGGCTGACAGGAGCCGGGTTAGGCGGAGGTCATCTGAGACGTCAGACTACCTGCCACCCGCCAGCAGGCGCGGGGCGCTGGAAGTGCGGCCCCCGGCGCCGACGTCGACGCCGACGCCGCCCCCACGTAGACAATTAGCGGCGGAAGTGCGCCCTGCTCGCCGTGCCGGAAGCTGCGCTGCCATTTCTCGGCAGCCTGGGCTATATCTGCTGACGGCGAACAGTAGCTGGGACACAGAAGCTGAATGTCACCACTGAGAGAAGCGCGTGGCATACTCTGTGGATGTTCCAAAATGGCTGGTCTCCGTCGTTCACGTTCCAAATGTTACGGACGTATCCCAGTTGCCTTTATGCATTAATGTGGTGGAGCTTGTGAAACGAAATTATGAAGAACATCTCCTTCTCCTTCTCATAGTCCACCCACCACATACAAATCTGTACTTCGCAGCATGCGTCTACGGCAGTAAAATTGAGGCGTATGCGTCACATACACTTAAATACCTGATGAAAGAGTCTTCTCCGAGCTGTAGGTAGTTCCTGCAGTGGATCATAAATTGCCTTACTATTCACTTTGCAACAACAAACTCACTAATTGACAGCATAACACAACAGTAACTAGACAATGTCGACTACACTGCTGCAGGGCCTACACAGGGTAATTATTATTATACATATTTTCTTTAACAGAAGACAAAAAATGGCTCTGAGCACTATGGGACTTAACATCTATGGTCATCAGTCCCCTAGAACTTACAACTACTTAAACCTAACTAACCCAAGGACATCACACAACACCCAGTCATCACGAGGCAGAGAAAATCCCTGACCCCGCCGGGAATCGAACCCGGGAACCCGGGCGCGGGAAGCGAGAACGCTACCGCACGACCACGAGCTGCGGACTACAGAAGACACATCATATGAGGTCAATAGGCCGAATTTCCTATTTTGTCAGTAGTTGGACGCTTCCCAAGCGTCTAGGACTGCGTCATATAACGATCGATAATATATACAGTGGCGTGGCTTTCCGTAGTTGTCAGATGGATACTTTATCAGTGCTGATTGTTTCAAGTGCCCACGAAGATCTTCTGGCATTATTCAAAAAATTGTTCAAATGGCTCTGAGCACTATGCGACTTAACTTCTGAGGTCATCAGTCGCCTAGAACTCAGAACTAATTAAACCTAACTAACCTAAGGACATCACTCACAACCAAGCCCGAGGCAGGATTCGAACCTGCGACCGTAGTGGTCGTTCGGCTCCAGACTGTAGCGCCTAGAACCGCACGGCCACTCCGGCCGGCCTGGCATTATTCCCATTATTATATTATTCTCATTCTTCTTCTTATTGTTCTTATTAATACAATTAGTGGGAGTAGCCAAACACAAAGCATTGGCAGTCTGAAGTGTTCCAGTTTCAGCCATTTCAGAAGTAAGGAGTCCAACAATGAAGTAATGTACAAGCAGCTAGTATAGCGCACAGATTTTAACGTAGTTGATTTTAAACAGCGACGGAGTGTGTGGGCGAAGCAAGTGTCGATAGGGAGAGGAATGGCGCACGGGATTGTGTCTACCCTCAATGAGTTTAGTTAGTTTTCTTTTCTGAGGAGGAGTTGTAGGTAGCATAAGCGATTCACTGAAAATTTTTGCTTCAGCATTCCATAAAAAAGCTTTTGGAAATAAGCAATAACAATTGTGTCATTGGCTGATTGTTTTGTGGTTTAATAACACACCTGCTAAAATAAATATCATTTATCTTTCATCATTTTAAAAATAAGCGTTCGAGGAAAATCGTTTTTCAGTTGGGCGCTAATGTTGGTTTAAGGGGGGTGGCGGAGGGGGCAGTGGTTGGTGGGTAATATTTGATTACACTCAGGGGTAAATGTCTCAGAAAGGTTGGCAACCACTCGTCTAGAGAGAATTGCCGCTACTGAATAACAAACTGTCAGGTCGAGCCTGGAAAGTTACAATCGCAAGTTACTGTGCGTGGTGGCTGACCACACCACTTGGTAAGGCTTGGTAACTTAGTAGTGGCCGATCTGACAACCCCTTGAAACCCACTGCTGCCTATCGCACGTTTGAGGCTAAATGAAACAAAGTAAAATTGTTATAAATTAAATGCACAATACTATGTATGTTCTACTGTTATTAATTTATTTTGTTACATAGTTCTGAAGTTACAAAGCCATCATAAGACTAACTATTATCAACTAAGAGGGTGAAATATTCGTGAACGACATTGAACATTTTATTTTACAGTGAGGTACGAACACTGGGTAAAAGTCATCTTTGACAATGCAGTGGTAATGCAATTATAGTCCGCAGCTTGTGGTCTCGCGGTAGCGTTCTCGCTTCCCGAGCACGGGGTCCCGGGTTCGATTCCCGGTGGGGTCAGGGATTTTCTCTGCCTCGTGATGACTGGGTGTTGTGTGATGTCCTTAGGTTAGTTAGGTTTAAGTAGTTCTAAGTTCTAGGGGACTGATGACCATCGATGTTAAGTCCCATAGTGCTCAGAGCCATTTGAACCATTTGAGCAATTATAAATGGTAAACAGTAAATAACATAAAGGCAAAAATCCAGAAAACCATTAACATTAAACTTGAAAAACAATTAAAATTAAATTAATACTCCCAATAAAATAAAATTAGTACGTGGCAGTATTGAAAAATATCTTGAAGAGCTATTATATGGGGAAGGAGATACAGAAACAGAGTAAAATATAGAACGCACAGCTGTAGCAACAGAGTATATGAAACACATAGACAATAACAATAAAATAAATACATACAGGACAAATGCGTAGTAGCATTGTTCATGGTACACACTTCTGTAAGCTGCACGTTATGATAACCAGTACAGCAACAAAGAGCAGCGGAGACAGAGCTGAGCCTTGAGGAACACCAACTTAATCAAATGCCTTCTGGATATCAAGAAAGGCAGGGTGCTGTGACTTCCTTTTCTCGTGTAATTTCTCCATCAGCAAATCACCACCAACATTTATATAACAAGTGATGGGAATATGTTCAACAAACGACTGAGGACGTTGACTGTAAGTGCTACTTTGAGACGAACAGATCAGCACAGGGGATAAAGTGTGCGGGCTGCAATCACACAAATCAGAATAACGATAACAAAAATAAATAAATGATCCACATATGCCAGTCACTGTTGAAAACAAAAACAACTGGGGAAAGGTAAACGCCAGCAGAAATAATATATATGAAATTCCACAAAACGATGCCGGGTAGTACTAGATGATTATAGTGCACATCCAAGCAAATAAAGTACAAGAAAAAACTGGAAACTTCCCAACACTTAACTTGACAACCCAGAACGGACGAAAATTAGTTGAACTCTGTAGAATATTCGATCTTAAAATCTTATCAACACACTTCAAAAAGAAACTATCAAAACAGATGACATGTAGATCACCGAACTCACTCATCGGTGAATTCCACATTGACCATGTAGCAATCTCTTACTCAAAGCACAGAGTTATTGCAACATCCAAAACAGAAAGGGTGCCAACACAGACTCAGATTATTACCTGACAATAATAAAACTACGTTTAAAACCTCACAGGTTCACAAAAATAAGATGCAAATCCCCAGTTACACCAGCGGGATCCAATCATTTGTCAAGGAAGAACTAGAGAAAAACAGTCAAACAGTTGGCAGCAACTCAAAAGCAATTTAATCGAAACAGCACAAATACTACAGTTCTTCCGCAGAAAAGGAAAAAGCATCCTAGGTGGAGTGACGAATTGGAGTATGCAATTTAATCTCGACGGACTGCATATAACAACTGAAACAGCAATAAGATAGAAGACGTCTATAAGACATTCCCGACAGCGAGGAAAGAGACAGCCAAATTAACTAGAAACACCAAAAGGAAATGCGAAAACTATAACCTAATTGAAATCGAGAAAGACTTCGGAAGAAATAATACAAGACATTTCTGTAAGAACTTCAGAATTAAGCTCGTAGGACAGCAATCACGAAGTCTCTGCATGATGAAAGAAAATGGAAAATGTACAGTCAAGAAAACTGCAAGGAAACTGCCTGAAACACTACCAGAAAAAATTAGTACAGCTGGAAAGACGATGCCGCTTTTGATTCGATGACAGCATATGCCACTTGGGGAATAGTAGATGTACTGCTAATGATTTCAACGTTGTCCGCCAAAAGATAGCGTTGTGACATAGCTACCATACCGCCATCTGTGTCTACCCTTTAATAGGGAGTTCTCACGGCCAGGAGGCTCATTATGGTGCAAACGTGTGAAGCAAGAAGGCAACCACCTCCTGGAGCGAGCTTTAAAAGGTCAGATTGTGGCCTTCCGATTGGCGGGATGGTTTTCGTGGAGAACTGCAACACAAGTTGGACACGCTGCGTCAGTTGTGCAGTGATGCAGATAACGGTGGTCCATCCTCACGCCCGTAGACGAGGTTCTGGACGCCCACACTGCACAGACGCCCGCCAGGATCGTCGTATTGTAAGGACAGCAGTGGCAGATCGTACAGCTAGCACAGCACAGATAAGAGGGCTTGTAGTCCAGACGTGTCAACACGAACTGTTGCGAACTGGTAATAGCATGGACGCCTCTAGCCCGTCTTGCTCTCACGCCACAGCATCGATGTGCACGGTTCGGCTGGTGCTGTCAGATGATCACTTGGAGGATGGAATGACGCACCATGGTCTTCAGTGATAAAGCAGATTCTGTCTGCACGCAAGTGCTGGTCTTTTGCGCATACGACGTAGTTCTAGTGGATAGTGTCTCGTAGAGAGCATTCGTCCAAGACAAACTGGCCCCGCTCCAGGCTTTGTGGTCTGGATTACGATAAACTACATCTCTAGTTAACTTTTGGTATTTTGCCTTTCTTGCAATAGGAAGATGATGTGTTTTTCCAACAGGATAGTGGTCGCCCAAACACTGCCTGTGAAACTCAACGGGTTCTGCAAGACGTGCAGCATCTTCCCTGGCCAGCATGATCTCCAGACGATGGGATATGATGAGGCGAGAAGTGACTCGTCCAACTCGTTAGCGAACAACTCTTACGGAACTACGTGAACAGGTCGAGTGGGTGTGGCATAACGTTTCCCAATAATTTTGGAACACGTATTGTGTTCGAGTATAATGACTTTTCTGGTTCAAATGGTTCAAGTGGCTCTGAGCACTATGGGACTTAACATCTATGGTCATCAGTCTCCTAGAACTTAGAACTACTTAAACCTAACAAACCTAAGGATAGCACACAACACCCAGTCATCACGTACTCTTCTGGAGACTAGAAATCTACTCTGCATGGGTTTCGAAATAGACGATCGTGTGAAACTCAGCTCGTGCTATTCGTCCACGAGACTCAGAGGGCCATAGACACGGGTTCCCAGGTGGATGCCGTCTTTCTGGACTTCCGCAAGGCGTTCGATACAGTTCTCCACAGTCGTTTGATGAACAAAGTAAGAGCATATGGACTGTCAGACCAATTGTGTGATTGGATTGAAGAGTTCCTAGATGACAGAGAATGGAGAGAAGTCTTCCGAAGTGATTTCAGGTGTGCCGCAGGAGAGTGCCGTAGGACCGTTGTTATTCACAACATATATAAATGACCTTGTGGATAACATCGGAAGTTCACTGAGGCTTTTTCCGGATGATGCTGTGGTATATCGAGAGGTTGTAACAATGGAAAATTGTACTGAAATGCAGGGGGATCTGCAACGAATTGACGCATGGTGCAGGGAATGGCAATTGAATCTCATTGTAGACAAGTGTAATGTGCTGCAAATACATAGAAAGAAAGATCATTTATCATTTAGCTACAATATAGCAGGTCAGCAACTGGAAGCAGTTAATTCCATAAATTATCTGGGAGAAGGCATTAGGAGTGATTTAAAATGCATTGGTCATATAAAGTTGATCGTCGGTAAAGCAGATGCCAGACTGAGATTCATTGGAAGAATCCTAAGGAAATGCAATCCGAAAACAAAGGAAGCAGGTTAGAGTACACTTGTTCGCCCACTGCTTGAATATTGCTCACCAGTGTGGGATCCGTACCAGCTAGGGTTGATAGAAGAAATAGAGAAGGTCCAACGGAGAGCGGCGCGCTTCGTTACTGGATCATTTAGTAATCGCGAAAGCGTTACGGAAATGATAGATAAACTCCAGTGGAAGACTCTAGAGGAGAGACGCTCATTAGCTCGGTACCGGCTTTTGTTGAAGTTTCGAGAACGTACCTTCACCTAGGAGTCAAGCAGTATATTGCTCCCTCCTACGTATATCTCGCGAAGAGAGCATGAGGATAAATCCAGAGAGATTAGAGCCTACACAGAGGCATACCGACAATTTTTCTTTCCACGAAAAATTAGAGACTGGAATAGAAGGGAGAACCGATAGAGGTAATCAAAGTACCCTCCGCCACACGCGGTCAGGTTGTTGCGGAGTATGGATGTAGATGTAGAAGACGGTGTTCGCCCGCCTGCATTGCCATATGGGTGTTTAAGCGTGGCTCGATACCTGGTGCTTCAGAATAGCTTGTGCTTTTGATCTGTAAATGTAATCATTCCATGTACTCGTTATCCACTGTTACAACAATAAATCTTTAGTGAACTGGAAACCTCTAAAAGAGCGTACTAATTTTTTTCCGGTAGTGTATGTCAAAGAACTACTTAACTGCCCATAACCAACAAAAAGATTCACACCGTAAGAGCCTGAGGAAACTAACCCAAAAATCGTTACTGCAGGTGAAGAAGAAATATCCAGACAGATCCGAAGACTTAAAACCAATAAAGCATCGGGGGAAGCTGCAATCATAGCATAAATCCTCAAATCAGCAGGCTAAACCACTACAAAAGAAATTACCAATGTCACGCAAGACATGTGGCAAACAAAGCAAATACGAGAAGATTAGAAAACGCGCTAATCCACCGTTTACACGTCAAGTGATACAGAACAGATGTAGATAACTACAGGGGAATGTCAGCAACCTCAGTCGCACACAAAATTGTATCTCTCAGCACAAAAACAACGTGATCCAAAAATTGGAGAATTTCGGGCAGAATTCAGACCAGGCCATTCGTGTACAGAGCAAATCTTGAACTTAGAGCTAATCCTTAGATATCTGAGAATTTGTGGCAAAAATTTAGTCTGCAAATTCGTCGATTTCAAAAAAGCCTATGACTCAGTTGACCAAGAATCATTCTTTCAACTATTAAAAGAACGACATCTAGATACGAAAACACTTGCAGTCATAAAATAGATACTGACAAATACAAGACCAAAGGTTAAATTAATGGGAACTCATATCCTTTGGAAATCGAAACGAGAGTAAGACGAGGAAGTGGTCAGTCTCCATTGCTTTTCAATTGTGTCCTTGTGAAAGTGATAGAAGAATGGCGCAAACAGAAATCAATCCTCATAATTGACCAACCAATTGCTTTCAGCATAGGCAAGTTATTTATAGATTTCCTAGCATTGGCAGACGGTGTAGCAATATTAACTCCCGATATTTAATCAACCCAAAATCGGACTGAACTCATACTGCATAAAAAAAACCAGTCTCCAAATATCATTTGAAGAGAGAGAGTACATGACCAGCAAGAAAGAAGCAGCAAAATTCATAAAGACGAAATATGGCAAAATTAACGAGTTCCAGTGTCTGAATATCTCGTTGAAAGTATTCAGGAAAATGGAATCGAAACGAAAGCAAACGAAATTTGATGCCGAAAGGAGGAAACTGCATATTGGCTTGTCCAAAATGTTTTCTACACGCAATGTATCTCCAAGCACACAAAACTTCACATTAAATACAGTAATTGAACCAGAATGACTCTATGGGTCAGAAACATTTATTTTGAACAGGAAAACATACACTGAAAACATTAAGAAAAAGGAATGTAAAATCGTAAGAAAAATTCTAGGCCCAAAACTTGTAGACGAACAATACCGACTCAGAAATAGTCAGAAACTCAAATAATACATAATATCCATAGTGACACTATACAACGCAGATTAAGACTCTATGCACGCATTAAAAGAACTAACCCAGTCAGGCTTAAGAAAAGACTTAAGAAAACAAATTAGAGCAAACACGAAACGGATACGATGCTATGGCTTAATGCGATCAGAACTAAAGTTAGTAACAGTTTCTCCACAAGATATGCAAAACAGCGAATCCTTCCGGTTCACAATTCACAAATGGTAAATTGATCAGTAGGAAAAACCAAAGAAGAAAGCTGGCACAGCATTGACTGAAGAGAGAAAGGACACTCAGAGGAAGAGAATGGAAGAAATACGTGCACAAGGAAAGGCAAACGCCCACTTCTAACTACTTTGTCTAGTCCTAATGACTTTATTCCCGAATAATAATAATGAAAGGTCTATATATCACTCAGCATCGTATCACCTCCACCCCAATAGTAGTATACTGGTTCTTATTCTCACAGTGACTCTTTCCAGATAGCAAGTAATATTTGTATCACGTTTGACTAAAATCGGTACAGGGGTTTAGGAGGAGCTTTTACCTGCCACTTTGCCCACTTACACACCTGTCACATATATTTCACATATAATTAACATATTTCACCTGTATCTCTGGCCAGTTTCACCTTGCAGTTTCGTTTTCACGCAGTTAATTGCTTATAACGTCAAATCTCCTTCACGCAGCTCAATGTTTTGACGTCACATCTGCTGAACTATATGTCGTGGAATATGTGTTTACTGTCTGCGAGATGTATTGCGAACAGAGTTAGTAAAGAAGTAATTAATTTAACAGTCACGCTTGGTGCGGCAGTTTTACTACACGAAAAGTCAAAATACAATAAGCGAAAACTTTTTTTCCTTTCATCGTTTTGTGGGGAAATGTCATAGAGAAAAAGTTTCGAAAAAGTTTGAAACTGTGTGTGAAGCTGGCTGCAAGCTACTAAGTGCTCCCATTCTCAGATACTATACGAATACAATCTGGCTTTTTGCACGTCGTGAGCTACGCTCCTTTTTCACCTCAACTCCTTTGAGGGATTATTGGTTCTTACCCCGACAGAGTTTCTTTCCAAATAATAAGTGGTATGTGTAGGCCAACTGTTTTGCCGCAGTGGTAAAACCGGTTCCCCTCAGATCACGAAGTTAAGCGTTGTCGGGCTGAGTTAGCACTAGGATGGGTGACCATCCGGTCTGCCGAGAGCTGTTGGGAAGCGGGGTGCACTCAGCCCTTGTGAGGCGAACTGAGGAGCTACTTGATCGAGAAGTAGCGACTGCGGTCTCGTAAACTGATATACGGCCGGGAGAGCAGTGATCTGACCACATGCCCCTCCATATCCGCGTCCAGGGACGGCTGTGGTCTGAGGATGACACGGCGGCCGGTCGGTGCCGTTGGGCGCTCATGGCCTTTTCGGGCTGAGTTTAGTGTTAAGTCGTATGTGTACCAAACTTGGATGAAATTGATCCAGTGGTTTACGGGATGATGCGGAACGTACATACAAACCTACACTTTTATAGTTTGTAGAGATAAAAAATAAATAAGTGAAGACCTATATTAATATGTTTAGACGGTTTTATTCACAAAAAAAATTGGCTTGACTGAAACATTTTTGCAGAAAAGTTCAAATAAATTCGGAGCAAAATAGGAGTACTCAGGTGGGACAATGTTTCGTGTGGCGAAAGGGAAGTCCTGATAGCTTGTAGCAACTACGAAGCGAAGAAGATACGTGATTGAAACCAATATAGTTGCGTACAAGTGGTAGCAAAAAGGTATGACCAGACTGTTAGGAGAAATTCCTCACACGTAAAGGAGGAAAATGTTTTATATAGGCATGGGTCACGAAATGCATTATTTTCATGTTAGAATTCATTTTCTGTTTCTCTTCATAACCACATTAATCGTGGGAATCACACCGAAACAGAACATATCACAATTACGTGGCGCGTTTTCGTACATGAAATCTTCGAAACTGCTTCCTGATTATAGTATGAAACATATTCCTAAATGAAATGTTCAAAATGCCCTCCTTTAGCAAGGAAACATGCATCGACTTGCCGACGCATTGACTCCCTGATGCACTGACTTGTCCCTGGAGAATTACGTCAGTAAAGATTTGCTTAGCGGTTCTAGGCGCGCAGTCCGGAACCGCGCGACTGCTACGGTCGCAGGTTCGAATCCTGCCTCGGGCATAGATGTGTATGATGTCCTTAGGTTAGTTAGGTTTAAGTAGTTCTAAGTTGTAGGGGACTGATGACCTCAGAAGTTAAGTCCCATAATGCTCAGAGCCATTTGAACCATTTCAATATTAAATATTATCTTCCTCGGCGTGTGAGGAATTTTTCGCGAATGTCTGGCCACATCGTTTTGTTAAAACCTTTGGAAATGTGGCAACACTGAGGTATATCCATAGAGAAGTGTGCTAAATCTAATTATTGTGGCAGAAGTGGGAAGCATGTACGCTAGGGGTACTTTAACTGCCACTATGTTTCTTTCACCATACGTATTGTACTGTTTCCAGTTTACCCCAATCGCTGGATTTCCAATCACTTTGTCTGCAACGACCGACGTGTAATTTTCGTGACGCGACTATTTATTCAAATATAAATCAGAGATTCTTTGCCATAAATACTTCCCACCGTTATTTGTTAATAGGCGCCGGCACAAAGCAAGTTCCTTCATCTATTTGTAGCTCATACAGTAGCGCCTAAATGCTCTGAATTCATTTAGTCTGAAGAATAGTTTATCACATGATATCACATAGACTGTACACTGTACCCGTCTTGTATGCATCTCTTTCACTAGCTGTTAGCGCTTGTGTTGTTCAAGACCAAATTTTCATACATTCTTTGTTGGGGCCAGCCAATACAAAAGACTTAACATTGAAGTTCCTCGCGGTGGCACACTTGTGTAAACCTTCTCGGTGTTTGAACCGCGTCCAGTCGGAGTTAAAACTCGAGCTTTCGAAGGTTATCACCATCTTCTTCGTCAGGAGATGACTGCTGGGAGTGACGGAGAACATGGTGATAATCTTTGAAAGGTCTAGTTTGAAATCTAAACACCGAGATTTTATGCGACGTGAAAGACAGTCTCGCGCAAATTTCTCTTCTATCCTTTCTTCGAATGTCGTACTCCCATGATCTCTCACTCTTCCACCGATATGGCACTAACATATTAATTTACTTGAGTACAGCATTTTACAATAAATCTATACTAATGATAAAACTGTCTATTTGAACACGCTCATCTCCAAAATTACTGTACGTATTTCCAAAGGGTTTTTACAGGTAACTTGAGCGTAGCTAGAGACAGCATACATCATCATCCAAATCGGATCATGAAAAAATAAAGGTATCGTAACTTCTCGGGAATAGTGCTAGATTCAATCCTCGAAAGACTACTATGTTTTGGCGAACAACTGTTCCGCCATAATCAGGTGGTGTTGATGGAATGAAGTGTCTGCTGCATGCTGACGTCGGTATTTATACCCGCCGGTCCAGAGTTCGGGCCTCGCCAGCTCCGCGTCGAGCCCGGTGTAGGGGGGGGGGGGGGGGGGGGGACGGTCCAGAGTTCGGGCCTCGCCAGCTCCGCGTCGAGCTCGATGTTGGGGGGGGGGGGGGGCGTGCAGCTGCGGCGGTGGGGGAGGGCGGGATGGCGGAGAGTCTCAGTTGCCTTCCACCCGCCGTCCCTTTCGCATCTCGCGTCCAGATATCACGTTCTGCTTGGAGAGAGCTTAGCATTGGCTTCCACGCCATGCTCGGTTGGAAGCCCGAGTCTCAACTGATTAAATTATCGTCCACATAGTTTCAGTCCGTTCTTTGAAAATGCAGTTCTAAAATTTATCGGTTTGACTTTTGTTGGCTGGAAATTCACTTTATGTCCATTTCCAGTGCAGTGTTCTGCTGTTACAGGCGTGTTGAGTTGCAGCAAGCGAGTGTGGCGGCCATGTTCTGTACATCGATATTCAGTTGTGCGGATCGTTTTCACATTCATAGGGAACTTGATACACCCTCGCTTTTTTGTCATCCAGTTCGTCTTTCACTGTCCCTAATAAAACTTGCAGTTTGGCTGAAAGGCAGAAAACTACCGTTGTGTGGAGTTTTCGCAGTAGTTTTCCAATTTTTGGCGATACATTGCCAGCAAACAGTAATAAAGCGGTCCTCTTATCCTCTTGTGCTGTGTTTGTGTTCTCCGTGTCGTACTTGGAGCTCTTGCATCGCATTGGCATCCGATTCTGTCGGTTACTGTGTCCATTCTCTTGGAAGACGAATTCCAGGTGTCGCAGCTCTGCCGTCAAACTTTGTTAGTCTGAAATGGAGAATTCCCTGCGTGTTAGAGTGCTGAGCACGCTGTCCTTCTTGCGAGAGGGGGCGTTAGCTGGACGCATGGAGAAAAAAATCGGTGTGCTCTGGTATACGGTACACATAACGGACAAGCGAGCAGTCCGGCTTGCACTGAACTAGGACGTCGAGCAATGGAAGTTTGTCACATTTTTTTTCTATTTCTATGGTAAACTGAATGTTTTCATGAATAGAGTTCAGACGTTATGAGAACTTCTGTAGTTTTCAAGTCCATGTTTCCAGATGCCAAAAGTGTCGTCGACATACCGAAAGAAACAAACAGGTTTCAGTTCAGTAGTTTTCAGTGCTCTATCTTGAAAGTACTCTGTGAACAAGTTTTCTACAAATGGCGAGTGGGGCTGCCCATGACTACGCCATCAGTCTGCTCATAGTATTATCCTCTGAAAATAAAACAGATATATGTCAAAACATGTCTGTCAGCACAATCTGATGATGGCGGAAAGGTTGTTCGCCGAAATATCGTGGACATTCGACGGTTGGATCTGGAAGTACACCTGAATACTTTGTAAGCAGCATACACACTGGTAAAGCCTGAGGTCACAAAACCATCGTAATTTAAAATTTTGTGTAAGACTGTCATGTCTGTCTGTTTGAACATGCTAATTTCCCAACCTTCTCGACGAATTTTCTTCGGGTTCTCATACGTAAATGGAGCGTAGCTTGGGGCAACATATAAACCTTATGTCATCAAAATCGAACCATGGAATAATGATATCGTGATTTAATGTTTTATCAACGGTCGTGTCTGTCCGTTTGAATACATTAATCTCCAAAATTACTAGACGAATTTTTATGGAGTTTTCACGGCTTACTTGAGCATAGCTTGGGGCAACTTATGGGATTTATTTCATCAAAACTATATAAAATAAAGATACCGAGAAATAAAATTTTGTGTAAAACTGTCGCCTCTATCTGCCTGAACATGCTAATTTCCAAAATTACTTGACGAATTTTCATGGGATATTTACTGGTGACTTGAGGATAGCTTCCGCCAACAATAGGCTTTATTTCATCGAAATCGGAATACGGAAAAAAAGATGTGGTCGTTTAAAGTTTTATCTTAAATTGCCTGCTGATTTTAGTGGTTCCGATGTTTAATCATCACGGCGTAGTACAACAAAGAAGCAAGAAATGGCACTGTTAGTTTCGTGGAGATCAGAGAAGAACCAACAGACCGCGCTGTTAGCTTTTTTTTTTCTCGAGGACAGTTCTACTTTCGGAAGTTTACATCAGTGACAGAATTAAATGCCTCAATCTTATCTATCTGCATTTAAGCAGACAGTGAATTTACTATGCCAGGATATACAGATTTACTGATATCACTTTGCGTACTAACAACTTAACGACATTGCTTTGTTTTTTTTTTGTTTTTTTAGATAGGTTTTATTTATACTCTTTGCTAGGTAAAACGAACTTATTAAGTTTGCCTTGTGATTTAGGTGCCTACTCATTACATTTTGGTTTCACAAGCTGCAACATTGTCGCGAACTGAACAGCGACCCGAATATAGAATAAATTTTCTTTACTTCACGTCTGTGGTCGCAAATTTTTTGTCATCAGATACCGGTTTCGGTCTATAATGACCATCTTCTGATCTGTTTTATACAAATACCGGTTTCGGTCTATAATGACCATCTTCTGATCTGTTTTATAAAAACTGTTTTTATAAAACAGATCTGAAGATGGTCATTATAGACCGAAACCGGTAGTCTGATGAAAAAAATTGTGACCGTAGGTGTGAAGTAAAGGAAATTTACATTTTGATTTCGTTTTATTGCCAAAAAATGTAGCCACAAAACGGTCGAGTCTTTCAGAACACCCGAGGAAAGCAAAAAGACTGAGGATCTGCGGTCTCAAGAATCCAATGAAGATTGTGAGACGAGACTTGCTGCATTTCGAGAACATCAGGCTCTAATTCACTCTTTGGAAATTCCTTCTGAAAGTGAGACGTTACATAACTCTGATTAAAAGCATCATGGATTATCTCGTTCCTTACAACCTTTTCGCTGACAGAGGCTTAAAGTCATATCTGACCAAAGTAACATCACAGAAGCGGACATTTTGACGGGAAGTGGTGCAGGCGAGTGTGCTTTATACCACGAATCCCGCATATTTCTAACATTTACCATTTAGGTTTTAAACGTGTACAACTTCTGGTGAGTTTATGTTATGCCATGGCCATACAAAAAGCAGAAGGCCAGATGCCGCACGTTGCGGGCGAGAACCTTATTGATAGTTGCTTTTCGCATGGCCCACCATACGTGGCTGTCTCCCGTGTTAGAGAAGCAAACAAGCTCTTCCTTCGTGACCCCTATCGTACTACTTCAAACGTTATATGCAAAGACGTTTTACAAGTCAAAAATATGTTCCACATGTACGTAGTCTCGGCCACAGCAGTAAATACCCAGTTAATACCGGGTTTCCCGACTACAATATTCCATATGCGATGTTGCATTTACATTATGCAATGGTATTTTCTGAATTATGTGTTACCCAGGTCTAAAGTTCCACAAGAAATCAAGACAGAGATGCCACTAGTGAAAAATGTGTCGCACCCCAAGGCCGCGGCGGCAGATCGGCCACGCTGCCCCCGCTACGTCCCACATAGCGCCGCAGGTTGCCGACGCGTGCTCTGCAGGGGCAACCACTCAATACGGTTACAATAGGTTATAAACGTATGTACACTACTGGCCATTAAAATTGGTACACCACGAAGAAATGCAGATGATAAACGGGTATTCATTGGACAAATATATTATACTAGAACTGACATGTGGTTACATTTTCACGCAATTTGGGTGAATAGATCCTGACAAATCAGTACCCAGAACAAACACCTCTGGCCGTAATAACGGCCTTGATACGTCTAGGCATTGAGTCAGACAAAGCTTGGATGGCGTGTGCAGGTACAGCTCCCCATGCAGCTTCAACACGATACCACAGTTCATCAAGAGTATTGACTGGCGTATTGTGACGAGACAGTTGCTCGGCCACCATTGACCAGACGTTTTCAGTTGGTGAGAGATCTGGAGTATGTGCTGGCCAGAGCAGCAGTCGAACATTTTCTGTATCCAGAAAGCCCCGTACAGGATCTGCAACATGCGGTCGTGCATTATCCTGTTGAAATGTAGGGTTTCGCAGGGATCGAATGAAGGGTAGAGCCATGGGTCGTAACAGATCTGAAATGTAATGTCCATTGTTCAAAGTGCCGTCAATGCGAACAAGAGCTGACCGAGACGTGTAACCAATGGCACCCCATACCATCATGCCGGGTGATACGCTAGTATGGCGATAACGAATACACGCTTCCAATGTGCGTTCACCGCGATGTCGCCAAACACGGATGCGACCATCATGATGTTGTAAACAGAACCTGGATTCATCCCATAAAATGACGTTTTGCCATTCGTGCAGCCAGGTTCGTCGTTCAGTACACCGTCGCAGGCGCTCCTGTCTGTGATGCAGCGTCAAGGGTAACCGCAGCCGTGGTCTCCAAGCTGATAGTCCTTGCTACTGCAATCGTCGTCGAACTGTTCGTGCAGATGGTTGTTGTGGTGTCACCGCCAGACACCACACTTGCTAGGTGTTAGCTTAAATCGGCCGCGGTCCATTTAGTACATGTCGGACCCGCGTGTCGCCACTGTGTGATCGCAGACCGAGCGCCACCACAAGGCAGGTCTCGAGTTACGGAATAGCACTCGCCCCAGTTGTACGACGACTTTGCTAGCGACTACACTGACGAAGCCTTTCTCTCATTTGCCGAGAGACAGTTAGAATAGCCTTCAGCTAAGTCCATGGCTACGACCTAGCAAGGCGCCATTAACCGTATCTGAAGATAGTCTTATTTGTATTATCAAGAGCGATGTACCACAAGGATGGAATAGAGATAAGTATTCTAGGAGCTGCATACTTTTCTTGTTAGAATTCAATACTTATCCTGTTCCAGAATTCACGCCCGTCTGCGTTAGATAGCTACCATTTCGGCCTCCTCTATCTACAAGGTGTTGGCACATTTACCAACACATCAGTTGTCTTGCAAACGTCCCCGTCTGTTGACCTAGGGGTCGAGAGGTGGCTGCACGATCCGTTACAGCCATGCGGATAAGATGCCTGTCATCTCGACTGCTAGTGATACGAGGCCGTTGGGATCCAGCACGGCGTTCCGTATTACCCTCCTGAACCCACCGATTCGATATTCTGCTAACAGTCATTGGATCTCGACCAACGCGAGCAACAATGTCGCGATACGATATACCGCAATCGCGATAAGCTACGATCTGACCTTTATCAAAGTCGGAAACGTGATGGTACGCATTTGTCCTCCTTACACGAGGCATCACAACAACGTTTCACCAGGCAACGCCGGTCAATTGCTGTTTGTGTATGAGAAATCGGTTGGAAACTTTCCTCGTGTCAGCACGTTGTAGGTGTCGCCACCGGCGCCAACCTTGTGTGAATGCTCTGAAAAGCTAATCATTTGCATATCACAGCATGTTCTTCCTGTCGGTTAAGTTTCGCGTCTGTAGCACTTCATCTTCGTGGTGTAGCAATTTTAGGGGCCAGTAGTGTAATTTATCTTCAGCACATTAAAAGATAATTATGGAAGAGAATTTCACCACTTCATTCTGAATGGGAGTACAAACAGATATATGGTACGCTATTTGCTGCGAATAATTGTCGTATTTCTCAGATGAAAACCAGGCACGAAATACTTCGATAAGTTTCCATTCCAGTCGTTCTCTATTAAAAATACTGTGGATTACAGGATTCCGCCAAAATTGCAACAGAATAGGCCATTTATTTTTGTCTGAATTGCTAACCATCTGTCATTTGAAGAAGTATCTTCGATTATGAGGAACGGGTACATTTCTCTTGTTGAGAGACTAAATTTTGCTTTTATGCCAAATCTCAGTACAATCTGCGCAAACACACCATGCACTATCTATTGCAACAGAATCTGGAAACAGAGTGCCTTATTAAACAAGCAGTAGGCACCAGAATGGTGAATACCGTACAGAAAAAATCATCGTGTCAGTTTGCAGTAACGTACGGTAAGAAATTTCACGCTCGTTTTCATACTGGCAATTTCTCTTTTCATTAGCTATCAATGATTTTCTAAATATTACACTAATGCATTGAAAAGAATAAAAACTTTAGTTGTGGCTAAATCGAACTAGATAAGAAAGTACTGTGTGTCAAACATATTGCAAAATACTCTCTCATTGTTTGCTATCATTTGCCAAAATCTCGTTTCAATACATGGAACAGTTTAGGAGATATGAGGTATAATATGAATATTTCATCCTCGCGGTAGGAAGTGAATGTGCTACGTAAATTCCATTTTATCGAGATTGGAGACTGTTTTAGACCTCCTCCGAAGTCTAAAAAAAATATCAACATCTTAACTGCATTTCATTCGCAGCAACGTATGACGTAATATACACCAAATACTATAGCGACCCATATTATGTTGTTAAATGAGAATATCACAGTATGTGAGCACTTCACCATACTACTGACGTATAAAACTATAACTTAAGAAAAATAATTTTTTTATGAGCACTTTCCGAAAAATCGCGTGAGAAAGACTAAAGAGCTAACGAAGCGCGCATGTCGGGCTACACGTAATGCACGGCTGCATCTTGACTAACAGACCAACGAGCGTTCTCTGTGTGCACCCGCAGGTGCGTACAGCTGCGTTGGACAGCGCGGCGAATCGGCACGCAAACTGCATGATTTCTTTGAGATGTGAGTGGAAGCATGCTGTCGACACACTCTAGAATCTCAGCCCACAGCAAACCCTTCCCGATGGTCGCAGCTCACACGCTGTTTGCGCCGTCGCTGCTCATTTGTTTTGCGGTCGCCTTGCGGTTAGCAGTGGCCCGCGCGAACCAGTATGACGCCGTCGTCCAGAACCAACCAATTACCTGCCTATAACAGTGTTTACGTCCGTGAAGTCACGGCACCACAGTATCGGTGCCTATTAATCTATGGATGGTGCATCGGCCAATACACGGATCACAGGATATTTGTCTTCTATTTATTTTTGCTAAGGAGTCATTGTTACAGAATACGTAATTTAAAAAAAAGAAGCAGAAATATGAAGTGCCGAAATTAAAGTGTAATAATAATAATAATAATAATAATAATGACTTAGGAAATTTTCTTGTTTTGGATGTCTAGAAGTTATTTTTGCTCTGAGAAGATACGCTCCAGATTTATCTGTTCATCGCGAGGAAAAGAGAGGAGACAGATGCCGGCCGGAGTGGCCGAGCGGTTCTGGGCGCTTCAGTCCAGAACCGCGCGACTGCTACGGTCGCAGGTTGGAATACTGCCTCGGGCATGGATGTGTGTGATGTCCTTAGGTTAGTTAGGTCTAAGTAGTTCTCAGTTCTAGGGTACTGATGACCTCAGATGTTAAGTCCCATAGTACTCAGAGCCATTTGAACCATTTGAGGAGACAGACGGGTGAGTTTTGGTGTTGGATGTGAACAGTCGAGTTCTGTTCAGTAGCACTAAGCAGGAAACAATGGAGATTTTTGCCAGTATTGTATTAGGCGGCCATTATCTTGTTGAAATGTAAGCTCAGGATGACTGCTGTGAATGGCAACAAAATGGCTCGTAAAATGTCGTCGACATACAGCTGTTCTGCAAGGGTGCCGCGGATGACACCCAAAGGGGTTCTGCTATGAAAGGAAATGCCACCCCAGACCATCACTTCTGAATGTCGGGCAGTATGGAGTGAGAAAGCCGGGTTGGTATCGCACAGCTGTTCAGGACGTCTCTAGACACGTCTTCGCTGATCAACGGGGCTCAGTTCTAAGCAGGACTTATCACTGAAGACACTTCTACTGCAGTCAATGAGATTCAAAGCCAAAGACGTGCCTGGAGACGCTCTTGACTGCGGAGGAATATTAATCTGACTGTCCACAACTCGTGGTCTCGACGTCGCGTTCTCGCTTCTCGAGCACGGGGTCCCGGGTTCGATTCCCGGCGGGGTCAGGGATTTTCACCTGCCTCGAGATGACTGGGTGTTCGCGTTGTCCTCATCATTTCGTCATCATTCATGGAAGTGGCGAGATTGGACCGAGCAAAGGTTGGGAATTTGTACGGGCGCAGGTAACCGCGCAGTTGAGCGCCCCACAAACCAGACATCATCATCGTCATCATCATCATCATCATCATCATATCAATCTGACTGTCGCCCCCCACACGGCCTGACAACACAGCAGTACGTTTACGTTATTCTACGTCCCATTTTATTGCCCTTCGTATCAAGCCATCCTGGCTTACATTTCGGCAAGATAATACCCGCCTGAACAGGGCGTGAGTTTCCATTGCTTGTCTTCCTGCTTGCCAAACCCTGCCTTTGCCAGTAAAGTCGCCGTATCTCTCCCAACTGAGAACGTTTGGAGCATTATGGGCAGGGCCCTCCAACCAGCTCGGGATTTTGACGATCTAACGCGCCAGTTAGACCAACGCGTTAGTAACTTTCTGAATTTGTGAAGCTCTTTCTCTTGTGTAAATCAACCAATTTGTCTGAAATTGTAGTCGTTTGTTTGTCTGTTCATGTACATCACATCCACCGATTTCCGTTGCATTCGGAGTACTGATTCGTGGTGCGTCGTTTTTCTGCCTTAGAGTGTACGTCACTAAACAGCTACTCAAATTCAAGCGCATGCAGCCTATCTAACTGCTTCCAAGGCAACAAAAACTTGATTTGCAGTACTTCGTATAATTATTGCCCGAATTTAGAAATTTAAAATGCTCTCAATATCTGCTCTTTAAGAAATACAATCTCACATTGTAGGTCCATCACAATAAGTCAGATATTAAATTAAGAAACTGTGGCAGCGTAACTTACGGCGCGCAGATTACCCATACTATAAGCGTCCAGTATTTGAGAACGAGAGCACGGAGCGACAGCCAACAAATTCCACATGCAATTTCAAACCTTTTAGAAAGTTTTGCTCGCTGACACCCACTCACAAAATAATGAAAGAAACGAAGTTGATCTCTTAATACTTGCTCACTATTCGAGTAGTAAAACTTCGACATCAGGCGTAAAGTTTTAAATTATTACTTCTTTATTAATAACTGTTCTCGCAACTCATTTGCAGTCAGTATCCAGACATACGTAAATATTAAGTGCGTGAAAACTGGCTTTTGTCCGCAGCTTCTGGTCGTGCGGTAGCGTTCTCGCTTCCCACGCCCGGGTTCCCGGGTTCGATACCCGGCAGGGTCAGGGATTTTCTGTGCCTCGTGATGACTGGGTGTTGTGTGATGTCCTTGGGTTAGTTAGGTTTAAGTGGTTCTAAGTTCTAGGGGACTGATGACCATAGATGTTAAGTCTCATAGTGCTCAGAGCCATTTGAAACGTTTGAAAACTGGCTTTTCTTGCAACAGAGAGCAAATTACCCGGACTATATTCACACAGTGTTTGGTTATGAGTGCACTTAGCAACTTCCAGCCAGCTCTGAAAATAATTTCAAATTTAGGACGCTGCTTGGGAACCGATGGCCAACAGCCAGAAGATTACTAGCAAGGACGTTTATATGGTGCGTGTTCCGAGGATATTGCAGAATCATATGGTTCGGTTCTTCTTCCTCTCCTCGAACACACAGAGGGGTGGCTCTTAGGTTGAGCCGATAGAAATGTTTGTTGAACTTCCAATGATTAACTTTCAGCCGTGCTATAATTGACGTGAAGCTCCTTGATGTTTGTGCCTTAGTATACCACGGTACTCGGGGAATCATCGGATGAATTAGTGCGTAGTGACTGCCTTTATTTTCTAGCCAGACAACCGCTTTTCGTGGAAAATTGATTGCAACAGAATTTTATATAGAAATGTTAAACCTAGCTGCCGGCCGAAGTGGCCGAGCGGTTCTAGGCGCTTCAGTCCGGAACCACGCTGCTGCTACGGTCGCAGGTTCGAATCCTGCCTCGGGCATGGATGTGTGTGATGTCATTAGGTTAGTTAGGTTTAAGTAGTTCTCAGTTCTAGGGGACTGATGACCTCAGATGTTAAGTCCCATAGTGCTCAGAGCCGTTTGAACCACTTAAACCTAGCTTATCTGGCCGGGATCTCTTTACGTCAAACGTTACAAACAAAATATTCCTTAGAAAAGAAATTTGTGTGTCCTTTCGATAGAGGAGTTCCAAACTATGTCCGATATGTATTAACAGAAATAGCAGAACACGAGGAATGAGCAGTAGTCGGTGTCGGCGACTGAGTAGCACCGCTGCATGGCGGCAGCATAAAAGACAACGTGGAGGAGGCCAGCTCACTACAGGGACTCAAACGGAAGCAATTGTGCGTACTGAAACACCAGGCAGTTCTACGAAGCCAAACCCAAGGCGGTGTTGTGTTCGCCATGTTTTTCCCTATGCCGTGTTCCCCGTCTCGACTGACGACTGGCGCCGCGCTGTCTGCTGCTGCCGAGCAGCAGCGCGGTTAATAGTCTCCGTTGGAGCGCAGGTTAATCTTCGTGCTTTGCTGGCCGTTTTATTCCACACGCTAAACCGAATATCGTACCAGACTAATATGAGAGCGCTCTTTCGAATGGGCGCACAGATTTTCACTTTGAAAAACATCTTGTCAATGATGGAAAAAAAAACCGATGATTTTCGTCGAGCCTAGACGTCGAATGAAGCATGTGACGAGGACTACTTGTTTGGGCTGATTCTATGTAGACGTCTGAAAAAACGAATTGCAGATATCTCCCAAAATACAAGAGAAAATGTTCCAACTGCTCACTGGTGAGAGACCTGTTTCTATACACGGGGTGTCCGAAAATTCATTACCCAAAGTAAAAGATATGACGACGGAATCAGCAACAATATACTCCTTTCAGTACTCAGTGAGTACGGAATATCCAGGACGTGAATGGGTGTCAATGACAATAAAGTTGTACTAAATGTGATCCAGGTCTTTATTGTTCTGTTCAGAGGTACAACAAATATTCAAAACGAGAGCGTTCTCGCTTCCCACGCCTGGGTTCCCGGGTTCGATTCCCGGCAGGGTCAGGGATTATCTCTGCCTCGTGATGACTGGGTGTTGTGTGATGTCCTTAGGTTAGTTGGGTTTAAGTAGTTCTAAGTTCTAAGGGACTGGTTCAAATGGTTCAAATGGCTCTGAGCACTATGCGACTTAACTTCTGAGGTCATCAGTCGCCTAGAACTTAGAACTAATTAAACCTAACTAACCTAAGGACATCACACACATCCATGCCCGAGGCAGGATTCGAACCTGCGACCGTAGCGGCCACTCGGCTCCAGACTGTAGCGCCTAGAACCGCACGGCCACTCCGGCCGGCTCTAGGGGACTGATGACCATAGATGTTAAGTCCCATAGTGCTCAGAGCCAAGCCAAAACGAGCGTCTTTAGCACAGAGCAGTTATCGACGCAGAAGGGTCCTGTGGTCGATGGAAAATATGTGCCATATTCTGCACACGTGTGTCGCAACTGCAAGAATTCTTGCAGCTCTGTCCGACCCTGAGTCCACAGGGGTAGAATACACTTCGGATCCGTGTAGCCCCAGACAAAGAAGTGTAATGAGGTAAGGTACGGGGATAATGCGGGCCGATGTAAAGGTCCTCTCCGTCTATTCCACTGACTACCGTAAGTACATCTACATACACACAGTAGAGCCTCAGTAATCGATCCACTACGGGACCAGGAGGATTGTCGAAACGCAAAACAAGTCGGATTATCGGAGGAACACTTTTATTGACCCATAATATCACAATACAGTACAATGCAACTCTAATTTTCAACTGGTAATATTGTCTGAAACATTGGTCCACGTTAAAACGGTGACAAGACGAAAAGGAAACATTCACACACTAAAAAATCTCACACGAAAGTGTAATGTACAGTAGTGCCTGTTCTGTAAAATATGTATCGTAATGGAAGATGCTGTTACTGTGAGCGGAAGGTGTAGCATGTGCACATATCTTACTACAGTACTGCATTGACACACATCTGATTTACACTTAACTGTTTAATACATGAAAAATAGTGTGATAAAAAATATTCTATTCTTAAGCAGGACGAAAAAAGTATGTCATATTCTTTAGCTTAGCAGACGATAACCTTGACTTTGCCGCGATATTCCGCTGTTTCCTAATCCACAAAATGTCTATTGGGGTCGCTTCGTTCGAGTCAATGAAGGGCTATATCAAACGCATTTTTGTTATCTGTGACACTGGAGCCGCAGGTTCACTGTCGTTTTCATCCTCTTTATCATTCTCATCGGCTGTTCGAATTGTAGCGTCAAAGATTTGGTCGTCAGCTAAATTTGCTTCTCTTGTGAGGTCTCCGTCAGCTGTACTGATTGCCGGCCGGTGTGGCCGAGCGGTTCTGGGCGCTACAGTCTGGAACCAATGGCAGGTTCGAATCCTGCCTCGGGCACGGATGAGTGTGACGTCCTTAGGTTAGTTAGGTTTAAGCAGTTCTAAGTTCTAGGGGACTGACGACCTCAGCAGTTGAGTCGCATAGTGCTCAGAGCCATTTGAACCAAGCTGTACTGATTCACTCACGTCACTGGACTCAACGTCTGGTACTAAACACAGCGTCACACATTTACGTTTAGCTGGTGCCATAATTTAGTTTTACACACTTTAATAAGTAACAAGAACACTGGCGCTAATTTATAAAATAAATCCTCCACATTTAAATGGGGTGGTCAGGCTGAGCGGGTCGTCGGACCATCCGAAATCGGGTTAGCGAGGTTTTACTGTGCACACTCCGGATACCACAGAATGGTGCATGGTAGAGAGATTTCGTACCACTGCTATCGATTTCGCTTCCTCTTTCACTTGCAAATGGAGCGAGGCAAAAACAACCGTCTACATGCCTCAATACGAGCGCTAATTTCTCTTAGCTTCGTGGTCGTTGTGTGAAATGTACGTTGGCGGCAACAGAATCATTCTGCAGTCAACCTCAAATGCTGGTTCTCTTAAATTTTGTCAATAGTGCCTCGCGGAAAGAAGTTCGTCTTCCATCCAGGGATTCCCGTTTGAGTTCATGAAGCGTTTCCGTAATACTTGCGTGACTATCGTACATATAGGTAGCAAATCTGCCACGGCATCTTTGAATTGTTTTGATGTATTCCTTTAATCCGATCTGCTAGGGTTGGTTCAAATGGTTCAAATGGCTCTGAGCACTATGGGACTTAACTTCCGAGGTCATCAGTACCCTAGAACTTAGAACTACTTAAACCTAACTAATCTAAGGATATCACACACATCCATGCTCGAGGCAGGATTCGAATCTGCGATCGTAGCGGTCGCGCGGTTCCAGACTGAAGCGCATAGAACCGCTCGGCCACTCCGGCCGGCGATCTGCTGGGGATCCCACATACTTGATCAGTCCTTAATAAAGGGTCACATCGGTCGCACTAGTGTTCTATAAGCCGTTTCCTTTATACGTGAGCTACACTTTACTAAAATTCTCCCAATAAATGTAACTGACGATTCGCCTTCCCTACTACCCTCCTTACGTGCTCGCTCCACATCATATCCCTCTGTAACGTTACGCCTCGATCAGGCTGCACTCTACTAATACTGTATCAGAACATCACAGGATTGTCTTTCCTACTCAGCTGCATTAACTTACGTTTTTCTACGTTTAAAGCAAGCTGTCTTTCATCACACCAACCGCACATTTTGTCTCAGCCACCTTGTATCCTCTTACAGTCACTCAGCGACGTTACCTTCCTGTACACCACTGTTTCTCACCCTGTGCACCAGGTCATTTGTATGTATACAGAATAAGAGCAGTCTTATCACACTTCCCTGGGGCTCTCCTGACCATACTCTTGTTTCTGATGAACACTCGCCGTCGAGTACAACACAATAAGTTCTATTACTTAAGAAATCTGCAGCCAATCATATGCCTGGGTAATATAGAAATATGGAATCTGCCTGTTGTCATTCATCTACATCTACATCCATATTCCGCAAGCCACCTGACGGTGTGTGGCGGAGGGTACCCTGAGTACCTCTATCGGCTCTCCCTTCTATTCCAGTCTCGTATTGTTCGTGGAAAGAAGGATTGTCGGTATACTTCTGTGTGGGCTCTAATCTCTCTGATTTTATCCTCATGGTCTCTTCGCGAGATATACATAGGAGGGAGCAATATACTGCTTGACTCCTCGGTGAAGGTATGTTCTCGAAACTTCAACAAAAGCCCGTACCGAGCTACTGAGCGTCTCTCCTGCAGAGTCTTCCACTGGAGTTTATCTATCATTTCCGTAACGCTTTCGCTCTCCGTTGGACCTTCTCTCTCTCTTCTGTCAACCCTAGCTGGTACGGATCCCACACTGCTGAGCAGTATTCAAGCAGTGGGTGAACAAGCGTACTGTAACCTACTTCCTTTGTTTTCGGATTGCATTTCCTTAGGATTCTTCCAATGAATCTCAGTCTGGCATCTGCTTGACCGACGATCAACTTTATATGATCATTCCATTTTAAATCACTCCTAATGCGTACTCCCAGATAATTTATGGAATTAACTGCTTCCAGTTATTGACCTGCTATTTTGTAGCTAAATGATAAGGGATCTATCTTTCTGTGTATTCGCAGCACGTTACACTTGTCTACATTGAGATTCAATTGCCATTCGCAGCACCATGCGTCAATTCGCTGCAGATCCTCCTGCATTTCAGTACAATTTTCCATTGTTACAACCTCTGGATACACCACAGCATCATCTGCAAAAAGCCTCAGTGAACTTCCGAGTCATCCACCAGGTCATTTATGTATATTGTGAATAGCAACGGTACTATGACACTCCCCTGCGGCACACCTGAAATCACTCTTACTTCGGAAGACTTCTCTCCATTGAGAATGACATGCTGCGTTTATCCGTGGTTCGCAGAATGCCATGCGAGAAAAGGGCAAGCCGAGATCCGCATGTCCGATGGTTTCTAAATCCGTGCTGGTTTGTGGACAGAAGGTTTTCTGTCGCAAAGAAATTTATTGTATTCGAACTGAGAATATGTTCAATAACTCTGCAGTAAACCGATGTTAAAGATATTGGTATGTAATCGTGCGGGTCCGTTCTTACGGATTAACTACGCACGTACTGGTCCTGCAAAGTGCACCGGGGCGCCATCGTGCTGAAACTAGATCCTCCCTCTTACAAGCAGGGCTGCTTCCTCCTTCAACGAAAGCAGGTGCTCATGCACGAGCAGCCTGTACTTTGGCCACCTGAGTCGAGGTGGTAACATTTAGGACACAAGGAAGTGCTCGCAAACGATACCAGCGCAAATGTTTACTGCAAATTCTCTCCGATGGCTTCGTATAGTTGTTATGGATGGGATTTCATCCGAAAAACATGGAAGTTATGAAAGTTGACTTCCCGTATGAACTGAACCTCAACCGTAACCAGAACAACTTCGGGAAATTGAGGGTCTTTCTCAATCTGCTGCAGAAACCAAAGTACAAACTCTAGCTGATGTGGATAATCATCTGGTCCGAGAGTCTGTGCTCTGACAGGAAGAAAAGGTTGAAGCAGATTTTCGCGGAACATATTTATTGGTAAACTATGGTGAACACTGAATTCAGCGGCAGTTGCTCGTGTACTTGCCTCGGGTCTGTACTCAAAGCAAAACAGCTGTCCGTAGTCTACTTGCACAGGACCTGCGTCCCGTCAATGTGCCGGTTCCGCCCAGTCCAAACTGTATTGCAGTTTGTTTTGGATAGTTTAGACACCCTCGTGCAGTGAAACGTAACGCTCCGCGTAACGCATTGCGAGTCTAGCACGCACTATAGCGCTACTTGCTGTTTACTGGCGCAATTTGAACGTCAGGACGTCACAAAACTACGTTGCTCAAATCAACTTTAGGGTAACTATGTCTGACAAAGATCCTTTTTGCTTATCTCCTTTGCCACGAGAGTACTTACGCATCTTTAGTGCTCACTCAGTGTGTGTTTCTGACACCTGGTTGCTTAACTAAATGTATTTGTGGTTAGCTCCATCGTAATACCTGTTATTTTGGCCATTAAATTTCTGCGCACATTTCATTACACACATCTCGTCCTATATTCGGTAATTCTGGTAAAAGCCTGAAGACGCGAGGGAAAGACGTGGGAGTAGCCCCAGCGACTGTCCACTAGAGTCTAAGAGGAAACCAAGGAAGAGAAATTTCATTAAGTCAGTCTTTCGTTGCATTTGCCGCTCTGGCTCTAGAAGCATGGAACAAAAAAACTAGATATTGGGTATACGTCTCGAATCCACAGAGGCGAGATACACTCCTGGAAATTGAAATAAGAACACCGTGAATTCATTGTCCCAGGAAGGGGAAACTTTATTGACACATTCCTGGGGTCAGATACATCACATAATCACACTGACAGAACCACAGGCACATAGACACAGGCAACAGAGCATGCACAATGTCGGCACTAGTACAGTGTATATCCACCTTTCGCAGCAATGCAGGCTGCTATTCTCCCATGGAGACGATCGTAGAGATGCTGGATGTAGTCCTGTGGAACGGCTTGCCATGCCATTTCCACCTGGCGCCTCAGTTGGACCAGCGTTCGTGCTGGACGTGCAGACCGCGTGAGACGACGCTTCATCCAGTCCCAAACATGCTCAATGGGGGACAGATCCGGAGATCTTGCTGGCCAGGGTAGTTGACTTACACCTTCTAGAGCACGTTGGGTGGCACGGGATACATGCGGACGTGCATTGTCCTGTTGGAACAGCAAGGTCCCTTGCCGGTCTAGGAATGGTAGAACGATGGGTTCGATGACGGTTTGGATGTACCGTGCACTATTCAGTGTCCCCTCGACGATCACCAGTGGTGTACGGCCAGTGTAGGAGATCGCTCCCCACACCATGATGCCGGGTGTTGGCCCTGTGTGCCTCGGTCGTATGCAGTCCTGATTGTGGCGCTCACCTGCACGGCGCCAAACACGCATACGACCATCATTGGCACCAAGGCAGAAGCGACTCTCATCGCTGAAGACGACACGTCTCCATTCGTCCCTCCATTCACGCCTGTCGCGACACCACTGGAGGCGGGCTGCACGATGTTGGGGCGTGAGCGGAAGACGGCCTAACGGTGTGCGGGACCGTAGCCCAGCTTCATGGAGACGGTTGCGAATGGTCCTCGCTGATACCCCAGGAGCAACAGTGTTCCTAATTTGCTGGGAAGTGGCGGTGCGGTCCCCTACGGCACTGCGTAGGATCCTACGGTCTTGGCGTGCATCCGTGCGTCGCTGCGGTCCGGTCCGAGGTCGACGGGCACGTGCACCTTCCGCCGACCACTGGCGACAACATCGATGTACTGTGGAGACCTCACGCCCCACGTGTTGAGCAATTCGGCGGTACGTCCACCCGGCCTCCAGCATGCCCACTATACGCCCTCGCTCAAAGTCCGTCAACTGCACATACGGTTCACGTCCACGCTGTCGCGGCATGCTACCAGTGTTAAAGACTGCGATGGAGCTCCGTATGCCACGGCAAACTGGCTGACACTGACGGCGGTGGTGCACAAATGCTGCGCAGCTAGCGCCATTCGACGGCCAACACCGCGGTTCCTGGTGTGTCCGCTGTGCCGTGCGTGTGATCATAGCTTGTACAGCCCTCTCGCAGTGTCCGGAGCAAGTATGGTGGGTCTGACACACCGGTGTCAATGTGTTCTTTTTTCCATTTCCAGGAGTGTATTTTGCCTATCAGTGGAGAGACGTGCGCCTTGGTTTGTTTGCCGAACTCGAGAACGATGTCGTCAAACAGTGCCCGTCGAGCGCCACGTAAATAAGTAATAGAAGGTAAATGAAGAGGTGTATGGCAACGGGCGTGCAAGAAACTGCTTCTCGGTACCGACGAGACCTCTTGCTCCATGTATTGACCTATTGATCCTTATGCACGGACTATATTACACATTTTGACTTTCTACAGGCCTGTTGTTGGATGCTAAGAGATTTTATGATACTTTCATAAAGTTTTCCTAGAATTTTTTAAAAAGGTACTTTAATGTTACACTAGTCAGTTGTTTGATACTTCATCAGAAGAACTTTCGTTAGCAGCGATTCAACTTTTGATATTTTCAAAACACTTGCAAATACACTAATTTCTGGAGGGAGGATAAAAATTTTTGTCAGCAGTATTACCACGTGGTGACATATGCTTTTAATATGATACCAGGTACTGCATCAAGGTCACTTGACATTTTGCTGCTTAATGATATGATACACTGAGAACCATAATGGCCTACAGCATAGCGTCATCGATTTTGAGACTGTAGCATACGTCTTTATGCATGCTCCTTACATATTATGGCGAACCAACTTTATCTGTACCAGTAGCCTCACACTGTGTATATGAACTTCGACGAAAAGCTGACTCACTGATTTCTCGGATACACATTTCCTTATGCGCTCAAAGCACAAAGCATAATTTTGTTGATTCGCGCTGCTCAGTTGTTATCCAGGGCTGACAACATAGTTTAATCTCTGCACCTTGTACGTAGTAATAATATTTCATTGGAAGCGTATCGGTGGTTTTCAGAAACGGAATTTGCTTAATGAAAGTGATGAGCATGAAATGTTGGAGTAGGTTACATTGGTGTGTGTATGGAGTATGTAGTATACGTTATTTATGCTCTGTCTCAAGTTCCATAGTAATTACGAACTTTACAACTGTCAAAAGACTTTACTGTCGCTAGCCTACAAGTAGAAAGTTTGGGAAATAACATTAATACTATATATAATCTTAAATATTAATAAATTAATTAAATTTTTGTAGATTAGCATTAATTCTGGATGCAATCTTAAATATTAATTACTATTTCTTAATATAAAGTAGGTACATTATTTTTTCAAAGAAAATGTAAGATAATGAGACTTAGTTAGAAAACAATTCAGAAGTACGAGACTGCTGTTTTGTCTATAAATATGATTTTCACAAACATCTATTTTTCTCCAAACTTGTGCTCTGTGCTTTGGGCCGTTATGGTCCTCAGTTCTTCATTTAATTTTACTTATAATTTCATCTGGATTTCTTTCATAGAACGTATATAGAGGCATTTAGGATCAGTATTTACTGGAGAAACATGGAACTGGTTTAGCATTCTGGACTCGCTTTCGGGAGGACGACGGTTCAAACCCGCGTCCGGCCATCCACATTTAGGTATTCCGTGATTTGCCTAAATCACTCCAGGCAAATGCTGAGATGCTTCCTTTGAAAGGACCCAGCCGATTTCCTTCCCTATCGTTGACACAAACCAAGTTTGTTCTCCGTCTCTAATGACCTCAATGTGACGGGACTTCAAACCAAATCTTCCTTCATTCCGTCATGCAACTGGTCCTTTACTGTTACTTGAAATGGGGTCTTCATCTAGCGACGTGACGTGACGTTCAGCTGACCTTTTTCGCAACTGATTTTGGACGTGTGATTTTTGACCCCCTAATGTTAATGGCATATTCTTTCCTTTCGGCAGTGAGCTAAATGTGTTTTTCTTCACAACTCTCCACTTAGCTCTCACGAGTGGCTGCTTTTTAAACACTTGTGGTTTTAACCGGGGCCCCCTTTCAGTAAACCTTGTGCTGGAAACACTCGTATTCTCTACCGGATACAGCCTACAGTTTGGAAGGTGGGCGCCTATGATTCTGCCGTGTACAGACATAAAATCTGAGTCAGAGATATTATTATCGCGAGTAGTAGCGAGCGAGCAGTCGTCTAGGGGAGTCGGAAGTGGTCGGACGCAGCGTGCTGTGGAGAGAAGCGGCGCAACAGGAGTGGTCGCAGCCTGCCGTGATCGTGCTGGTAGCGCCGGAGGAGACTTTGGTATTAAATGAGAATTTTTTTGGTAATTTGCCTTTTTGCTGTACGTAGTTGTTGGCTGCTCGCGCATAGGAGGGATTTTGTCAGATTTGTGTGTGGATACACTCAAGAGTGATATTCGTATCTTTGTTGTGGCCGGAAACGTATTTATTGAGTATAGACATTGTGGAATAATTAAACGTGTGTGTAAAGTTTGTCAGCATTTAAATCGTCAATTTTCTGAATATACTAAATTAAAAGTTTTTATTGGTGCCTTTCATTTTTCTTTACATCGTTCAAGGTTGGTTGACCACACCCCTTCTGATCATTCAGTTTCAGTGTATAAAAAAAAAAGTATGGCAGAAATTGTTTCAATTAGTCCATGCATTGCACTCTGCATGGATCGCAGTATTGTTTTTTTGAAATATTTTAGATGATGCTGACCACTCAGTTGCAGCGGCAAGACGAACCAAGTTGTCTGTTAAGTATAGGAGCATTGCAGGACAGTTGTTAGCAGACGTTAGAGTTTATTTTAAAACACGCAGTCAGATAGTTCAGAATTTATTTCTTTGTAATTCGTGGGAAGAGTATTAATTTTGTTCAAATTTCTGTTTTTATTTGTTCCCCGCCAGAACACTATCATTATCAGAGATGGAACGTCACACACATTTCCATACATCTGAAAAAATAATTTACCCAAAAACAAAGTTTCAAGTTTTGTGCGGGGAGTGTAGGAAGCGTCTTTTCACTCTAACTTACCGGCACCACGTATAAAAGAAAACCTAACCAACTTTGCTACCTTGTCTTTCACGTATTGTAGTATGGTATAATAGATCGATACCACCTTCACCGGCGTCTCACAGCTGGCACCGGAAACGGACGTTTCCGACAGACGCCAAAAGCAGTCGCGCGGGGTCCCGGCGTTCACTGGCTCCGACTAAGAGCTCCCTCTGCCGTTGCCATATAGGATGGCCGGCGGCAGCTTTTGCGGCCCTGTCTGTCTTCGGCAGTCTTCAGTGTTCGTCAGCTTTCGACAGTTCGCTCGTGCATTAGTAGCGGGAGGCTCACACTGCACGACGTTCTTTAGTTTACTTGTTGTTACAACTGGAATTAATTGCTGTTCGTTCTTTGTAAAATTTCTTCGCAATGATTGAAGAAAGCTATAAGTTAAGTTAAACTTCTGATTAGTGTAGTTACAAACTCGATACTCATTTGTGCTCCTGTCCAACCACAATACGACGACAGCTGCTGCATCACTCTGTAGCCCATTTCTCTTCACCACTGCGCACGAAGTAGTACGCAACAGTATCATTTGTTACGTTATGTTTTAAAATATTTTATGGACCCTATAATTGCACTATACATAGACTATAAGGGGGCTAATTTGTAGAAGGCAAGCCCAGCTTCCACATAGACCAACAAGGGGTGAGGAGTGGGAGGGGGGAGGTGGAGGGGGGGGGGAGAGAACTAACCACATCTGCCAACCGCACTCCAGGTACCTAACCTGTGCTTCAGGCGTTTGAGAAAGCGGAGTTTTCACATAAGGAGATAAAAAATCTCTTAAATGTAGTGGGTTGGGTTGGGTTGTTTGGGAAAGGAGACCAGACAGCGAGGTCACCAGTCTCAGCGGATTAGGGAAGGATGCGGAACGAAGTCGGTCGTGCCCTTTCAAAGGAACCATCCCAGCATTTGCCTGGAGGGATTTAGGGAAATCACGGAAAACCTAAATCAGGATGGCCGGACGCGGGGTTGAACCGTCGTCCTCCCGAATGCGAGTCCAGTGTGCTAGCCACTGCGCCACCTCGCTCGGCTTAAATGTAGTGCTCGTAATCAGAACTCAACTTGTCTTATGTACTGACATGTGTAATAAAGAAACTAACTGCAACAATTGCGTACACTTATCGCAGGGAAAGGAAATATAACGAAATAGAGTAAAGTACAACACAGTAATGCAGCATCAACCGTGGCTATCTCGACAATAGTGTCAGGTACAGTTGAGTTGGTATAAGTTGATCCCTGACATCTGGCAACAACAAAAAATGTTCAAATGTGTGTGAAATCTTATGGGACTTAACTGCTAAGGTCATCAGTCCCTAAGCTTACACACTGCATAACCTAAATTATCCTAAGGACAGACACACACACACACCCACGCCCGAGGGGGGGACTCGAACCTCCGCTTGGAGCAGCCGCACAATCCATGACTGCAGCGCCTTAGATCGCTCGGCTAAGCCCGCGCGGCCATCTGGCAACGCTGTTACCACCTTTCGACTACGCAGTGCAAACAATAGCTGTATGTGGAAGTTCTGGCAACACTGCGGCGTAGCCATAGAGGCGTCTACAAAATCGCGAAGCTCTGCGCTTAGCCCACTGCAACTGTCAAGAGATCGTCTTACAACGACTTGGCAATAGCGAACGTTGGGTGCAAAATGACTGCCGACCGAATCGTTCCGTCTCGTCGCGACTTTTACCGAGTCAGGACTAGGGAGCTTACCAGCCAACTTACAGTTACTTCTTTTTGACTCTGCGCGTACATTCAGTGCACGGACCGTGTCCTTTCAAACAGTGGCTGGTACGGACTGAATCAACTCTTGGAGTAGACCGACATGTTCACCTGTCAGTAGTACAGTTTCACCCACCTCTCCCCACATCGCTGTCTACTACAGGTGCAGTATTTGGATCACTTTGCTCGGTCTTGAACACGAGTTGGCCAGCGTCCCCACTCCCACTTTCCCTCCCCCGCCGCCCATTGAAGTGCTGTGGAATTGGGCCCGCCCGCCCGCCAGCTATTAGGCCGCGGACCCCGTGACATCCGCCGCTACGCCGCACAGCACACATGTTTACGGGGCGGCGAGTGCGCGGGCGTGGCCGGCCGCGACCCCGCCGCTGCATCCGGAGCGCCCCGCTCTCCGCCGACGCCCCATTATCAGATGAACAGGTGAAAGCGAAACCCGCTAGCCGGGGGAATTCCCGCTGGAAGTCCCCAGAGAACACAGAGCGCCGCCGCTCCAGCTGATTGGACGCGCGCATTTCTCCGGCTGGTCCCGCGTCGCTCGCCCGAAATAGGCCGCCGCTTTTGTGGCGCTCTCGCATTGTCCGCACTGGCGCGTTTGACGTCCGCGCGTTCCCCACACCATTAAAGGAACACGCGGGTACTGATCGGCAAGTGACCCTGTGCGCCGATGTGGGCCACTGCGCACCAGCGGTTTCACAGCGGTATCTCCAGGTCACCGTTCACAGCGATTCCTCAAGCTGGGACCCTCCACGTTGACGCAGGTCACGGCAGTGAAGTGGTGTGCTCATGCCTGTCGGTTGTTTGGATTTAGCGAAGCAAGACGGGTCAACGTGGAGACGTGAAAGAATGCCAGAAAGGAGTAGTCTTGATGTGCATTTTCAACTTAGCGCGGCGTAATGGTTCAAATGGCTCTGAGCACTATGGGACTTAACTTCTGAGGTCATCAGTCCCCTAGAACTTAGAACTACTTAAAGCTAAGTAACCTAAGGACATCACACACATCCATGCCCGAGGCAGGATTCGAACCTGTGACCGCAGCGGTCGCGCGGTTCCAGGCTGTAGCGCCTAGAACCGCTCGGCCACCCCGGCCGGCGCGACGTAATGAATACTCCATAAATTTAGGCATGCAGCCACGCAAATAAAATTTCTTCCACTGACATTGCGGCCGAGTGCCATTCGGCTATCCTCACAGTTAGTCACAAGACTGATGACAAGGTATTATTGCTTCGTAAGGTGAGTACCATATTCCTTGCTGAAATCGTGAGAAGTCATACATAAGTATAACAATGTGGATCGTTTATGATAGTTGTGTGGAACATCACAGATACACGCGCTTATTACAGCCAGACAAGTCAGCTGTGGCAGAACATTGTATCGATACAGGGCATTCCATGAACTACAGTGATGTGAAGATTTTAAGATCCACCTCTTGCTTTTGGGGCTCTGTCTTCAACGAGGCTACAGAGATAATATTAGCTAATAATTCAATAAATAGAGGTAATGAAACTTCCTGACAGATTAAAACTGTGTGCTGGACCGAGACTCGAACTCGGGACCTTTGCCAATCGCGTCTCGGTCCGGCACACAGTTTTAATCTGTCAGGAAGTTTCATATCAGCGCACACTCCGCTGCAGAGTGAAAATCTAATTCTGAAAACAGAGGCAATGGTTTTGATTCGGACAGAGCATGGAATCCGGCTCTTGGGGTAATTAAACTGCATAGAAGTCGCCATACTGTCACCACCACCGAACATACATCGATAAGCGAATCTAATGTCCGTACGCCTTCGCTACAGGCGGCGAGAGTGTAAGCGTATCTCTTTGCCACCAACCAGCGCCTGTGACCGGGAGCGCAGTAACGCCGCGGTAGAGCATGTAAGGCCGCGATTGGCACCTTGTCGTGTCATGCGACTCACTCTGAGGATGGCCGGACGATATGCGGCCGAAACATCAGTGGAGGAAATTTTATTTGCGCGACTGCATGCCGGAAATTTAATGGAGGAGTTGTCTTGTTTGGACAGCGGTTGGAACACTTTTACGGAGACATATATGTGCGGAGCCTGGAGCTCTTGCCAGGATATACGGTTTTTCGCAGGTAGCATATACCAGGCTAAGAATTTGTTTCCTTCCTAGCACTGTAACATAGCGTTCTGTAGTCTGTGACATACGTTATTAGGAAACAGTCGTAATATGTATTGAAAGGTTGAAAAAAACACGACCAATCGTTTCCTAGGGTTCCGTTGCTCAGTTGTCCGTCCGCCTGTGTGTCTGTGTGCCCTATTGACAAGACCCCGTTCTCTCAGGGACTGGTTGAGGTATCACGTGGAAATATATGTCACATACTAAGGTCTACAGTCCTTTGGCGATATACACTGACGTGCAAAAGAAACTGGTACAGGCATGCGTATTCAAATACAGAGATATCTGCCGTGTGGAACGCCTATATAAGACAATAAGTGTCTGGCGCAGTTGCTAAATCGGTCACTGTTGCTACAGTGGCAGCTTATGAAAAGTTTGAACATGGTGTTACAGTCGGCGCAAGAGCGATGGGACACAGCATCTCCGAGGTAGCGATCAAGTGGAGTTTTTGACCTACGACCATTTCATGAGTGTACCGTGAATATCAGGAATCCGGTAAAACATGAAGCTTCTTAATAAAAATTATTACTTAAACTGCTGAGTAGCCGGCCGCGGTTGACGAGCGGTTCTTGGCGCTTCAGTCCGGAACCGCGCGACTCCTACGGTCGCAGGTTCGAATCCTGCCTCGGGCATGGATGTGTGTGATGTCCTAAGGTTAGTTAGGTTTAAGTAGTTCTATGTTCTAGGGGACTTATGACCTCCGATGGTAGGTCCCATAGTGCTCAGAGCGATTTGAACCATTTTGAACTGCTGAGTGCTTACTCAAATGTTCTTAAACGGATGAGTGAAATTGAATGCAAGTGAACCTGCTTAAACTGCCGAGTGAAACAGAACGTACTGTCACTCTGCTTGTCTTTATCATTTCATACCTGACTTACAGAATTATTCCTGTCAAATACAACTCAAACGCAATCTGACTGCTCAAATAATTAACACAAAAGAAAGGCCTTGAATTAGAAGAAATCCTAACAATAACCCATACATATCATAAGTCACTTACCTCACAGAAAATCTTCATTACATGAACTACAGAAATGCGGAAACACCAATAAAGCCAGCTAAATAAAGGATTCTAACTACTGTAGGCTCTAACTACTAATAGGCTTGTGGTTAGCAGAGGAAAGATTTTGTTGCAGAGCAAACAATGTTTAGCAGATTTTACCTTAATCATGTGACACCCAGTTCATTAATAAATCTCGATGACGGATACAGATTGAGACTGTCCGCTCGCGCTAATAATGAAAACCTCCAACACTGCTAATGATTACCCTCTAACCTCCATCACTGCTGACTACTCACTTCCAATTGCTAGTCCGACCAGCCACAGAGTCTCTTACAAGAGTACGCACAGCGCTGTCAGAGTTATTAATGCAGAGCGCTACATAGCGCAGCCAACATACAAACACATAAACAGGCTACTTACAAACATCAAATCTCCGACATTGCTGCGGCCGGAAAGAGATCTTGCAAGAACGGAACCAACGACGACTGAAGAGAATCGTTCAGCCCTTCCGCAAATTGCTACAGATTTCAGTGCTGGATCATCAACAAGTCTCAGCATGCGGACCATTCAGTGAAAAATCATCAATATGGGCTTTCAGAGCCGAAGACCCACTAGTGTATCCTTGATGACTGCACCCACAAAGCTTTACGCCTCGCCTGGGCCCGTCAACACCGACATTCGACTGTTGATGACTGGAAACATGTTACCTGGTTGGACGAGTCACGTTACACATAGTATCGAGCGGATGGACGTGTACGGGTGTGCACGTAACCTCATGAATCCATGGACCCTGCATGTCAGCAGGGCACTGATGAAGTTGATAGATGCTCTGTAATGGTGTGGGGCGTGTGTAGTTTGGGTGACATGGGACACGTGATACGTCTAGATACGACTCTGACAGGTGACATGTGCGTAAGCATCTCGTCTGATCACCTGTATCATTCATGTATATTGTGCATTCCGACGGACTTGAGCAATTCCAGCGGGACAAAGCGAAGCCCCACACGTCCAGAGTTGCTACAGAGCGGCTCCAGAAACACTCTTCTGAATTTAAACACTTCCGCTTGCCACCAAACTCCCCAGATATGAACACTATTGAGCATATCTGGTATGCCTTGCACCCTGCTATTCAGAAGAGATCTCCAACTCCTCGTATTCTATCGGATTCATGGACGGCCCTGTAGGAGTTATGGTGTCAATTCCCTCTAGCACTACCTCATACATTAGTCGAGTCCATGCCACGTCGTGTTACGGCACCTTTCCGTGCTCGCGTGGGTCCTGCACGATATCAGGCAAGTGTACCAGTTTCTTTGGCTCTTCAGTGTATAAAGTTTAAGCTTCTAAGTCAATGCAGTCAATAGGTATGGCCATTTTATGATGCTCTCAAGCACACTCATCTTACCGTATAGGGTACTTCCTGTTGGCCTAGAATCGTGAAATGTGACATAGTACACATAAAGGAAAAAAATACGAAAAATGTTAATTTGTAATTATATCACTTTTTACGGTGTCAAACTTACATTACATTCGTAATCCCTCAAAAATACCAGGAACTACTGTAGGGACTTTGATCTGGTTTTCATTAATAGAGTGGTTGACGAGGAAGATTTGTATATTTTGTTGTAATTTGCTGAGCTACGATGAAGTTAAGTCTCGTGCCACTGTGAAACCGATAGCTTTGCCATCCAGCGATGATGGGAGTAAGGCTGCCCGACCACACACCACACAGGCTCTAGCATCGCAGGTCCTTCACCTCTTGCTCGTTCTACGTACACACATTCCCTGACAGTCTGTGCTATGACACATATAACATTTGTAGCGCTTCACAGCAAAATGTCCGCCTCCGGTATATGGCGAGAAACATCTGGTGTCTGATATAAAGGAAGATCTTGAACTCCTTATAGATGCGTTTAGAAGGCTGGAACTGACAAAAATAACAAGGCAGTGAAATATTTTGCGATGTCGCTGTTCGGGACTTCTCTTCTGTCCATGTAATTTACCCGGGAAGGAACACACATCAAGGATTTACTGAACGATTAATTTTGGTCTGGGAAATGATGATGAGGAACCGGCTACAGAAGAAGAAAATGCACGTGCTGATCTGCCACCAGTTGAAGGTGACAGTGAAGGTGCTAAATTGTGCTACTGCTAAAGACTCATTTTTTTAATGCTGTAATTTATGACTGCAATTATCTGTCACTTTATTTATGTCATTTCATTGTAGCCATTTTTGTTACTGTTTTTGGTGAATAATTAAAAAAAAAGTGGTCAGCGCGACAGACTGTCAATCCTAAGGCCCGGGTTCGATTCCCGGCTGGGTCGGAGATTTTCTCCGCTCAGGGCCTGGGTGTTGTTTTGTCCTAATCTTCATCATTTCATCCCCATCGACGCGCAAGTCGCCGAAGTGGCGTCAAATCGAAAGACTTGCACCAGGCGAGCGGTCTACCCGACGGATGGCCTTCGTCACACGACATTTCATTTTCACAGCAAAATAACACTGCCAACTGATGGTGGATTGCACTTCCAATGTTTGATATGAGGTTCTGATAGCCGCTCCTGAAAGCCAGGGCAGCTCCCTCACGCTGAGGTCGAGGGCAGTATAGCACTTCTTGAATACTGCTCGTCCGTCTCGGACTCTTACCCGGCTGAAGTAATGGAAGAAAACTGCTTCAGAGCAACGCTAAAAAAAAAAAAAAGTCACAGTGGCTGTAAGAAATGCGCCGCACATTGCCTGTGCACAGTAAAGTACGTTGTTCACTTCTTCCACTACGTATCAGAAAACATGTTTCATTTTTCAACACGCATCTCACCTAATAATAACCATGACAATGCAGTTGGAGCGATTCCGACTTGCAGGGAGGAGCGCCGAAAATCGTTTCTTTGTCTTACTGTTGGTGAGCGAAATATGAAATCGGGAACTGGTGCAGTGTGTACGCCTGTATCGAACTCCCACAGTTGGCAGCCACCCCTAGGCAGCAGTTTATAAAGAGCTTGCCACGTTCTAAGGGGGTCGCAAAATTAACGCGCCGCTGTGATTTAAATTAACTTCCAGCTCGGTCAAAATTTTGGAAAGCAACGGCTTTGTACCGGCTTGTAGGGAGTACTTCATCAGTTATCGAAGGTGGGTAGTGCTTATAACTGTAATTGGAAAACTGGTTAAAGGTTAACGAAGACTTATATTCTGATAACAGAAAGACTTAAACATGACTCGAGAGCGACAGCGTCATTGACGGCTTTGCAATACCCCTTTTATTTAGCTAGCCAAATAAAGTTGATCGGTTTCGGCTGCTTTTAATACTTACACTCTCAATACCGGTAACTGTAACTGTAAATAGGAGTCGTCAGCCTCGCTATAAACCCAAAGTCCTTGGCGCAGTGGTAACACCGTTTCCTGTAAAATCACCGAAGTTCAGCGATGTCGGGCTGGGCTAACACTTAGATGGGTGGCCATCCGGTCCGCCGAGCGCTGTTGGTAAGCGGAGTGCACTCAGCCCTTGTGAGGCAAACTGAAGAGCTGCTTGATTAAGCAGTAGCGGCTCCGGTTACGTTAACTGGTTTACGGCCGGGAGAGCGGTGTGCTGACCACGTGCCCCTCCACATATGCATCTAGTGATGCGTATGGGCTTAGAATGACTCAGCGGCCGGTCGGTACCGTTCGACCTTCATGGCCTGCTTTTTATTAGTTTTAGCCTCGCTATATAATGTTGACCCCCTAAGATAATGTTAATTCACTGTCATTCATCAAAGCCTTCTGACTGCTCATTTCCGAAGACCCAGCATCTGTTCATAAGATCGGTGAGCTACAGGGATATCAGCGTCGGAAAATGCGGGTTAAATTCGCCTGCACTTGCTATACACAAATATAGTAGAACACAGTGGAATTCAGAGACAAGAGAAAATACGTGAAAACACTTAAAAGAAATGAAAGACTGACTGCTAATAAGGACACGTCAGTATAAATTAAGAGTGAATCCACTTAATTAAATTTAAATTCAAATTTACATTATCAGATGTTGTGGACTGGCAAGACAGCCAATCCACAGTGACGGGTAACCGAAAGGCACGCGCTTAAACTCACGCAGGCTGGCGTGAGGTCTGAAACAGGATAGGTAATGAATGCTATAAAGAAAAGTGCGTAGCTGCTGGAATACTTAACTTTAATCCACAATTGGTGAACATTGGTCTTGTTACTGTACATGCTTCATTAGATACATAGCAAAGGATAAATGGCGCCTTGCTAGGTCGTAGCAACTGACTTAGCTGAAGGCTATGCTAACTATCGTCTCGGCAAATGAGAGCGTAATTCTCAGTGAACCTTTCCTAGCAACGTCGGCTGTACAACTGGGGCGAGTGCTAGTAAGTCTCTCTAGATCTGCCGTGTGGCGGCGCTCGGTCTGCAATTACTGACAGTGGCGACACGCGGGTCCGTCGTATACTAGCGGACCGCGGCCGATTTAAAAGGCTACCACCTAGCAAGTATGGTGTCTGGCGGTGACACCACATCAGATTACTGTCCAGCAATCGCTGGCTACATTCTGCTGAGTCGCCGTAACACGCTTTCTAACTCATGGGTTTTCCTGGAAACTTGTCACAGTAACATAGTTCCTCCCTGTCAAAAGTGAAGTGGCTGCAAAGAGTTCCCTTCAGGACTGTACCTTAAGTCACGCAGACGGCGTCTCCCCCCTTTTCGTCACTCCAGTAGAATTCCGAGCCTCTTCCTTCGTGCAGCGCGCCCACTGCTGCCTTAATACTCTCTCGTCGCCTTCCACACTCGCTAGTCCACTTTTGCGTAGCAAACATCACCCTAACACCGACTGGCTCCGCTTCCTTCCAGCTCCGCTCCCGTACCCCGATACCCATTCTCGACCTCTTCACTCTTTTGAATGGTAGCCTCGTAAACGTCCACAGATCATTGCCCACACTGGTCATTCGGCTCCCATCTACCCCACCACGTTTCTTGTTCCTCCCAGCTGTATTTCCCGGTATAGCTAGCCTCTGGAAACCACAACTATTACCTTTAAGAGGGAAGTAAGAGTTCGCAGCTGGTGACCCACATCCTTTCAGTGTTTACAAAAAAATGGTTCAAATGGCTCTGAGCACTATGGGACTCAACATATGAGGTCATCAATCCCCTAGAACTTAGAGCTAATTAAACCTAACTAACCTAAGGACATCACACACATCCATGCCCGAGGCAGGATTCGAACCTGCGACCGTTGCAGCTTCAGTTTCAGACTGAAGCGCCTAGAACCGCTCGGCCACACCGGCCGGCTCAGTGTTTACAAATAGCCTCGGAGTTCCCGGACCCGCTATGGATCTGTAACAATTTCAGGTGTCGCATAGGCTTCCTAGCAAACACGCTCGTGAACCAGTTAACTTTGCGTTTTCTGGGCTCTTATACCTCAGCAAGTACTAGGTATGCCTACGCGCTATGGCAGGGAAACTTGGTAGATATCCTAACGCGTTAACACAGGAACGATTTACGTTGAAAAAAGTAGTTCGAATTCTGGCCACCAGGTGCAAACCTGGCGCTGTGAATGTAAGAAAGACGTATAGAAATGTTTCCATGTGTAATGGATTAGGAATGGGACGTAGGCAGGAAAGGTCAAAGAAGCGAGTAAGGCATAATTTTGACTTACTGTTAACCGCCGCTTACATAGTTTGTTAAATATGAGACCCAGAGACGTCGACAAGATGGTGCACAGTGACAACTGTGCATCTGGTGGCCAAATTTGGAAGTATTTTTTCCAGCGCAAATCGGATCCGCATTAACGCGTTAGCATATGGTTCAAATGGTTCTGAGCACTATGGGACTTAACTTCTAAGGTCATCAATCCACTAGAACTTAGAACTACTTAAACCTAACTAATCTAAGGACATCACACACATCCATACCAGAGGCAGGATTCGAACCGCGCGACTGTTACGGTCGCAGGTTCGAATCCTGCCGCGGGCATGGATGTGTGTGATGTCCTTAAGTTAGTTAGGTTTAAGTAGTTCTAAGTCTAGGGGACTGATGACCTTAGAAGTTAAGTCCCATAGTGCTCAGAGCCATTTGCACCATTTGAAGTAAATGTCATAGTATGAGACCCACGGCCCCCAGATTACAATCAAAATTGAGGGTTCACAAGGGAAACAACCCAGTCAGACCGATCGTTAATATAAGAGGGAGTCCTTCCTACAAATGAACGAATCAAATTAATCACTTCCTTTGAACCATTTTTTTGTAAACACTGAAAGGATGTGGGTCAGCAGCTGCGAACTCTTACTTCCCTGTTACAGGTAATAGCGAGAAGAAAATAAGCTTTTACAGTTTTCCTATCCGCACCACGTTACATCCCCACGTTATTCCAAAGCAACTTACAGTACATAAGATACACTACTGGCCATTAAATACGCTACACAACGAAGATGACGTGCTACAGACGCGAAATTTAACCGACAGGTGAAAGATGCTGTGATATGCAAATCATTAGCTTTTCAGAGTATTTACCCAAGGTTGGCGCCGGTGACATGAGGAAAGTTTCCAACCAATTTTCCATACACAAACAGCAGTTGACCGGCGTTGCCTGGTGAAACGTTGTTGTGATGCCTCGTGCAAGGAGGACAAATGCGTACCATCACGTTTCCGACTTTGATAAAGGTCGGATTGCAGCCTATCGCGATTGCGGTTTATCGTATCGCGACATTGCTGCTCGTGTTGGTCGAGATCCAATGACTGTTAGCAGAATACGGAATCGGTGGGTTCAGGAGGGTAATACGGAACGCCGTGTTGGATCCCAACGGCCTCGTATCACTAGCAGTCGAGATCACAGGCATCTTATCCGCATGGCTGTAGCGGATCGTGCAGCCACGTCTCGATCCCTGAGCCAACAGATGGGGACGTTTGCAAGACAACAATCATCTGCACGAACAGTTCGACGACGTTTGCAGCAGTATGGACTTATCAGCTCGGAGTCCATGGATGCGGTTACCCTTGACGTTGCATCACAGACAGGAGCGCCTGCAATGGTGTACTGAACGACGAACCTGGGTGCACGAATGGCAAAACGTCATTTTTTCGGATGAATCCCGGTTCTGTTTACAGCATCATGATGGTCACATCCGTGTTTGGAAACATCGCGGTGAACGCACATTGGAATCGTGTATTCGTCATCGCCATACTGGCGTATCACCCGGCGTGACGGTATGGGGTGCCATTGGTTACACTTCTTGGTCACCTCTTGTTCGCATTGACGGCACTTTGAACAGTGGACGTTACATTTCAGATGTGTTACTACCCGTGGCTCTACCCTTCAGTCGATTCCTGCGAAACCCTACATTTCAGTAGGATAATGCACGACCGCACGTAGCAGGTCCTGTACGGGCCTTTCTTGACACAGAAAACGTTCGACTGCTGCCCTGGCCAGCACATTCTCACCAACTGAAAACGTCTGGTCAGTGGTGGCCGAGCAACAGGCTCGTCACAATACACCAGTCACTACTCTTGATGAACTGTGGTATCGTGTTGAAGCTGCTTGGCCAGCTGTACCTGTACACGCCATCCAAGCTCTGTTTGACTCAATGGGCAGGCGTATCAAGGCCGTTATTACGGCCAGAGGTGGTTGTTATGGGTACTGATTTCTCAGGATATATGCACCCAAACTGCGTGAAAATGTAATCACATGTCATTTCTGGTATAATATATTTGTCCAGTGAATACCCGTTTATCATCTGCATTTCTTCTTGGTGTAGCAATTTTAATAGCCAGTAGTGTATATATCGCTATCCCATGACTTTCATCGCTGCGCGGGATTAGCTGAGCGGTCTAGGGCGCTGCAGTCATGGGCTGTGCGGCTGGTCCCGGCGGAGGTTCGAGTCCTCCCTCGGGCATGGTTGTGTGTGTTTCTCCTTAGGATAATTTGCGTTACGTGGTGTGTAACCTTAGGGACTGATGAGCTTAGCATTTAAGTCCCATAAGATTTCACACACATACACACACACACACACACACACACACACACACACACACATGACTTTCATCACTTCAGTATACACGCGTCAAAATAAACACAATGTCAAAAATATAATATATTTATAAATAATTTTCAGTCATGCGGAGGTAGACGCATGTTACGAACGCAGTGCTAGTCATGTGGGCAATCTGATCACAACTACGGAATTTACGAATTAGCAGTGTTTCACGTTAGCTTTTGTTCATGATTCTTTGCCGTTTTGTTTTGCATATCCCTTGTATAAGTTTCTGTAATAGATATTTCATGCATCTAACTCTTCATATCTATGCCTCATTTAGAAATATTGTAATCCCGAAATTTTGTTTCTTTTATGTACATAGTTCTTGCCGTTAAGAAAAATATGTAATGTATAGTGCATACACGGTCCAGTCACATTAACGTGACCACCCCCCTAATGTTCGCCGTCCACTAACAATAACCGATCGGAGACGGCAGGTGGAAGCACAAGCAGTAGAGGGCATAAAGAGCGTATCGGTGGACGCGAAAACAATGCAGTCGTTGCAATGCGGAAACTGGGCGATTTATCTGACGTCCAAATGGGCATTATCATTGGCTTTCGCGCCTAAGGTGGAAGCATTTCCGACACGGCTAATCTTGTAAACCGTTCATTCGCCGTCTTGGTTAAAGCATACCGAGCACGGCAGGATGGCGCTATCCAAAACCGGAGCCGAGACAGCTGTGGTACACCACCGATCGGCGATGACAAGGGGTGAACGACGGCTGCGGAGATGTGTAATGGCCAATAGGAGTACCAAAAGTCCGTGCAAAAATAAAAACTGCTTACGTGTTTGGGGTAAACTTTTTTATTTTTCGACATAGTCTCCTTTTGGACTTACACACTTCGTCCAACACTGTTCGAATTTGTTGATCCCTTCTGAATAATAGGAATTGTCCAAGTCTGCAAAATAGCTATTAGTTGCTGCAATCACCTCCTCGTTTGAATAAAATATTTGTCCCGCCAGACATTTCTTCAAAGTGGGGAACAAATAGTACTCCAAGGGAGCCAAGTCTGGAGAACAGGGGGGGATGTGAAACGAGTTGGGATCCTATTTCCATTAATTTTGCGACCACAACTGCTGAGGGTTGTGCTGGTGCATTGTCATGATGGAAAAGGACTGTTTTGCGGTCCAGTCGCCGGCCTTTTTCTTGCAGCTCGGTTTTCAAGCGGTCCAATAACGATGAATAGTATGCACCTGTAATAGTTTTACCCTTTTCCAGATAGTCGGTGAGGGTTATCCCTTGCGAATCCCAAAAGACAGTCGCAATAACCTTTCCGGCTGAAGGAATGGCCTTCGTCATTTTTGGTGCAGATTCTCCCTTGGTAACCCATTGTTTAGATTGTTCTTTGGTTCAAATGGCTCTGAGCACTATGGGACTTAACATCTGAGGTCATGAGTCCCCTAGACTTAGAACTACTTAAACCTAACTAACCTAAGGACATCACACACATCCATGCCCAAGGCAGGATTCGAACCTGCGACCGTAGCAGCAGCGCGGTTCCGGACTGAAGCGCCTAGCCACAGCTACCGGCTGTTCTTTGGTCTTATGAGTATAGTATGTATCCATGTTTCATCCAAAGTGACCAAACGACGCTTAAAGTCCTGCGGATTCTTCCTGAGCAGCTGCAAACCATCTTGCAACACTTCACACGATCCCATTTTGGGTCAAGTGTGAGGAATCGCGGGACCCATCTTGCGGTTAGCTTTGCCATATCCAAATGTTATGCAAAATACTATGTACCCGTTCATTCGAGATGCCCACAGCACTAGCAATCTCACGCGCCTTAACTGTTCTGTCATCCATCACCATATCATGGATTTTATCAACGATTTCTGCAGTCGTAACCTCCACAGGACGTCCAGATTGTTCAGCTTCACCTGTGCCCATATGGCCACTCCGAAAATTTTGAAACCACTTATAAACTGTTCTAATCGAAGGTATAGAGTCACCGCAATGTTTATTAAGCTTCTCTTTAGTCTCCTGAGGCGTCTTGTCTCTCATAAAGTAATGTTTAATCAACACACGAAGTTGTTTTGCGTCCATTTTTTGACAATCACTCGACTTCCTTGATTCACACGAATAACAAACACAAAGAAATAGACCAATATGGCTGAAACTTGGTGTGCGTTCTTTCCAAAGATGCTACTAACTAAAGATGACATCGAAACGCGCCGGTGGTGCCATTTCTCGGACTTCGCACGGACTTTTCAGAGGCCCCCGTATAACTGCTGAGCCACTGATGGCCCAGATGAACCAAGGGGTTACCAACAGGGTCTCGTCACCAACCGTTCAGTGAGCGTTGCTGCCATGGCCCTACGCAGCAGGTGTCCGTTGATGCACCCATGCTGACTGATGTTCATCGGCGACGAAGGCTGGAATTTGCGGGCCAGTACCGGAACTGGACGTCCATTGAGTGGCGGCAAGTGGCCTTTTCAGATGAGTCACGTTTTATGCTCCATCGGACAGACGGCCGCTGGCGCGGAAGGCCTGCAACAGTCATCGGAAGGGTCCATGTCAGAGGACGGAGCATTATGCTCTGGGGAATGGTTTCGCTTTATTCGCTGGGTGATTTCGTCATTCTGGAAGCCACAATGGATTAACACAAATATGCACCCATCCTTGGGCACCATGTGCACCCATATATGCAGTTGATCTTTCCTCGGTGCTATGGCATCTACCGGAAGGAGAATGCAAATGTCACAATGCTCGTAGCGTACGTGCGTGGTGGAAGAGCACCAGGGTGAGTTTGCCGTACTCCCTAGCCACTAAACTCCAAGACTTAAGGCCGATCGAGAATCTGTGGGACCACTTCGATCGTGCTGTTCACGCCACGGACTCTGAACGGAGAAACCTGGCGCAGCTGGCCACGATACTGAAGTCGGCATGGCTCCACAGCTCCGTCGCTGCCTTCCATAACCTCACTATCTTTGTGCACGCGTCGCGGTCATCTCTGCAAAAGGTGGTTGTTCAGGCAAAGGTGGTTATTCAGGCATCTGACAGGTTATCACATTAATGTGACTGGACAGACACGCATTTCGTCTGAAACTTTCCTGTATCCATGGCATGTGTGCAAGAGGTACTGGATCATGGTCTTTTGAACGCAGTTGGCCGCACAAAAAAATGTAAAGTGAATGGTTCAAATGGCTCTAAGCACTATGGGACTCAACATCTGTGGTCATCAGTCCCCTAGACTTAGAACTACTTAAACCTAACTAACCTAAGGACATGACACACATCCATGCCAGAGGCAGGATTCGAATCTGCGACCGTAGCAGCTGCGTGGTTCCGGACTGAAGCGCCTAGAACCGTGTAAAGTGAAAAGCAACTCAAGATGTTATAGGATGTCAGCTTTACAAATACAATTAAACTAAATAAAATAAATAGGTGAGTAAAAGTTGTTAGGTAGCAAGTGAAGGAAGAGGCAATGAATATACATATAACTAAACGGGCAAAAGTAATGTTCATTAATAAAAAGCAAATGGTCTCCTCAACATAAATAAATATTGATGTCGGGAAAAATCTAGTTAAGAGCTGGAGATGCAGCGTAGCGCTTCACATGTGGGAAACGCGGTCCGTAAACAAAAAGGAAATGAATTCTCCTGATGTGTTTGATGTAGCGCGTCGGAGATACGGGACAGACAGAACCACCAATCAAGAAGCCTTTCAAAGAATTGTCACGGAAAGAACATTGAGGAAAACAATCAAAGCAAGTCGACGTGAGTGGATAGGTAACTTAATATGCCACAAGCTGTTCCTTGTAAACTTTCTGGAAGGAGCAGTGGAAGGTAAGAAAGCGTGAAGAAGACCCAATGGGAATTCTGAAAACAAGTCATAAATTATGCTGAAGTCAGAAAGTACGCCGAAATGAAAGCTTGAAATAGATTCAGATAGTGACCTGCCAACAGATCGAAAGACAAGCGATGACCACGGAGAGGATTCCAAGGAGCTCCAGAAACAGCCACGGCTAATCACTTCCATCTGCCTGAGGTGCCTCTCGCTGGTCCAGACTACACTCCACTACGTTGGTCCAATTATGTTGAACATGTGCCGCGCTCCATTCATCCGATCTACCTATTCAGCGCTCCATTTTGATGAGTTTTGATCTTCACAACCTTGCAGTCTACTTCTGTCTGATTCTCCCAGATCATTACCTCAACTAAAAGATTAGAGCACGGGAGAACGTATCAAGAGTGGCCGTGGAAAACGTTCTGGATGACAAATCTAGCGTTTGTCGGTAGAATGGAAAAATAATGTATCTCTGTTTCTGCATAAACTATTTGTATCTAAAAAAAATGTGAAGGCATTCTGACTCCACAGAGTTATGCTCCTCACTGCATCACGGCATAAAAGTGAGATGAACTAGAAAAAAAATTCTTTTCTAAGAACGTTCTGAGCCAATATCGATGATTTTGCAAGTTGATTCTTGCAAAGGAGAAAACATCAACCAGCCACAGTCACTAATGCTATTTATTAACTGAAATAGAGCTGTAACCGGTTTCAAACCGTCAGTTTCATCTTCAGTCTGCTGTACATAATTGTATTTATTTGTTATTGTTTGCATTAGTTGTGAACTGTTTTCCTCCGTCAATTAATGTAAACAATAATAAATATAAGATAAACGTGAGCAGCCGTGTGAAGACGAACCTGTCGGTTCGAAACCGGTAACGGCGCTACTTATGTAAATAAATAGCATTATTAACAATGGCTGGTTTGTTTTCTTCTTTACAAGAGTCATCGTGTATTTTGTTCACAGTCACTGTCTCAGAAATGTTAGTTTTCGGCAAAATAGCGGGAAAAAAGTATTGTTCCAAGTATCATTAATACTGAGGAACTACGTTTCTTTGTGGTGAAACACGTAGAGAAATAGAGTCGTAATATTTTAACTAGTAGAACTGCAGTCGACAAAAACCATTTCTCATATCATTTAAATTTTGGACCTCCAGAGGAAAGCACAGCTTGTCACGAAGACTATGCGCCATCTACGGACTCAAGTTCTCTATGGTGTGGCACCTGGATCAAGTCTAGGGAGATGAAACGGAGTATAGAGAACGCAAAAGCACTGCATACGCTTTTTGCGAAAAAGTCGCACTTAGGAACTTCCGATTGTCAATCATCACGCAGAGGCAAGCACATTTCGCAGCACCTAAATGTCCAACTTTGTTAGAAACGTAGTGAGAATGCTCTGCATGCAAGATGATCGTCTTCACTTGGATGAGACATGGACAGATCTAAGTATCTCGCTGTTAACTGAAGTCCGCATGGACTTCTCACAATTATATATGGAGGTAAGCTATTTCCTTAGCGAGCAGGGTATGCATGAGCACAAGCCGGTGGTGGAATTTATAACAAAGCAACTGTCGAAGACGGAATTTTTGCACAACCCTCCAAATCAGCTGGCCCAAAAGTCGTAAAAGAAATTACATTGATCATGAAGACAATTCGGCAAACTACCAGAATCCAGGGTGACTGGAACACATCATTGATACATCCACTGTATAAAAAAGGAGACAAAACGGATGTCACTAATTATAGGGGCGTTAACACACGTTAGGACAAAACCTTTACCATAGTCTGATTAAAATTACTTGATAGTTGACATTTCACCCGTTGTAACTGGTTTCGTCTAACCAGAGCACTCAACGTCATGCCCAAATCATTCGCCGTTGTCATACTGCCACAACAATTGGTTCACTTCCAATTCCTTGTTGAGGCTGTCTTTCTTTATGTGTTTAAATGCACCAGAAAGAAACACACTCACACAACGATACTAACGATATACACACGTTTCGTGCACATCACTAGCCAAACACTACTGGATCCTTCTGCACAAGACGCGATTCGTTGACATGTACAGTTGTCAGATAACAGAGGACGGCATACGTTGGATAAAATTTCCACAACACTACGTAAAGCTGAATTTTTGAAGGCTGTCCGATAATCGTTGCGAGTGGCCAACCAGAGTAATAAATATGACAGCATTTTGCAGCTAACGGTACAGTGTAGTCTTCAGCGAACAAAACCTGACGTTAGAAGGTTGAAGGTTCGGACCTCGTCAAAGGCAGAGATATTTTTTATTTTTCTAAATCTAATCAAAAGACTCCATTGTTTTACTCAATTAATTGGTTAAATGTAACTTTTTGATTTCTAATAGTTTGGCGCTTCGTTTTCATCATCGTATTGACTTTTTTATTTGCTGTTCTTTTTCTTCCTATCATTAGATTTTTGTTTGTAATCTGCTTGTGTCGCCTAGAATCTAAATAATCTAAAATTAAGTGCCAACCAAGACTGTTTATCGGTTGATAACGCGACACTCAGTGCAGCCAGTGTGAGAATAGTTTCAGGTAAACTGTGACAGCGAAAAATTACACTTTGATTTTACCGCGAAACTGAAATTTCTCTGCGGAAGATGGCTAAGCTTGTTATGAAATTTTTCCGTCTTGAGCTTGCTCGTAGATGTTAGCCTCAAACGCCGTGAACAAAGCGATGGTGACTTCAGTTCTGCCGCAGATTACTGATCGCCGTTTTCGCGGACAGTTTGTACATAACGAGGTTGTGGTTAGGTTACGACATGTGTTCCAGTTCAGGGTTACAAAACCTGTCGACTGTCACAGTTCACTCATTGATCTCTTAAAATAAACTGTCGACAGAGCATTTCCTGTTTTCGTCATATCTCGAGGCGGCCGCGTTACACATTAACAGTATTTTTGATGTGACCCACCTTGTTTCTATGTTGCCTGTAACCGTATGGCAACGGATATGGAACCACTGTAGCGGCAAGAGACACACGTCAACTGTCAAGTAATTTTAATCAAACTATTAGAGGCGTTGCCTTGGCGATGCGAACAGCAACTATCGTGGCTGATCTGACATTCCAGTGTAATATTCCTCTCTTCAGTCTTCCATGTTCTTCTCTCACGTCTGAATTTTCCTTGGCCTTCTACATTTGTCCCAAATTACTGTAGGAGAACACAGCGGTGCACCCTGGTCTTCCCTGTTATGCCTGATGCCTTCCAGTAGGGTACTGGAATGTTCGCTGTGGGAATGTTTCATAGTCTTCCATGTTTTCTACAACTCATTCCAGGAGACTGTTGAGATGTTTTGTGTCGCAGTATTCGAAGTCTTCCTTGTTTTCCTCCAGTGGCTGCTGTGATGTTCCAGAGTACACTACTGGCCATTAAAATTGCTACACCAAGAAGAAATGCAGATGACAAACGGATATTCATTGGACAAATATATTACACTAGAACTGACATGTGATTGCATTTTCACGAAATTTGGGTGCATAGATCCTGAGAAATCAGTACCCATAACAACCACCTCTGGCCATGATAACGGCCTTGATACGCCTGGGCATTGAGTCAAACAGAGCTTGGATGGCGTGTACAGGTACAGCTGCCCGTGCAGCTTCAACACGATGCCACAGTTCATCAAGAGTAGTGATTGGCGTATTGTGACGAGCCAGTTGCTCGGCCACCATTGACCAGACGTTTTCATTTGGCGAGAGATGTGGAGAATGTGCTGGCCAGGGCAGCAGTCGAACATTGTTTCTATCCGGAAAGGCCCGTACAGGACCCGCAACATGCGGTCGTGCATTATCCTGCTGAAATGTAGGGTTTCGCAGGGATCGAATGAAGGTTACAGCCACGGGTCCTAACACATCTGAAATGTAACGTCCACTGCTCAAAGTGCCGTCAATGCGAACAAGAGGTGACCGAGACTTGTAACCAATGGCACGCCATACCATCACGCCGGGTGATACGCCGGTATGGCGATGACGAATACACGCTTCCGACGTCCGTTCACCGCGATGTCGCCAAACACGGATACGACCATCATGATGCTGTAAACAGAACCTGGATTCATCCGAGAAAATGACTTTTTGCCATTCGTGCACCCAAGTTCGTCGTCGAGTACACCATCGCAGGGGCTCCTGTCTGTGATGCAGCGTCAAGGGTAACCGCAGTCAAGGTCTCAGAGCTGATAGTCCATGCTGCTGCAAACGTTGTCGAACTGTTGGTGCAGATGGATGTTGTCTTGAAAACGTCCCCATCTGTTGACTCAGGGATCGAGACGTGGCTGCACGATCCGTTACAGCCATGCGTATAAGGTGCCTGTCATCTCGACTGCTAGTGATACGAGGCCGTTGGGATCCAGCACGGCGTTCCGTATTACCCTCCTGAACCCACCTATTCCATGTTCTGCTAATAGTCATTGGATCTCGACCAACGCGGGCAGCAATGTCGCGATACGATAAACCGCAATCGCGATAAGCTACAACCCGACCTTTATCAAAGTCGGAAACGTGGTGGTACCATTTCTCCTCCTTATATGAGGCATCACAACAACGTTTCGCCAGGCAACGCCGGTCAACAGCTGTTTGTGTATGACAAATCGGTTGGAAACTTTCCTCATGTCCGCACGTTGTAGGTGTCGCCACCGGCGTCAACCTTGTGTGAATGCTCTGAAAAGCTAATCGTTTACATATCACAGCATCTTCTTTCTGTCGGTTAAATTTCGCGTCTGTAGCACGGCAGTCCGCAGCTCGTGGTCGTGCGGTAGCGTTCTCGCTTCCCGCGCCCGGGTTCCCGGGTTCGATTCCCGGCGGGGTCAGGGATTGTCTCTGCCTTGTGATGACTGGGTGTTGTGTGATGTCCTTAGGTTAGTTAGGTTTAAGTAGTTCTAAGTTCTAGGGGACTGATGACCATAGATGTTAAGTCCCATAGTGCTCAGAGCCATTTGAACCATTTTTATAGCACGTCATCTTCGTAGTGTGGCAATTTTAATGGCCAGTATTGTATTTTACGTTTCCCCCAAGTCACCGTAGGTGAATGTTGGGACATTCCCGGTACAATACCGCTGCTCACTGCTCCGGTCTTCTCTCTTCGTGAAGATGGTACTCCACCGATTCTGATGTGAGTGGTGAAGGGAGAGTTACATGAAAGTACCAACAGAATGAAAACAATGTGACTCGCATCAAGGAGGATGTGCGTTGTAGAGATTACAGCTAGGGATCTACCTGTAGTGACTGGTTTATCGGAGTGTCTGCTGCGCGGCGACGTGGGCGACTCTGCGTGACCGGCGCTCCTGGGGAAGGCCCGCCGCCGGGCCGGCGTATCCTGCTGGTGCCGCAGCTGTGGCCGAGGTGGGCGCCCAACCCGCCCAGCCACCAGCGCGCGCCAGCAGGTGCGGTCTGGCGTGGCGAGCTGGGAAGATCAGGAGTTAACGTCGACGACAGGCTCGTTAGAAACCGAACACAGGCTCGGTGCGGGGAAGGGTGGGAGAAAAAATCTCCCATGGCCATTCACATGAACCATCCAGGATTTAGCCTTAAGCGATTTGGAGAAACCACAGACAATATACATTACGGATGTCCAGTACGGTGTCTTGAGAGTGGTTGGGGGGGGGGGGAATTTTGGTGCGATAGGTGAGGGAAGGTACGTTGCCGTGGTAAACTACTCTGGAGCAACTTAATCTATCACACTGAGTTCATAACAAGGGTCACCATTGAGGTACTAGGTTGGTGTATTTTTTTCTTTTGCATGTTGGTATTTCGATTGGTATGGGTTTAGTTATCGTTGTCATTTTTTATTTGTAGTTCACTGTTGGTATTTCAGATTACGTATCGTCATTTTGTCATTTGGAGACAATGAGTGGAGTTGTGAACGCTAGCCGGCCGTTGCGGCCGTGCGGTTGTAGGCGCTTCAGTCTGGAAACACGTGACCGCTACGGTCGCAGGTTCGAATCCTGCCTCGGTCTTGGATGTGTGTGATCTCCTTAGCTTAGTTAGGTGTAAGTAGTTCTAAGTTCTAGGGGACTGATGACCACAGATGTTGTTCCATAGTGCTCAGAGCCATTTGAACCATTTTTGTGGACGCTAGAAAATGGAGTGCCAAGTGGAGTAATCGTATCATTTCCGAGATATTATCCTGTTTGAATTAAATATAGGGATGACAGCTGAGGAGGCAGCCAGAAGAGAGATGGGGCCCCTCCACGCCCGCGCCAACGTGGTGATCAAACCGAAAGTTCTACTGACACCTCCGTCAACATGTTAGTTATCTAGTAGGTGGATCACAGGATGCTGGGCTGTGATCTTATCTGTGCCTCTGGGTAAGACTACGCATTAACACTGTCCATCAGGTGATAGATAGTGGACGAAACGCGAGTGAGGGTAGCAATTTGAAGAGCAGAGGGAAGAAAGTGCCAAGGCTCGTGCCGTGGGAAAAAACCTCTGTGACTGTGGGATGGTGGGATGGGTAGTAAGAGCAGCAGTGGCTTACTAGCTGCGATGGTTCATGCAAGGTTGGGTTTGTTAGTGTGGGTATCATGCATCATTACCGTGGCAGGCGATGTCGATGTACCCCGGTTTGCTCTAGCCGCTGCATTCCTGGAACAAAAATGGTTCAAATGACTCTGAGCACTATGGGACTTAACATCTGAGGTCATCAGTCCCCTAGAACTTAGAACTACTTAAACCTAACTAACCTAAGGACATCACACACATCCAAATCCGAGGCAGGATTCGAACCTGAGACCGTAGCGGTCGCGCCGTTCCAAACTGTAGCGCCTAGAACCGCTCGGCCACTATGGCCGTCTCCTGGAAGAATCAGGATCGTTATATATTACTGGGAGATCGGCCATAGATCATCTCACTGTGTGGAGGGTGTGTGTAGCTTGTCTGCATGTAGTGTACCGTACAGCTTCTGTGCGTGGTGCCACTTATTCGACATGTGTGTTTCAGCTAGATATCCGGTAATGGTGGGTGATTAACAGGGGCTCACCTGGGGAAGGAGGCAGCCCGAAACATTTGCGCCGTGTATGGGGATGACCAGAGGATCAAGTAGGTAAAAAGACGAGGGCTAGTAGAAATCCTTGGGTAACAGAAGGAATATTGAATTTAATTGATGAAAGGAGAAAATATAAAAATACAGTAAGTGAAGCGGGCAATAAGGAATACAAACGTCTCAAAAATGAGATTGACAGGAATTGCAAAATGGCTAAGCAGGGATGGCTAGAGGACAAATGTAAGGATGTACAGGCTTACCTCACTAGGGGTAAGATAGATACTGCCTACACGAAAATTGAAGAGACCTTTGCAGAAAAGAGAACCACATGTATAAATATAAAGAGCTCAGATGCAAACCCAGTTCTAAGCAAAGAAGGGAAAGCAGAAAGGTGGAAGGAGTATATAGAGGGTCTATACAAGGGCGATATTCTTGAGGACAATACTATGGAAATGGAAGAGGAGGTAGAAGAAGATGAAATGGGAGATATGATACTGCGTGAAGAGTTTGACAGAGCACTGAAAGACCTGAGTCGAAACAAGGCCTCGGGAGTAGACAACATTGCATTAGAACTACTGACGGCCTTGGCAGAGCCAGTCCTGACAAAACTCTACCATCTGGTGAGCAAGATGTATGAACAGGCGAAATACCGAACTATCAGTTTAATAAGTCACAGCTGGAAAATACTAACGCGAATTCTTTACAGACGAATGGAAAAACTGATAGAAGCTGAACTCGGGGAAGATCAGTTTGGATTCCGTAGAAATATTGGAACACGTGAGGCAATACTGACCCTACCGCTTATCTTAGAAGGAAAGGCAAACCTACTTTTCTAGCATTTGTACACTCGGAGAAAGCTTTTGACAATGCTGACTGCAATACTCTCTTTCAAATTCTAAAGGTGGCAGGGGTAAAATACAGGGAGCGAAAGGCTCTTTACAATTTGTACAGAAAGCAGATGGCAGTTATAAGAGTCGAGGGGCATGAAAGGGAAGCAGTGGTTGGGAAGGGAGTGAGACAGGGTTGTAGCCTCTCCCCGATGCTATTCAATCTGTATATTGACCAAGAAGTGAAGGCAACAAAAGAAAAATTCGGAGTAGGTATTAAAATCCATGGAGAAGAAATAAAAACTTTGAGGTTCGCCGATGACATTGTAATTCTGTCAGAGACAGCAAAGGACTTGGAAGAGCAGTTGAACGGAATGGACAGTGTCTTGAAAGGTGGATGTAAGATGAACATCAACAAAAGAAAAACGAGGGTAATGGAATGTAGTCGAATTTAGTCGGGTGATGCTGAGGTAATTAGACTAGTAAGTGAGACACTTAAAGTAGTAAAGGAGTTTTGCTTTTGGGGAGCAAAGTAACTGATGATGGTCGAAGTAGAGAAGATATGAAATGTAGACTGGCAATGGCAAGGAAAGCGTTCCTGAAGAAGAGAAATTTGTTAACATCGAGTATAGATTTAAGTGTCAGGATGTCGTTTCTGAAATTATTTGTATGGAGTGTAGCCATGTATGGAAGTGAAACATGGACGATAAATAGTTTGGACAAGAAAAGAATAGAAGCTTTCGAAATGTGATGCTACAGAAGAATGCTGAAGATTAGAAGGGTAGATCACATAACTAATGAGGAAGTATTGAATAGAATTGGGGAGAAGAGGAGTTTCTGGCACAACTTGACAAGAAGAAGGGACCGGTTGGTAGGACATGTTCTGAGGCACCAAGGGATAACAAATTTAGCATTGGAGGGCAGCGTGGAGTGTAAAAATCGTAGAGGGAGACCAAGAGATGAATACACTAAGCAGATTCAGAAGAATGTAGGTTGCAGTAAGTACTGGGAGATGAAGAAGCTTGCACAGGATAGAGTAGCATGGAAAGCTGCATGAAACCAGTCTCAGGACTGAAGACCACAACAACAACAAAGAACAACATGGGGATGACGCCATTGGACAGAACACGGCATGAAAATGGTTTTCTCGTTATAAGGAGGACCGTTTTGACAATTGTGCCTCTCCACGATCAGGAAGAAGTTCGCGGTTTCTTGTAGATCGTTTAAACACATTATTGAGCAATGATCCACGTCAGCGGGTGGCGATATATGCATCGCTGCGTGCTCGTCATCAATTGCCTCGTGACCAATAACGATCATTCCTGTCCTTGATCGTTACTGGTAACGAGAAGTGGTGTCTTTAAGCTAACATAAGGAAAAGAAATGAATGTTTGTGCCCAAACAAAGCAGTAACTCCCCGTACAAAGACCTCCACGCATGCACAGAAGATAATGTTGCGCTTCTGGTGGAACAGCGATGGTGTGGCGTACTAATAGCTTCCCCGGGGGGTGAAACCATCACTGCTGACATTTATTGTCAACAACTGACACATGTTGCAGATGAAATCCATGAGCAACGACCAGGGAAACTGCATGAACTGATTCCGCAGTAACTTCCACCCACTTTCTAGTAGACTGACGACAAACACTACAGAGGACTTGCTTTGGGAAGTTATACCTCACCCACCTTATTCACCTGAACCTGCGCCCTCACATTTTCACCTTTTCTGCTCTCCGTCGAGCAACCTTCTACGAACTTCCTTTGCGGATGAAAATACTCTAAACATAGCTCGACGAGCTCTTCGCCTCCAAACCACGTGATTTCTACAGTCACTGGGTCGAAAAGTTATGACTAAAGTCTCCGGTATGTGTATCTGTTATATTTATTAAAATTATGGAAAACGCTGCGAACTTACGCATCAACACAATAGAAAAAGAACTTCACCTGCAGAATATACATTTATTGAGATGCTCTTTAAACAAATTTTTACACTACGCTCCATCTATGAAGCAAAGGCGTTGCTAAACTGAAAGCTCGATGTACTGAATATCCTAAAGGCGACATCTTTTAATGTACTGAAAGATCTAAAGAAAACACAGACCAAAATGGCAAACTCTCGGGTCTGGCTGCTAACCATGGACAAATAAGAACCTATACTTTATGCTTTGTCGGCCTTCGGAAGTACGCTCTTATACACCGGGATCAGCAAGCCAAGTGATCGTCCTTGCTGCTGGGAACGGTCGTCCTACGGAATACGTTAAGTGTGGAGAGAGCAATAAGAATCCATTTACACCTGGATCAAATGTAAATCAGCATCGACGATTTCAAACGGTTCAAATGGCTCTAAGCCCTATGGGACTTAACATCTGACGTCATCAGTCCCTTAGACTTAGAACTACTTAAACCTATCGCCGGCAGGGGTGGCCGGGCGGTTCTAGGCGCTACAGTCTGGAACCGCGCGACCGCTACGGTCGCAGGTTAGAATCCTGCCTCGGGCATGGATGTGTGTGATGTCCTTAGGTTAGTTAGGTTTAAGTAGTTCTAAGTTCTAGGGGACTGATGACCACAGCAGTTAAGTCCCATAGTGCTCAGAGCCATTTTTTGAACTTAAACCTATCTAACCTACGGACATCACACACATCCATGCCCGGGGCAGGATTCGAACCTGCGACCGTAGCAGCAGCGCGGTTCCACACTGAAGCGCCTAGAACCGCTCATCGACGATTTCCTTGTATCAAACATCACTAAACGCGATCATTGCAAAGTACCAATATGTACGAATCCATGCTTTGACAACTTCCATGGATCTTTACTTTTGAATAATTAAATTTTAAGCACAGAATAGAACTGATTATTCTCTACTTTTTACACGTGACACTCTTTTTCCTAAAAATTTGCTCCATAAACTTATTCCATTTCGACTTCAATGGGATTAATAAGTTATCCTCCAAATATCCTCCCAAAAACAAAGTCCATCTCCTCAAAACATACTGCTATAAAACTGATCAAAAAGCGTACAATGAAAAATAAAAGTCCGCACATACGAAAATCTGGCATTACAACGCAGTTATCAAGCCTGATGTCGTTTACGCTACTAAAACTCTTCCTCTCAATAGAAAAGCTGATCTGGAAGACATCCTAAAAGAAGCTCAAAATTATGAAAAAGGTACTCAGCCACAAAAGAACTGAAGATGCATTCGGACAACAATCCTGAAACACAACGGATAAAGTAGCGAATCTCGAGGCAGACGTCATAAAAAAAGACAGAAATTTGATGAGCATCTCAAAAGACTCCAAACCACTAAAATGATTCAAAAAATTGTGACTTACGTAGGATAACTCAAAACGATTCCGTGGATCCAGCAGGTGAAAAAGGGTTCAGAAGAAGCTTATATAAGTTTATCAGGCATGTCAACAGAGAGTCATAAAGACAAAAAATAAGCAAATGGAAAGTACCAGTACTGCCCGAGAAAGAAGTCACAACCAGACCAGGGACAAAGTGGAGTGAAGGAAGAAAGAGAACTCACAAAGAAAAAAAATGAGAGCTGCTTGGAAACTCTTAAGACTGAAAAGTAATCGTTTTGTGTGACCCGAAATGCACCGATCGCAACTAATAATAGCAAGGGGAAAACTATAAAAATTGACTTAGTCACTATGCATTAAAGATACAGTGCAACACCTACTACAATAAGGTGGACTGTAGAAATTAATTCGGTCATGAAAGGGTTATCGATGTGCCACCTCGCTCAATATACCTCCACTTGAGGTTTTATTGTATTCTCCCTCCCTCTCTCTCTCTCTCTCTCTCTCTCTCTCTGTCTCTGTCCTTCTCTCCGTCTGTGTCTCTGTCGAGAGACAGACGCGCGGAGCCAAACGTGACTTTCCGATTGGGAAATTGGGGAAGTTGGACGGACCGATTAGTGGTCGGTGAGCCGGCGTCGCGTTAGGCGTTGGGGAATCCCACACGGCTCCGTGTCAGATCGCGGCGAACTTTTTGTGCTTTTTCTGGAGGCCAGCCTTGCACCTGTCGCAGATATGGGCACCGTGAACGGTAGGTGAGTACCGCTGTCGTTACACTGCCGCTTTCTCCGCTTCATTGAGTGCTGTATTCCGTATCCGAAAAATGAAGGCACGAAGACGCTAGACCTACTGCAACATTTCCACTCGAAGGACCACCTGACTGTGCGTGGCGGTGTTTGCATCGCGTACACTCCTTGCTTCCGTTCCGTTCTGGAATGATGGACGGTGTCGGAAGGACTTTGATGCTGTCCGTGGATAATGACGTTGTATACATCAGAGTTCCAACAGCAGAAAACTGTGCGAAAATGCGAAAGACCTACGCTACCTGCAGGTACTAGCAGTTAACCCATGACATAAACAAATGTAGCTTATTTCATATAAATAGAGGGGAAGACGAAAAATCGACATCGAAGTTATTTGCAGCGGTACCCTTCCGGTACAAATAAGTGTTGTGTGACTAGGACCTCCCGTCGGGTAGACCGTTCGCCGGGTGCAAATCTTTCGATTTGACGCCACTTCGGTGACTTACGCGTCGATGGGGATGAAATGCTGATGATTAGGACAACACAACACCCAGTCCCTGAGCGGAGAAAATCTCCGACCCAGCCGGGAATCGAACCTGGACTGTTAGGATTGACATTCTGTCGCGCTCACCATTCAGCTACCGGGGGCTGTATTCAGGCCGCATCAAATCTGACTGGAAACTCGAGCTTTTGAAGCTTATCACCATTTTTTTCGTCACGAGATGATTGCCAGGGGTAAAATCTGATTTTCTTTTTATCATTGCTCGGGTGACATTGCGTGGAATTCCAACCTCCATTGGCGGTATGACGTTACCTGGAGGCGGGATTCGCATGCGAAAATGCAGGTAATCGGCAGTGCGGTAGTAGACACCCTTTCGGCACCGAGCCGCGACTGAGGGGTGGATGGGGAACTGAGACCATCACCAGCATCACCTCTACCCTTAAGAGTTATGATTTTTGGCTGTATTTCTTTGAAGAAGTCCCGTCTCAAGTTTTCGCTTCCAGGAACTACTTGGATTATAGCCTCCGTCTCTCTTAAATTTTTGCTGCACACGCAAATTTCTACCGCTTCTTTTATTACGGAATCCCAGTAAGGTCGGTGCGTGGGAGAGCACTTTCATTTCCTCAAAGTTGATCTTGTGCCCTTCCGTAAGGCTGTGTTCCGCTATCGGTGAGTTCTATACTTAATGCCGAGTATGTTCAGTGCAGCTCTTGCTATAGGTGAGCTAAGAAATTCAACCAAGAATCGTAACTGTTAAGGGAATAGCTGATGCTGCGGATGGCCTCTGTTTCGCTTCCGCCACTCGATCTCGGTCCAGCGCGGGAGTCAGCCATATTGCCAAATTGCGGAATTCCTGCATCTGCGCCTGCGGATTCCGCCCTACAGGTAGCGTCTCACCGGCGATAGAACTTAAAATTCCAAGCTATATTATCCGATTTGAGAGCTGCTGTAAAGGTAGCAGACTTCGCTCCTGGCAGACTGCCACCTCCTGACGAAGAACGACGAGACAATCTTCGAAAACTCGACTTTTAATTCCGATCTGAGACGGTCTGAACAACGAGAAGATCTTATATAAGATCCATTACAGTTAGATTAGGCTACTGGTAATAAATTATTGCCCACGGTAACACTCCTAAAATATTTAGAAGTATGTATCCACATCGACCTAAGGACCAATGATCACATAAAACTGGTTTCAGGTTGACTAGAAGAATTCTGAGGAAATGTAATTTATGCACGACGAAAGATGTGACTCGTAAACCATTCGTTCGAGCGGTTCTTTCGTGTTGCTTTACTCTGAGACTCTTGCCAGGTAGGTTTAATATAGGAGAAAGAGAACATGCAAAGGAGAGTGTCATGTTTTGTCTCCAGATGATTAAGTAAGGATGAAGAGGTCAGGAGATGCGGTTCATAGTCCAGTCACAGACCCTACAAGAGCGACATTGTGCATTGTTCAAACGTTCTAATGTGTGTGAATTCCTAAGGGACCAAACTGCTCTAACTTAGGCTAAGAACAACACACACACCCATGCCCGAGGAAGGACACGAACCTCCGGCGGGAGGGGCCGCGCAGTCCGTGACATGACGCCTCAAACCGGGCGGCCACTCCGCAATGCCATTGTGCATTGCAGAAAGGTTTATTAACCGAAATTCCGAAAATGTACATTCCAAGAAGAGTAAGGCATCGTCACATACATCTCGCAAAATGACCACTAGGCGAAAATCGAAGAAACTGGAGTTCATGCACAGGCTTACCGATATTGTTCCTGCTACGCACCAATCGGTATTTGAACAGAAAAGTTGGAGATGATAGAGGTAGCAGATGCATCCTGCGCTACACAAGATGAGGTGACTTGCGGAATATCTCTAAATGTAGAAAAACTACTCACTAGTAATCCCTGCATAAGCACGAAATTCACTGAATAATCGCCTTTGTCCTTCCTTCAGTCCTATTTGGGAGTAAGCAATACGATGCTTACGTTCTCGGAATATAAGACCGTGGCTCTCCATAATGCTCAGCTCCTCTGTTTCAGAGTATGCCGTTGGAACAGCGCTTTACTTGGTCGCTTTCGCGTTTACTATAAAGACCCAGGAGCGAAACGCACAGCTCTTCTTTGGCCCTTCAGTCGCCTATTAAAAGCCCCAGATAAACGAAAAATATTAACCAGGAGTGATCGAACAGTGGTTTTACAAGTTCCCTCCTATCAAGATGAACTACACAATGTTTGGATTCTTGCAGTAAATGTATAACCCTGCTACGTCTCCGGCTAATTAGGCTTTCCTTTATGGCCGTGTACCTGAAGTCCCTAATTTGTGGAGAAAAGGCACCTACTCCGAAGAATACTGCATAACCGAAAGAAGTAGATGATGTAATAACCGAATCACCGGCCGGTGTGGCCGAGCAGTTGTAGGCTCTTAAGTCTGGAACCGCGCTGCTGCTACGGTCTTAGGTTCGAATCCTGCCGCGGGCATGGATTTGTGTGATGTCCTTAAGTTAGTTAGGTTTGAGTAGTTCTAAGTTCTAGAGGACCGATGACTTCAGATGTTAAGTCCCATAGTGCTCAGAGCCAATAACAGAATCGCCACTGCTCAATATTTTAGCAATGACGATTAGAAACAAAGTTCGGTTAACTTTATATATTTTTAGTTACGCAAACTAGTTTTGTAATTAACGGTAATTAGTGGAAAATTTAGAAGAAAGATTGTCATTAATGAAATAACCAACGGTCGCCAGTTCCTGAACGGGACAAGAACAATTAAATTGGAACTATACGTTATACTCTTAAGGAATCATAAGAATAGTTATTGGCATCATGACGTAGGAACAGAACCTAACGTACACTTTCAAGTACTTCAAACCACACATGTCACAGTAGACAGATAATAATCAAACAGCAAACACACATAACATACCATATTAATTTTCAAAGATCAATTTAAGTAAGATTGTTTACTGGTTTTGGACAGAAACTCTTTGTTACGTTACCCACCGTAGTACTGACTATCGTAATTGTAGCAAGCAGAAATATTGTTTGAATTTAGCGGCTACTTTGATATTTCTTTGTAATAAAAGTTACAAATTATGCCACAAGCTATAAATTAGAACTGTGCTCTGACAATGAAATTCAGTGTCCAAGTTACATAAAGTTTTACTACCAGTTTTTTATTATGAAACTTACTGTGTTTTTAGCAAATGAATTAATACTGGCTTTTGCATCATTCTATTTCTGACATCATCCATACTACAACCAAATATTTCATTATAATGTAATTGTCCAAAAGTTGGAAAAATTATGTTTTGATAATCTAATAAATTAATGTTCACTTCATTTTCATTTCATTTTCTGATTATCTTGGTTCATATAAAGGGATAGGATGGATACTACTTGGATAATGACTTAGGAAAATTATTTACGTGACAATATGCACGAAAACAATGTTATTCCAGCAATAAAATTCCAACTACGCTGGTCAGTCTATTACACTTCTAGTTATAAAAAGTCTAGATCTTACTTCACTTCATGACGCCGTTGGTTTGTCGAGAGCCCACAGCACTCTTGGTGTTATCTGAATTACGCTTACTGCATTTGTACTGTGCCCAGTAAATGCCATAGCCTGCCCATATTAAACATACGCCAGCACAACTAATTCAATTTTCACTGCTTCGCCACTTCGGAAACAGACTTTTTGTCTGCGCACTTTTGCGTACCCACACCGAAGAATACACACAGCCAACGACACCAATCGTCTCCTCGCGACTCCCAACTGCTACTACTTTTGGCGCGCTCGCACGCCCAGCGATAATGCATTTACAACTTATTACACTATTTGACAATAGCTTTTCCTCGACTAGGCCAGCGTGTCTACTTACAAAATGTTAACATTCCATGCGTATTCTCTTTCTTAAATAACAATAGCATTTGTTACTTGACAACATATTTACAAGAATAATATTCAGCACAAGTAATAAAGCAAACTTCGCAAAACACGTAGAAATTGTATGTTCATCCACAGAGATGTGTTCTGCGAATAGTTTTATGTAGGCGTTCTACATTTGACTTCTCTAGACCCACGCCACTAATCAGATTTCTGTTATGCCTAGCTCAAGTGAATTATCGCCGATTATACGCGGCCCAGTCACATTAATGAGGCAACCGTCTACATTCGACGTCAGCGTGCAATAACCATTCACAGACGGCAGGCTGCAGCAGTAGCAGTGGAGGGTGCGTAAAGCGTGTCCGTGGACGCGGAAAACAGTGCAGTGTTCTCGTAACGTGAAAACGAGGCGATTTATCTGACGTCCAAAAGAGGATGATCATTTCCTTTCGGGCCAAGGTGGAAGCATTTGCGAAACGGCTAAGTTTGCAAACTGTATGCGTGCAGCCGTGGTTAAAGCACATCGTCCATGGCAAAATGGTGCTATTGAATACCGGCGCTGAGGCAACTGTGGTACACGACGGGCTATAGATGACAGGGGTGAATGAAGCTGCAGAGATCTTGCAGCATTAGAAAATTGCAGCGAAATGCAGGAAGATCTGCAGCGGATAGACACTTGGTGCAGGGAGTGGTAACTGACCCTTAACATAGACAAATGTAATGTATTGCGAATACATAGAAAGAAGGATCCTTTATTGTATGATTATATGATAGCGGAACAAACACTGGTAGCAGTTACTTCTGTAAAATATCTGGGAGTATCCTTACGGAACGATTTGAAGTGCATATAAAATTAATTGTTGGTAAGGCGGGTGCCAGGGTGAGATTCATTGGGAAAGTCCTTAGAAAATGTAGTCCATCAACAAAGGATGTGGCTTACAAAACACTCGTTCGACCTATACTTGAGTATTGCTCATCAGTGTGGGATCCGTACCAGGTCGGGTTGACAGAGGAGATAGAGAAGATCCAAAGAAGAGCGGCGCGTTTCGTCACAGGGTTATTTGGTAAGCGTGATAGCGTTACGGAGATGTTTAGCAAACTCAAGTGGCAGACTCTGCAAGAGAGGCGCTCTGCATCGTGGTGTAGCTTGCTGTCCAGGTTTCGAGAGGGTGCGTTTCTGGATGAGGTATCGAATAGCGTTACGGAGATGTTTAGCAAACTCAAGTGGCAGACTCTGCAAGAGAGGCGCTCTGCATCGTGGTGTAGCTTGCTTTCCAGGTTTCGAGAGGGTGCGTTTCTGGATGAGGTATCGAATATATTGCTTCCCCCTACTTATATCTCCCGAGGGGATCACGAATGTAAAATTAGAGAGATTCGTGCGCGGACGGAGGCTTTCCGGCAGTCGTTCTTCCCGCGAACCATACGCGAATGGAACAGGAAAGGGAGGTAATGACAGTGGTACGTAAAGTGCCCTCCGCCACACACCGTTGGGTGGCTTGCGGAGTATAAATATAGATGTAGATATAGATAGATGTAGATAGATGCGTAGGGGCGAATAGACGTGCAAATTTTGAGCGACTGACGGCCAAGATGAACCAAGGGGCTACCAGCAATGTCTGTACAATTACCGTAATGCGAACGTTGCTTCATATGGACATACGCAGTAGCCACCCGATTCGTGCACCCCTACTGATTCCTCTTCATCGGCGACAACCGCTGGAATTTGCACGCCAACACCGCAACTGGTTGTTCAATAAGTGGCGAAAGGCGGCCGTTTCAGATGAATCACGTTTCATGCTCCATTGGAGAGATGCCGCTGGCGGCTCAAAATGGTTCAAATAGCCCTAAGCACTATAGGACTTAACATCTGAGGTCATCAGTCTTCTAGACTCAGAACTACTTAAACCTAACTAACCTAAGGACATCACACATATCCATGCCCGAGGCAGGATTCGAACCTGCGACCGTAGTAGCAGCGCGGTTCCGGACTGAAGCGCCTAGAGCCGCTCGGTCACAATGGCCGGCCCGTTGGAGGCCTTAAACTTCTGACAGCAAACACACCACAACAATCATCGGAAAGGTCCAGTCTGGAGAGCATTCTCTGGGTGATTCTGTCAATCTGGAAGGTACAGTGGATCAACACCCCTACGTGCAGTTCGCATTTTCTCGGCTCGACGGCATCTACCAGCAGAAGAGTGCAACAGGTCACACAGCTTGCAGTGTACGTGCGTGGTTCGAAGAGCCCAGGATGAGACTCCTCTGGCGACCAGATTCCCCGGATTCATACTCAATCGAGGATCGGTGGGACCACCGCCATTGGGCTGTTCGTGCCATGGGTCCTCATCCGAGAAACCTAGCGCAGGTGGCCACGGCGCTGGAGTCGGCATGGCTCCTCGTTCCAGTCGGTACCTTCCAGAACCTCAGTGACTCTCCTCCTCCATGTTTCGCAACAGTCCGCACTTCTGAAGGTGGTTATTCGGATTTTTGACAGGTGGTCACATTAATGTGACTGGACAGTATATAATCATCAGTATTGGTGTTTGCACTTATATACACATAATACGTCATTTTTTTTTTTAGCTGAGAGTCAACTGCGAGTCTTTACAAGAAGCCTGAATGTGTGATCACTGGTCGGGTATTGCAACTGCCTCGCGGGACCGATTTTTGTATACGTTTCAACGGTCAGGTTCATGTCCGCTTCGTGCATGGTACATGCCGAAATAAGTGTGTTAAGTGCCACGAAGAATCATGCTGCCATGCATGATGGTACTCCAGCTTACTTGAACATTATTGTGGACAGACATCTCCGTTATGTCTTCCTCGATCGATGGATCGTATGAGGCAATCCAGTTGTGTAGCCGGTTGGTAGCACACCATAGAGAGAAATATCTTTCCTGAGAGGTTCAGGCACTGGGTTAACACGTACGTGCTTCCCCTGACACTGTGCAGCAGCAGCTGGTGTACCTAACGAGCGATACAGTCCACTATATGGCGATTGCGTAGTTGCCTCGAGACCGTCCCCTGGAACACCACCTCTAGACCATATGGCAAGATGTCATCAGCTAGATTGTGGTGTACGGTGTACGGACTGGTGGGACTAAAATGGCCTGCAGCGAGGGAAGCTTGCATATCTGCGCTTGTACTCTACAAGACGGGAGGCACTAACAGCAAACACTTGAGGCGGTGGGCCAGTATATTGCGGCTGTGCATGTACGGCATCTGAGTAGGTGGGTAGCCTGCATCTGCCGGTTCCGATTATCAGACAGGATGCCTGCCGTGGTATTGCGCGCAGCAGCTGTCGGGTATTCGACGATAACTTGGTTTAGGTTGAACTACGCCATTCGCTGGGGCTACGGGACCGCTCTTCTCCCTCCAGTCAGTGGGCTGCACCGATATCTCTACATTCAGATGACGCCCTCTCGGTTGTCATGTACACCAAATGACACGAGGAATGTAATACGTCTCACTAGCAATGTAGTACATTTTCAAGAAGGGACCAGTTTGGACTTGATTGGCAAGGTGCTCGTTGTGATCTGCCCCTAATATTTTCACTCACGTACGCTGCCGTCGTGTCCAGAGGTAGGGCAGCGAGTGACACAGATCTCACGCCCGCGACGGTCTTTAATCTTTCAGGGCAGACGCAGCTGCGGTTTTACGGAGTATTTCCGAGGTAGGGATCCAGCTGCGTGCATCTCTCTTGGCTTCGCGCTCATCTCACAGACGCACGTACACCGGCGAAATTCTGCGGTTTCTAGACCTGTGTGCTGAATAGGAGAGCAAGCAGGCGCTACAGCTTAACGCATCACCAAGGTGTGTCCGCTAGAAAACGTGCACTGCCCGGTCGACGCGTTCCCAGGTCGTGTGCGGTACCAGCGACGGCCGATGCTATCATCTCCAGATGCTTTCGAGGATGAATCATTCACTCTGGAGCGGAATGTCCGCTATTTCGAAAGCCCTTGGGAAATTAAAACTGCATGCCGGACCAAGAGTCGGAACCAGAAGCGAACATTGTCTTCGAAAGGCAAGGTCCCGGTCCTGAATTCGGTCCAGAGCACTGTTTCTTTTTTTCTGCCAGGAAGTCTCAGTACTTGGTAATTCTCTTTCACACAGTCTTACGCTATGTCTCTCTATCCCTTTCTGTATCTACCTGCTTATCTGTCTTTCTCTCTGTCTATGTATTTATCTACCACAGGTGTCCAAAATTAAGCCGGCCGCTGTGGCCGAGCGGTTCTAGGCGCTTAAGTCCGGAACCGCGGGACTGCTACGGTCGCAGTTTCGAATCCTGCCTCGGGCATGGCTGTGTGTGATGTCCTTAGGTTAGTTAGGTTTAAGTAGTTCTAAGTTCTAGGGGACTGATGACCTCAGATGTTAAGTCCCATAGTGCTCAGAGCCATTTGAGCCATTTTTTTGTCCAAAATGAAAGCAGCAACGGAAGTTTTATAAGGCTGCATTTAATTGCTGCGACTGTAGACGAAAACGTTCTTCGTCTTTTCCAACTTAACGGATTTTCACACACATTCCGATAACTTGTTAATGTGTTCACTATGGAGTGTGACCACCTCTGGCAGCAAAACAGACCTGACAAGCACGGAGCATGCTGTGAATGATGTCAACAATATGTTGAGGCAATAACGCCCATCCTTCCTGCGAAGCTGCTTGGAGAGTGGTTGGTGCATGCTGACGTGATGCAACACGTCTCCCTAGTGCATCCCAAACGTGCTCTATGAGATTCAAATCGGGAGGGGGAGGAGGCCATGCCAAGCGTGCAGTATTTTCCGTTTCCAAGAAAACATCAACCACTCTATGAGGTCGAGCGTTATCGTCCATCAGTATGAAGTTTGGGCACACAGTTCCTCGCAACAACCGCTCATGAGGTCGCAAGACTTCGTCACGATACCTGACACCAATTAATCCTTTCCGATTCACCCGTACAGTTTTATGAAGAGGTGTTCAAGTGGTCACCACAATCCCTGCCCGCACCACTAGCGATCCTCCTCGATATCGGTCTCTCTGTACAATGTTTGGGTTTCGAAATCGTGTTCCAAGTTCCCTCCAAAGACGAAATGTTCGAGAACCGGGACTCATTTCTGAAAAGAACATTGGGCCACTGTTCGACTGTCCAGGTGGCATGTTCACGACTCCACTGTACACCTTCTCTTCTCTGAAGACGTGTCAGAGGCACACATGCAGTAGGTCACCGACAATAAAGGCCACTCTGTCGAAGCCTTTTTTTTCTACACCGTTTGCCTCGATAGGACACGTCCACTGGATGCCAGTTTCTGCGTAGTACTAAGGCGGTACCGTCGTGCCTTTACAGCCAAATAGTGGTCCTCTCTTTCTGATGTCACAAGTGGTCGCCATCCTCTGGTCTTCGGGATACATTTTCGGTCTCTATAAACTGTCGCCACATCCCAGAAACAACAGAACGATTCACATTAAGCCATCGGGCCACATGAGGTTTCGACTGTCCTGCTTCCATTCGTCCTGTGGCCCTCCACCGCAGAGAGTCTGGTAGACGTCTTCTCTGTGCCATACTGCTCAGTCTGTGACAGCGATTGTGGATGTGGGACTACCCAGTCAACACCACTCCGTTTGATAGGTGCCCTGAGATCATCGCTGGCGTGGTTTTCCGTTGACCGAAATGCCATCTTCCGCGCAGAACACGACCGTACGGACATCTGTTGACTGTTCGCATGATTATATCGTGAATTAGAACCAGGACGGGAAATAGCGGTTCGTTGCTTTAATTTTGGTCACCAGTTTATCTGTCTACCTTTTGTTCGAATCTGAATAAAGTGTTTTTGTTTGAGTGTTTTCGTCTATTATAGTTCCACTTACCTTGAAAAGACCTGTGCTGAGCAGCTTGAATTTCTTGAATGAAGGTCATTTTCTATGCTGCGTGATAACATCGAATGAAGCTATATAATACGAATATTTTTCTCACAGTCTTGCACAATCACTGCAGGGCATTAACCCGTCTTCAGAGATGTGCTAAAAGATACCTTTCTTTTTCTCCGTCATCAGTCTTATAAATGGTTTGATGCGGCCCGCCCCGAGATCCTCTCTTTCGCCAACCTCTTCAGACAGAACCTAATATTCTGCAAACTGACAGGTCATTACCATAGAACTAAAGCGGTAAAAAAATATTGTGAAAGTCTTGCAGTAGTCGCGTCAGAGACCTTTATGCTGTATGAGATGCACAAAACATGCGGGATTTATCATATTCCGTGATTTATATTGTTCCTTCAACTGTATTCATATTGCATAAGATGCATTATTCATGCATGACTTCTCATATTGTGTCAAAAAATATCAGAGCTGTAGTCAGACACGAACGTAAACTGTTGAGGAGAAATTCAGGGTCAAGAACTAAAGTATTCTGTAATTTATATAAGTTACGGTGAAAGGGTTACGGGGACGCTAATATTTTTCATTCTCTGGGGTATACGCCAAAACGGCGTTCAATAGAAAGACTTACACCTGGCCATTGAGCCGCACGCAAAGGCTGCAGGAGAAGCCTCGAGCACCAGGGCAGGTTTATTGCCGACATTCCGAGAGTGTACTTCCCACGAAGAGTTCGGAAGCATATTTCTTCCGCACATATCTCGCGCGAGACGACCACGACGAAAAATCCAATGAAATTGGACATTAAGTGGAGCCTTCCCGATAGTTGTTCTTTCCAGATACCGAAAGTACCTGCTGCTGACTGCGGATTTAAGGACACAAAACATCTAAGTTAATCAGTCATCGGCCCAGGACGGAATCACTGTACCCAATCTGTCTGCGTCTGGAGTAAATTCTGTAAGCAAGCGTGAGAAAGTTTTTAAATGTTTGCGTAGAATGTATCTGAGATGGGACTTGGGAACCAGCCCGGTAAGCGCCTTGTGAGATTTGGAAAAAATACTTAATAGAAACATCTGGGGCCGGCCGGCGAACCGACCCTCGTTCTTAACCCTTCGAGTCCCAATACTAAAAAAAAAAAAAAAAAAAAAAGTCTTCACAAAATTTTCCTTTATCACGATATTCAGCAACGACTACAAAAAGAAAAAAGTAAAAATCAATTAGGTTAAGCAGATAGTGACACTTCGCAAAGTAATTTTATAGCCGTTCATAAAATTAACGTTTATTGTCACAGCACGCAACGAGAACAATAATAAATTCGCAAAATGAAAACAGTCAAGTGTTTCAAGGTTGTCTTTTCACTTTGGAACCACAGGGACATTCAGTTTTGAACCACTCACCATATATTTGAAAGCAATTTCGCGTTCCTACTAGACTGCAAATAGCTAAATCTGCTCTCGACTTTTGACGAACACAACAGGAACAATTTTTGAAATGACAGCATTAACTCGGCTCAAAATCTCAAACACTTGGAAATCACTAACATCGCCGAGAATGCCTGAAAGACCAGCCAGTGGCTGTTGATATCTTATGCTTCGTTTTGTCTCAAAGCTAACAGACAGCAAGGACGGATAAATACGCGAGGTCTCGCACCATCACCTCAACGGCTCATGTATCTAGGTTGCTGACAAGACCAATACACTGAAGTATGAAAGAGAGATTTGCCCACCTGTTAGATGACGATCAGCTCGGCTTTCGGAAACGTAAAGGGGTCAGAGAGGCAGTCCTGACATTGAAACTGATAGTGGAAGGACGAATGGAGGAGATTCAAGACATGTTCATAATATTTAGAAGAAAGCTTTCGACAGTGTAAAATGGTGCAAGACGCTAGAAATTCTGAAAAAATAGGAGCAATGTATAGAGAAAGACGGATAACGCACGATATTTACAAGAACCAAGAGAGAACAAAAAGGATGGAAGGTTGTACACAGGGCCAGTTCGAGAAATTTTTCCGTATAATCGACCAGTCATTTGCCACACCCTCTCCTCCCCTCCCCTTTTCTCTCGTACACTTCCAACCGTGTCTAGGTGTACGTTCCAACCTCCTCCTAAACCAACAGACAGATTTCATCCATACTTAGTACACATATACCTTACTATCAAACAACAATCACATTGGAAATCAGAATCACCTACTTATAATAGTTCAGGACACATGATGTCATAAACGATAAGATGCTCGAAAAACTGCCGCATCATGTGTGACGTTTAAATTTATTAGTTCTGTGCTATTAACTCTATTCGCAATAAATTTCGCATAAAGTATCTACATGTGCCTCTAAATGTACCTAAAAAATTATATTGTTGTATGACACACAGATCAGGAGATATGACGTCACAATCACTCACATGCGTGAAAAAATATCGCATCATGCACGAAGTTTTACTACTTTTATTCCTTACTCCTGCAGCTGTGTCAACTTAAGGAAATCCTTGACACCTGGCAAGGCTTTTAACAGCTTTCAACTGCGAACGCAAACGGCTGTAGGTGAAAACAATAGCTGTGTTAAAAAAAATTGCGAATACTTTGAGAGGTGCTTGTACTCACTGAACAAGGAAAATAAGTACACTAAACATGGGTCCGAAAATAGATACTTTCTGCGAGAAACACGTATTTACAGGAGATGTTCAACGTGTCGTCCATTCATGACAATGCACCCCTCTACCCTCCGGTGTAAGGAATGACGCACCCTTTGAAGTACATCCAGTTGTTGTAACTGCTGGCACGCACTGAAGACGCGACCCTGTAGTGTCCGCACGTCATTGATTAGCGTGGCGTAGACCAATTCCTTCAAGTGTCCCCTAACCAAAAGTCTAGGGGAATGAGGTCTGGGGAACGACCAGGCCAAGGTGTGCCCTTCCCCGTTCTCCACCCCCGCCCCCTGTCCACCAGACCAACCTAGCGGTCCTGAAATGTCTGTGTCGTATGTTCGCGCACTTGAAAGTGTGCTGGTGTGTCATCATGGGTGAACCACGTGTTTTGTTGCTGCAATGGCACAGCCTCCAGCTAGGTAGGCAATGCATTAATGAGGAAGTTCAGATAATGCGCCTCAGTTAACCTTTGTTGTAGTATGTATGGCCCTATTAATCTATCCCCAAGTACTCCTGCCCCCTAGTCGGCCGGTGTGGCCGAGCGGTTCTAGGCGCTTCAGTCCGGAACTGCGCGGCTGCTACGGTCGCAGGTTCGAATCCTGCCTTGGGCATGGATGTGTGTGATGTTCTTAGGTTAGTTAGGTTTAAGTGGTTCTAAGTCTAGGGGACTGATGACCTCAGATGTTAAGTCCCATAGTGCTCAGAGCCATGTGAACCATTTGAACTCCTGCCCCTACGTTGATTGAGAATCGGTGTTGATGTTTTCTTTTCTGAATCACTTGGGGACTTAAATCTGCCCATACATGCTGGTTATGGAAATTCACAACACCATCTCTTGTGAACCCCGCCTGATCGGTAAATAAAGATGTGAACAGTGGATCTGCAGCACACTTCTGCAACAGCTATTGACAGAAACGCCGCCTGCCATGATGATCCTGTGGCCTTAGGGCCTGAACGCGCTGTACATGACATGGGTACAGCAGCTGTTCCTGAAGTACCCCCCCCCCCCCCCCTCCCAGATAAGAGAATGAGACACACATTCTACTGCCGCTAATCGTCATCGTCGCACACTGGTCCCAGGGGTTTCTTCCACCGAAAGTAGCACACGCTTCTCCATGTCAGGCGTGCGGACAGTGCGTGGCCTTCCACTGTCAGTCTTCCGAGGTACAAGGGTACCTGTGTCCCTCAGACAGTGGGAAAGCCTGCCAAATAGCTTGAAAGAGGGCACTCGGTGCTGTAAATATTTCTCAGCGTAGAGGGAACGGGCTCGCAGGCTGCGTTCATTTGCTAAACCATACCAGAATAGCGTACAGATATCTGACATTTCACTTGTCCAGCTGTAGGTTTACATTGTTAACAAGTGGTGGAAGAGAAAAAATGTGAATGTACTACACCATTTGTACGTACAAATAGCGCAATAACCGAAACAAATAAGTGAATCCGCATTTGGAAGAAGGTAAAACACCATAATATGTACCCAGGGTTCAGAGTACCGTACAGTAAGGCACACAAGCCTTCAATTCGACTCGAACCACACAACTGACTGCAGACCACCTAATGGTAGGTTGAGTACTGTGAGACATCATTAAACGCTGTCGGAGCGCCAATGCAACGACTATGCTAATATCCGCTAGCAGGCGTTGTGCAGCCCTTCCCATAAACACCTGTTTATCTCAGAAAGTATGCGTTTCCGGACCCATGTTTACTGGACTTTTTCTCTTGTTTCTATGAGCGCTCAAAGTATTCGACACTTTTTTTAACACCATGTAGAGCTATGAAGACGTCTTGCCATAGGGACGTGTACAAAATCACATTGTAGATGCGGAAAGCAGCTGCGCCCAGCGTACAGAAAATTTTTCATAATTAGAAAGATGTTTTCACGAATGCATGGAAATGAGATATTTCCAATATTACACTACAAACAGTTCATTTTTTGTTTTCATATCTGACAAAAAAATTGGCAAAATTAACCACCGGGCAATTCCTGGTTTGTCAGCTAGTGACAGAAATAAAAGAGAGGTTCAAGAGTAGGATCAAAATTAATGGTGGAAGTATACCGTATCGAAACAGCGCAAGTGAATGATCTGTTGGAACGAGAGCTTATTCGGCGAATAGACTGGCCTGCTCGTTCCCGCGAATTCAATCCCATCCAGAACGACTGGGATGCGCTGTGGAGACGTATTGAGCACGTCCACATACACCAATGGCCTTCCAGTAATTGTCAAACGTGCTGGTACAAAAATGGAACGCACTACCACAAGAACTCCCTACCAACCTTGAGGTCAGTATGGAAACACGTTACAGAGCAGGCACTGTGTCCGTGGTGACGACACATCCTATTAAGAACTGAGTCCCGCCTCTTACACTGAACAGCCAAAGAAACTAGTACACTTCGTGTAGGGCCCCCGCCAACAAGCAGAAGTGCCACAGCATAGCGTGGCATGGACTCGACTAATGTCTGAAGTAGTGCTGGAGAGGATGGACACCATGAATCCTGCAAGGCTGTCCGTAAATTCGTAAGAGTACGAGGGAGTGAAGATGTCTTCTGCACAGCAGCTTGTAAGGTATCCCAGATATGTTCAGTAACGTTCGTCTGGGGAGTTTGGCGGCCAGCAGAAGTGTATAAACTTAGAAGAGTGTTCCTGGAGCCACTCTGTAGCAATTCTGGACGTGTGGGGTGTCGCATTGTCTTGCTGCAATTGCCCAAGTCCGTCGGAATGCACGATGGACGTGAATGAATGCAGATGTTCATACGGGATGCTTACGTACGTGTCACCTGTTAGAGTCGTTTCTAAACCTACCAGGAGTCCCATATCACTCCAATTACACACACTCCACATCATTACAGAGCCTCCACCAGCTTGAACATTCCCCTGCAGACATGCTGGGTCCATGGATTGATGAAGTTGTCCTTCCACTCGATACAATTTGAAACGAGACTCATCCAACCTGGCAACATCTTTCCAGTCATCAACAGTCCAATGTCGGTGTTGACGTGGCCAGGATGGGGTAAAACTTTGTGTCGTGCAGTCATCAAGGGTACGCGAGTGGGCCTTCGGTTCCGAAATCCCAAATCGATGTTATTTCGTTGAATGGTTCGCACGCTGACACTTGTTGATGGCCCAGCATTGAAATCTGCAGCAATTTGCGGAAGGGTTGCACTTCCGTCACGTTGAACGTTTGTCTTCAGTCGTCGTTGGACCCGTTCTTGCAGGATATTTTTCCGGCCGCAGCGATGTCGGAGATTTGATGTTTTACCGGATTCCTGATATTCACGATTCACTGGTGAAATAGTCGTACGAAAAAATCCCAACTCCATCGCTACCTCGGATGTGCTGTGTCCCATCGCTCGTACGCCGACTATAACACCAAGTTCAAACTCACTTAAATCTTGATAACCTGCCATTGTAGCAGCAGTAATCGATCTAACAACTGCGCCAGTGACTTGTTGTCTTATATAGGCGTTTCCGACCGCAGTGCCGTATTCTTGCTGTTGACATATCTCTGTATTTGAATACGCATGGCTGTACCAGTTTATTTGGCGCTTCAGAGTACGAGGGTTGGAAGTTAAATAGTGGCAACTATTTATTCACAACCGATACAAAAGAGGTACATCTGTGCACCTGTTTCTGTCCTTCAAAATAGTCACTAGCGTTGTGTAGAACCTGTTTCCAGCGATGTGGAAGGCGTAGTATACCGTTAGCAGAGCCTGTTCTGTTGATGGTGCGAATGGAGTGGTCTACTGCCTGTCGTATCTCTGGAACAGTTGTGAAGCGAATGCCACGAAGTGGATCCTTCATCTTCGAAATCAAATCAAAGTCACAAGGACTTATATCCTGGAAGTATGGTGGAGGTACAGTATTTCCCAGTCCCATCGACCGAACAGAGCAGCCACAGCTTGCGCTGTATGCGCCCGCGCATTGTCGTGCAAAATGATTGGTGAGTTGCGCAGAAAGTGTCGCCGCTTCTTTCGCTAAACTGGTCGCAGTCGATGCTCTAAAAACAAACAGCGATACTGTGGATTGACGGTCTGCCGTGGAGGAACGTGATGCGTTAGGATAACACCATCACAGTCGTACACGAGAATCACCATAACTTTAGAGCGCTCAATTCGCACCATCAACAGAACAGGCTCTGCTAACGGTATACTACGCCTTCCGCATCGCTGACAACGGGTTCTACACAACGCTGGTGACTACTTTGAAGGACAGTAACAGGTGCAAACATGTAACTCTTTTGAATCGGTTGTGCATAAATAGTTGTCACTATTTAAGTTGCAACCATCGTGCACGTGACCATGATAAATCGCGGTGACGTCAGTGTGATTATTGTCTTAGAATGGAAGTGTTATTTTTATTCGTCTCATTGTGTATTTCTCTCAGTTATCTTCTATAGGAGTTTGTTCTATGTGTGGTATCAGTTTCTTCGAGGTATATTATGTGGCGAGGTATATTATGTGGCGGTGGCACATCATGGGAAAGTCATATTCGCCCTTACAGTTTGCGCACCAGTATGTTCTTTGGCACCCCAAAAGATAAACAGTGAAATGCCTCGTTCACTCCCCACGCCTGAGACGAAGTAGCATGTGCTACAGTTAGTGAAGGAATATTCTGGGACCCAGTGTGCGACGATTAGCAGTAGTGGAATGCGTGAGTCGTCCTCTTGATTGGGGGTGTGATCGTTCGTGAAGAACTTACTGCTTCAAAAAGTGCATGCATCATTGCGTCGATGGGCAAAAGAGATGCATTGCTATGGATGGATCTCACGGTGATCAAGTATCAAAAGGGCATCAAGCGAAACTCCTCATGTGAACTAGTGTCCATATTTCACAAATTATAGGTTTTTGGACCCTTGGTTATTGGACTAATTTTTCTTAGTCTGATAATCACTACTGCGTATCAAAATGTTCCACACTTGCATGTGTGGGTGGGCCGTATGTGTGATGTGCTACAAGAGGAAGCAGGAAGTTTATGGTTTAATGTTCCGTCGATGACTGTGTCGTTAGGGACGGTGCAAAACCTCGTATTGGGGTCTTTCTTCTTTATTAGAATCAGAGGTAGACTAAAATGAACACACATACAATACATACAAAGAAAACTATACAGTATTCACCCATAATTGGTCAACTTTGATAGAACTGGGTGCTGCAGACGTTAAGTCCTTCATGCTAGAGCTGGTTGGGCATAAGTTACATTTGAAGAGATGCCGGGTTGTCTGCAATGCACCGCATTGTGTTGGCATTTGGCAGTTGGAGGTTCCATTTAAGGAGATTGTCCCTCGATCTTGCAACTTCGCTTTGTAGTGTATTCAAGGACTTCCAGATGACCCACTTCTCCATGTGTCGAGGCGGCTGGGATTCTTGTGGTGTCATCTAGTTTGACAGGTGTTGGCATCTTTCTTTCCATTAGGTGAGTCCGGTAGCGGCGGCTGATCCTTCTAGGGGCTGTGAAGTTGTTAGGAAACTCTTCCTGACCTTCAGTCTTGGCTTGGCAGATTGATGTCCAAAGAGTGGATGTGAGATCACTGTATTTGATTTATGCCTCTCGATGTTAGCGGCGACTCCTCTTCTGATGTCACATGGAGCAATCCCAGCGAGACATTGAACTTTGTCCATGGTTGTTGGCCTTAGGCAGCCAGTAACAATCCTACAGCTGTCATTTAAGGTTACATCAAGCTCCTTGCATTTACTGAATTGTACCACACTGGGCTAGCTTACTCTCCTGCAGAATAGCATAAGGCAAGAGCTGTTGTTCGCAATGTTTGTGGATGTGTACCCCAGTTCGATCCCGCCAGTTTCCGAAGAAGGCAGTTTTTGGAGGATACTTTCTGCTTCAGCTTCCTTGTAGGTTAGTGTACGGTCGAGAGTGACAACCAAATACATGGGGTTGGAACAATATTCTAGTGCAACTCCTTTCCAGAATATTTCAAGTTTCCTGTCAGCTTGTTTATGTTTCAGATGGAATGAACACACTTGCGTTTTCTTAGGATTCAGTGCGAGTTGATTCTTTTCATAGTAAGTATCAAGCTGTTGTAGACCGTGTTTAAGCATTATCTCTATATCTTCAAACCGATTGCCCTGGGCAGCAAGAGCAAGGTCATCAGCATATATGAAACTTTTGCATCCTTCAGGCTGTGGTTGGTCGTTAGTTTTCATATTAAATAAAATAGGTGACAGTACTCTTCCTTGAGGAAGACCGTTCTTTTGAGTTCTCCATCGGCTGTATTTTCCCTGGAAGTCCACGAAAAAACGTCGATTCTGTAGGAGTGTTGCAGTTATCCTCGTCAGCGCGTAGTCGCTAGTCAGGTTGTAGGTTTTGTGCAGTAACACTCTGTGGTTTACGGTGTCATATTGGGGAGGACGGGGAAGAAAATCGGACGTGCCCTTCCACAGGAACCATCTAGGCACTTGTTTTCAGTCATTTAGGGAAATCCGTAAAACCTAAATCTGGATGGATCTGAACCGCCTTCCTCCCGAAGTGTCTTACAATTCCGATACACGGCTCGGTGCCCCTCGCGCAATCTGCGTTCCTTGGGTAGAACCAGGATTACCTTCTCTCACTCTCGTACATCCTCCCTCCCTCGTCGGGCTTGCTCATACAGTCCGACCTTCCGGACTGATGGGCCCGCGACGCCGCCAGGCAGAGCTGAATGCGGCGTGTTTGAAGTGCAGAGCTGCTCGATTGTCCCCGCAAGGTCGCGGGAGGCGGAATGCCCGTCGCTAAGAGCTCATTAGCGTCACAATGCGGCGCTCGTAATTACAAGAGGTGCCGAGGGATCAAATGCAGGGCCGCTGCCGTCTGCCCCACCACTCAGGCCGCGTCACGACACAATCGAATACGCGTCTGCGCGGCATCGACACACGTGGTGGCACGTTCCGGTGTCCATTAGAGATCCCTGGCTCATTTGCTACGGCCACCTGTTGACGAAACACCTGGCTGCCGTGTTTATTAAAGCGGGCCGGAACGCGGTAGCATCGGGACGGTCATCTGTCGATACATTCCCATTCTGACGTGCCCATTCAGTCCGGAAGGTATGGCGGCGTATCGGGGAACATCAAATGACTGACAAGGGAAAGGCCTCAAACTCGGTCAACCGGTTCGGCTCATTTTTTCGCAGATGGCTTGTGTACAACTTAAAATGAAAGGCTCTAAGGTATTTTAGCTCAACCCTCCCCCCCCCCCCCCCCCCACACACACACACGATTTACCATCCTGAATTAATTAGAGATATACTGTATCTGTTTAATACTGTTTAATTCATTTAACATATTAGCTGCACTCAATGGAACATTATTGGCTCTGTCCAGTAAGCTTCTAACCGTCCCGTAATTATAAAACTGCGGGTAGCAGAACTGGTTGGGAATCACATCTGTGGCAGTTCCTTTTCTGAAGATCATAATGGCATGCGATTTGTCTTGCCTCATTACTTCGAGAAGCGAGAACGAAATACACTCACTCTACAGTGAAACTGATTTTTTCGTGGAATCTATAAGATTTATATCTACACTACTGGCCTTTAAAATTGCTACACCAGAAGAAATGCAGATGATAAACGGGTATTCATTGGACAAATATATTATACTAGAACTGACATGTGATTACATTTTCACGCAATTTGGGTGCATAGATCCTGAGAAATCAGTACCCACAACAACCACCTCTGGCCGTAATAACGGCCTTGATACGCCTGGGTATTGAGTCAAACAGAGCTTGGATGGCGTGTACAGGTACAGCTGCCCATGTATATTCAACACGATACCACAGTTCATCAAGAGTAGTGACTGGCGTATTGTGACGAGCCAGTTGCTCGGCCACCATTGACCAGACGTTTTCAATTGGTGAGAGATCTGGACAATGTGCTGGCCAGAACAGCAGTCGAACATTTTCTGTATCCAGAAAGGCCCGTACAGGACCTGCAACATGCGGTCGTGCATTATCCTAATGAAATGTAGGGTTTCGCAGGGATCGAATGAAGGGTAGAGCCACGGGTCGTAACACATCTGAAATGTAACGTGCACTGTTCAAAGTACCGTCAATGCGAACAAGAGGTGGCCGAGACGTGTAACCAATGGCACCCCATACCATCACGTCGGGTGATACGCTAGAATGGCGATGACGAATACACGCTTCTAATGCGCGTTCACCGCGATGTCGCCAAACACGGATGCGACCGTCATGATGCTGTAAACAGAACCTGGATTCATCCGAAAAAATGACGTTTTGCCATTCGTGCACCCAGGTTCGTCGTAGAGTACACCATCGCAGGCACTCCTGTCTGTGATGCAGCGTCAAGGGTAACCGCAGCCATGGTCTCCGAGCTGATAGTCCGTGCTGCTAAAACGTCATCGAACTGTTCGTGCAGATGGTTGTTGTCTTGCAAACGTCCCCATCTGATGACCCAGGGATCGAGACGTGGCTGCACGATCCGTTACAGCCATGCGGACAAGATGCCTGTCATCTCGACTGCTAGTGATACGAGGCCGTTAGGATCCAGCACGGCGTTCCTTATTAGCCTCCTGAACCCACCGATTCCATATTCTGCTAACAATCATTGGATCTCGACCAACGCGAGCAGCAATGTCACGATACGATAAACCGGAATCGCGATAGGCTACAATCCGACCTTTATCAAAGTCGGAAACGTGATGGTACGCATTTCTCCTCCTTACACGAGTCATCACATTAATGTTTCACCAGGCAACGCCGATCAACTGCTGTTTGTGTATGAGAAATCGGTTGGAAACTTTCCTCATGTCAGCACGTTGTAGGTGTCGCCACCGGCGTCAACCTTGTGTGAATGCTCTGAAAAGGTAATCATTTGCATACCATAGCATCTTCCTGTCGGTTAAATTTCGCGTCTATAGCACCACATCTTCGTGGTGTAGCAATTTTAATGGCCAGTAGGGTATTTATGAATGTATTTTTCAGTTCCATCTACGTCTACATAGCGTTCGTAATAACTCACTTTTCCCACCAAAGGACTATCAGATTTTGTAATTTTCTCTTCCACATTGTTAATAAAAATAATCACCACTGAACCCAAAATACTAGAATCCCCAGCTCGCTCATTTTTTCTGAAGATACGTACAGGTTTTCAATTTCCAGGGAGAATAGTCTGGAAGATTCAGTGACTGGCTTGTCTTTAATTTTTTTGATTAAGGCAATACTGCTGGTTACAGTTTAGCTGTTACCAAACGCAGTTGTATCAAAGGAAGTGATTAATTAGATTCGTTCATTTGTAGGAAGGACTCCGTCTTATATTAACGATCGGTCTGACTGTGTTGTTTCTCTTGTGAACCCTCAACTTTGATTGTAATCTGGGGGCCGTGGGTCACATACTATGACATTTACTTGTCTTGGCATCAGTAATCTGGGAATACATACGCTTAAGAGCCCCACTGAGTTCCTTTTGAAACTCACCATTTAAAATTGAGGTCTTTTGATGATGCCATTTACACCAATAAAATCTTCCGATGTATGCTTCTTCTTTAATGATCACTAAAGCATCCTCTTTATCTGACATCGTAGCAATTGCTTTACCACTCGTTAATTTCTTGTTGACAGATTTTATTGTCCTCCGATCGTTAGCACATTCATGATATTTCGTACCATTCCCCGTTTATTTAATTCAACTTCTATGACCTTAAGCAACTTGTGCCCTACATGGCCTATTTCATTATGAATAGGTTTTGGTAAGTCAGTCGCCATTTTAGCAGCAACGACTGTCTCTTTTGTTACTTTCTTATCAAACATCAGTGCAGTATTTAGTTTCAATCTTTTACTTAAGGCCGGCCGCGGTGGCCGAGCGGTTCTAGGCCCTACAGTCTGGAACCGCGCGACCGCTACGGTCGCAGGTTCGAATCCTGCCTCGGGCATGGATGTGTGTGATGTCCTTAGGTTAGTTAAGTAGTTCTGAGTTCTAGGGGACTGATGACCTCAGAAGTTATGTCCCATAGTGCTCAGAGCCATTTGAACCAATTTTATTTAAAAGTATTTTTTCATGTTCCTCAAACACAATATTCATTTGAGTCACTACTCTTGGGTAGATACTAACGCTATGACTGTTCTAAGATTAAGCAATTTATTATCATGTTTCAGTTTCTTCTTTACAAACTCGCTTTTCTATATTTCATCAGTCTGACATTTTACTCTTTTCCAAGTGTTTTCCTGCAGTATACCTGTAATTTCATCTGGTACTGAAGCTATTTGTCTACTTATCTTTTTCACCATACAGAAATTTAATTTCAATGCGTAACCAGAGTTTCTTTGCCTTCGCCGCTGCTAACTGTCCTGCTCTAGTTTAATGGTCACCTATTTTTAACTTTACTTAATTCAGGATAAGATCGGTATTAGCGTATTCTGTGTTGAACCTAATATTAGCGTCTGAGAAATTTCCATGTAATATTCCTATATGTATACACAAAACTCAGTGCTTTCTTAGTACAAGTATTCTAATATTTTGTATCTCAAGAACCAGAGGTAGTGGTTGTTAAGGTAATTGTTATAAATGTTTTAACACAAAACCATTAACACTAGCAACAGAATCCACAACAGCACGTTTCAGGAGTCAAGCGTCCGTCATCTAATTGTCTAAGTTAATCCTACATAAAATGCACTTTAAAGGACTCAAGATCAAAACAGAAAAACAAATGAAATTATTTGGACATGAAGTCAGGTTTTACTCTAAGAATAGCAACACCAGATTCACTGCTCCACTTATCCACGTTACCGCAGATCCCCCGAAGCATTCCTCCTGTAAGGCGGCAACTTCTTTAGTATTTCAGTAAATGCAGATATTCTGTACACCCATTTCACATACGGATGTTTTCCTTCTTTTTTTCCATATTTTCCACATACTTCCACATACTCCATGTTGTATGGTGTAAACGTATAAGAATATTTGAGCTTTAATTGCGTACCCTACCAGGTTTCTTTAACATCCAACAGTGGTCTCCGCAAAATCACTTGTTCCTCTTCTTCCAGATGACAACCCAAAAAAGCTAGTTGTGAACACACAATTCTAACGGCCAAGGCCAACCCTTATATATAGACTGAAACACACATGGATTTCAATAGAGGTGGAGTGCTGATTTTAGCTATCTTAAATAAAGTACAGCCTTATGTTTGTTGATTCTCACGAAATCTCCCTCCATGACCACCTAACACAGCTGACATCAATTAATACTTTCTCATATGTTGATAATACTAAATGCTATTCAGCTACAACTGTCAAAGCTTTGTATATACTCTAGAGGTACGAAATGTATGTAACAGATGAAAATAATGTTCGAAATACTGATCAAATACAGTTATTAACGCAGTTGTATCCGACTGGAAACACTCGTCTCAAATGCGCTATTTTTGCGTGTGGTTGATTCGCTTTTCCTATTTTTTCCTCGATCAGTATGGACAACCCAACTCTCGTGTAGTGTTTCCGTCAGTCTAGTGGAATCCGGGCGGACGTTATCGTGGAGTACCATCACTTCATGCAGTCATACTGGTCGTTGTTCTTGGATTGCGTCTGCAGGGCCTCTCAGCTGTTGAAAATATACGCTCATGGTCATAAATTAAGGATAATGCTGATACATGGTGAAACAACGCTCTGGTGGGCGGCTTGCAGGTTTAAATCACCACTGGGTATGACCGTGCGGTGCATTTGACAAGCGGTCGTCGCAGGATGGTGCTGGCAGCAGTCCACATACTGAGAGGTGTGTTGGTGATGTCAGAGTACGGTGCAGCGAGTAAGTGTACAGACGTTTTCAGACGTGCTAATGGTGATTGTGTGTTGAAAATGGCTAAAAGAGCACATATTGATGACGTTATGAGGGGCATAATACTAGGGCGACTGGACGCTGCCCAAACACATCAGTTCGTAGCACGGGCCCTCCGTGTGCGACGAAGTGTGATCTCAAGATTATGGCTACGATTCCAGCAGACAGGAAACGTGTTCAGGCGCTACAGTACGGGACGTCCACAGTGTACAACACCACAATGCCCGCAGACAGCCACGGAGTACTGCAGGTAGCCTTGCTCGGGACCTTACCGCTGCCACTGGAACAATTGTCTCCAGACACACAGTCTACAGACGACTGAACAGACATAGTTTATTCGCCCAGAGACCTGCAAGGTGCATTCCACTGACCTCTGGTGACAGGAGAATCCGTAAAGCCTGGTGTCACGAACACAGTGCATGGTCATTGGAACAGTGGTCCCAGGTTATGTTCACGGACGAGTCCGTGTATGGTCTGAACATCTGGCATGAACCAGGAACCAGATACCAACCCCTTAATGTCCTTGAATGGGACCTGTAAGGAGGTCGTGGTCGGATGGTGTGGGGTGGGATTATGATTGGTGCACGTACACCCCTGCATGTCTACGACAGAGGAACTGTAACAGGTCAGGTGTATCGGGACGTGTTTTGCACCAATATGTCCGCCTTTTCAGGGGTGCTGTGGGTCCCACCTTTCTCCTGATGGGTGATAACGCACGTCCCCACAGATCTGCCACAGAAGATATCAGGCGAATGGAGTGGCCTGCCTGTTCTCCGGACCTAAACCCCATCGAGCACGTCTGACTGGTTCAAATGGCTCTGAGCACTATGGGACTTAACATCTGAGGTCATCAGTCCCCTAGAACTTAGAACTACTTAAACCTAACTAACCTAAGGACACCACACACATTCATGCCCGAGACAGGATTCGAACCTGCGACCGTAACGGTTGCGCGGTTCCAGACTGAAGCGCCTAGAACCGCTCGCTCGGACACACTGGCCGGCGAGCACGCCTGGGATGCTCTTGGTCAACGTATCGTTGCACATCTTCAAACCCCTACGACACTTCAGGAGCTCCGACAGACTCTGGTTCAAGAATGGGAGGCTATACCCCAGCAGCTGCTCGACCACCTGAACCAGAGTATGTCAAACCGTTGTTCGGCCGGTGTACGTGTGCATGGTGATCATATCCCGTATTGATATCGGGGTACATGTGCAGGAAACAGTGGCGTTTCGTAGCGCATGTGTTTCGGGACGGTTTTCTCAACTTATCACCAGTACCGTGGACTTGCAGATCTGTGTCGTGTGTGTTCCCTATGTGCCTATGCTGATAGCTCCAATTTTGTGTAGTGCCACGTTGTGTGGCAGCACATTCTGAAATTATCCTTAATTTATGAGCCTGAGCGTATCTCGGGGAAGAAATTCGTAGTACACTGCATCGTCGCTGCTCCACCAGATGCGTAACATTATCTTTTGTGGATGCGCGCACGTCTCTGTAAGGAGAGTTGCTGCTTTGTTTGGGCTCGATCATTCCTTTCTTTTCCCAATGTTAGTAAAGACACCATTTCTCGTCAGTTGTAACGATCCATGGAAGGAATGGTCGGTGTTGTTTACGAGTCAATTGATGACGAACAAGCAGAGATGCACTTATAGCACCCACTGATTTTTGTAGTTTTGGATTAGAAAATGCGGTACCCATATAGCCGATTTTTTAAGCTCCTTTGCATGCAAATGTCGCATGACGCTGGAATGATCACAGTTCACGACATTTGCTAGATCTCGTGTACACTGACATGAATCATTGTGGAATAATGCGTTTAAACAATCTTCATCAAACCCCGAATGTCTTCTTGAACGTGAGCAGTCACTAATATCAAAACGATCCTCCTTAAAACGAAGAAACCATTTTCTTGCCATTGTGCTCTGTCCAGTGGCGTTATCCCCATACACGGCGCAAGTGTTTCTGCCTGCCTCCGCTGCTGTCATCCCTCTATTGAACTCAAACAGAATAATATGTCGTAAATGTAATTTCTCCACTTGACACTCCGTTTTCTCGCGTCCAAATTTCCACTCTCTATTTCCTAGTGACAAAATGACAATATGTAAACTCATATAGCAACAGTGATCTACAAATAAAAAATGGCAATCGATAAATGAACCCGTAGGAACTTGGATACCAACGTGCAAAACAAAAACGCTACGAACTTATGCACCAACCAAGATAGGGCCAGCCTTTGCGGGTTAAGGTCGGGCAACAACGACGACTCCGTCGCTCAGTGGTAGCGCTGTCTCCAAGCAGCCACCACTGTCGTTTCAGAGTGCACTGTTAGTGCCCGCGAGGAGTGTCAGATTGTTATCTGACTCTACACTGTTATTTAATATCACTACTTACGTTTCATTAACGTACTTGCAAAAATACACTATCTGATCGAAAGTATGCAGACACCTACTAGTGGACATTAATATGGAGAGTGTCCACGCTTCGCCTTTATGACGCCTTGAACTCTGCAAAGGACACTGGAGGAATGGCAGCACATTCGTCCTCTGTAGCCGAAACCTCGGAAGGTAATCGCTTTGGACGCTGGTGTCTGCAGCCGTGTCGACATTCTAATTCATCACAGAGGTGTTCAGGCCGGTCAATTCAGGGATGTTAACTGTCTACAAAACATCGTAAGTGCTGCCTTAAGACAGGGTGCTTTGTCGTCTCCTGACTGCTTCTGTACTTTACACAGTATACAGTGCTATGAAATGCATTCATATCCTTCCACTTAAAGCGTTTTCTTAACCACAGTAAATGGACCACACCTTAACGATGAGAAACAGCTCCATACAGTAACACCACCTACTGCGCAGGTCACTATTAGCACTACCCATGATGGCACCTAGCGTAATCCAGGCACTAGACAAAACCAGACGCCTCTATCGGACTGCCACACTGTATAGCGTGATTCCTCACTCCACTGTCTCACCCTTTATACCGCCTCCAGCGTCGCTTATCATTGACTAGAAAAAAAGTGTAGTTTCTGACGATCTGCGCGACCACTGTACCCTTTTTTTCAACTCCCTAGTTGCCGGCCGAAGTGGCCGTGCGGTTAAAGGCGCTGCAGTCTGGAACCGCAAGACCGCTACGGTCGCAGGTTCGAATCCTGCCTCGGGCATGGATGTTTGTGATGTCCTTAGGTTAGTTAGGTTTAACTAGTTCTAAGTTCTAGGGGACTAATGACCTCAGAAGTTGAGTCCCATAGTGCTCAGAGCCATTTGAACCATTTCAACTCCCTAGTCATTCTGACAAGTGACTATTTCCACATACTTTATGCGCTTTTTTTGCAACCACGCACCGCAGTGCTCGACAGTCCGTGACGGTCAGTATGTGACGCCTGCTTGATCTTGCTTTACATGTGGTTTGCTTCGCGTTTCCACTTTGCTATCTCATTACTGACAGCCTTCGAAGAGCTGAAAGGCCCATGACGGATGTATAACTCAGATGACATCCAGTGACCGTTTCACTTTCAAAGTCACTGACCTCTCTGGACCTGCCCATTCTGCTGTTGCTACTTCTGTACTGTTTTATAGTAGCAGGTCCACCTCTCGTGACATCTGGTGGTCGAATTCGCATTCCATAAGCGTACCAGGATACTTTTGATCAGAATGTCTTATTTACAAACTTTCGTGATCACAGTATACTTACCATATACCAACAGTTCAAATTTCACAGTTTTTTAAATCCCGAAACAACTTGAGAGCAAGTGTCGTTTCACAGTTATTAATGTTTCCTTTTTTTCTTTTATAGTGCAACTCCCTTCTTACGTATTTTTCATCCAGTTCTTCCAGGAGTTCAAAAAATGGTTCAAATGACTCTGAGCACTATGGGACTTAACTTCTGAGGTCATCAGTCCCCTAGAACTTAGAACTACTTAAACCTATCTAGCCTAAGGACATCACACACATCCATGCCCGAGGCAGGATTCGAACCTGCGACCGTAGCGGTGCGCGGTTCCAGACTGTAGCGCCTAGAACCTCTCGGCCACCCCGCCCGGCTTTCCAGGAGTTTGTGATTATTAATCAAATATTCTCTTAGACTTTCCAAGATAATAAATACGGGTAATCCCTTTTGTCGTAGCCTAGATAATCCTACCTACAACCTTTCCGGCAGATGAAAATAATCTCCAATTTGCATGGTCACCCTCCTCCGCCTGTCTCCTATGTTCGCTATCTCGTTTCTGGCCACAAGTGGTGGATTCACAAATCGGTTACAAATAAATCGAAGAAAGGCGAAAGTAATGAGAAGCAGCAGAAATAAGACCAGGTAGAAACTTAACATCATAATTGGTGATCATCAAGTAGATGAAGTTAAGAAATTCTGCTACCTAGGCAGCAAAATAAACCATGACGGACGGAGCAGGGAGAATATGAAAAGCAGACCAGCACAGGAAAAAAGGACATTCAAGGCCAAGAGAAGTATATTATTATACAACATACGTCTTGATATGAGGAAGAAATTTCTGAGAATGTACGTTTGGAGCACAGCATTGTATGGCAGTTAGACACGGACTGTGGGAAAATCGTAACAGAATAAAATGAAAGAATTTGAGATGTGATGCTACAGAAGAATGTTGAAAATTAGGAGGACTGACAAGATATGCATTGAGGAGGTTATCCGCAAAATCGGCGAGTAAAGGAATATATGGAAAGCACTGACAAGGAGAAGGGGCGGGATGGAACGTCGTCTGTTAAGACATTAGGGTATAACTTCCATGGTACTAGTGGGAGCTGTAAAGGAAGACAAAGATTTGGATATATCCAGCAAATAACTGAGGACGTAGGCTACAAGTGCAACTCTGAGATGAAAAGTTCGGCACGCGAGTAAATTCAGGCGGATTGGATCAAACAAGTCAATAGACGGATGACTAAAAAAAAAAAAAAAAATTCTGTACAAGTCTCCTCATCTCTTCATAACAACATCCACCTACATCTCCATGAAGCTGCTCGCAGTAGCCAAACCTTGTCCCTCTACAATTTTTGTCCCTTTCTACTCCCTCCACTACCAAAATGACTACTTCGTGATGCTTCAGGATGGGTCCTATCAATGGATCCCTTCCTTTATTCAATTTGAACTATAAATCTCCATTTCCTCCAATTCATATCTGTATATTTTCGTTAGTCACTCGATTTACCGATCTCTATTCCAGCATTCTCCTTTGGGACAGCATTTCTCAAGCGTATATTCTCTTCTGGTCAATACTGCTGATTGTCCATATTTCACGACCACATAAGGTTAACTGCACTCCAGAGAAATACTTTCAGAAAAATTAACTCGTCTGTTTAAATTCAGCGTTAACGAATTGCTCTTTATCAGAATAGCTTTTCTTGTTATGCCAGGCTACAATTCATATCCTTTTTTACTTCGTCCATCGTCAATTAGTTAGCTGCGATTAGTAAGAAGAAATTATACTTTTAGTATCACATTTGTTAACTCAGTACCCTCAGTAACGTCTTATTTAATTAGTGTGCCCTCCATTGCCATGTTTTATGCTTGCAAACGGGCACGGTGTATACTAAAAGCGCTGTGCACGATAAATTCACCATCACATCGTTTTGCCTGTAACGTTATACCAACCTTTTAACAAACGCTGTACCTCCAGTTGTCATTAACTCGACGTTTTCATCAGCATTAGGTGGTCCTTCCCTCGTCAAGAGCCACGCGCCTATAATCATTGCTTTTACTGGCCTTTATTAGCGCCCCAAAAAAATACTGTGTTTATGCATAACGTCTTTAGTGGCAGTCATTTTCTGGTTTCTACTTATTTATTTCAGCCCTAGAAGAGCTGCGCTAGTATTTAGTTTGTTCACTCGTATTTGCAGTTGGGATCGGATAATCAAACGGTGTTAGCCTGTAGTGTATTATTTATCATAATTGTGAACAAATGATGTGAATCATTCAAAAGCACACCAACAAATGAAAACCTTTCTCTTAGTCATTACCTTGTTGTTGTTGTGGTGGTCTTCAGTCCAGAGACTGATTTGATACAGCTCTCCATGCAACTCTATCCCGTGCAAGCTTCTTCATCTCCCAGTACCTACTGCAGTCTACATCGTTCTGAATCTGCTTAATGTATTCATCTTTTGGTCTTCCTGTCTTCCTCTACGAGTTTTAACCTCCAAGATTCTCTCCAACACTAAACTGGTGACTCCTTGATGCCCCAGGACGTGTCCTACCAACCGGTAGTCACGTTGTGCCACAATGTCCTCTTCTCCCCAATTCTGTTCAGTACCTCCTGTGGTGTCACCGCCAGACACCACACTTGCTAGGTGGTAGCCTTTAAATCGGCCGCGGTCCGTTAGTATACGTCGGACCCGCGTGTCGCCACTATCAGTGATTGCAGACCGAGCGCCGCCACACGGCAGGTCTAGAGAGACTTCCTAGCACTCGCCCCATTTGTACAGCCGACTTTGCTAGCGATGGTTCACTGACAAATTACGCTCTCATTTGCCGAGACGATAGTTAGCATAGTCTTCAGCTACGTCATTTGCTACGACCTAGCAAGGCGCCATTATCAGTTGCTATTTATCTTGTGATGCATGTACCGTCAGACCGATGTTTACCAATTATGGATTAAAGTTAAGTATTCCAGAAGCTACGTACTTTATTTACTAGACTCAACTCCTTTAACTGTTCCAGACCTCACGCCAGCCTGCGTGAGCTTAAACGCGTGCCTTTCGGCTACCTCATAGTGGCTTGGCTGTCTTGCCAAGTCACAACACCTCCTCATCAGTTACGTCATCGACTCATCTAATCTTCAGTATTGTTCTGTAGCACCACGTTTCGAAAGCTAAACTATTTATTGTCCATGTTTCACTTCGATACATAGTTACACTCCAGACAAATACTTTCAGAAACGACTACTCGATGTTAACAAATTTCTCTTCTTCAGAAACGCTTTCCTTGCCATTGCCAGTCTACATTTTATATTCTCTATACTTCGATTATCATCAGTTCTTTTGCTCCCCAAATAGCAAAACTCATCTACTACTGTAAGTGTCTCATTTCGCCGAGCGGTTCTAGGCGCTTCAGTCTGGAGCCGCGCTACCGCTACGGTCGCAGGTTCGAATCCTGCCTCGGGCATGGATGTGTGTGATGTCCTTAGGTTAGTTAGGTTTAAATAGCTCTAAGTTCTAGGCGACTGATGCCCTCAGATGTCGCATAGTGCTTAGAAAAAAATGGTTCAAATGGCTCTGAGCACTATGCGACTCAACTGCTGAGGTCATTAGTCCCCTAGAACTTAGAACTAGTTAAACCTAACTAACCTAAGGACATCACAAACATCCATGCCCGAGACAGGATTCGAACCTGCGACCGTAGCGGTCTTGCGGTTCCAGACTGCAGCGCCTTTAACCGCACGGCCACTTCGGCCGGCTAGTGCTTAGAGCCATTTGAACCGTTTCGTCTCATTTCCTAATCTAATTCCCTCAGGATCACCTGATTCCATTATTCTCGTTTTGATTGTTGACGTAAATCTTACATTCTCCTTTTAAGACACTGCCCATTCCATTTAAGTGCTCTTCCAGATCCTTTGCTGTCTCTGACAGAATTACAATGTCATCGGCAGACCTCAAAGATTTTACCTCTCCTTCACAGATTTTAACACCTACTCCAAATTTTTCTTTTGTTTCCTTTACTGCTTGCTCAATATGGAGATTCAATACTTTAGTAAGCCGATACCATGTGATAAGAAAGTAAAAGGTTGTGTACGATAACACAGCAGCGGAATAGACTTCTTATTTGTCGTAGGGTATGCTCTGAGGTATTGCACAAGGAACGCGGAAATCGATCGAGTGCTATTCTGCTCAGTTGACAACTGATGACCGCCTAATAATCCAAAAATAGGTTCCTAATAAACAAATATGAGCTTAACAACATTCAGTTCGTTTGTTTTTTCACCTTCATTTTAAATTAAATGTTATATTGCGTATGTTATGCGAAAGCCAATAGGAGGAATCTATAGCTGAATAACGGTGAGCTTCAGTGAGTTTCATCTCGTATTGGAATAATACTGAATGAACAGATACAGCTTTCGGTTAAAAACGCCTCATTCACGCGTATTCAGCGACACACTAGAATTCGACGTCTGATCTCATTCCTGTAGCAGATTTTTTGACGAAAGCGTTCCAGTGCTAGTTTGGGCAAACGGTATCCCAACCGGAAATTCCTATACAGCGTTGGCTCTACGATCACGTGATGAGGAGCCGCCTAATTAAAAGGTCACCTGTCGGGTTTGTTGAGAAACTCTGTAGAACGACTCTATTGGTGAAAGAAACGAGATATTCCGGCACGTCTTACATATGACGACCGTAGGAAATAGCTAACACGACAATTGATCTAGTTACATCGTAGCGTGGGAACTACGCACATGTGTGAGAAGTTTCCTAAACCGCCGGCCGGTGTGACCGTGAGGTTCTAGGCGCTACAGTCTGGAACCGTGACCGCTACGGTCGCAGGTTCGAATCCTGCCTCGGGCATGGATGTGTGTGATGTCCTTAGGTTAGTTAGGTTTAAGTAGTTCTAAGTTCTAGGGGACTGATGACCTCAGAAGTTAAGTCCCATAATGCTCAGAGCCATTTGAACCATTTTTTCCTAAACCACTGGCCGGCCAATGAGGCCGGATCGATTGCCTCATCCAATGGCGTCATCGTAATGCTGTATGGAGGTGCGTGGGGTCAGCACACCGCTCTTACAGCAGTTGTCGGGTTAGCAGATCGAGGGCCGCTACTTCTCATTGAAACAACTCCTCAGCTGACATCACAAGGCTTAGTGCACCCCGTACAAGTTCTCCCATTTAGGGAAAAAATCGCTGGCAGTACCCGGAGCCGAACTCCGGTCTCCCACATGGCAGTCAGCCGCGATGACCACTCAGCTACGGAGGCGAAATCTCAAGGACTTTGAGACACAATTGCACTGATGGCAGAGAATCGCTGACAAAACACTATGGGTTAAGGAACTGACTGTCGGAAATGAATATTTAGTTTTTTTGTTGACCTGAATTACTTTGAAAATCTTTACCTCATAGCTCTAAGCCACGACCGTTCGTAATGCATACATTATAACAGAAATATGGGTTCAAGATCATATGGTCGCTTAGCTTGACGATGATAGCGGTGTGATTGATGCTCTACCAGACTGGAATACTCTCTTTCAATTTCTGAAGGTGGCAGGGGTAAAATACAGGGAGCGAAAGGCTATTTACAATTTGTACAGAAACCAGATGGCAGTTATAAGAGTCGAGGGGCACAAAAGGGAAGCAGTGGTTGGGAAAGGAGTGAGACAGGATTGTAGCCTCTCCCCGATGTTATTCAATCTGTATATTGAGCAAGCAGTAAAGGAAACAAAAGAAAAATTCGGAGTTGGAATTAAAATCCACGAAGAAGAAATAAAAACTTTGAGGTTCGCCGATGACATTGTAATTCTATCAGAAACAGCAAAGGGCCTGGAAGAGCAAGTGAACGGAATGGACCGTGTCTTGAAAGGAGGATATAAGATGAACATCAACAAAAGCAAAACAAGAATAATGGAATGTAGTCGAATTAAATCGGGTGATGCTGAGGGAATTAGATTAGGAAATGAGACAGTTAAAGTAGTAAAGGAGATTTGCTATTTAGGGAGTAAAATAACTGATGATGGTCGAAGTAGAGAGGATATAAAATGTAGACTGGCAATGGCAAGGAAATCGTTTCTGAAGAAGAGAAATTTGTTAACATCGAGTATTGATTTAAGAGTCAGGAAGTCGTTTCTGAAAGTATTTGTATGGAGTGTAGCCACGTATGGAAGTGAAACGTGGACGATAAATAGTTTGGACAAGAAGGGAATAGAAGCTTTCGACATGTGATGCTACAGAAGAATGCTGAAGATTAGACGGGTAGATCACGTAACTAATGAGGAGATATTGAATAGAATTGGGGAGAAGAGGAGTTTGTGGCACAACTTGAAGAAGAGATCAGTTGGTAGGGCATTTCTGAGGCATCAAAGGATCACCAATTTAGTATTGGAGGGCAGCGTGGAGGGTAAAAATCGTAGAGGGAGACCAAGAGATGAATACACTGAACAGATTCAGAAGGATGTAGGTTGCAGTAGGTACTGGGAGATGAACCTAGCACAGGATAGAGTAGCATGGAGAGCTGCATCAAACCAGTCTCTGGACTGAAGACCACAACAACAACAACAACAACAACAACAACCAGCACTATACACAGTGTGTTCCTCAAAGTGCGTGCACTCGATGGGAGGCGGAGACTTGTTGGTGAACCGTTTCCCAAAACATCCAGCATCACTCGTCGTAGTCCACGGTGGGAAACTACTCTTGTCCTTAACCTCTCTGACTACGAAATATTCTCCATCCTAGGTGGACAACGCCGGCAAGCTCTTTGCCAGTACATCGACAACTACCTGCAACAGCTTGCAGCATCTGCAATACTACCTATCGAAACCGCAAAACTACCGTCTATTGCAGCATCGTTGTAGCAATGTTAGCGGCAGCGCTATTGTCACCAGATATTGCCGTAAAATATAGCCTATATAAACGCACCTTTATCTTCAGCACACTGGTCCTCCACAGGTCTGACGATCTGTTCACACGTCAGAAATCATTAACGTTCTGCATGGTCACAGTGTATTTCGTGGTGGTCGATTTTATTTTGCTTTCACTGATGCTCATGTTATTCGTCTGGTTAACTATTGTTATTGTTGCGCTGATTCCGCTCTACGATCACTAGCTACGCGTTTAGAAACTTTTCCACCTCGAGATCTATTGGCACATGACGTACTGTTACTGGAAGAGATACGCTAAACATTCGCCTTACGCAAACCAGTATCATCCTTTAGACACCCTGAAAGGGCGCTAACATTAGATGGTGGTCGGAAAAACATTTTTCATATCGTGTTTCCGCGAAATATGACCAATTTAGTTGGAAATGCTGCCTGCGTAGGAAAAAAAGGATGTAGACTTTTGTGCCACCTCGTAATTTAACACTCGCTCGATTCACGATTGATCGACATCGCAACGCGCGGGTGATCGGACGTTCATTACAAGCATTTTGGCGAAAAGTAACTTCGATGTGGGCTAACTATGCTGAAAAAATTTCAATCTGTGACATGATGTGGACCCTACGAACCAACGTACGAAGTACCGCTTCACGTTGAGCCGGATGGTGACAAATATCAGCCTGAAGACAGAGATCAGGGTGACTTGGCTTCCTGTAAACTGCAGATCCAAGCTTACCATCAACTTTAATCATGACAAAGAAATCAAGGAAGGGAAGACAGCCATCCTTTTCCATTTTCATCGTGAAAAGAATATTCGGGTGGCTTGAATTCAAATACTCTAAAAAACCGTTTAAATTCTCGTTTCCATAAGTACCATCTACATATCAGAACAAAAGTATCGTCTGCATATCAGAAGAAACACAAGTTACAGTGCCGTCGTCTTCAGGCACGTTCTTCGAAATATCGGCGGTTGTCGAAGACGTCATCCGGCCCCATTCCTCATAGTTGTTGGAACGTTTAATGCGCCGGGAGTAACTCATGGTCAACAAACTTGTTCCGATCGGAATGACGCCTGCGGAGCAACTTTTTCGGTACATTGTATAGGTTTTCCGGGAACGGCATCCTGCTGGACCACACATTGCATGCACGTCTGCAAGTTCCTGTAAAAGGTAACACTATGTCTTCGACGACCTTACACGAACCATCAACAGAAGTAAACTCCACTGTGCACACATGACAACGACGGTGTTCTGTTTTTCAAAGTAGTGTCATGGAGGTCGATGGAGCAGGCAGTTGTTTATTATGAAACACAGGTAAATACCAACAAGTGTCTCTTACGCATTGTTCATTGAATACTTGGCATCGCCAACAGCACTCATTTATGATCATTGTCTCCAAATACTCATTTTAGGATCCTCCAGCGCAAGGTTCCCAACCTTAGGGAGTTGCCCTCAGAGAAATAAAATAAAGTTCTCTGAGGAACAAAACGAACCGGTTCGATTATGTTTCGGCCAAGTACGTAAATCAGCCTTAAAGGGTCATTACGATTGTAACTATTTCGTACGACTGTAATACTGATTACGTTACCAGTAATCACATCTTTTTTCAAATACTAGCATTAACGCGTGACACAATGTACTGGAGCTTACTGCGTACGATTATGAAAGGGAAGTACGAAGGACATCTTCCTCACGTAGTCCATCCACTACACACATATTTTGTACTAGGTATCTATGACAGTAAAACTGAGACATATACATCACATAAACTTAAATATTGCGAGCGATTAAAAAGTATCCTTTCGAAGGCCGTACAGTCCAGAATCGATATACCAGTCAGGCACAATCGCCGTGAGCATTGAGGCAGTCTTCCCACCGACGTAAAGGTTGAAGATTCCCGTGCGGTAAAACACGGTGTCCTGCTGCTTGAGTTAAGTCCGTAACTGCCTGCTGCACGTCCTCATTCGATAGGAATAGTCGGATCTTCAAGGCAATCGGCTGGGGAGAGATTAGTACCACAGGGCGGCAGCTCGAATGGCTCCTACTCGAGTTGGCATAATTTCGCGTTACAACATTCCTGATATGGGCACGTGCGCTATGATGAGGCAGGAGCACCCCTTGCCTCACCATTCCACAACGGTGATTTTCGACAGACGTGCCGCCCCACTCACATTCTTCATTCTCCGACCGATGTATACCGGTGTTTGTCCTTCGGCAGCCAAGAAAAAGAATAACAGACCGTTGTCCTGTTTGGAGGCATTTGGTAACAACGTCGCTACAGTTCACGTTTCCGCATTCACCACGTACACGTCGGAAAGACACGATTCCCACCTGAATCCCTTGCCTACTCGTCGATGCTTATATACCGGCATAGGAATCGCGCTATACGTTTATACGCTGCAGCAACGCTGTCAGACGGAAACTTCCTGATCGGCTCTTAGATTTCATGAAAATGCCTTCTCCGATGTTAGGTAGGTCACGCAAAGGACCAGGAAGTTCTCATTATTCTCTTCACAGGAACAAATGAAGTAACTGACAGCAGAAAGCAACAGTAACTACGTAATGGCTACTACACTGCTGCAGGGCCTACGTATTATTATTATTATTATTGGTAGTGGTAATGGCAGTAGTAATAGTAGTGGTCAAACAAAGCATTCGTAACTGAAGTCTTCCAAATCCTGCTATTTCAGAAGTAATAAGCAATCAGATGATTTATTTGAAGCAGTAGGTATAGACACATTTTAATTTGATTGATTTTAAGTGGGGGGGGGGGGGGGGGGCGCAGGTCATGTGGGAAGCAAGTGCAGCTAGGGGGAGTAATAGTGCACAGCAAGTATATTTGGTAGCAAGTGTCTACCCTTAGTGTGGATTGTTAGCTTTTTCGTGAGGACGACCTTTAGGCAGCACTCGCGATACACCAAGAGTTGCTTCATCATTTTAAAAAAAAAAAAAAAAAAAAAAAAAAGAAAAAAAAGAAAGAAAGAAAGAAAGAAAAGGTTGTTAAAGTGTGTAGTATCAATTCTCTGACTGACAAATTATTTCGTGGTTTCATAAAAATGCTGCAAAAACTAATCTTTCCAAAAACTAATTATTATTTATCTTTCCATACTAAAAATAAACGTATTCAGAGAAAATTCATTTTTGTTTCAAGGTTTAGTCGCGCGCTGATGTTGATGACGATGGGGAGGGGGTAGTCTTACTAGAAAATCTGATTGCAGTCAGGATGAATGGTCTCAGAAACGTTGGGAACAACTGCTTTAACCCCTATACAAATTTTTCTGTACAGGTTTCGAACTGTACAAAGTGCTAGACGCATTCATAATACCGTGTCTGGTTGGTTTCTCATATTCTTTAACAGTAACATTTGGACGTGATGGGGCAGTGATAAGGCGCGTGTATCAAAACCTTAAAGGGATATTATCAAATCCCGGAATATTCTGCCTTTAAACTGACCTTCACCTCTCAATTTTGCGAAGGTTCATCAGGAACCTGTGGTTCGGACTCCTCGTTAATCTGTAGGTCTCCTTTCCAAAGTTGGATAACTGGGGTTGGTTAGGGACGCGCCCTCCGCACAAGTGGAGTCCAACTGAAAGGCTTGCACCAGGTCGTTAAGCCATACGGAACTGTTATTACAACACCAACGAAATCGGAAATGCTCCCCTGATGTGGTAAGTGCGTCGATGTTAAAATGTAAACTGAGGTCAACATTTGATCTTTGTTGTATGCATATTTGTCATAACAAGGAGACACAGTTTTAGAAATTTTTCGAGTTATAATGTTTTACTCCGAAGACGATGCTAAGTACTTCATACAGTCTATGAGAAGCGAAATACTATTCGATTCGTATAGGTAATAATATATCAACGTTTTGTTTAGTAATAGACTGTAAAAGTAAGAGAAAGAGAGAAATGGCTCACGAAGGCAGGGTCTGGGAGTGGCGCTAGTTTGTTTCCGTAGAGATTCGTATCAGGTTGCGACCCGTGACGCAGGTTGTTACAACAGCCAGAATGCTTGTTTTGAAATAAAGACTTCGACAAGGTAATGGGTGTATTAAACCCGACGTGGGAATTCCGGAACGTAATGGGACTGTGACATCCGGAATTTGCCCGGGTCCGCGCTGTGAAACAGATGACACTAGACAATAGGCTGCTCTGCTGGGAGATGTACCAGCAAGCACAGGGGCAGCGATTGTGCGGTAAAAAGCAGCTGTATAAGCGAAGTACTGGAGGGGGACCACCACGTGCATCTTTCCCCTGCGCTTCGCGCTGTATGGGATGTATCATAATTAATGGTGTAAACGCATATAGCTGGAAGTTCACCGTAGTAGAATCAAAAAATTCTCATTAAACAAGGGCTCTAAAGCTGAGCTATGAGCACCTCATCGTCTTGGGTACTGCGAAACAAACCTCTTCTACTGCAAGCTCTCTGTTTTCCACACTGAGAGATGCTGGCATGGACCAACACAAGAAAAAAAAGTCCAGTAAACATAGGCTCTAAAGTAAATATCTTAAGAGCTGTGAGCACTTCTTCATCTTCAGTACTGTGAAACATACCTCTTCTACTGAACAAGTCCTTATATCTCTTAAGACATCCACTTTTGAGCCCATGTTTACTAGACTTTTTTTCTTGTTTCAGTCCATTCTACCTCCTTCCAAACTATAGAAAGCAATGAGATTGAAGTAGAAGAGATTTGTTTCCCGGTTTCGAGGTGTGAAGAGCTGATGATAGCTCTTAAGATTCGCGTTTCAGAGTCCATGCTCACTGAGACATTTTTGTTCCTAGTATTGTGTACTTTCAACGCTATGATAGACCCTATATAATCACAGCTTAATCCCAATAGAGCTGCAGAACACAGCAATGTGAAAAACATGTATATTATACTAAACAAATGCTTTCAAGGCAGCAGACGTAATAGCTGGAACAGCTGTTATGGAATTGCATTCTCCGTCAGGGATCGGTTAATTATTGTGTTATTCGTGAATACTAATCATGCTGATACCAACAGTCTGTTTTGATCCATAACGTCATCAAACTGGCGGACACAAAAAGCAGTCACCGAAATCTGGTACACCATGACAAGAATTACAATTATTTTCTCATGAGATCACGTTCGTTGGTTTCGCTGATTCACAACTAGAGTGTCATCTTCCATCCTTCCCTTTATCTCCGGTTACGCACTAAGTCAATGTATAACCACAAGATTTCGTACATGTATTCGTTGGCGTCGCTAACACACACCAAAGGGTAGCCTTGCTACGTAATGTATGTCTTGAGCCACTCTTCAAATCAGGCTGTCTGTTCCAAAAATTAGTACTGAAGCAAAAAAATATTTCCAGTGTTGTATTCTGTCCTCTTTTGCACACGTATGACGTAATTAGCAATAGCGTCATTAAGTCGTGTGTCGTAACTGACAGCTACTGTAGTATCCGTAGGTTTAACCGACCTGTAAAAGGACGCGAAACTGCAGGGTGGTTATAATTAAACTTTCGCTACTTGAGAAAAAAAACGAGTAACCTTACGACAGTGACACTTGGTGGAAACATCTGTAAGGAGATGTGGACCATGGACTGTCCAGCTGTCGTGACGCAGCTCGTGCCCTGCTTGAAGATCGCACGCTGCGTCCATCTTTCTCAGCCATGGCAACAGTAACGTAACAACTTGGCGCAATTGGTCGTTGGTCTCTGGCAGGAGCAATTCCCAAATCGCCAGTTAATTCGAACTTCCCAGTCACGTTCTTCAACACCGGTACTGAAAGAGGACCTCTCCGTATTCCTTTAATGCGTCGATACTTCCGAAGAGTAGCAGCACTATTGTTGTTGTTTTAACAAAACAGCTTTACGAGTACAGTCCTACTCACCTTGTCCAGACCCATGTCGACTGTCTAAAGCTGTAATGCATACTGATGCTTGTGTTTCAACCCCGCGTCGCTGTACCAATATCGACGCCCAACGGCAAGTCGCGACACTAACATTACTAACGACGCAAATCTTCCAGCACACAGTCGGAGCATCATCCCTATAGAGTTGGTTGCCCACTCGGCAAGTAGTTTTCCGTCTACACTGGCTCTAGTACTGAAGGAAGTTTAAGTCTAACCACCCTGTATATAGTACCATTACAGTGCAGTCCCTCTGAGCCACCAAACAGTTAGTTCATCAGTTCGCCTGGTGATGGTGACAGGATAGATCTCCCAGATGTTGTGTCCTTCGGACCCGTCGATTGTTATGTTATTATTTGGCTGTTGCTGCGATCGTCAATTATTTGGCTGCTGCTGTGACCGTTACTTCGTAAGATCACAGTGCCTTTTAACATTTGTACTCTGTGACGTAGCATGCACTGTTCGGTGAGCATTACCTTCACGTTTTCGTTACACTGGCCCACAATGAATTGTTTGCAGAAAACAAAGTAGAGGGCCTTCATAGGTTTCGATGCGGTGAACACGACTATCATGACTAAAATTTTCTCCTAACTCAGAGTTCCCGCATCTTTGCCTTCGTCTTGTGGGAGGTGTCTGTAGCATCTCTGTGTAGCATCCAGCAGAAATCAGCCAACATAGCAGTAGTCCACCGCACTGTATACCGCTGTTCCATGACAGAAACTTCTTTGTGGAACCTCTCGCCGTGTCATCACTGAATACAGCACAGTTCTCTGGCAGCCCATCAAAAAATGGTTCAAATGGCTCTGAGCGCTATGGGACCTAACTTATAAGGTCATCAGTCCCCTAGAACTTAGAACTACTTAAACCTAACTAACCTAAGGACATCACACACATCCATGCCCGAGGCAGGATTCGAACCTGCGACCGTAGTGGTCGCGCGGTTCCAGACTGTAGCGCCTAGAACCGGTCGGCCACCCTCGCCGGCGGCAGCACATCGATGTGGCAGTAAAGGAAGTGCATTTTCAGGGTCATATTGCAGCCAATGACCTTACAAGCATGAACGAATTCGTCCATAAGTTTGCATGGGGGCTTAATTAAATATAAGATGATTGAAAATATTTTTTTTGTTTTAGTATGTCTGTCCGATTACGCAGTCTCGTAATCGGTTGGCCCTGACTAGTATTATTACGCTATCTGACTGCAAAGAACAATGTAAGAAAATTTTCGTAAACACAGTTAATTAATTAAGTCCCCAGCAACTATAAAACCTACAAAATCCAAGCACAAATGTAACTGTTCTGTATGTGGGAGTCTGACTCAACGTCCACATCTGGCACGGTTCTTTTCCAACAAGACAAGAATTTTTAAATATCAACTATGCTGACGTGACAAAAGAAATTTAGAAAAACTATAATTACGCAAGAAAACCAGAATTCACACTAATACAAGAACACAAGCCAGATGCTTTGTTGACTGAACCTGTAGTGACGCATTATTTCAGACACACAATTAATAAAAGAACATTGTAATTTTTACCTTCATATATATTGACGAAATGCACTCATTACAATAACATCTACTATCTCTCCCATCAAATAACTGCATAAAACATGGAACAACACTCTTTACTACCACATCTCACTCCGACTTCACGACAAGCAGTGCCCACTAGCACATCTCGGTACGAACTCTTAACACATACTGTCCTCTACGATCTCATAACGAGCACTGACTTCTACGATCTCTTAACACGCACTGACTTCCACGAACTCTCGACATCCACTGTGGAGGCGGCTTAATAGTACTCTTTGGCGCAATCTCTGGCGCAGTGGCACAGTGTAGCCACCTTTCATATGCCCCTCCTCCACAGGCCAGAATTTGATGGTATTTTTGCCAGCATTGGTGGTGAAAATACCACCAAATTCGTCCAGAAAAATACAGACAAAAATAAAAGATAATATTAATACCTAAATATCACATAATTAATTAAAATTTTGGCTTTGCACTGACCTTTTACTAACCTAATATATGAAATACAGTAAGCAATACAACTTCTTTTCATACATGTGACTTTACATAATAGTTTACACAATATACAAAAAATCAGTTTATACAAATGTTCACATAAAATGCTTTCAATGATTAGTTTATACAAAAAAGAACACCAACAGGTAACATCTTTTCAGTAAAAGCAGTCCATCAGTTGCACCCAGTAAAGTTTAGCAGGTACACCCAGCAACAAGTCACATTAGTTCAGTAGAAGCAATCCATCAGATGCACCCAGCAATGTTAAGCAGGTGCAGACGCCAACAAGTGACTTCATTTCAGTAAAAACAGTTCATCAGTTGCACCCATCAATGTTGAGCAGGTGCAGACACCAGCAAGCAACATCATTTCAGCAGAAACAGTCCATCAGTTGCACCCAGCAATTTTGAGAGCAGGTGCAGACACCAACAAGTGACACCATTTCAGTAGAAACAGTCCATCAGTTGCACCCAGTAAAGTTGAGCAGGTGCAGACACCAACAAGTGACACCATTTCAGTAGAAGTAGCTCCATCTGTGCACCCAGTAATGTTGAGCAGGTGCAGAGAGCAGTCCATGATATTCACTATCACTGATCACACAGTTCATCAGCAGAAATTAAACAAGTCCTAGTGGCACCAATCATGTACAAAAGGTACAAGTAACAGTCCATAATATTCACTATCACTGATCACTCAGTTCATCAGCAGAAATTAATCATTCCTAAGTGTCACACATTACGTTGAAAAGTGCAGGTAACAGTCCATAATATTCACCTTCACTAATCTGACAGTTCAGGTATGAACAATAGTTTGAAAACACATACAAATGCTTTTACAATGATCTTACACTAAACATACAAATTCTAATAAACACACAAAAGATGTCAGATAATTGTCATATTAACTATTACAAATACTCAAATATCAGTAAACCTATAATATTTATGGGTGTCAGTGCAAGCCACTACAAACAAATAAAATAATATTTAGGAGATAGGTGGATAGGATTAGTAAAGGAAAACACACAAAACACACTCACTCATCTCTCATCCACATTAAATACTACTGTGTAATTGAATAGTGTTAACTGTGTAAATGTAATTCTGTCAAAATCTGATGTTCATCATGTGTATCAAGTAATAGTGGCAGCAATGTACAACAGTCAATAATAGTTAAGTCAACGTCATAGTCATCATGTCATGACCAGTGTTTGCCAAGCCAAATCAAATGTACTGTTGTTGAACAACTGTCAGTGAGCCAAGATATGCAAATACCTCCTCTCTTCAAAAAAAAGTATATACTGCTTAGTGAGTTAACAAAGTGTGTGTATAGACTATCTTCCTTCTACTTTAGTGTTCTAGTCTGCTATCTTCATCCTCCTTGTTCCATTAAGTCCAACAAAAAAATATGCATCTCACTTACTTTACCTCTTATACACCAAAACTCCAATAATCATCAGCATCACATAATCTCAATACTTCACTAATACATCTTTAATACGTCGATACATATAACTCTTCTCATCAACATCATTTACCTTACCTCTTGTCCACAAAAACTCCAATAATCATCTACTTCACATACTCTCAATACCTCAATAATACGCCGCTACATATAAACCTCAGCACCAATATCATTACACTTCCATAACAACTCTTTCCTCTAGTCAGTCTCCTTGAACAAGTTCAGATAAAATCCTAATGCAACTTCAATTCAGCATCCCATACAATCCGAAGACACAGTGTCCACACACAACCTCTGTGTAATCCATCTGACCCAAATTTTCTACTCATTATAAATTATAAACAAAGAAATGCATACATGACCTCTAACAGACTTAGTTCGAATAACTCTCAGTAATTAAGTACGATTACGGAGTGCGAATAATCATAATATTTCACAGTGTGTACACCACTTCAAGAATCATAGCAGAAGCAAACATGTGGAGTATTTCTTGTATCAAGTGTCACTTCCTATTTCAATTGCTCACGAAAAATGCAGTGTAATACTGTCAATGGTCTAAACCTAGTTTTGGCCTGTCATGTCGTTAGCTTCCTTCCTATTAGCATAAATTTATACAGCTTCCATAAAACCTCCAGCTCATGTGACTTCAACGAAGTTCTTTGTACCAATGTCGTTCGTCGAATTATAGCAGTTCATTTTCTTATCTTAAAAATATAAGGCACTGAGCGTAAGCAAAACAAGCAACAGCGAGTAAATATACCAGTAGAGAACAGAATGTCAACAAGTGGATGCAGCACAATTCCTACAACGAGGCTCTGCCAAGCGAACAATCTATAATTAATACAGTAGTGTGACCTAAACTCTATGTTTATACACTGTACATCAGCATTGCTATACACCAAATTAAAGAGTAGTTATGACAACAAAACAGAAATGTATAAATATACAATATATACGCATAGCAGCAAACATGTCATAAGCAAATAAATGTTCATATGTCGTCTTAATAAGTAAACATGAAGGCGCAAGCAGATAAATCACAAAGTATAACCTACATACATAACCACAGTCAGCACAATTAATCAGGTGACAATTATAATTTAAATAAATAAGCACAGCAGGCACATAATTAAAAAAAAATGACATCAGTGAAATAGCAGTGCAGCCAAGCGATGCATAATATATACAAGTCACAACCCAGTTCATTAATAATCATTGTCAAAATCAGTTAACGTACGCAAGCACGTCGCTTCACAAGTAATTTCATAGAACATGAAATTCAGCACAAAGTATGAATCACGTAATCGCGAGCAGCAAATTACGTCTAAAGTACGTACCTAAGTGGAAATATGTTACCTGAAAAATGAACTCAATTAACAGTTACCTTTTTTAGTTTATTAGTTTCTTCTTCGAAATTACATTCTTCCTGAAAATCTCTCGATACCAAGTCGTCTTAACGTCGGACACGCACAGAATTTACCTGAAGTTCTTAAATATTTCATAGAACCGTATCCTGAAAAATACTGAAAATAACGCAATTCATCAAGTCACTATAGCTTTATACTGAATTTCATCGGAGAAATTAAACTGTGTATTTGTTTACGGCTGTCAGTGCATTCGCACTGAGCGCTCGATCAGCTGTAGGCGCGTGACGTAGGAAGCAATTGTTCGCGGTCAACGACTGCCTTGTGCAGCGCGCAGACTTGACTGTTGCTTTGAGTATGTGCCGCCGCCAAAACACAGCGCGGTATCCTTGTACTCTCCGCATGTTTACATGTGGCTGTTAGTTCTCCAAAGTATGTCATTCCACAAAAATTTTTACGTTAGATATATGATGTATTCCTTTAGAGCGTCGAGATTTAAGAGTTTCTACTTCGACAGTGTTATCATGAATAATTTTGCGAATTCTATATGGACCGTTATAAAGCAGAAAAAATTTGCGACACAAGCCTTTTCCTTTGTGAGACAAACGGTGGGACTTAATTAATACCTTTTGACCAACTGAAAAAGTTTTTAAACGACCAGGACGTTTCGCTGATTTCTCTCTTCTAGCAGCCGCAGATGCAATATTTTGTAGAGCCAGGTTGACAACTTCAGAATGCCGCAGTTTCCGTGAAGGCGGAAAAGGAACGATTTCAGAAATGCGATTTGTTGGTACTTTATTTTTTAATATCAATAGAGGCGGTAAAGAAGTTGAGTCATTAGGAAGTTCATTCAGAATGTTTTGAAAAATATGAAGGTACTGATCCCAAGTTCTGTGATTCTGATGACAATAAAGACGGCACAATTTATTGATTTCCTTCATCCATCTCTCTGAAGCGTTAGATTGAGGGTGAAAAAGTGAAATGAAAATTGGTTTAATTTTACGATGCTGTAGAGTACGAAGCCAAATTTTAGAACGAAACTGTGATCCATTATCTGATATAACCTTATCAACATGACCAACTTCTTTAAGAAAATGTTTGATAAAAGCGTTAGATACTGAACGAGCTGTTGCTTTGCGTAAAGGTGTAAAACACACATATTTTGACGTCAGTTCCACTGCTACGAAAATGTACGCAAAACCATTAGTAGAACGAACCACTGGACCAAACAAATCGACTGCAGCCATCTCCTTTAATTTCGCTGGAATGATGAGAAACAACGGTGCTCTGTGAGAAATCGTTGGCGGCTTAACCTTTTGACATAATTTACATTTGGCAAGAACAGATCGAATACGTTTTTCCATATTACTGAAGTAACAATTTTTTCGTAATTTATGAAAGCATTTTCGGGGACCAAAGTGTGCATAACTGAAATGCGTATACCAAATCAATTTATTGACCCACTCATCAGGAATACAAACTAACCAAACGAAGCTGTCGACCGATTTTCGTTTACAAAGAATGTCAATGCGAACTGAATAGCATCTAGTTTCTCTGGATCAGGAAGAATACCTTCAGTCGAAATAATGTGACCGAGAAATTTCACCTGAGAACGACCAAATTCAGATTTTTCTAAGTTCACTATAATGCCAACTCTTGCAAAGATACGTAACAATGAATCCAAAATTTTGTTGTGCTCACTCCAAGAATGTTTAGCAATAAGAAAGTCGTCAACATACGAAGTAATATTGTCACAAAGATAAACAGGTAAAATTTCGTTTAAACTATGAATGAGTGCTGCTGAAGGTACATTAACTCCACATGGTAATTTACAAAGTCACTTTTGGGCAAAACAGTCACATCCGGTTATTGATTACTTACTCACTAGATAGATTGATAGTAGAAGAGCTGGTTTGACAGATGCAGAGAATAGTAAAAGAGTAGGTAGCGGTGCAGAAAACTAAAAGAGAAATAGCATCACTACAGCTCGGGGCCCTATGCTCGCTACGGCACATATTCACTTAGAGTAGTGAATCCCCTGAGGACATTAATAGCCGCACATAATTTCTAGTTCGTGACTTAGTGGCAAATTTGGCGGAAGTGCGTACATAAATTGATCTAACCATGCACATGGATGTATGTCATTCTTAGAATTGCGGAAGATCTTAAATTTCCGAACAGTCAAAAAGTGTTTATAATCAATGTTTGCACCTCGTGGCGGCAAAGACCTACCGCGTCTGTCCCAGTCCCAATGTCGATTATTGTTAAATTCACGCGCCTCGCGCTCTCTTACTGCATCCCGTAAATGAAATAAATTGCTTTCTTCAAACCCCTCTGCTAAACTAAGACTTGTCAATTTATCTGAGATGTCCTCAACTCTTTCCGATGAGTCACTTAATTGTCCTTTCTGTTTATTTACGTCTTCTGTAAATGTCGCGACTCGGGTTTCGGTGTTGTCACTTTTAGTAGTTAAGTGTTCACACTGTTGCGTTAAGTTATTTATTCTGTCATTTGGTACGGATTCCTCGATTCTTTCAATTATTTCTTCCTTGTCTTGTGCACATTGTAAATTTAACTCTGAAAATTTCTGTACTATCACGCGATCTCTTTCTTCCTGTTCCCTGCCCTGTTCCTCTTGTCTAATTTCTGTTGAAATTAAGCTATTATTGTGAGCCTTCAAAATCGGTTGTACTTCTTCTCTAATTTCTTTATTTGATTCGTCTTTCATGTATTTGAAACATGTCCCTGTTCGTGAGCCTAACTGTGTTTCCATTGTTCCCATATCAGTTTCTAATTCAGATCGTAACTGTGATCCCACTGCTTTCATCTCGGTTTTAGTTGTTCCTATTTCTGTTTCAATTGTTCCTATTTTTGAGCATGAACGTGTTGTCATTGCTTTCATCTCAGTTCTAAATGTTTTTATCTCTGTTTTAATTGTTCCTAGTAGTGATTCAAACTGTGTTTCCATTCGTGATCCCAAATTTAATATAGCACCCATCAACTGCTCTATCTCTTCTGTCGTTAATCTCGTAATCTGTGAATTTTCTGATTGAGAAACATTTTGAACTGTTACCGGACTATTTTCCTTGCTTATTAAATTGTTTTCCACTACATTATTCATGACACTGTTTTCCTCTGTTGGCGAGTTCGCCATGTTAACAATTTCGTTATTCTGACTATTCATCATTTTTGCCTGTTTCATTGACCGCGTAATCATTTACACAACATAAAAAAAAAATTCGTCACTGTTCGACAATCACACACAATGACTCCTTATCTCCAACAATACTATTCAAATGCAATGACTCCCTCAAACACGATCAATCGAACACTTGAAATAATTGCACTAAAACGTCAAACGCGTATACAAGGCAATAAAAATTAAATTTTGAAAAAAAAATATCATTAGAAGAATGCCAATTACCAAATCTACACATGCAAAATAGACTACAATTACTATACCACAAATTACTACAACAATACTACCGTCTACTATTTTCACAATCAGAAAAATTCCAAGGGACGATCCGAAGCAGCGGTCGCCACGTGCATGGGGGCTTAATTAAATATAAGATGATTGAAAATATTTTTTTTGTTTTAGTATGTCTGTCCGATTACGCAGTCTCGTAATCGGTTGGCCCTGACTAGTATTATTACGCTATCTGACTGCAAAGAACAATGTAAGAAAATTTTCGTAAACACAGTTAATTAATTAAGTCCCCAGCAACTATAAAACCTACAAAATCCAAGCACAAATGTAACTGTTCTGTATGTGGGAGTGTGACTCAACGTCCACATCTGGCACGGTTCTTTTCCAACAAGACAAGAATTTTTAAATATCAGCTATGCTGACGTGACAAAAGAAATTTAGAAAAACTATAATTACGCAAGAAAACCAGAATTCACACTAATACAAGAACACAAGCCAGATGCTTTGTTGACTGAACCTGTAGTGACGCATTATTTCAGACACACAATTAATAAAAGAACATTGTAATTTTTACCTTCATATATATTGACGAAATGCACTCATTACAATAACATCTACTATCTCTCCCATCAAATAACTGCATAAAACATGGAACAACACTCTTTACTACCACATCTCACTCCGACTTCACGACAAGCAGTGCCCACTAGCACATCTCGGTACGAACTCTTAACACATACTGTCCTCTACGATCTCATAACGAGCACTGACTTCTACGATCTCTTAACACGCACTGACTTCCACGAACTCTCGACATCCACTGTGGAGGCGGCTTAATAGTACTCTTTGGCGCAATCTCTGGCGCAGTGGCACAGTGTAGCCACCTTTCAAGTTCTCTGTAATTTTCGGCTATCCTGTTTCCCAAGAACAATGTTGTGACGTTACGGAAACAGCCCCCAGCATGCTGCTGACAAGGTGTGAATGTGGACCCAGAGTGTGTGTCTCCCAACAGCTGGCTTATCTGTGGACCAATCGGTGATCTTCTCTGTGCTGTCATGGCAGCTTCTTACACAAGTACTGAAAGGCTTCTTTGTTCTTATGGATAGCCTTAACAAATTCTGTCATGAGTCTCAATGTGCGTCGCAGGTTCGAATCCTGCCTAGGGCATGAATGTGTGTTAGGTTTAAGTAGTTCTAAGTTATAAGGGTCTGATGACCTCGGATGTTAAGTCCCACTGTGCTCGGAGCCATTTGAACCATCTCAATGTGCAATGGGGAGAGAACAATTATATTCGGATTCACTAGAAGTTTTCCAGCAACATTTTTCTACCCATGCCTCAGAGCTGTTCGTGCTGTGAGTGCAGTGTTTTTCTCTTGCGCGATTATCCCATTCACACTGACAACAGCAGTACAAACCCAACAGCATCGCAATGACTTTGAAAGCTCCACATACCAGCCATTCATGCTTACTGTAATTAATACAGTTTACTACAGGTTTCGAATGGTATAACAGTCTTTAGGTAGGGCAGCACATTCAACAAAGATGGATGATCTGTCATTGCTACTGTGTACCAGTACTGCCTCCGGCTTGTTTTTGAACCATCTATAAAATCTTTCCAATCATCAGGTTTGCATCTGATGTTCAGGTCTTCCAACAGACAGTTAGTGTCAATCCAGAATGGAATGTCCCCTTCAGTAGTGAAATGACACAACTTTTTTCTGGCACTCGCGAAAACACAGACCCACCTATTGTGTCAGCGAGAAGATTCTACTGCTGTAGTTGTGTGGCCAAGAGCTCAGCTGTACGCTGTGGAAGATCTAAATCCCTAATCACATCATCGTGTTCAGACTGTGTTTCTGTTTGGTTCGGCGGCCAGTGTGGCCGTGCGGTTCTAGGCGCTTCAGTCTTGAACCGCGCGACCGCTACGGTCGCAGGTTCGAATCCTGCCTCTGGCTTGGATGTGTGTGATGTCCTTAGGTTAGTTAGGTTTAAGTAGTTCTAACTTCTAGGGGACTGATGACCACAGATGTTAAGTACCGTAGTGCTCAGAGCCATTTGAAGCCAATCTGTTTGGTTCTCCAGATGACTGTTTTGGTGTAAATGTAGGGTGTCACTGGGGCATGATTGCACTTTTTCGACTTTGTACGTAGGTTCAGCTTAATCGTTATCATTGCTTGATGGTTCACATGTGCGGGAATGAGAACTGGCAATCCTTCACCGAGAACCACAGGGCGAATGGAAGATGGGATGTCAGGGTACTAAATATTCCTCTTACAACTGACTCCTTTCCTCAAGGGAGGTACCATAGGCAAATGGCAATCCGATGCATGATTTGTGGGTTCACTCAGGATAGCAGGCACACCAGACTTGGTGGACATGTTTTCGTCGTGTGTTCAGGCGTTCCGTGTAGACGAACAATAGGTGGAACACAGTGTCAAGCCACGATTTGTCTTGCTCTCAAACTCGAAACACGAAATACAAGGCGTATGATTGCTTCGCTACTTCAGTCAGTGGTCTCCTTCTTGAACCACAAATAAATTCTGTACAGTTATAACCAAAGCTTTCAGGTCTGCTACTGGAAGTGCAGGGCAATTTGTAAGAGCGTATATGCGCGCAGCACAATTCTTCAGATTTCAGCACTTCGCCCCAGATATATTTACTGCCAAACACCACGACACTCGTTCCAGTAACAAGTGAAGTATCGCAGCACAAAAGCACGCAGCCGTAACAAACGATAATGAAAATCGCGTCTGGTTTCTACGTTCCACAATTGTCACGTGACTGGCAGCTGCGCACATGACTCAAAGTATAAACTGTACTGGAAGAGTCCACCTCACTCACTCAAGGCAGAGAAACCCTTGCCACAATGCCTTTGCATGTAGCAAATTGTAATGTCCTAGAATCTGAATGTGAAACGTAAACATTTTATTTACTTGTAACCCCGAGCTTGTAGACAATTTGAACCTTGATATTCGCTTGCAGCGTATCTACAGCTATTAAGTAGGACTACTTTAGTTTATGTAAAAATGAAAATTTGTGGAACAGTGTCATTGTTGTGTGCCTTTTCTGGCGGCTGGGACATTGTCGCGTCGCGCCGACAATGATGGCGGCGCCCAGCACACGGAACCAGCAGTTGTATCGAATTACGCTGTCGTCACGGTGGCAGAGATTTCGGGGCATTCCGCCGGCAACCGCCATCGGATGATGTTTTCATATCAGTACGCCAGTACGTGCGTGGTCTCGGTGCAACCATACTCGACGCCTGAACTTACAGACTTCAAATCAGTTTGTTTTCTTCTGTCAAACCGGGTAGACCACAGATTTTGAGAAATTTTTAAGTTTAGTACGAGAAAGGAGAAGTTTTTGGAATCCTGAAGGTGAGGAACATTATAACAAAGTATGTCTCGGAATCTGCGGTCTAAAATCGCTACTTTCTTGGAAACCACAAATACCGAATACTTTAAAAATTTAATACACTACTAGCCATTAAAATTGCTACGCCACGAAGTTGACGTGCTACAGACGCGAAATTTAACCGACAGGAAGAAGAAGCTGTGATATGCAAATGAATAGCTTTTCAGAGCACTCACACAAGGTTGGCGCCGGTGGCGACACCTACAACATTCTGACATGAGGAAAGTTTCCAGCCGATCTCTCATACACAAACAGCAGTTGACCGGCGTTGCCTAGTGAAACGTTGTTGTGATGCCTCGTGTAAGGAGGAGAAATGCGTACCATCACGTTTCTGACTTTGATAAAGGTCGATTTGTAGCCTATCCCGATTGCGGTTTATCGTATCGTGACATTGCTGCTCGCGTTGGTCGAGATCCAATGACTGTTAGCAGAATATGGAATCGGTGGGTTCAGGATGGTAATGACGGAACGCCGTGCTGGATCCCAACGGCCTCGTATCACTAGCAGTCGAGATGACAGGCATCTTATCTGTGTGGCTGTAACGCATCGTGCAGCCACGTCTCGATCCCTGGGTCATCAGATGGGGACGTTTGCAAGACAACAACCACTTGCACGAACAGTTCGACGACGTTTGCAGCAGAATGGACTATCAGCTCGGAGACCATGGCTGCGGTTACCCTTGACGCTGCATCACAGACAGGAGCGCCTGCGATGGTGTACTCAACGACGAACCTGGGTGCACGAATGGCAAAACGTCATTTTTTCGGATGAATCCAGGTTCTGTTTACAGGATCCTGAAGGTCGCATCCGTGTTTAGCGACATCGCAGTGAACGCACATTGGAAGCGTATATTCGACATCGCCATACTGGCGTATCACCCGGCGTGATGGTATGGTGTGCCATTGGTTACACGTCTCGGTCACCTCTTGTTCGCATTGACGGCACTTTTAACAGTGGACGTTACATTTCAGATGTGCTACGACCCGTGGCTCTACCCTTCATTCGATCCCTTCGAAAGCCTGTACGGGCCTTTCTGGATACAGAAAATATTCGACTGCTGCCCTCTCCAGCACATTCTCCAGATCTCTCACGAATTTAAAACGTCCGTACAATGGTGGCCGAGCAACTGGCTCGTCACAATACGCCAGTCACTGCTCTTGATGAACTGTGGTATCGTGTTGAAGCTGCATGGGCAGCTGTAACCGTACAAGCCATCCAAGCTCTGTCTGGCTCAATGCCCAGGCGTATCAAGGCCGTTATTACGGCCAGGGGTGGTTGTTCTGGGTACTGATTTCTCAGGAGCTATGCACCCAAATTGCGTGAAAATGTAATCACATGCGAGTTCTAGTATAATATATTTGTCCAATGAATACCCGTTTATCATCTGCATTTCTTCTTGGTGTAGCAATTTTAATTGCCAGGAGAGTAATATCTTAACCACTGTTTCGCGTCGTTCTGTGACAGCTCTGTATTTGTTTCTATCGCTAAGGCCACTGACTTACGCAGAATTTTTGTTAATCCGTCTTCCCTAGAACACATATAATGACTCACAAGGAAACTACATGCCAGTAGGGTGGTGATTCTGCTATATAAGGTGGTTTCGTAAAAGCTGCGATGCAGCACTCGTCACCAAGTGAACAGACGTCGTGGCATCGATGTCGCCGTTAGAGGTCAGAGGTCAGAGTAGACTGTAACTTCCTTGGCCCTGCCAAAAAGTGACGAAGAAGATAGGTCGCCCCGTGACCAAGCCGCTGGCTGAAGTTGTCGGTCGACCTCTGGCGACTGCGTCTGACGACCGTAGTCAGTGCCACTGTGACCGCATCCGCAGGAAATGGGGACGTGAAGGTTGACGTCGGAAGTGCTTATCGGGCTTGTGTTATTTGCCATAAAACGGCAAGTTAAAAGATGTAAATCAGATAATCCTTCACGTTGAGCAGAAGTAATTTTACCGCAACAGATGTCGACTTAAGCAATTCGTGTGGACGCGGATTTTTAGTGTGGATACCAGCACGCGGAATAACTTTCAGCAGACCCTACGATACTTACAATCAGATTCACTGTGAACGAACATGAAGGAGCTGTCGCTTCTCTGGAATAAACGGACCCTGATTTGTGAATTGCATCAGTGCGAGGACATATGTGTATTCTGTCGTTTATCCTGCCCTTACTGCTATCTTTCGTTTGGCAAAATCGCCGTCGGCAATTATTGCCACTGTAAGCTCGTCGTTATTAAGTTGCCGAAAAGTACATCAGTCAACAGTGTTAACGGCTTTCTGTCAGCGTCGACGCGAAACCTTGTCGACATGATCAGATGCTGCTGAAATTAAAGGAACCTTCAATAAGTTTCCTTTAATTTACGTCTATGCTCACAAACTTTTTGTTAACAGATTACCGGTTTCAGTCTATAATGACCATCATCAGATCTGGTTTATAAAAACAAAGTCCTAATGTACTGCAGCCACAGTGATGCAAAATGCGAACCAGCATCGTCAAATATATATAAATAACAACATATGCTGTAGTAAATTAGGACTTTGTTTTTATAAAACAGATCTGATGATGGTCATTATAGACAGAAACCGGTAATCTGTTAGCAAAACGTTGATGACCATAGACGTAAATTAAAGGAAACTTATTGTATATACGGGTCACTGTTTTATTCGCGACAATTCGCAGCTTGTAAAGGAACCTTCTCACAAAGCGAAACAAAATAACACTTATAAAGATTAATAAAATGAATTCATGAAAAAGCGCAGCACTCGTATTGCTGCTTTAGTCACTGGACTGTTTCTCAGACCAAAAACATTGTGTAATGGGACGAATTTTAACAAAGAACGTTCTAAGCCTTTAATTTTCTTGTGTACTTTGTAGTTTCTTGTGTAATTTGTAGCAAGGAGGGGGTGGGGGTGGGAAAAGGCTATAGGGAAGGGGATTGAGGTGGGAGCGCTTTAGTCGTGGGATTTGTAGTAATCATAATGCAGATGTAGTTACAAAAGCTACCTTTCTATGTTGGTCGGAAGCGCTTCGTTACATACCAATGATGATTTTCGAGATGGGCCCTGAAGTCTTCCAGATCGGGATGTGCAGTGTATGAGGCTTGCGTCAGCCAGCCAAAAGTGTCTGTATTGTTTGGCGGGCGTGGAAGAATTCCCACTCCGGTTGTAGCAAATGTGATGTCGTGGGTGTGTGAGGCGCCATCGTGGAAGTGACAATCAATTTCTTTCGCGTACAATTTCAAATGACGTTTTGGTGCCCAAACAAGAATCTGGCGCGGTTCAGCTTCTCACGCGTAGTAACAGTGTTGGTGACTGCTTCATACGACGTTGCCTGTACGTCGGTGGGTATCATTCGACGGACAACGTTGCTGAATTCTCTGTGCGAAATGAGTTGTGGGAAACTGGTTGCTAGGTGGTGCGGCGGAAAAGGGTTAAGCAAGTATTGTATGTGAATGACGTGGAGCTGCGAAGCCCTCCCTCGCTCAGAGCTACTCAGGCTCCGCTCACAACTCGCCCTCACAGACTTGCTTCCGCCATTGCTTCCCTGTCCTACCTTTCTTACTTCACAAACGCGAAAGAAAAAGCTCAGAGTTCCCGTGCGTGTCCGGAACACAGTTTCAATCTGCTTTCAAGTTTCAAGACTTGCCTTCTCAGATCGCCAGCAACGTTCTTTGAGTTGCAGTGGAAGTCATAACTGTGGGAAGTACATACAGGCGCAAATACAAGGGGGCGGGGGGAGGGGGAGGGAAGGGGTCAGAGGTTAATGACCCCCTCCAAAAGAAACTATTTTTAGTGGGAGCCTTTACATCTTTTCATTTATCAGTTTCCAAGTTTCGCAGCAAACTATCGGAGAAAAAAGTAGTACGACATCCGGGAACCGTACTAGAGGTTACTCTACTGATCCCCGAAACATCTCATGTGGAATTCGGCTACCACTCTCGCTACGCACACCTCCAACGTACATTAGTGTGCTTGGTAAAACTTGTCCTTCAGGTTTCAGATCTGGTGGTCTTGGTGGCCACGCAATTTGCAAAGATCGGCCAATGATTTGGTTTTCTCCGAATTTGTTTACGGATAACCGAGTGACCTCACAAGCAATTTAAGGTGGAGCCCCATTGTGCATCAAAACAGTTGAGTCCAGAGCACCTCACTCCTGTAGAGCAGGGATCGCATGTTGAGGAAGCAGATCAAAGTAGCATCCGCCTTTGATGCTTCATATCCTACGTCTTCGGGGTCCTAGGTCCTCCCTACCTCGCCGTACGAGTACCGGTTCCTAACGGCAAGTGATGATACTAACAGTAGTAACAACGCAGTTCTGCAGCGCGAAGTCTGAAACACAATTCCCATAAAGTTTGCTGCCCATACGGTTTCCGTGTATATTGGTTCAACCAGCGAAATTTAATTACAAACACCCAATTTTAAGATACTCGCTACGGAGACAACTCTTGGCTACTGCAGCGGCCCGGAAAACTCGTGCAGGATCACTGCGCCTTAAAGCAATGGGCGGGGCTGCAAGTGGCGTGTGAGCTGAGGACAAGACCAGAGAGAGGCAGCAGGTATCTCGCGATACAGCGCATACGCGGAGGCGCGGCCCGAGGTGGCTGTCTGTCTGTCTGGGGAAGGCCGCAGACCGCAGACGGGGGTTCCGTCCCGGAGCTGCGGCTGACATTTCCTCCCCCTCAGTGCCGCAGTCCCGGCGTTGCAGCCACCCCGTGAGTCAGGCAGATAGCTCTGCACGATTATTCCGAATTGTGGAACAATGGGGCCGCGTCAGCGCGCCTCTGCCGTGCCTCAGCATCCTGCAGTCGCCTGAGGCCGCAGGCGCTGTCGCTGCCCACGGGCTCTCGTGCCGAGTCCTCGGTTCTGCTCAGCGCTGGCGGGGAACCACTGCACGTGGCACACACCTCCACCGTACGTTCAACTAGTAGCAGAACGAGGCCACCGGTGTTAGAACACAACAGTCACACACAGTAGTAGTAAAATCATTTGCTAATCTCTGAAGAGATACATTCTGCAAGAACAAACTCGAAACTCTCTATTACTAATTCGGATTTTGGTCCATTTTTCAGTCGCTCTACGGAATATGTCTTCAGTTCGCTTTGGGACATTCAGAAAATACATGTACTGGCGCAAAAAACTGCAACACTTAGAAGGAGCTGTGCAACATAAAAGAAAGCTGTTAGGCGTGTTTCTGCATCTGAGAGACGATGTCTATTCACATATCGCGCCAGTCAAAAGAATGCCGCTAGCAGCACCACTACGAGGATGCAAATCAGATTTGCTTTAAATACACGCTGCAACGGTCGTGACCATTGCTTATCTATGAGACTGAACGTGGTGAGCCGGCCGGGGTAGCCGAGCGGTTCTAGGCGCTACAGTCTGGAACCACGTGACCGCTGCGGTCGCAGGTTCGAATCCTGCCTCGGGTATGGATGTGTGTGATGTCGTTATAGTCTGTCGGTAAACTGAAGAGCGAGAGAGCAAGTCCCCACTCTGCCTACCCTGCTACGTCACGAGGCGCTTCTACAGGCTGTTTCACAACGTAGTTCCAGCCCTGCCGCGGCGCGCGTTTAAATCTGTGGCGACGCCGTGTGCAGATACGTCCCGGCTGTGTTTATTTTTAGACAAATGCTTCAAGAGTATAAGGAAAACAAAAGACGATAGCTTCTTCGAAACAAAACGTTATAGAGTAACTGATATTAACATAAGAACGGAAGTCAGGATTCTGCTACAAACATAGAACCGAATGCCTACTCATGTGAATGTATGTTCCTCTATTCGTAAGACGAACCAGATATAGTCCAATAAATCTGTAGAATTTAAGGCTTGTTCCTACTTTGTGTTTCTACTAAAAGGTTGAAGTTTTCTTCGAAGGGCTGCATTGAAACTTAACAACTCTTGCATCATGAAGAGTGTTTAAAAAGTGACCAGAAATTTATAATTTCGTGTGTTATACTAGTTCGATTCGCACTGCTTTTTTTGTCACCGTCTTCGTAAACATGTTTGAAAAGTATTTCCAGGTAAATCCCATTTCTCGCAATGTCTTGTGTGAAACATCTTTCTGCCAAGGAAAACGTATGTTTTGTTTCACGGCAGTAAATAATTTCCGTAATGGGGGCACTATTTTTTGGTTTATGTAAAAGTCCTCCGACGTTTGCCGAGTGACCGATTTTGTTAAACTGTCTATAACGGTGGGTTTCCTCCCTAAATTATTAGTTTTCCTTTGCCGGCCGAAGTGGCCGTGCGGTTAAAGGCGCTGCAGTCTGGAACCGCAAGACCGCTACGGTCGCAGGTTCGAATCCTGCCTCGGGCATGGATGTTTGTGATGTCCTTAGGTTAGTTAGGTTTAACTAGTTCTAAGTTCTAGGGCACTGATGACCTCAGAAGTTAAGTCCCATAGTGCTCAGAGCCATTTGTGATGTGTTGGCAGAACAGCCAACACCGTGTTGCTGGAGCAGGCCGAAATGCACGCGTTTAAAAATGGTTCAAATGGCTCTGAGCACTATGGGACTTAACTTCTAAGGTCATCAGTCCCCTAGAACTTAGAACTACTTAAACCTAACTAACCTAAGGACATCACACACATGCATGCCCGAGGCAGGATTCGAACCTGTGACCGTAGCGGTCACGCGGTTCCTGACTGTAGCGCCTTTAACCGCTTGACCACACCGGCCGGCGCACGCGTTTAAGCTCACGCAGGCTGGTGTGAGTCTGGAACAGTTAAAGGAGTTGAGTCTAAGAAATAAAGTAGGGAGCTCTTGGAATACTTAACTTTAATCCATAATTGGAGAACATCGGTCTTGATGATACATAATTACAATCTCAATATAAACTGGTAATGGCGCCTTGCTAGGTCGTAGCAAATGACGTAGCTGAACGCTATGCTAACTATCGTCTCGGCAAATGAGAGCGTATTTGTCAGTGAACCATTCTTAGCAACGTCGGCTGTACAACTGGGCGAGTGCTAGGACGTCTCTCTAGACCTGCCGTGTGGCGGCGCTCGGTCTGCAATCACTGACAGTGGCGACACGCGGGTCCGACGTACACTAACGGACCGCGGCCGATTTAAAGGCTACCACCTAGCAAGTGTGGTGTCTGGCGGTGACACCGCAATTTGAACCATTTTTAAACTTGGTGATGTTAGTCAAGAATGCCTGTAAGACGAGAAAGACCCCGTCATCAACACCTCGCTTAGTTTGAACGACGTCGTATAACAGGGCGAGGAGAAGCTGGATGTTCCTCCTGCGATACTGCAGTAAGACTTGGCAGGAATGTAACCACTGTACATGACTGATGGCACCGGTGGTCACGGGAATGTGCGGTCTCAAGAAGACCAGGCTACGGACGGTCACGTGGCACTGCCGAGAGGGAAGACAATCCTGTTCGGAGTATGGCTCTGGCGCATCATACTGCATCTGCAGCAGCAATTTGAGCAGCAGTTGAGACCGCAGTGACACAACCAACTGTTACAAGTCGGTTACCTCAAGCGCAGCTCCGAATTAGAAGGCCTGTGGCATTCATTTACTGATCCCAAACAACCGCCTTTTGCGACTTCAGCGGTGTCAAGCCAGATGTCATTGGAGGGCAGGGTGAAGGCCTCTTGTGTTTTCTGATGAAAGATGGTTTTGGCTCGCTGCCTGCGATGGTTGCATGCTGGTTAGGAGGAGGCCAGTTGAGAACCTGCAACCAACCTGTCTGCGTGATAGGCACAACTGGACCTACACCTGGAGCTATCGTCTGCGGTGCCATTTCGTATGACAGCAGGAGCATACTCATCACTATTCCACGCTCCGTGACTGCAGATCTGTATGTCATTCTGGTAATTCCACCTGATGCACTGTCATTCCCTTATCAGCATTCCAGGGGTATTTTTTAACAGGACAAAGCACGCCCACGTACCATTGTGCTAACTCATCGTCATGTACAGAGTGTCGACATTTTGCTTTGGCCTGGTCGGTCACTAGATCTGTCTGCAACCGAGCACATGTCGGGACATTATCAGACGACAGTTGAAGCCTTATCCACAAACAGCATTAACCGCCCCTCTATTCGCCAACGAAGTATAAGAGGCCAGGAACTCCATCTGGCACCTGTGCGACACAATGCATGCTCGTTTGCATGCGTGCATTCAACATTCTGGCGGCTACACTGGCTATTAATGCACAAATCATTACACATCTGCAGTGACTTATCCCGTGCATACATTAACCTGTGATCCTGCAATGTTAATCATTTAAGTATGGCACCTAGACAAATGTATTCCCGTAGTTTCATTACTGTACCTTAATTATCATATAAACAGGGTGAGTCACCTAACGTTACCGCTGGATATATTTCGTAAACCACATCAAATACTGGCGAATCGATTCCACAGACCGAACGTGAGGAGAGGGGCTAGTGTAATTGGTTAATACAAACCATAAAACAATGCACGGAAGTATGTTTTTTAATACAAACCTACGTTTTTTTAATGGAACCCCGTTTGTTTCGTTAGCACATCTGAACATATAAACAAATACGTAATCAGTGCCGTTTGTTGCATTGTAAAATGTTAATTACATCCGGAGATATTGTAACCTAAAGTTGACGCTTGAGTACTGCTCCTCCGCTGTTCGATCGTGTGTATCGGAGAGCACCGAATTACGTAGGGCTCCAAAGGGAACGGTAATGGACCTTAGGCACAGAAGAGACTGGAACAGCACATTACGTCCACATGCTAACACCTTTTTGTTGGTCTTTTTCACTGACGCACATGTACATTACCATGAGGGGTGAGGTACACGTGCACACGTGGTTTCCGTTTTCAATTACGGAATGGAATAGTGTGTGTCCCGACATGTCAGGCCAATAGATGTTCACTGTGGTGGCCATCATTTGCTGCACACAATTGCTATCTCTGGCGTAATGAATGTCGTACACGCCGCAGTACATCTGGTGTAATGTCGCCGCAGGCTGCCACAATACGTTGTTTCATATCCTCTGGGGTTGTAGGCACATCACGGTACACATTCTCCTTTAACGTACCCCACAGAAAGAAGTCCAGAGGTGTAAGATCAAGGAACGGGCTGGCCAATTTATGCGTCCTCCACGTCCTATGAAACGCCCGTCGAACGTGTACCTCACCCCTCATGGTAATGTACATGTGCGTCAGTGAAAAAGACCAATAAAAAGGTGTTAGCATGTGGACGTAATGTGCTGTTCCAGTCTCTTCTGTGCCTAAGGTCCATCACCGTTCCCTTTGGATCCCTACGTAATTCGGTGCTCTCCGATACACACGATCGAACAGCGGAGGAGTGGTACTCAAGCGTCAACTGTAGGTTGCAATATCTCCGGATATAATTAACATTTTACAATGCAACAAACGGCACTGATTACGTATTTGTTTATATGTTCAGATGTGCTAACAAAACTATCGGGGCTCCATTTAAAAAAAAACGTAGGTTTGTATTAAAAAACATACTTCCGTGCATTTTTTTATGGTTTGTACCAACCAATTACACTAGCCCCACTCCTCACGTTCGGTCTGTGGAATCGATTCGTCAGTATTTGATGTGGTTTACGAAATATATCCAGAGGTAACGTTAGGTGACTCACCCTGTATATATATATATATATATATATATATATATATATATATATATATATATATATATATGGCGTTAGGAGTATAAGTGCAGATCTTTCTATTGATGACTGAGGGCAGTTTATTGAAAACGTATCAGTATTTACTTCAATTGAAAACTAATAGCCGGCCGTTGTGGCCGAACGGTTCTAGGCGCTTCAGTCTGGAACCGCGCGAGCGCTACGGTCGCAGGTTCGAATCCTGCCTCGGGCATGGATGTGTGTAATGTGCTTAGAGCAATTAGGTTTAAGTAGTTCTAAGTTCTAGGGCACTGATGACCTCAGATGTTGTCCCATAGTGCTCAGAACCATTTGAACCTTGGCAGTTACGACCGAACAGAGAACATCAGGTACTAAATTATTTTATGTGTTTGCGGGAAGAGTGTAATATTTAAAGAAGAAAAAATAACACACTTAAGTGGGTCCATATTAAGCTGCCCGTAGCCACAACATTTCACCTACATCGTTCTGTAAGAGCGTGCAAAAATTTAATAGGACATAGAGGATGCTCCTCTGAACAATTTGAGGTTGGAAATCTGGGGTCGGAAAAGCCAGCTTAAAGAGATAATAGAAATAAAATCACAGCACTGTGTACTTTTTTATTTACATTAGTTACAGTTAAGTTCAAATACCATCATTGACGCAATTAACATACCATTTGTGCTGTGCCTTATAAAATGTGCTGAAATTGACGCCCATCAATCTCAATGCAAGCATGACATCGGCGAACAAAATTCTAAAAAAAAGAAAGTTCAAATGTGTGTGAAATCTTATGGGACTTAACAGCTAAGGTCATCAGTCCCTAAGCTTACACACTACTTAACCTAAATTATGCTAAGGACAAACACACACACCCATGCCCGAGGGAGGACTCGAACCTCCCCTGGGACCAGCCGCACAGTCCATGACTGCAGCGCTCCTGACCGCTCGGCTAATCCCGCGCGGCCAAAATTCTGACGCATCCTGTAAATATCCCTGATGTGTTTCGAATCCCATTACAGACATCTACAGCTCTAGCAACTAATTCCATCTCCGTATCCACTGGGGTCTCATACACAAGTGACTTTAGATATCCCCATAAATAATCAAGGGGATTCAAGTCAGGTGACATCGCAGACCGTGGAATAGGACTTCCCCTTCCAGTTCAACGACAAGAAAATACGTCCTAGTAATTAGGCTCGACCTCTTCGTTTCCTTGCAGGAAATAAACCGGCAACAGTACGTGTAAATTCGTACGCATGTTAGTTGTAAATAAGGTGGAAAATAGTAATGCTAGACAAAGCGGAAGACAAGTTTACTTCCATATCTCCGTAAGCTGGCTTTTCCTACCCCAGGTTCCCCACCTCAAATTGTTCAGTGGAGCATTCTCTATGTCCTGTTACGTTTTTGCACGCTCGTACGGAAACAGTTTGTGTGTGTGAGTGTGTGTGTGTGTGTGTGTGTGTGTGTGTGTGTGTGTGTGTGTGTTTGAGCGGGCGCGTGTGCATCCAAAACTACACACACAAGGCTTGAAGTGATCCCGCGTACCGACAGTCAATGGATCGTTGTTTCATCACCACAAAAACACCACCGAAGAAAGACCCCCACTTCAGTAACTCGTCTTTCGAAATACTAACTTTTACAAGCAGTTACTGCAGTGGCTTCTGGAAGAGGCAAGGCGGCTTTTGGCGGCTTGGCGGCGTAATAAGCAGTGATATCCATTTCGTACATGTCCGACAGTCGTGGACACGGCATGAAATGGAAAACACCGTGGCGGCTATCACGTGCACCCAGTGCGAGCCTTCCAAACGGCCCATGACATTTCAGATACGCTCCACGTCCCCACTGCAGCGGGCGGCTGGCGGTACCGCGAGGTGCAGCGAGAGGTCTCAGCAAACACTGGCGCCTTCACACCTTTCAGCTGCGGCATTGACGTCTTCGATGCAACCACGGCTTGTAGTTCACGTCGCTCGTTCCGTTTTCTATGCCTTTATTTTTGTTCCTGTAATTTTTTCTCGTAGGCATACACGTGTTTGGAAAGGAGAACGGCCTCTTTTGTGTGATAAAAAGCCGAAATATTACAAGAACAGTATTTGTACGAAAAATATGTGGATCGACGTATTATGTATAATCTGTAGACGTCAGTGAGACGAAAAAAATTAATTTGGTAAGTTACATGTTCAGTCACTTAAGAATATTTCATTGTGTCATTTTCAAAAAGTAACTTTCGAAAGGGACAGGGAATGATCTGCATGAACATCTACATCTATACTCCACATACCATCTTATAGTGTGTGTCGGAGGGTACTTTGTGTATCGCTTAGACTTTCCACCTCCCTTCTCTCTTTTTCCTGTGCCGGTCGGAAATAATCTGCAGGAAGAACGATTGTTTACTTTCTAAATTAATTACAAGTGAATTCGCAATAATCTGTCTCTCCTTCTTCGTTCTAAGTGAAAAGAAACCGAAATCGCGTATATAACTGTCTTCCTGCAAAAACATCACTTAATTTACTACCTGATGTTTCCCCAGCCGGCCGGTGCGACCGAGCGGTTCTAGGTGCTACAGTTTGGAACCGCGCGACCGCTACGATCCCAGGTTCGAATCCTGCCTCGGGCATGGATGTGTGTGATGTCCTTAGGTTAGTTAGGTTTAAGTAGTTCTAGGGGACTGATGACCTCAGCTGTTAAGTCCCATAGTGCTCAGAGCCACCTGAACCATTTTTTTAAATGTTTCCCGCACGGTCGCAACTAACTTACATAAGAGGGTGCATATGAAGCTACTAATTATCACAATTTTTCGTCTAAGCAATAACACCGTATGTATGTATCTGAGTGTGTGTGTGTGTGTGTGTGCGTGTGTCCATAAATGCAAATACACGGTTTGAAGAGATGTCCGGTAGCTCTGTTTATTTCATTCCTTCCCAGCCTCTTAGCTCTTAGCCTCGAACCAGTGAAGTGCACTACACCTGTCAGTATAGACTATCCATTTTGTGTACACACGTCCACACTTCAGTACCTGACCTGCTGCCCAAGGAAAAATATACGTTAATGGCTTGCTAGTACGGCATGAACTTGGGGGTACTAACCAATCTAAAAACATAATACTCATAATAGCTATAATTATTAGTTATTAGTTTGCAAATGAAGGAAATAGTGATTTATCGTTGTTCAGTAAACTGTCCTCAGTCACTGCACCGACAGAAAGATCTGCACTTAAACTCCTAACACCATATGAGGCGATGGAAAATATCGCAACAAAAATTAATTTTAGTAATAAAATTTCAGGAATACATTTGTCTAGGTAACATATTTAAGGAATTAATCTTGCAAGATCACAGGTTAATGTACGTCTGGGATAAGCCATTGCAAATGCGAAATACTGGTGTGAACACCAGAATATTGAATGCAAACATAGAAACGTGCATGCATTCTATTCTTACACTTGGTCGGTAAATACAAGGACAGCTAATGCTGGTTGTGGGTGATGCTGGAGTTATAGTGCGATGACGTCGCACATGTGCTCGACTGGAGAGAGATCTGGTGATCGGGCAGGCCAAGGCAACATGTCGACGTTCTGTTAGAGCATGTTGAGATACAACAGGGGTATGTGGACTAGGGCTATCCTGTTGTGCTGTGCGCAGAACAGGCATATAGATGTGCATCGCCGCTGCGGCCTGGCGTTGACAGTGTGTCGGTCAGACGCTGCCGGAGTAGTATGAGAGTAGCCTACCTGTGATAATCTGTATTACCACAATCTGAGTCTCACGAGTGTTGGGTGGACTTGCAGTACAGTGTATTTAGAAAAAGTGCAGTGCGCCCCTGCAGGAAGCATTATTGGCTAAAATTAAAAGTCGCTACAGTTACGTCTGAAAACACATCTTAATGAGATGTCGGCCGTTTTACTTGTGAAGAGTAGTGTCTAATGTTAGAAAATGGTTCAAATGGCTCTGAGCACTATGGGACTTAACTTCTGAGGTCATCAGTCCCCTAGAACTTAAAACTACTTAAATCTAACTAACCTAAGAACATCACACACATCCATGCCCGAGGCAGGATTCGAACCTGCGACCGTAGCGGTCGCGCGGTTCCAGACGTAGCGCCTAGAACCGCTCGGCCACACTGGCCGGCTCTAATGTTAGAGATGAGGCTGGATTCACAAGGAATGGCATAGTTAACTGCCAGACATACACGTGTGGAGGAGAGCCAACAGAGTCGCCTCTGTATCAGTGTATGGGCAGGAACTGGGCGTGACGTTCCCATAGACATAGCTACAATTTACCGAACAGATTAACAGCTGCTTTGTATCACCGATTTCTGGCCGATGCATTACCAGCGCTATTGGAGAACGTTGCCCTCGCAGGAAATCAGCGACGGGTTACCATCGCATTTTGTGGGTGTGGTATCGATAGCTACGATGCCACAACGTAGTTCCGCTCTGCTAGGTTAGCACTACGAGAGTCACCGACGACAGCACTCTCTAGCCGGCGCTGTCGAGGTCTACGAGCTCCGCGACTGCTTCAGCCGATTTGATCACGTGCAGCCAGCCAGGACACTTCGTTTCAACTTCGCACCACATTGGAAGTTATGTAATATGTTAGCATATGTTTATCCACTAGTAAAGGTGCTTAAATCGTCTTTGCAGTGCCGAGAGATTAGTACCTTTTCATGTTCCTGTTCCTTACCCACGCGCCGCCTCCCAGGCGGGATACAAAAGTAGGGATCGTACGACAGTACCTCACCGAAACGTTTGATGGATGTTGGATTGGTCTAAGAGGTCGGGTGGGGCGGATCCCGGTTCATCGAACGTGAATGTGTTGGATTTCGGGCAATGGGGAGATTTAAAGGCATCGCAGTGCCCAACGCACCCACAATGTGCCGACGTTAATGGAGCGTGTGACCAAAGAATGCGTCGCATCCCGAATTGAACTGTATGTATTCGAAAGAGTGTGTGATCCATTGCGAAGAAGGGCTGGAGTAATACATGGTAATAAGAGGACAGACTGACGCATGTCTCAACAAGTAGTGGTTTCCGGTCACGTCATCATAGGGACTTTTCTTGTAGTTTTGACCAATAAATTTACTACCTACTGTAGAAATATGTGACGCTTATTTTAAACAACCTGTGGATGAGGAAAGCCGTCGTGGCCTCCAGCCGCTCATCGTCAAGCAAGGTGGCGTTGTAGGAACCAACTGGAATCAGAACGGCTTTTCAGCCCCCCGTCAAGAATTCAGGTTTCCATGGTTTCCCTGAATCGTTTTTCGCAAATGCCGAGTGTTCCTCTGAAAAGATTACATCTAGCTTTCTTCCCGAAGCCATTCTCGTGTTCCGTCTCTAATTTCTTCACGATCGATGGAATGTTGAACCCCAGTTCTTCTGTCATTCCTTCTAGTCGATCATGGACTGAAAAAACGACGATACACAAGTTGGCATCCATCTTCCTGCAAACGTTTCCAGACCCGCTGCTACCTAATTTTCTCGGCAAATTCCAGGAGATGCTATACAGGCAAGAGGCAGAGGAGTAAGTGTTTAACGTCCCGCCGACAACGAGGTCATTAAAGCTGGCACCTATACAGGCAGACAGGAAGAGGTTGCGTAGAGGTGTGAAGTGATCATACAGCCTGTAATTACATACAAGGCTGATTTATTGCCCTGTCCACTTCGTTTGCATGCAAAAAATTGTATCACACTATCCTCGCTGCTCCTGCAGCAGAATGGCAGAAAGACAGAGAGCCTGTGACCATACCACTGTCGGTTGAATGCGTCTACATCTACAAACATACTCCGCAAGCTACTGTAGAGTGGATGGTTGACGGTAATATGTCGCAGTACGATCGATTTTCTGATCTATTAAATTCGCGTACTGAATGAACAAAGCAGGACACAGAAAGCATCCAGTCAAATCAGAAATCTTCTCTGGAATGATAAAATGCCTCGAAAAGCAAAAGCGACCATATACCACATTTATTTTGTATCAGTTCTAACATACGGTTTAGAAACATGTACCCTACTAAACGAAGACCTCAGCAGAATGCAGGCAACAGAAATTAAACAACTAGAAAGGACAAAATCAGGAATGTGGTTAACAGAAAAGTAACTGCTATTGAGGTGGGGGCACATAATGAGAACAAACAGCCAAAGACCTGCCAAAAGGTATTTCAGCCTGAGCCTCGTAGAAAGAAGACCACGGGGACGACCAAGAAAACACTAGATAGAGAATGTAAGATCAGATGTGAAGGAGAAAGGACACAAAGGGGAAGCTGTCCTGGAACAGAAGATCTATGAAGACAGAACGAGATGGCGAGCGCTTGTACATCACACCTGGGAAACTGGAGTTGAAAAATGATGATGAATGAACAAAACTGACTATGCTTCTGTACACGCCCCAATTTCTCTTATCTTATTCTCATGATCCTTCCCAAGATATGCGGAACGCTTTCGCGGTGTCTAAACGATCCTGTGACGAAACGCGGCGCTCGTCTTTTCTATTAGATCCACCTGTTAAGGATCCCAGACAGATGAACAACATTCAAGAATCCGTCGAACAAGTGCCTTGTAAGCCACTTCTTTAATCTATGAATTACATTTCCCTAAGATTCTTCCTATGAATTTCAGCCTGGGGCATCTGCTTCTCCTACTATTTCTTTTGTGTGGTCATTCCACTTAAGATTGCGAACAATCTTGCGGTGTTGCATAAACACGTTGGGAACATTAGAGGTCCTGTTATGTTTCCTTAGAGTACACCGGATGTTAATTTCGCTTCTGTGAAACATTTGTGGTGTCACCGCCAGACACCACACTTGCTAGGTGGTAGCCTTTAAATCGGCCGCGGTGCGTTAGTATACGTCGGACCCGCGTGTCGCCACTGTCAGTGATTGCAGACCGAGCGCCGCCACACGGCAGGTCTAGAGAGATTTCCTAGCACTCGCCCCAGTTGTACAACCGACTTTGCTAGCGATGGTTCACTGACAAATTACGCTCTCATTTGCCGAGACGATAGTTAGCATAGCCTTCAGCTACGTCATTTGCTATGACCTAGCAAGACGCCATGTTCAGTTGCTATTGATATTGTAAATAATGTACAGACAAGAGCTACGTTCAACATTAATGGATTAAAGTTAAGTATTCCACCAAGTACCGCCTTTTTTCTGAAGTCTAAATTCCTTGTCCTGTTCCAGACCTCACGCCAGCCTGCGTGAGCTTAAACGCGTGCCTTTCGGCTTCCTCCAAACTCCGTGGGTTGGCTCCTGCCAATCCACAACAACATTCGCCATCCAATATAACTTTCTGTGCTCTATTAGTGAAAAAAAATCTTCGAAAATGTTCAGTACGATCCTATCTTGGTTAGTACGCGAAAATGTAGTAAAATGTCAAGGGCCTTTCAAATATAAGAAGATCGAATGTACCTGATCACTACCATCTATTATATTCCATCATCTTTTGGGATTGCCCAGGGAAAGTGTCAAGAAACACCTGCTTCTATTGTTTGCTTGATGTCGTGTACGAATAGAGCAAGCTGTGCTTCACACAAGTGGTTTTTCCTGAAACCGTGCTCATTCTTTGAGACAAGCCTGTTTCCTCCAAGGACTTCGTACTTTCTGAACTTAGAAAATGGTCTGGGATCCTGCAGCGGAAGAACGTAAGCGGTGACAACGCAGTTTTTCGCGACGACGTTCTTGAGTAAATGCTTAACGCAATTCTTGCCGCGTCAGGTCTGTATCCAGTTTCAAGCTTTCGACTACGTCCTCTGTCATCATCGTCAGGGCTTGGAAACAACTGAGAGTTTTTATCTGTCAGGCAGTTTGGTACTGTCAGATACTACCCGTTGGTTGATTGGTTGGTTGATTTGGGGGAAGGGACCAAACATCGGGCCACATCGGATTAGGGAAGGATGGAGAAGGATGTCGGCCGTGTCCTTTCAAAGGAACGATCCCAGCATTTGGCTGAAGCGATTTAGGGAAATAACGGAAAACCCAAACCAAGATGGCCGGACACGGGTTTGAACCGTCGTCCTCCCGAATGCGAGTCCAGTATCTAATCACTGCGCCACCTCGCTCTGTGATACTACTCGCCGAATTGTTTACGCTAGCGGCGCATTTTCGCTGATAGTTGCGTCCTAGTACTTTCTGCGAGTGTCTGAGACTCGTGCGAGAGCAGATGTCCGAAGCGTTTATACACGACAGGATGAGAGTGTCTGGGAGACTTAAGAGATCACTCTGCGCGAGATTTTTCAGTCGTAGTTCTGTGAGTCAATGAAGAGGTTGCGATGGGAGAGCGTAGGGCTGCAGCTGCACTTTTAATACTTTTAGTGGTAAAGAAAAAACGTAAACGGGCATGTTCGTATTGGATAAGAGAACAGATTAGGCGCCATGATGATTTCGGAGCATGAAAGAATCTCAATGAACAGCTTTTGGTGGAAGACCCACAACAATATCGAAATTTTAGGAGAATGTCACCCGAAGGAGATGCAAGAAACTAGACCCAAAACTGCTTAGGAAGACACTATTATGGGTAAATTCCTTAACGTTAAAGACACTCCGTGTGTGGCACTAAGATTTCTAGCGTATCTAGTATGTTTACTCTCCTTGACATATTATGCTAAAGTTACAATTACGATGAAATAACAATAGACCAGATTTCGTCTTGCAGGATTCAAAACGCAAGTAAGGTGCATATTTGGTTTATTCCTTAAATTGTGGATATTCTGGTAAGTATCGTCTCTGGAGGTGTAAAACTGTAGTCAGTTCAGCCACGAACTTTGCTGCTTACCTTGGTTCCTCTAGTACAGTAATATGCATTCCTCGTACAAGCTAATTAAATGCTCAACTTCGTCCTGACTCCGCCTCCTGACAGCTTCCTTCATCACACATCGCTGACATTCACTTCACCGTGCGTATTCATCGCGACAGTAACCACAACTATCCCGACAATGCTGGTACACTTTCATAGAGTAGAAAGTCGCAGTGCATATGTGGCATAATGGCTAACGCGCTAGCATCTCATTCACAATAGCGTAGGAATTTGTCTCCTCGGCGACAGTTTTTTTCGTTTATTAATTCTATGTAATATGTCTATGATGCTTTTACAAGTACTTTGCTGCGTCGCATTGCTGAAGCCCAGAACTTTCTAAATAGGCGGACGGCTAGTGCTGTTCGTGTAGCAGGTAAACCTAGCGAGTTCTTCGCGTAGAAACGTGTCACGGCCACAAACTATGGCTGAAAACACGCGGTTTCGTGAGTACTTTCATGTAACGTGTGCATACGTACGGCTAAATATTGTATACACTGAGGTGACAAAGACATGGGATACCTTCTGGTGTTGTGTCGTAGCTCCTTTTCCCCGGCGTAGTGCCGCAACTCGATCGCATGAACAACAAATCATTGGAAGTCCCCTGCAGAAATATTGAGCCATACTGCGTCTATATTCATCCGTAATTACGAAAGTGTTGCCAGTGCAGGATGTTGTGTACGAACTGACTTCTCCATTATATCCACTAAATGTTCGATGGGATCCATGTTGGGCAATCTGGGTAGCCAAATCATTCCCTAGAATTGTCCGGAATATTCTTCAAACCAATGGCGAACAGTTGTGGCCCGGACATATGACATCTTTGTTTGGGAGTGTTAGGTACATGAATGGCTGCAACTGGTCCCCAAGTAACGGAACATAACCATTTCCAGTCACTGATAGGTTCTGTTGCACCAAAAGACCCAGTCCAGTCCATGTAAACACAACCTGTACCTTTATGGAGTCACCACCAGCTTGCACAGTGCCTTGTTGACGACTTGGGCCCATGGCTGCGTGAGACCAGCACCGCACTAGAACCCTTCCATCAGCTCTTACCAACTGAAACCGGCGCTCATCTGATCAGGCCACTGTCTGTTTAGCAGTCGTCTAGGGTTCGACCGATATGGCCATGAGCCCAGGAGAGGCGCTGCAGGCGATTTTGTGCTGTTAGCAAAGGTACTTGCGTTGGTCGTCTACTGCCATAGTCCATTAACGCCAGATTTCGCCGCACTGTCCTAACGGTTACATTCGTTGCATGTCCCATAGCGATTTTCGCACTTATTTCACGAAGTGTTTCGTGTCTGTTAGCACTGGCAAATCTGCACAAATGCAGCTGCTCTCGGTCCTTAAGTAAAGGTCGTTAGCCACGCTCTTGATATTGTGGATCTTGGGATATTGAGTTCCCTAACGATTTCTGAAGTGGTATGTCCAATGCGTCTAGCTCCAACTACCATTCCGCGTTCAGAGTGCGTTAATACTAGTCATGCGCTCATAATTACGTCGGGACCCATTTCACATGATTCATCTAAGTACGAATGACAGCTCCGCCAATGCATCGCCCTTTTATACCTTATATAAGCGGTACTACCGCCATCTTAATATGTGCACATCGCTATTCCATGACTTCTGTCATCTCAGTATATCACTATGATGTGGTAGCGTAACGGCTGTTAGATACGGCACAAATCCTGGACGCAGTATAGCCACCCAGCACTCACCGAGTACTCCCAGCTCTGCCGCCAGTGCCATTATACTCTGGAGCGAATCCAGAGATATGTAAACAGGCAGAATACGGCGCTGCGGTCGGCATCGCCTATATAAGACAAGAAGTGCCTGGCGCAATTGTTAGGTCGGTTACTGCTGCTACAATGGCAGGTTATCGAGACTGAAGTGAGTGTGAACGTGATGTTTTAGTCGGCGCACGAGCGATGGGACACAGCATCTCCGAGGTAGCGATGAACTGGAGATTTTCCGGTACGACCATTTCACGAGTGTACCGTGAATATCAGGAATCCGGTGAAACATCAAATCTCCGACATCGCTGCGGCCGGAAAAAGATCCTGCAAGAATGGGACCAACGACGACTGAAGAGAATCGTTCTACGTGACAGACGTGCAACTCTTCCGAAAATTGCTGCAGATTTAAATGCTGGGCCATCAACAAGTGTCAGCGTGCGAACCATTTAACGAAAAATCATAGATATGGGCTTTCAGAACCAAAGGATCACTCGTGTACCCTTGATGACTGCACGACACAAAGCTTTACGCCTTTCTGGGCCCGTCAACACCGACATTGGACTGTTGTGTGGCTGCAAAGATGTCACTTGGTCGGACGAGTCTCGTTTCAATTTGTATCGAGCGGATGGACGTGTATGGGTATGGCGACAACGTCATGAATCCATGGACCTTACATGTCAGCAGGGGACTGTTCAAGGTGGTGGTGGATCTGTAGTGATATGGGGCGTGTGCAGTTGGAGTGATATGGGACCAATGATACGTCTAGATACGACTCTGACAGGTGACAGGTACTTAAGCATCCATTCATGTCATTTGTGCATTCCGACGGACTTGGGCAGTTGCAGCAGAACAATGCAAGACCCCGCACGTCCAGAATTGCTACTGAGTGGCTCCAGGAAGACTCCTGCTGGCCACCAAACTCCCCAGACATGAACTTTATTGAGGATGTCTGGGATCCCTTGCAGCGTGCTGTTCATAAGAGATCTCCACCCTCTCGCATTCTTGGGGATTTGTGGACAGCCCTGCAGAATTCATGGTGTCACTGCTTCAGACGTTAGTCGAGTCAATGCCACGTCGTGATGCGGCACTTCTGCATGCTCGCGGGGTCCCTGCATGACATTAGGCAGATGTACCTGTTTATTTGACTCTTCAGTGCAGTTATTCTTGTCTGAGACTTACAGCGAGCAGTCCTCGAGCGACGGACGTTTGCGTCTACGCGAGAGAGCTACACTGCCCCACTTCCAAAGATTGCCCTCGAGCTGGTGCTCGGAGCTGTTGACACGGCATGAATTACTCGCGATAGGCCTCTGAGAGTGGAAAAAATCCGACTTGCAATAGACCGTTAGGTACTTGTATTGGCTGGCCGAATTACGTCACGCATATGTCACGAAGTCACGGAACTTCCGTACGCTACCAGAGATTATGTCGATGTGTATGGCCGGAAAACATCGGCAGCGATGCTGTTATCCTTAGGTGGTAGATGACTCGGCTTCTTCTTTCTCAGCTGCCTTTCAGCATGAAGCGCCCACTTAGATGCACCACTAGGGTGTCGCCGCTGTTCCGGTTGAAACTGTTGTTACACATTGTGATCTAAACGGCGTCTTTGTTGCTAAAAGTCAACAGAGACATTGTCTGAGTCACGCACCATCTTATGAAATCAACCTCGCTGCCGGTGTTCTTCAGTCATAGACACCGACGAAATCTGTTGTAGCACATGGAAGCGCAGAGACTTCGTGACGTATCCGTGACGTAACTAGGCCAACTCAATAAAAGTACCTAACGGCGTACTGAAATCTCCTAATGTCGACAGCGGAGAAAGATATTGTGAGCTCGAGACTGCATACAAACGTGACGCTGCAAGAACTCTGTGAAGCATTTATTCAAGGACGTCAGCGACATTGGGTCGTAATTGCGTTCATTCGATCCTTTCTTTTTTTCAAGAGGAGTGACGTACGCTCTTTTTCACTCACACGGGGCTCTTGACTGCAAAAAGTTACTGATCGATGCAGTTACGCCCGCTCATATTATACCGTGCTACTGTCAACCTTGTGTTGGATTCTTGGTTGCAGGGTGAAAAGTGATCTTCACACGGTTTGGGTTAAGTGGGTTCAGTCAGTATAGTCATCGAGAAATCCGATTTGTTGGATCACCTTGTTCTCCACTTGTTCGACACTTGCAACATGAGGTTTTGCCCCAGCTCCTCGTCGGGTAGGTAGAGATCTGCTTTCCTTATTGATATGTCGACCCAGACTATAGATATGGTTCAAATAGCTCTGAGCACTATGGGACTTAACATCTGTGGTCATCAGTCCCCTAGAACTTAGAACTACTTAAACCTAACTAATCTAAGGACATCACACACATCCATGCCCGAGGCAGGATTCGAACCTGCGACCGTAGCAGTCGCGCGGTTCCGGACTGAGCGCCTAGAACCGCGAGACCACCGCGGCCGGCAGACTATAGATATGGTTCAAATGGCTCTGAGCACTATGGGACTTAACATCTGTGGTCATCAGTCCCCTAGAACTTAGAACTACTTAAACCTAACTAATCTAAGGACATCACACACATCCATGCCCGAGCAGGATTAGAACCTGCGAACGTAGTGGTCGCGCGGTTCCAGACTGAAGCGCCTAGAACCGCTCGGCCACCACAGACTATAGAGAGACCAAGCGACGTGGTGCAGTGGTTAGTACACTGGACTCGCATTTGGGAGGTCGACGGTTCACATATGCATCTGACCGTTCTGATTTAGCTTTTCCGTGATTTCCCTAAATTTATTTATTTATTTACACGTCAAGTAGGATCAAATTGAGGAGCAAGTCTCCAAGGTCATGGAATGTGTCAGTAAATCAATTTACAATATAAAAGTAATAACAGATAAAAATAAATGTTTACGAACCCGAAAAAAGTCAGTCCATAAGTTTAAGTAAACCCAATCACAATAAGAATAGGGAACTGATGACCTCAAATGTTGAGTCCCATAGTGCTCAGAGCCATTTGAACAATAAGAATAAGCTTAATTTGTCAAGGAACTCCTCGACAGAATAGAAGGAGTGATGTGGCTGTGGTTGTTCCTACGGTTTCCAATTCACAATCACTCAGCGAACAGTCGACTTGGGTAGCTTTAGAACGGTTCAAATGTCACTAATGGATCTGCTACTACGGTCATATCCAGTGAGTAGTGCACATTCCCAATCACTGAGTAACGCACTATACTGTTAACACTTCTCTGATGACTACACAATACTCTCCGCTTGCTTTTATACTGATGGGACCGCCCTTAGTGATGTCTAATATCAATTCTCCATTACGTAGGGGTGTCCATATACTTTTGGTAAGATAATGCATGAAGTGAAGCAACCATATGGACTTAGTGGTAGGTGAAGCGAATAGCAGGTTGTGTTTCATCGGTAGGATACTTTCAAGCTGCAGTTTGTTACGAAAGAGAGGGCATACAAAACTCCTGTACGTCCTTTACTTGCATACTGATCACGTGTATGGGACCCATATCTGGAGACATCGAACGTGTATAAAGAAGAACAGCGCTGACGGTCAGAAGCGTATGTGACTGGTGGGAGGGTGTAACACAAATATCGAACAACCTTAACTGGTTGCCATTTGGAGAAAGTCGCCGTACATCTCATGATAAGCTATTTAGGAACTTTCGGGAAATGTTTTGCAGGGCAGAAATGGAAAATATTCTGCAGCCCGGTAAGTATCTATTCCGTAGACATCTCAAGGATTAAACTAGACGAGTAACAGTTCACACAGAGGCCAACAAGCAGCTATTCTTCCCACGCTCCATTAGATAGTAAACCAGGAAGAAACACTAATGTGTTGTTGTTGTGGTCTTTAGCCCGTTGCTCTATCCTGTGCCAGCCTCTTCATCTCCGAATAACTGTTGCAACCTGCATCCATTTGAACCCGCTTTCTGTAGTCCCTCTCCAAGTTTTAGCCCCCACCCCCCACTTACCAGCATTGCCAGACTGACGATTTATTCGTGCCTCAGAATGAGTTGTCAATCGAGCCCTTCTTTTAGTCAAGATGTGCCGCAAATTTCTTTTTTCCGCCATTCAGTTCCTCCTCATCAGTTACTCTTTTTAAGAAACGCCTTTCATGCTGTAACCAGTCTACAGTTTGTATCCTCTCCACTTCGGCCTCCTTCAGTATTGAACAGTAATGCCTCCCAATTTTTTTTCCTCCTCTCAATATCGGCTGATGTATTACTTGTCATGCACATTACTCCGCCGACTTTCCCGCTTCGCTGACGTTACCTGCAACCATCTGTCGCTAGAGGGCTCCGAATTGTAGCGTGTAATATGATGGTGTGTAACGTTGACTCTGTCGGCGCGTGACAAACAGCGTGCTGTAATTGTGTTTCTTGACTGCAGAAAACTGAAACTGCGAATTCGAAGAGTTCGTCCACATCGGAGCACCCTGTCCTTCAGCATGACAAGTGCTCATACCTATTTTTACGAAACATTTGTTTCTTATTTTGGTCCATACTACCACCTCCCAAAATATGGAAAGAGCCTGCAGTAGAAAAGATTTATTTCGCAGTATCAAAGACGAAGAAGTGTTCAGAACTCTTAAGATATGTATTTTAGAGAGCCGGCCGGAGTGGCCGAGCGGTTCTAGGCGCTACAGTCTGGAACCACGCGACCGCTACGGTCGCAGGTTCGAATCCTGCCTCGGGCATGGATGTGTGTGATGTCCTTAGTTTAGGTAGGTTTAAGTAGTTCTAAGTTCTAGGGGACTGATGACCTGAGCAGTTAAGTCCCATAGTGCTCAGAGCCATTTTTATTTTGTATTTCAGAGACCATGTTTACTGAGCCTTTTTTGCCTCAAGGATCGTTCACTCTCAACCTTTCAAATGCTTCAGTTTACACGTGTAATTATGAAACAACCTGTATCTGGTACGGTACAAACTACCCTCTGACACACACTTTACAGTAATTCGTGGGGCACAGTTGTAGCTTAGATAATAGACAATTATAAGATATTGAAAATTCGCATATAATCCACTAATGTTCAGAAAAAATGCATCACCTTGAACGACTAGAGACAGGACGTTCACATTCACGGGACATGTACATCTATATCGAGATGCAACACCACCTACCCGTAAAATGTGCCTACAGCTCTGGCTGTCGCTATAAACAGAAGGTAATGCATCTATGTGACTTGAGCAGACGTGCAGGCTGCCTCGCAGACTTACGCGCGAATCATACCGTCAAATCAGTGGGTTTGAAGGAGGGCGCATTATTGGCATGAGAGAATGTGATGCATCCCATCCGGGAAACTGCTGCTCGTGTGGGACGAAGTATTTCGGCAGTGAAACGTGTGTCTGCAGAATGGTTCACGGAAGGCCGTAGAACACGACGAGACAGGTATGGTCGCACAATGCAGACCACCCTCCGAGAAGGTGGACACCTCATCCAAATGCATTGCTCGACAGATCTGCATCCTCCTCGGCTCCGTTACAACAGTGGAACAGTATAACGCATCGTACACTCCCAGAGGTGACACTCCATCGCCGTTTATTACGGCATGGGTTACGTGCGCATCGTCCACTTCTCCACCTATCTTTGGAGTGTGCAGAAACATGCTAGACGGCAGTGATGTATGGAACGACGTCACTGAGGACAGGAATGGCATGAGATAGTGTTTTCGGATGAATCCAGGTTCTGTTTGTTTGAAAATCATCGCCGCATTTTGGTTCGCCACAGACAGGGGGAGCGGCATCACGGCGACTGCATTAACACAAGACATACAGCGCCAACTGCAGACCTTATGGTGTGGGGTGCTACTGGGCGCAACCACAAATCACAGTTCGTGCGTGTCGAGGGCACTGTGACCAGTGTGACGTACGTGAATGACAACTTGCGACCCAAAGCTAAAGCCTTTCTGCGCAACACTGCAGACACCAATTTTTCAGCAAGACAATGCATGACCACATGTTGCTGCACGAACACGTGCCTTCGTGGTGTCACAGGATGCCAGCCTTCTGTCCTGGCCCGTCAGATCACCATACCTGCCACCAATCTAAAATATGTGGGATGTGGTGAAACGACAGATGCAGCGCTGTGATCCAATGCTAACCGCCACAGATGAACTTTGGAACCAGGTGAATGCAGCGTGCATGACCATACCACAGGACGCCATTCGAGCCTTATAGGCGTCACGCGTGGAACAAGTCATCTAGGCCCTTTGCGGACCCTGTGCCTACTAGACAAAAGGACGCACGCTGCACTGAGGTGACAATACGTGTCATGTGGACATGAATGTCCTGCCTTCAGTCGTTCAAAGTGTTCTGTTTTTTTCTGATCATGAGTGTAGATTAAATAAATATTGTGCAAGGTTTAACATTTTAGAATTGCAGCATTATCTCATTCTATATTAGAAACGAAGTGATGGGCTCCGTGTTGAAAAGGCAAGGAATGAGCAAAGTAATGAATGACTGTCTGCAATCGCAACAGCGTTCTCTCGTTATTCGGCCACGCAGCGCAGCGCGGCCGAGCATACACACAGCGGGCGGCGGTGGCGAGGTGACACACCCTGCCGGCATCCCGGCTCCTTTCGCAACGCCTCCAGCGTCGAACTATACCGTAGCGGCGGAATGCCTACGTCACGGTGTCGTCGCGCGTACGTCACGGCGGCGCAGACTGGCACCGCCTCGCACCGCGGCCCGGCCTTCCTGGACGGCCTCAGTGGGTCAGCCGGCGCCCCCGTTCACCGATTCACTTGTTGCGTGCGTGATGTTGCGTAACGCACTCGCCTCGAGCTGTTATCCCTCGTGAATCGAGTTCTGTTCGCGTATTATTCTATCTGTACGCGGTGCATAATCGTCGGTAGTCGCTCGTAGAGTTCTGTCATCAAAGTAAACGTAAACACTACCAAATCAATCCAAGAAAGGGTCGCCAACCTTGCTTGAGCCGCGAGGCAAGGCAAAACTTTCCGTTACTTAAGCGTTAATAACCAAAGCTCTGTAGCAATCGAGTCACTGCCAGGACAGAGCTGGAATGGAGTATGTACACAGCTAACAGTTCAGACAGCAGTTCCAAATGGCTTCTCAGATGTTCCGTTCACACTCCTTACAACAGAAAACGGGAGTTCAGAGTTACTCACAAGTACCTCAGACTGCGTGAAAACTACAAGACAGAAAAATTACACGCATCAGTGGCAGAGGCTACTTACTTTGATACGCCTATGATCAGCATTTGCCGGCCGCTGTGGCCGAGCGGATCTAGGCGCTTCAGTCTGGAACCGCGTTGCTGCTACGGTCGCAGGTTCGAATCCTGCCTCGGGCATGGAAGTGTGTGATGTCCTTAGGTTAGTTAGGTTTAAGTAGTTCTAAGTTCTAGGGGACTGATGACCTCAGATGTTAAGTCCCATAGTGCTTAGAGCCATTTGAACCATTTGATCAGCATTTCATTGCAACCGTACTTAGTGTGTAATGCTATCGCCTTCAATATTCTATGTGTAAAGCAAGATTCTGATCCATAAATCGCATTAGAATGTTGATTGTTTGTGAGAAGATAGTGCTAAGCATCGTGTAATACGGAGAAACGTATATCAGCATATATCGGAACTCCGTTGCGGTAGGGTTTGCTACTGTGACAGAGCGATTGAAGGAAACTTGAAATGATCGTGTGGCATTGATGGATGGACAGGAGTCCGCACCTGAGGAAGTTCGACCGCCGAATTGCGCAAGTCTTTTCAGATGACGCCACAGTGGGCGATTTGCGTGTCGATGATGATGAAATGATAACGAGGACAACACAACACCCAATCCCCGAGCGGAGAATATCTCGCACGGCAGTCAGACGCGCTGACCACTCAGCTAAGAGGGCGGACAAGAAAGCAATAAAACATACGCCTTCTACGTGATCGTCACAGAAGAATGATACTCTTCTGCTCAGATTCTTTTCTCTCGTTTGCGTTTACACTCTAAGACAAAAGAAACCGACGCGACATGAGAGAATTATCCGAATGGGCCGGAAATCGGTAAATGCGATGCACATCTGCAGCCAGGCAAATGACTACAGCTTCAGAAAAACTGGATGATTTGTTCAACAGGAAGAGCCTCACGAGCAGAGCTAGTTCAAATGTTCAGATGTATGTGAATTCCTAAGGGACCAAACTGCTTAGGTCATCAGTCCCTAGACTTACACACTACGTAAACTAACTTATGCTAAGAACAACACACACACCCATGCCCAAGGGAGGACTCTAACCTCCGGCGGGAGGGGCCGCGCCGTCCGTGACATGACGCCTCAAACCGCGCGGCCACTCCGCGCGGCAACAGGGCTAGTCATTAACGCGGTGGTCCACCTCTGGCCCTTTATGCAAGCAGTTATTTGGCCTGGAATTGATTGACACAGGTGTTGGATGTCTTTTTGAGGAATATCGCGCCAAATTTTGTCCAGCTGGCGCGTTAGACCATCAAAATCTCGAGCTCGGAGCGTCTCTAGACACCTCTTCGGCCTGGAAACTCAGTGGCTGGAGTAGAATTGTCTTCAGTAACGACTCCCGCTTCGAATTGAGCCCCGACGATCACAACGATACGTCGACAATATTCTACGCACCGTTTTGTTGCCCTTCATGGCAAGCCATCGTGGGCTTACATTTCAGCATGGTAATGTCCGCCCGTACTTGGCGAACGTTTCTATTGCTTGTCTTCCTGCTTGCCAAACCCTTCCTTTGCCAGTAAATTCGCCGTATCTCTCCCCAGCTGAGAACGTTTGGAGCATTATGGGCAGGGATGTCCAACCAGCTCGGGATTTTGACGATCTGACGCGCCAGTTGGGCAGAATTTGGCACGATGCCCTCCAAGAGGAAATCCAACAGCGCTGTCAATCAACGCCAAGGCAAATAAATTTTTTCATAAGGGCCAGAGGTGGACCAAGGCGTTATTGATTAGCTCAATATGTGAAGCTCTTTCTGTTCAATAACTAATCCATTTTTTCTGAAACTGTAAACATTTGTTTTTACATGTAAATCACATCTATGGATGCCCGCCCCATTCGGATAATTCCTTCTGTCGCGCGGTTTTTTTGTCTTAGAATGCATAAATGATTTTAATTATCTGTCCATAAAAAGTGTGAGAAACGTCAGAGATCCCCTAGTAAAGGACGTCTTAGAACGTGGTTTTAGAATTGCTTGTGGTCGATTCGATCAGTACGGGCGTACTCTGGAAATAGTACTTGAGCTTAGATGAGAATCCTAGAAGGGAGAAGCCGACCTGCTCACAAAATGTTGTGATAAATGTAGAGAACCAGCATCTGCGAAAGTCTGCAGAACGATTTTACTGACCGCAACATCCTTCTTGTTCAAGGACAAAATAAGAAAGATAGGACTTTTACAGAAACATAACTGTATATTCAAATTAAGGCGCTATAATTCAGTCGTAAAACTCAAAGTTCGCTATGGGTCGCAAACACTACCATTGTCCTGATGCAAAACGGTTTTAGAAGATTTACAAAAGGAAAGAAGAAATATCTGGGGAAAAATAGTGGATACAATCAATAGATTTTGAGACCAAATAAGACACACACTCATTCAGCCCTGAAATGACGGATGAGATGAGGAAAAGACGTGTTACACTCTATGGAGAACGATAGTGAATGGAGGAGTACATATTTACAGAGAAGACCCACACATTCTTCCAAAGCAGGAAAACAGAGAAAGGAAATGGGTGGGGAGGCGAGGCAAAGAAGAACTTCGAAGCAATGCATATTGAACAGGAAAGTCTTCTCGGCAGATATATATTCAGCTTAGAAGTGAAGAAATTAAAAGGTTTTCTGGAAACTACAACGAATAAAAACCGAGTCAAATGGTTATATGACAGAAAAAGTGCTCATTGTGATAAAACGAAAGAGTTTTATAGAAGGATGAACGACAAGAGAAATAAATAGTTGTCTTCTGATCCATAGGCGACCAGAAACTATATGAAAAAATGAGGATTTAAATTCTCCCCTGGACTGAGCAACCTTTTGATGTGGCTGAAGTAGGGCAGAAGATAGAGCGGTAGGACAGTGGCTTATCGAGACTGGGGTTTATCTTTCTGCGATTGCTGCTCACGCTGATGGGCCTTCTGCGACTGTCAAGCGAACCTGAAGTCAGTGACTTCAAAGCAGATATATTAAACGCCACACATGACCTAAACGGACTCGCGCGACTAGCGCTGGAGAGGACAGACATGCGGGTTGTTCGGCCTGACACGATGGTACAGCCATGTCACATGCCACGAGTAAGGAAATGTGGGTATCCACATATAGACGGTGCGGCGACATCTGGAGCGCCACGGACTGCCAGCACAGCGACCACTGCCTAGGATTTCCGTGCCATGCAGCAGAGAGAGGTGCACCGAAAGTGGTGAGCCCAACGACATCATTGGACACAGATTGTCTTTTCATGTGAGTCCCTGTCGTGCACATGTCCTAACCATGAACGTATCCGCGCAAGCTCCGAGGAGAATGAACTTCGCCACATAGCATTATTCATCTCATGTGCGTGCAGTGTCTGAGATGGTGTAGGATACCATTGGGTACTCGACATGATTACCTCTGTTTCGCATAGCCGGTAATTTGGACAACAGCCGTTACGTAGTATCTTTGTTAAGGCCAATGGCTGTGCCCGATCTTCAAGATCTATGTGAGCTTATCAAATTGTTCAAATGGCTCCAAGCACTATGGGACTTAACATCTGAGGTCATCAGTCCCCTAGACTTAGAACTACTTAAACCTAACTAACCTAAGGACATCACACACATCCATGCCTGAGGCAGGATTCTAACCTGCGACCGTAGCGGCAGCGCGGTTCCGGACTGAAGTGCCTAGAACCGCTCGGCCACAGCAACCGACTGTGAGGTTATCTTTCAGCGAGATAATACAAGACCGCAAGTAGCCCGAGCTGTCATGACGTACATCGATGCAGAAGGTATGCCGCTGTTCTGTTTCACTGGCCAGCACTTTCTCCAGATCTCCCAACCATTAAGAACATGCCATGGGTTTGCTGAAAAAATGGCTAGCCACCACTAGCTAGCCAATACATCGCACGATCACTGGGACGGAACTGGGGCAGTATGGAACGACGTAGCCCTGCTTGTCATCCAGGCACAGTTACAGTGGTTAGATTAGCATGATAGTGAACTCACGTTGATGTTTTAACAAGTAAACTGGTCTGAAGTGAACACTATTTAACAGATATGGGACGCTATCGGGTGCCAGCTCTGCGTCCACATACCACCGGTTCGTAATTTACGCGAATTGCGTGACCTGTGCATACAAATGTCATGTCTCATATGTAGGAAAACCTACCAATGACTTTTAGAATCCATGCCATCCAGAATGGTAGCCATGCTGCTCTTAAAGATGGACCAGCATGCCATTAATATGGCGATCATAATGTTTTTGCTCATAAGCAGAAAATTCGATAACAACTACGAGCAGAACCTCAATGGGAGAGAGCTTCATGGTTTCAGTTCTAACAAACGGAACACGCTGCACCATAATAGGAATAGGTCTTCAGAACTCAGGGTTATGTTACTGTAATTGAGCACTGTATAGTCATCTGATACTGACCGCAGACGATCAAATTGTTTGCAAGGAGGTGAAGTGTTAAAATGTTGGAAAGTGAGCGTACCATAATGAATAAGCCACGTCGATAAGTTAGTATATATACGTTGGAAATAATACCAGAATATCTACAGTCAATAACAATATAGGTCTTAAAATGCGTATGGCTGTACATACTATATTTTACACAATGGAAAGATGGACGAATTACCGAAAGGGGCAGAGCGAACTAACACACTATTACCACTGAAAATGTCCTGCAAAGATTTCAACAAGAAGAATCGCAGTCATGAAATTAATCAATGGCTACAGCAAAGTACAACAGGGGGCGTCTCACAGCTGTATGCAGCTTTTCTTTTTTTTCCCAAACAGAGCGGGTGGCACCACGGTACGACACTGGACTAGTTAGCTTTCGTGAATACACCGCTCCAAATACCCTTTGCCATCGTAACTTCGATTTCCCCGTGATTTCCTTACATCCTTTAAAGTTCCTTCCAAATTCTGAGATTGTCTTGCGTCTCTTATGGGATCGCGGTCGACGGGGTGGTAAATTCTTCTGTGCCTACCATTTTATTCCAAACTCGAGTTTGATAATACCTACTTGAATGATTTCGAGAAATATTGTAACGTCCATTACGTACGGTGGTCTTTTTTGCGGTCGCTTCCAACGCTATCTCTCCAAAATAGGGGTCCAAGATATCTCAGCGCGCCAATTAAATAAGCCATCAGCGGGTGGTCTCAATTATATAGTATTTAAGTTGGATCTACATGACTCAAATACCGGAGTTTATAACATATTTGAGATAGATGGATCGGCCCATACCTCTTCCATAGACCTCCTAGACTGAAAAACGCACATTGCAGCACCAAAAGCGAAGTAAAGGTGACAGTTCAATATCGGTACGATTCGCAAAGGCGACGGAGTTCCCACAAAAACTTATTCATCCGTCTTCCCTGAAACACACATCATGACTCACAAGGAAACTGCGTTTTTCGAGGAACGGTACATTTACATTTAAGCACCGCAAGCCACCGTTCACGGTTCGCTTACGGATAGAAATGCCAATAGTGTTGTGTTTAAGTCATGCTTCAATCAAGGAGAGATTACAAATATTGTCTGCCTGCGTATTATTTCGTGAAATTGAAGATGTTGTAATAATATACCATTTTACTTTTGTGTTACATGCTGGTTTTTTTTTCATTTAATATTGAGAACGCTGTAGTCTCTATTTTATTTTTGCTTCACACGTAATTGCCGCTGAAGTTATGATTGTTTTCACGATATATTTCATATTAATATTTATTGCCTAAAATATATTGAGAAAACTACTGTCCACTGAATCTCCTCACAATGCCGTGAGTATAATTCATTGCATGAGACTAGTAAAAAAATAGAAAAAAAAAGAAATGCTCTGTACCGCGAAGGCCCTTACGCTGCTAAAATTACAGAAATTGGGGCTTAAACTCAAGACTACTGACAACATTTCTTTCCGCATGTGAGCAGTGAATGGCGGCTTGCGGAGCTCAAATGTAAATGAACCATTCTTCGAACAATGTAGTTTCCTTGTGAGTCATTATATGTGTTCTAGGGAAGATGGATTAACAAAAATTCTGCGTAAGTCAGTGGCCTTTGCGATAGAAACAAATACAGAGCTGTCACCGAACGACGCGAAACAGTGGTTAAGAAATTACACTGCTGGCCATTAAAATTGCTACGCCAAGAAGAAATGCAGATGATAAACGGGTATTCATTCGACAAATATATTATACTAGAACTGACATGTGATTACATTTTCACGCAATTTAGGTGCATAGATCCTGAGAAATCGGTACGCAGAACAACCACATCTGGCCGTAATAACGGCCTTGATACCCCTGGGCATTGAGTCAAACATATGTTGGATGGCGTGTACAGGTACAGCTGCCCATGCAGCTTTAACACGATACCACAGTTCATCAAGAGTAGTGACTGGCGTATTGTGACGAGCCAGTTGCTCGGCCACCATTGACCAGACGTTTCCAATTGGTGAGAGATCTGGAGAATGTGCTGGCCACGGCAGCAGTCGAACATTTTCTGTGTCCAAAAAAGCCCGTACAGGTCCTGCAACATGAGGACGTGGATTATTCTGCTGAAATGTAGGGATTCGCAGGGATCGAATGAAGTAGAGCCACGGGTCGTAACACATCTGGAATGCAACGTCCACTGTTTAAAGTGCCGTCAATGCAAACAAGAGGTGACCGAGACGTGTAACCAATGGCACCCCATACCATGACGCCGGGTGATACGCCAGTATGGCGATGACGAGTACACGCTTCCAATGTGCGTTCACCGCGATGTCGCCAAACACGGATGCGACCATAATGATGCTGTAAAGCAGAACCTGGATTCATCCCAAACAATGGCGTTTTGCCATTCGTGCACCCAGGTTCGTCGTTGAGTACACCATCGCAGGCGCTCCTGTCTGTGATGCAGCGTCAAGGGTAACCGGAGCCATGGTCTCCGAGCTGATAGTCCATGCTGCTGCAAACGTCGTCGAACTGTTCGTGCAGATGGTTGTCTTGCAAACGTCCCCATCTGTTGACTCAGGGATCGAGACGTGGCTGCACGATCCGTTACAGCCATGCGGATAAGACGACTGTCATCGCGACTGCTAGTGATGCGAGGCCGTTGGGATCAAAGAACTACTTAAACCTAACTAACCTAAGGACATCACACACATCCATGCCCGAGGCAGGATTCGAACCTGTGACGGTAACGGTCACGCTGTTCCAGACTGTAGCGCCTAGAACCGCACGGCATATGCGGCCGGCGCCGTTGGGATCGAGAACGGCGTTCCGTGTTACCCCCCTGAACCCATTGATTCCATGTTCTGCTAACAGTCATTGGATCTCGACCAACTCGAGCAACAATGTCGCGATACGATAAACCGCAATCGCGATAGGCTACAATCCGACCTTTATCAATGTCGGAAACGTGATGGTACGCATTTCTCCTCCTTACACGAGGCATCACAACAACGTTTGACCAGGCAGCGCCGGTGAATTGCTGTTTGTGTATGAGAAATCGGTTGGAAACTTTCCTCATGTCAGCACGTTGCAGGTGTCGCCACCGGTGCCAACCTTGTGTGAATGCTCTGAAAAGCTAATCATTTGCATTTCACAGAATCTTCTTCTTCTCGGTTAAATTTCGCGTCTGTAGCACGTCATCTTCGTGGTGTAGCAATTTTAATCGCCAGTAGTGTAGATTCGCGTTTGGGATGATAGCGGTTCAAACTTCCGTCCGGCAAACCACATTTAGGTTTTCCTTGGCTCCATAAAGGGTTTAATGCAAATGACGCGATTGTTTCTTTGGAAATGACACTGTCGATTGTTCTTCCGCATCATTCACGTACCTGACGTTGTGCCCTTTCGTAATGACCTCGTTTTAGAGTGTTGGTTAAACATGAGATTCCTGGTTTCCTTAAAGAACTATCTACCTTCGAGAAACCTGATACTCTGCTTCAAGCGGAAGCACGTAGTTATGTCAGGAGGTGAGACAGTGAGGGAAACTTTGTGAATTTCCCTTGCCTGAAACCGCATTTACTACAGTTTGAGAATCAGCACACAGCTTATCTGAAACCAGCCTCTTGTGGTACAAGAGACTCTCCGTCTTTCTGTGGTCAGCTTAAGTAGACTCGTAAAAGAGATGTGATGGCCAGAGCTCATGTGCTTTGGTTCAAATGGCTCTGAGCACTATGGGACTTAACATCTATGGTCATCAGTCCCCTGGAACTTAGAACTACTTAAACCTAACTAACCTAAGGACACCACACAACACCCAGTCATCACGAGGCAGATGTGCTTTGGGCCCACGGTGGACACACTATAACATTTTACATCGAGGTACTCTGCCAGCTGTACCACTTTCCTACGTCATATTAGGTCTCCTACTCACTTTCCTATCTGGCTATTACTGAACATATTTCGTGCAGCGAACACGTGATCGGGAGAGTACGCGGCATTCCCTTTCATATCTCTCAAATAATCAAATGGGCTCAAGATACACCACTAGCGCGACACAAACATACCGTTTCATTCACGCGATGTCTTACGAACAATAGTCGCTAGTGAACAGACTCATTTCGATACTTAGTTTGTAAATAAAACAGCCTTTTCCTGCTGCTAGTTACTTTATTTATTCCATACGCGTTTCGCCTTCTCCTGCTCTAAGGCATCATCGGTGGGATCTATAACGATACATTTTTGGTAGTGATAGATTATCAAACAGTTCACTTCGTGTTTTTATTATGACATGAAAATAATTAGAATCAACAATAAAAAGGACCTCCTGACCATGCAAGAAAATTACCACATACATAAAACCAAAGCAGAGGGGAAAATCCTGTTGAATGACCAAGTACACATTCCAAGCAATTCATTATTTACACTAATAGATAAAATAATACAATAAAATTCGCAAAACGTGTTAATATAATAATACTACCAATAATAGAACCCAAATCTTTACCCTCCCTCATCGATGATTCTCTTCACAGAATGCTGAAACGAAAAGTGAAACCAGCTGTCACCAAGGTTTTCAGCCACTCGCTAACAGCTGGTACACCCCCGCCACCCCCCCCCCCCAAAAAAAAAAAGTTGGCTCTATCCCCCTCGCTCTCCCACTCATACACACACACACGGTGTAAACATCAAAAATAGAAGTTAGTGTCGAACATATACTTCGTTAGGTTGGCAACAAATAGGTAAACATACGAAAGAAGATGAAACACGTAATGGAGCCGCAATATCTACGCTGTGGAAAGCAGTGTACGACGAAATAGTTGTATCGAGTGACAAAAGAACAATACTCCACCACAAAAAAGAGTGAGAAACATGGTGAACAGTGTGTGGAAGACGAGAACACAAAGATGTGATTATATGGCAGTGATAAAACTGGTAGTGCGACCTCCAGACGAGATGTGAGGAAACGCAGATCAGCAAATCGTAAGTAATTACCTTTTTTAGGAAAAATCGCGAAGTGAACTGTTTGATAATCTATAAGTAACAAAAATGTATCGTTATAGATCGCACTGATGACGCCTTAGAACAGGAGAAGGCGAAACGCGTAAGGGATAAATAAAGTAACTAGCAGCAGGAAACGGCAGTTTTATTTACAAAACAAGTATTTATATGCTTGCTGCGGAGGATGGCCACACAAACAAACTTGTGAGGCTCATTTCCGCTTCAGAGATTTCTGAAGGCGTTGACAGTTCACCATTATGCTAATTAATGACCAAGATACGGACGTTTGGTTTCGCGAGCGCCAGAAATTCTCCACGAAATTATTGTAACATGCATGCCTTTCGGCCATTCAGCCTCAGTTACATTGGCTGTTTCCAGCTCCGCATTACCGAACTACGCAAAGAGGTTCTCCCGACCAAGGTTTTCCAGGTTTGTTAGCCAGAAGTGTTAGGAAACACCGGCCATCGTGAGAAAATTACTCGCTCTTGTAAAGAACATGGTCGGCTCGACAACCACCCATATAGCTGGATTAAGAGAAGACAGTTGAGTTATCTCCAGGGCTGGAGAATCGTTTGGAAACCGGAAAACCAGCGCTGGTGTTGGCAATAGCGACTACCTCTAGCCGGCGGGCGTGGCCATGAGTTGATACGTTTTACTACATCCGCCAAGGCAGGGGTAAGATGCTGTATTTCATTCACAACGTACCACTTGGAACATCAGGCCCATTCCTGATCAGCGATGTTTACCCTTCAGCAGACTAAATGTCTTGCCGCCTGCTTTGTCTCGTGAATTTTCAATATTACCTGGCTATTTTTCCTAGCATTTTACTGCAAACCT